>NC_060124.1:256758329-257389370 GCF_021461395.2 Schistocerca americana
TAAATTTGAGTCAGTCTTTCGAGAAGATCAAAGTACAGAAACTCATTAATAGAAGTACTGATTGCATGAGACATGCCAAGCGTCATATTTCAACACCTCTCGTTTTTCATCAAAGCCTTTTACATTTTTAGTTCTCATCTATTAGTTGCGAAAATGCTAAAGTTGGATTTCTAGAAATACGCGACAATGCTGTGGAGTGACATTTACTATTAAAGCAAGTATCGGTGGCGACTGTGACGTGTTTTATAAAATTTGAGATGACAGTGAACTACAACTACGAGAAGATAGTCAGACATGTCTGGAGATTGGTGAACTCCTCATGGAAATTTGTGCTGTCATGTGTCTTCCAGGGTTTAGTTCATCATCCATTGTCCTTCCCCCTGTATTAAAATGACATTTCATCTGTCTTACATGCATGTAATCATCAGCTGAATGCTGATGAAATCCAGATGCAACAAATAGCCAGTACCGAGTATATTGCGAGTGACGCGTCAAGTATTAGTTACGGTTTTTGTTCAATACCAGGGTGGTAACACAACTGGTTCCTAAACTAACGCCTACCAAGTCCAGGGTGAGCCACATATCGACCCCAGTGGTGATCAGTTAACGTCCTCGCGAAACAATTCTTCCTATATTCCTTTGATGGAATCCAGTTACCCTTTCAGAATACGATGAATGATGTTAGCATATATTTGGATGAGCATCTGAATAGGGAAGAAGACGCTGTCATAATATGCAGGACATTTCTGTTGTATCTTCATGAATTTAGAGAAAGTAGAAAAATATTTGCTCCAAAAATGAAAAAAAAAAACACTGGTGCAGTCGTACTTCTTCAGAATATTCATTACCGAGTTGGGATTCAGCCCCACAAAATGCCGAAAAAATTCGGACGCCTAGTTTTAACCATGTGGACTTGCTTGAGGTAAATTTGCAGCATTCGGTTTTTAGATCACGTCACTGGTGATGGTTCGTTTAGGAGGGAGTCAATAGGACACTATATCTGAATTGTGCCTATGATTCTTTGTTTAAAGGTGTCAACGGATGTGCAGCTGTGGATACTTCGGCTCCCAACGACTCACCGGGCTAAGCACCGTCGGCTGTGGACAGTACTTGATGAGGTGACCGTCGTGCGCGATGTTGACAGTTTTGCTTTTGTCTATATGGAGGAGGGGGCAGAAGAAGAGGTGGCGTAAGGTCCCTGATGCCCAGCCGTGGTGCCAGTGTCCTACACTAAACTCCAAAACTCTCCGCAGTCTCGTACATTGGGACAGTGACACCAGTGACGGCACTGGCTTTGGCTGTCTCCCTTTTCTTATCGTTAGTCAACACATGTCACATCACACTACACATGCATCCATTATAGTCACCTACGCTTAAGTTACGCATAAACCACACACGACGTTCACGCGTAGCGAAGGAGACATGCCAGCGGGTGCGAAGGACAGAAAACACCTTTCCATGTCAGACAACTGAACGCGCCCATCGGTGTCTCCCAGCCAGTCATTGGCATACGACTTCACATTGTTTAAAAGTCAGTACTGGAATCGTGCTGTAGATTGCGGTTGCGCTTTTGTTCGCAGGGATACTAGGATAGTCCCTAGCTATTAGTCCTATGTGAAGGAGGTGGTGTGTATGTGTGTGTGTGTGTGTGTGTGTGTGTGTGTGTGTGTGTGAAATCTTATGGGATTTAACTGCTAAGGTCAATAGTCCCTAAGCTTACACACTACTTAATCTAAAGTATCCTAAGGACAAACACACACACCCATGTCCGAGGGAGGACTCGAACCTCTGCCGGGACGATCCGCACAGTCCATGACTGCAGCGCCCCAGACCGCTCGGCTAATCCCGCGCGTGAAGGAGGTGTGTACTGTCCAACGGCATGTTGAAACCGGAAGACAGAATTCCCTACGCGCTCCGTTATAAGAACCTGGAAATCGTATCAAACCAAAGTAAACCCGTCCGCTGTAAAGTTTGCTACGACTGTTATGCGATACAAGGAATGTTTATGTAAAGGTAACCGCCTCAGTAATTCCGAAGCTATTTATGAATACCAAACAGCTGTGGGTTAACAGCAGCAGATATCGGCTTTTTCTTGCAAAAATAAAATTTTGGTTTTCCGGTCGACGGTTATACCCAAAAATCCAGTAGGGACTACCACACGTGATAGGGTAGAAGGGAGCCAAGAGACCAAAGGGAGATGGTGACTGAGGTTACTTATGGGACAAACAATCAAAAGAGAAAAAGAATCAGGAAGTACGGAAACGTATGGCAAGTACTGACAGTCAATGTTACGTTGATGTCGGAAGCCCGAATGTGGATGGCAAGTGCTGAGCGCAGCCCAAACAATGTGGTAGAAGTGGGGAGTAAAGAGTAATAAGAATGAAGAGGTTGGGTGTTCTACGTGGGGCTGCGGAAAAGCTGATGGACGCTCTCTTCGTAGCGTACGACGAAGCACAGAAGGGAACTCGCTCCAGTCAATTTACGGGTGGGAGAAGAATTTAAATGCGGTAGAAGACTGAAGGTCTCCCAATTTCCTTATAAAGTGACTTGTTTCACGGAGTGATACTGAAAATTAGCGGGCACAAGAGTTTCTTATTTACTTTATATTGGCCTATCCTTCTTGTCCGTTAACCATTTCTTTCTTACCTCCTTTCAGGTATTTTGTGTTGTCACTGTATCCTATTGTGGGCTCGTAATACGAAGGGTTTCGAAAAGTGAGTTGACACAGTGTTATGGCAGGGGAAGTAAGTTTTATTGAACTACATTTAAAAGTGACACAGGTGCGTGACACTATTTCTCAACATAGCCATGGAGCCTCTGTAGACACTGGCTGTGACGTCGTACCAATCATGCATTCAATTCCTTGACTACAGAAATCAGCTTCTTGGTCGCGAAGCCATTCGAGAACCGCTGTTTCAACCTTCTAATCATTCTAAAATCTCTTTCCCCTAGATGTTTTCCTTCAATTTGAGCCGAAAAGATTGTATGGACATTGTCTGTTGTGGTAGATGCCGATGACCTCCTTTTCTGATCAGGATCGCCACGTCTCTACTGCGTTTTGACACCACTTCACTTCCGCCAGATGCAACATACGAAGCAATTATGGGCATCATTCCCAACCGAATCAGTGCATGCGTTCAGGCCAGAGGGGTGCATCAAGTTTTTTGTAAATTTGATACGATTTAGTAACCACTGGAATAACATCACACACTGTCTCGACCAGTGAAAATTCATTTCGTTTCTTCCTTCCGTTCTGGTTGCTCCACGGTTTCTTATTAGGCAGTGCATCTTAAATCTGTTTGAACGTTTGTTAATGTAGAAACAATCCCTATTATTTCCTGAAACCTATTTGCCATCTGAGGAGAATAACGTAGGTAATCGACATTTTTACGACAGTTTCTGGTTGCAAGTGGTTTGAGAATTATGATGTTGGATACAGTGATGTTTATAAGTAAGTAGGTTCTGTTAGTTTTACTGGTTAGTTCAAATGGCTTGGAGCACTATCGGACTTAACTTCAGAGGTCATCAGTCCCCTAGAACTTAGAACTACTTAAACCTAACTAACCTAAGGACATCACACACATCCATGCTCGAGGCAGGATTCGAACCTGCGACCGTAGCGGTCTCGCTGTTCAAGACTGTAGCGCCTAGAACCGCTCGTCCACCCCGACAGGCCTTTTACTAGTTATTAATGGACCTTGCCGTTTGTGGGTAGACTTGCGTGCCTCAGCGATACAGATAGCCGTGCCGTAGGTGTAACCACAACGGAGGGGTATCTGTTGAGAGGCCAGACAAACGTATGGTTGCTGAAGAGGGCAGCAGCCTTTTCAGTAGTTGCAGGGGCAACACTCTGGATGATTGACTGATCTGGCCTTGTAACACAAGTCAAAACGGCCTTGCTGCGATGGTACTGCGAACGGCTGAAAGAAAGGGGAAACTACAGTCGTAATTTTTCCCGAGGGCATGCAGCTTTACTGTATGGTTTAATGATGATGGCGTCCGCTTTGGTAAAATATTCCGGAGGCAAAATAGTCCCCCATTCGGATCTCCGGGCACGGACTGCTCAGGAGGACGTCGTTATCAGGACAAAGAAAACTGGCGTTCTACGGATCGGAGCGTGGAATGTCAGATCCCTTAATCGAGCAGGTAGGTTAGAAAATTTAAAAAGGGAAATGGATAGGTTAAAGTTAGATATAGTAGGAATTAGTGAAGTTTGCTGGCAGGAGGAACAAGACTTTTGGTCAGGGAATACAGGGTTTAAATACAAAATCAAAAAGGGGTAATGTAGGAGTCGGTTTAATAATGAATAAAAAAAAATAGGAGTGCGGGTAAGCTACTACAAAAAGCATAGCGAACCCATTATTGTGGCCAAGATAGACACGAAGCCCACACCTACTACAGTAGTACAAGTTTATATGCCAACTAGCTCTGCAGATGACGAAGAAATACAGGAAATGTGTGATGAAATAAGCGAAATAATTCAGATAGTGAAGGGAGATGAAAATTTAATAGTCATGGGTGACTGGAATTCGGTAGTACGAAAAGGGAGAGAAGGAAACGTAGTGGGTGAACATGGATTGGGGCTAAGAATTGGAAGAGGAAGCCGCCTGGTGGAATTTTGCACAGAGCACAACTTAATCATAGCTAACACTTGGTTCAAGAACCGTGAGAGAAGGTTGTACACATAGAAAAAGCCTGGAGATACTAGAATGTTTCAGATAGATTATGTAATGGTAAGGCAGAGATTTAAGAATCAGGTTTTAAATTCTAAGACATTTTCAGGAGCAGATGTAGACTCTGACCCCACTCTATTGGTTATGAACCGTAGATTAAAACTGAAGAGGCTGCAAAAAGTTGGGAATTTGAGGAGATGGGACCTGGATAAACTGGAAGAAGCAGAGGATTTAGAGAGTTTCAGGGACAGCGTAAGGGAACAATTGACAAGAATGGGGGAAAGAAATACAGTAGGAGAAGAATGGGTAGCTTTGAGAGATGAAGTAGTGAAGGCAGCAGAGTATCAAGTAGGTAAAAAGACGAGGGCTAGTAGAAATCCTTGGTAACAGAAGAAATATTGAATTTAATTGATGAAAGGAGAAAATACAAAAACGCAGTAAATGAAGCAGGCAAAAAGGAATACAAACGTCTCAAAACTGAGATCGACAGGAAGTGCAAAATGGTTAAGCAGGGATGGCTAGACGACAAATGTAAGGTTGTAGAGGCCTTTCTCACTAGGGGTAAGATAGATACTGCCTACAGGAAAATTAAAGAGACCTTTGGAGAAAAGAGATCCATTTGTATGAATATCAAGAGCTCAGATGGAAACCCAGTGCTAAGCAAAGAAGGGAAAGCAGGAAGGTGGAAGGAGTATATAGAGGGTCTATACAAGAGTGATGTACTTGAGGACAGTATTATGGAAATGGAAGAGGATTTAGATGAAGATGAAATGGGAGATACGATACTGCGTGAAGTGTTTGACAGAGCACTGAAAGACCTGAGTCGAAACAAGGACCCAGGAGTAGACAACATTCCATTAGAACTACTGCCGACCTAGGGAGAGCCAGTTCTGACAAAACCCTACCATCTGGTGAGCAAGATGTATGAGACTGGCGAAATACCCTCAGACTTCAAGAAGTGTGTAATAATTCCAATCCCAAAGAAAGCAGGTGTTGACAGAAGTGAAAATTACCGAACTATCAGTTTAATAAGTCACAACTGCAAAACACTAACGCGATTTCTTTACAGACGAATGGAAAAACTGGTAGAAGCCGACCTCGGCGACGATCAGTTTGGAATCCGTAGAAATGTTGGAACACGTGAGGCAATACTGACCTTACGACTTATCTTAGAAGCTAGATTAAGGAAAGGCAAACCTACATTTCTAGCATTTGTAGAGTTAGAAAAAGCTTTTGACAAAGTTGACTGGAATAATCTCCTTCAAATTCTGAAGGTGGCAGGGGTAAAATACAGGCAGCGAAAGGCTATTTACAATTTGTACAGAAACCAGATGGCAGTTATGAGAGTTGAGGGACATGAAAGGGAAGCAGTGGTTGGGAAGGGAGTGAGAAAGGGTTGTAGCCTCTCCGCGATGTTATTCAATCTGTATATTGAGCAAGCATTGAAGGAAACAAAAGAAAAATTCGGAGTAGGTACTAAAATCCATGGAGAAGAAATAAATACTTTGAGGTTCGCCGATGACATTGTAATTCTGTCAGAGACAGCAAAGGACTTAGAAGAGCAGTTGAACGGAATAGATAGTGTCTTGAAAGGATATAAAATGAACATCAACAGAAGCAAAACGAGGATAATGGAATGTAGTCGAATTAAGTCGGGTGATGCTGAGGGAATCTGGTTAGGAAATGAGACACTTAAAGTGGTAAAGGAGTCTTGCTATTTCGAGAGAAAAATAACTGATGATGGTCGAAGTAGAGAGGATATAAAATGTAGACTGGCAAAGGCAAAGAAAGCGTTTCTGAAGAAGAGAAATTTGTTATCATCGAGTATAGATTTAAGTGTCAGGAAGTCGTTTCTGAAAGTATTTGTATGGAGTGTAGCCATGTATGGAAGGGAAACATGGACGATAACTAGTTTGGACGAGAAGAGAATAGAATCTTTTGAAATGTGGTGCTACAGAAGAATGCTGAAGATTAGATGGGTAGATCATATAACTAATGAGGAGGTATTGATGGCCGGCCGGTGTGGCCGTGCGGGTCTAGGCGCTTCCGCCTGGAACCGCGTGATCGCTACGGTCGCAGGTTCGAATCCTGCCTCGGGCATGGATGTATGTGATGTCCTTAGGTTAGTTAGGTTTAAGTAGTTCTAAGTTCTAGGGGACTGATGACCACAGATGTTAAGTCCCATAGTGCTCAGAGCCATTTGAACCATTTTTTTTAGGTATTGAATAGGATTGGGGAGAAGAGGGGTTCGTGGCACAACTTGACTAGAAGAAGGTTTCGGTTGGTAGGACATGTTCTGAGGCACCAAGGGATCACCAATTTAGTATTGGAGGGCAGCGTGGAGGGTAAAGAACGTAGAGTGAGACCAAGAGATGAATACACTAAGCAGATTCAGAAGGATGTAGGTTGCAGTAGGTACTGGGAGATGAAGAATCTTGCACAGTATAGAGTAGCATGGAGAGCAGCATCAAACTAGTCTCAGGACTGAAGACCACAACAACAACAACAATATGTCTGATCGACTGTATAAAAATTGATATATCACTTGCTCTCTATGCTTTTGGTAATTCTTGAAATTTCTGTGTTCTTATTCGCTGAGTGTATCGTATCTATAGAATGGAGGAACATCTTCCATTAATTGCTACTACTGTTATTAGTTTCTGTTGTATTGCTTTGGCGACCTCATCATTTCTTTTCGAATATCACAAAATACCTGAAATGCAAGGCTTTATTGCAACTGATATTCTTAAGCACATCTTATCTACCGTGGGTATTGAGTGCTTATTATTTAAAAGTATGTCTATTTAGATCGAGAAGGCAACAAAAGGACTCTAATCTTTCACTCTGTCAGAAATACATATGTATAAAGTAAATAAAAAGTAATATACTTGCTAGCCAAAAGATTATGACAACCTTCTTAGTGGCATGTCGGTCAACCGTTGGGACGACTCGCAGCATTGATTATGCGTGGCATGTATTCGACAAGTGCGTAAGAGATTTTCTGGACGTTTGTGGCACCAGACCTTTGCACAAAGGCTACGCAATTCCAACAAATTACCGGCTAGTGGCTTACGGGCGCGGAGCTGTAGCCCAGTATCATCTCAGATGTATTCCGTCATTTTCATATATGGCGACATTTATGGCCAGCGTGAGTTCAGTGTTGCTCCTCAAACCACTGCAGCACGAGTCTAACTCTGTGACAAGTACATCTATCCTCTTGGAAAGGGCGACCGCTATGGGCCAAGTCATGGCGTATGAAGGGATGCAAGAATACGTAGTTCATATACGTCATACAGCCTTAGAGTACCACCACAGGTCCAATGGAAGCTAAGGTGGATGTCTGCCATGGCATAGTAGCACCCCCCCCCCCCCCCCCCCACCCATCGGCCTCCGTTCACGATATGATTAGTGTTTCGAGAAGCCGTTCTCCGGGAAGGTAATATTCGTATCCGACCGTATTCCAAAAAGCATTGACTCTGTACCTCATCTACGCTTTCTGTCAAAAGTACGATCACCGATCACGTGGAGGATCGAGTGAAATTCGTCACCGGACTGAGGATTTTTTTGGTAGCGAGAACGCAGAATGTTATCTTGGTTTGAGAGTTATTATCAGATGTAGAAATAGCTCTGGATGTACACCCGGGAAGTGTGCTGGGGCCCTTGCTGTTCTTGTATATTAATGAGCCTGCGGACAATACTAATAGCAACTTCAGACTTTTTACATATGATACAGTTGTCTGTCTGAAAGAATCTGCATAAATATTCAGTAAGATCTTGGTAAGGTTTCAAAGTTGTGCAAAAATCATCTACTTGCTTTAAATGTTCAGAAAAATAAAGCTGTGCACTTCACATAACGAGTCAACGTAATATTCTACGAATATAGTATCAATGAGACACATTTGGAATCGGCCAACGCGTACAAATAACTGGACCTAACATTTCATAGCAATATGAAATTAATTGATCACATAGGCTAAGTGGTGGGTAAACCAGAAGGTATACATCGGTTTATCGGTAGAACATTGGGGAAGTGTAAGCAGTCTATAAAGGTGATTGCTTTAAAATTACTCGTGCGGCCATTCTAGAATACTGCTTACGCCTGTGGGATATTGACAGTATATAGAAAAGGGAAACACGAATGGTCGTAGACTTGTTAGACCCGTGGAAGAGTTCCACAGAGATGCTGATGACTGAACTGACCGACTCTTGAAGATGTAAACCATCACGAGAAAGCCTACTTACAAAGTTTCAGGAACCGGCTCTAAGTGATGACTGCAGGAATACACCACAGTGGAAACCCACATTCAACTTTTAATTGCACATTGTCCACACAGCCGCGGACAGTACGAGGAGTGTGACCTCTGCCCTCGGTGAGAGACAGCAGAGCACATAAGCGACTCTGTGCCCTCTCGTGAGACGCCATTCAACCCGTCGCTCGGAGACAGGAGCAGAGAAGTTCCAAGAGCGGCAGAAATCGAATGTAACACGTGCACCACTCAAAGATGAACATGAAGTAAAGTCAAACATAGGAGAGCGACTCCGCGCCCTCTCGCGATACGCAGACCAATCCATCGCTTGGAAGCGATGAGCAGAGAACCTTCAAGAGTGGTAGAAATCGAATGTAACAAGCACCCGGCTCAAAGACGAACATCACCGAAAGTAAAACAAAGGTTATAGATAGGTGCCAAATTATATCAGGTTGTAATGAAGTAATTATCCCAGAAAATTTGGCGCTTAAATTAGTAATCGAGTTTGCAGAAAAAACAACTGAGGATTGGTAAAGTAAATAGGTTAAAGTCACATTGGCAATATCAAGAAAACATTTCCTGAAATACACAAGTATGTTAACATCTAATATAAATTTACGTGTTAGGAAGTGTTTTATGCTACCATTTTTGTGGAGTGTAGTCTTACGTGGAAGCGGAATATGGGCATTCAACAGTGCGGGTAATAGCGGACTAGGTTTGAAATGTGTTGGTTCAGAAGAATGGTGAGGATTAAATGGAAAGTTCGAGTAACAAATAAAGAGGCACTGCATAAAATTAGAGAAAAAGGAAATCTCTCGTACAACTTCATTAAAAGAAAGGATCAGTTGATAGACCCCATTCTGGAACAGTTAATTTGATAATTGAGGGATGTATGAGGGGTGGGGGGGGGGGGGGGGGGAGCGGTTAAAATTGCAGAGCAAGACCAAGGCTTCCCCAAAGTAAGGAGTTTCTGGTGGATTTAGGGTTGGAGAAAAGATGAGGCTAGCAGAGGGTAGACTAACATGGGGAGCTGCATCAGCCCAGCCTTCAGACTGAAGATCACAAGCCGGCTGATCGGACCCGAAAACCTTTAAGTCCACATTCAGTCAGACAGAGAGGAAAATAAACTGTACAGCCTTCTTCAATACTTTATAAAGGGATACAAGTGTTAATTTCAGTCTAGCTGCTTCCATCCATCAGAATTCCTCCTGGAATACCCAAATTCCCAACTCTTTTTTCAGTATTGTATGCTGACGCGTCATCCCCACATGGCAGTGGTAGCATCAAAACCTTTATTAGCTGCTCTCTACCGATGTTCACCAACCCGCTTTCGTCGTAGTCGATATCTTCGCCAGAGACACGTTAGGCTCACTTTCAGGGGTCTTGTAAGGAATTCAGGGTTACGGTTAAAGTTACAGCAACAACCCTATTAGTGTTAAATTTTCTTGGTGCTATCAAAGGATGATTATAATTTTTGTACGATCATAATTTCTCGCTCTAGAATTTAAGTTTATGATATTCTGTGACCTTAATGTGGGACAAACAAGCCGTATTAGGTTCATTGTTGACACTCCTGGTTTTTGCCTACCTGTGGTGGGCAAGCCGAGACATTTTCACTATCGCCTACCGTAATATTGGAGTTGACGCGCGGTACACAATATGCGACTTAGAAATTCTGCTTTCGTCTCGACAAATCTTCAGGTGAGGCCTAATCAATGTTACTGGAGGCCTGCGCGTAGTCTCTTCTTCCCTACAACACAACTCGTAAAGATGGGTTCAATTATTTAACGAGGGAAAACAATCAATTTCAAAGGAAGATGGAGCCGGTACTCCCATTACTTCACTTACGGATGAAAATGTCAACACCACGCTGCTAACTTTGCGAGAGATGATCGAAGAATGACCTTACGAACACTTTCTCTAATACTGAAAATTTCACACGCTGCCATCCGCACGTTGATGACAGGGAAACTACACATGAGACACTTTTGTGCGTTGTGGGTATCACGACTGCTGGTCTCCCAAACCCATCCCAAAAAAAGAACATTAGCCTGCCGACCAACATGCAGTTGCTGTTGGAGGAAGATTCGAGTTTATTTCAAAGTTAATCACTGGTGTTGAGATTTGGCTGTATCATTTCCATCCTGAGAGCAAACAGCAAAGATCAGTGCGCAAATCTCCATCATCACTAAGCCCCAAAAATGAAACAGTCGTTCCTTCTGCTGCGGAAGTTACGATCATCTATTTTCTGATATTAATGGAGTAATCAGCTTGTAATATCTTCACATACATCAGTAACTAAACGATACTACAGGGATGTCCTGCTGGTCTATATCATGCGCTAAAGACCACTTATCCGAGAAACAGGCAACATGCTGCACCTAGGTAATGCACAGTGGCAAATTGCCAACGTTTTCACTGTATATATCGCAAAAATGAATGTGATGTGCGTCCCCCGCCCTCCCTACGGTCAGATTTAGCACTGTGTGGCTTTTCTCTGTTCCCTGACCTGAAGAAACACCTCAGTGGGAGGCATTTCCCATCTTCAGAATCAGTAGTGAATGCTGCGGGGGCGATTCTGCAGGACTCTTGAAAAATGGTTTACAGCCCGTCTTTGCAGACTGGCAGAAACGCTGGAGCAAGTGGATATGACGTCCACAGGAGACTGTTTGAGTATGAGTAGCAAAATTATGAAGATGGGATAAAGTATGCTGTCAAAACTGAAAATTCTTTAAGGAAGAGCCTTCATATGTAGCAAAAGTTGCTACCGATTAACAACACTACTGATGAGCAAAGTGCCTATGACCGGTTAATTGCTTAACGTTTGCACAGAATCAAAGTTTCTAGAAAACGGAACGGCTGCTGAAGCAAAATCTTATTTCCATCGTTCAAACGGCTCCACACCCTCTCCTCGCGACGTGTGTCCGCGGTGTAAGGCTAGGATAAACGGAAAGTTTGGTCGAGCGACATGTCGGTACTATCGTACAAGTATGTATTGATTTGAAGAATGTAAGGCGAATTAGGGAAAAATGTTTACTTTTCGGGAGAACTATTTACTATTTGACTCTTAGCTTTATAATATTTGGGAAATTGCTTTTATTTGTTGATATATTCTACGTAGTACGGTTCAAAGTAATGAATATAATGCTTATACATGACTAAGCCACTGAACAAATATCAGTGAAGTTGGATGTAGAGAGAGTTGGAACCGAGGGAACGAACAAAGGCTACTTCAGAAAGAAAAAGAAAACTCGACCCTTACGACGGTGAAGTAGGAAATTGAACATACCTCTTTTACATCATTGAAAAGTAACCAACTGATACGAAAGTGGATTTTCTTGTCTTTTGGAACAGTTTTATGGCGAGTTTCAACAGAAACACAAGCCTTCTTGTAAATTCGCTGCCATCAGGACTAGAAATCGAGTATATCTATTGCTGCAATTTCTATCACAATAAATTCTTAGCCTTTGCTAGAATTTATTATGAGCTTTGTTAATTCGTGTATCGTACAGAACATGTTATACTTTAAATTATCCTTTGCTTATGGCGAAATCCCTGTCACAATGGAGAAAGGAATGTCCCCTGCAGGGAAATAGTGTTAAATTTTCTCAATTCGCTTACAGACAGTTGTGGCCCCCACAGTTGTCGGAACACGAGTGTAATTCAGTGACTGATGGCGGAGGGCTCTGCAGAAATTTGAAGTGAAAAGCGCATACTTCCTACCGCCCTTGGTTGTGATTGCCTCCATGATACATATTTATCATTTTTTTGATGTTATGAATACAAAATATGTGAGCGTCAACTGTCGCATATAGAATGTATCCTTTCCTGAGGAAAGTTTGTTCCGTCGTTACAATTATAAGAAAAAGTGTGCTTTTCTCACCACACGCGTTTCTCTTTATTGGAGTACACTATCATAGTGGTCTGTAATTAAGGATATTTACTATTTGATTTGTTTTCTGTATCGCAGAAAACTATGTCAACAAATTGTTGGTTTTTACTTACGGTAATTTCTGTATGGTTTATCACCTACAACAGGTAATGTGGTCTGTTAGCATGTCTTTCGTTTCTCTCTCGACGTAGGCGAAAAAAGAAGCGGAAACTACCGTAAGTAAAAACCAATAATTTGTTAACGAACTGTTTTGAGTTCTAGAAAACCAATAGGGTTGTAAATAGTTTCATTAATGCAACTGACGATACTATACTTCGATAAAACGAAACGCGTCTCCTGAGAAAAGTACGAATTTTCTTGTAGTTGTAACGACGGCACAAAATACCCTCTGGAACTGTAAAGCAACTACGGACCAAATTTCAGGCATTAACTCTCACCACGGAAAATGGACGTGAGCGAGAACCTTCACTTAACGACCGCGACCAATGGCGTTTACGTAGAATTGTCAGTGGTAACAGACAAGCAACACTGCATGAAATAACCACAGAAATCGTTGTGCGACGTACGACGAAGGTATCCGTTAGGACAGTACTTCGAAATTAGGCGCTAATGGGCTATGGAGGCAGACGACCGAAGCGAGTGCCTTCTCTAACAGCACGAAATCGCCCACAGCCTCTCTCCTGTGTTCGCGTCCACATAAATCGGACACTACACGACTGGAACACCGTGGCCTGGTCATATGAGCCCCGATTTCAGGTGATAAGAGCTGATGGTAGGGTTCGAGTGTAGCGCAGACCCTACGAAACCACGGATCTAAGTTGTTAACAACTCAATGTGCGAGCTGGTCGTGGCTCTGTAAAGTTGTTGGTTGTATTAATGAAGAATAAAACGTATCCTGGGCAGGAATATACGGAATTTTTACATTCTGTATACACCCAAAACTAAGAACAAGTACATGGGGTTAGTCTGTTCTTTAGTCTTCTTCAGTAAGCTCGGTAAAATTTTTTGGGACCTTCTCTTCAACATTGAAAGGTGGTACGGGTGACAGAGGTCATAAGACAGTGTTATACACATATGCAGATTTAGGTACTACCGCTTACACAAGATATAAAGCTGCAGTTCGTTGGTGGCTGTCATTTGTGCTCAGGTGATTCATGTAAAGAGGTATTCGATGTGATTATGGCCGCGTGGCGGGAATTAACAGACTTTGAAGGCGGAATGTTAGTTGTAGCTAGACGCATGGGACATTCGATTTTGGAAATCATTGGCGAATTCAGTACTGCAGGATCCACAGTATCGAGAGTGTGCCGAGAATACCAAATATAAGGGATTAAGTGTCACCACGGAAAATGTAATGAGCGAGAACCTTCACTTAACGACCGCGAGCAACGGAGTTTGCGTAGAATTGTCGGTGCTAACAGGCAAGCAACACTGCATGAAATTACCACAGTAATCGTTGTGGGACGTACGACGAAAGTATCCGTTTGGACAGTACTGTGAAATTAGCCGCTAATGGGCTGTAGAAGCAGACGACCGAAGCGAGTGCTTTCGCTAACAGCACGAAATCGCCTACAGCGTCTCTCGTGTCCATATCAGCTGGACACTAGACGACTGGAAAACCGTGGCCTGGTCAGATGAGTCCCGATTTCAGCTGATAAGAGCTGATGGTAGGGTTCGAGTGTGGCGCAGACTGTACGAAGCCTAGGACCCATCTAGTCAACAAGGCAATGTGCAAGCTGGTCGTGGCTCTGTAATGTTGTGGGCTGTATTCATTTGGATCACTGACTGGAAATGGTTATGTTCGGCTATTTGGAAACCATATTCAACTATTCATCGAGATGATGTTCGCAAACAAAGTAAGAGCCTATGGACTATCAGACCAATTGTGTGATTGGATTGAAGAGTTCCTAGATAACAGAACGCAGCATGTCATTCTCAATGGAGATAAGTCTTCCGAAGTAAGAGTGATTTCGGGTGTGCCACAGGGGAGTGTCGTAGCACCGTAGCTATTCACAATATGCATAAATGACCTTGTGGATAACATCAGAAGTTCACTGAGGCTTTTTGCGGATGATGCTGTGGTATATCGAGAGGTTGTAACAATGGAAAATTTTACTGAAATGCAGGAGGATCTTCAGCGAATTGACGCATAGTGCAGGGAATGGCAATTGAATCTCAATCTAGACAAGTGTAATGTGCTACGAATACCTAGAAAGAAAAATCCCTTATCATTTAGCTACAACATAGCAGGTCAGCAACTGGAAGCAGTTAATTCCATAAATTATCTGGGAGTACGCATTAGGAGTGATCTAAAGTGGAATGACCTTATGAACGTGACCGTCGGTAAAGCAGATGCCAGACAGATTCATTGGAAGAATCCTAAAGCAATGCAATCCAAAAACAAAGGAAGTACGTTACAGTACACTTGCTCGCACACTGCTTGAATACTGCTCAGCAGTGTGGGATCCGAACCATATATGGTTGATAGAAGAGATAGAGAAGATCCAACGGAGAGCAGCGCGTTCCGTTGCAGGGATCTACATCTACATCTACATCTATACTCCGCGAGCCACCTTACGGTGTGTGGCGGAGGGTACTTATTGTACCACTATCTGATCCCCCCTTCCCTGTTCCATTCACGAATTGTGCGTGGAAAGAACGACTGCTTGTAAGTCTCCGTATTTGCTCTAATTTCTCGGATCTTTTCGTTGTGATCATTACGCGAGATATATGTGGGCGGTAGTAATATGTTGCCCATCTCTTCCCGGAATGTGCTCTCTCGTAATTTCGATAATAAACCTCTCCGTATTGCGTAACGCCTTTCTTGAAGTGTCCGCCACTGGAGCTTGTTCAGCATCTCCGTAACGCTCTCGCGCTGACTAAATGTCCCCATGACGAATCGCGCTGCTTTTCGCTGGATCATGTCTATCTCTTCTATTAATCCAACCTGGTAAGGGTCCCATACTGATGAGCAGTACTCAAGAATCGGACGAACAAGCGTTTTGTAAGCTACTTCTTTCGTCGATGAGTCACATTTTCTTAGAATTCTTCCTATGAATCTCAACCTGGCGCCTGCTTTTCCCACTATTTGTTTTATGTGATCATTCCACTTCAGATCGCTCCGGATAGTAACTCCTAAGTATTTTACGGTCGTTACCGCTTCCAATGATTTACCACCTATGGCATAATCGTACTGGAATGGATTTCTGCCCCTATGTATGCGCATTATATTAAATTTATCTACGTTTAGGGAAAGCTGCCAGCTGTCGCACCATGCATTAATCCTCTGCAGGTCCTCCTGGAGTACGTACGAGTCTTCTGCTGTTGCTACTTTCTTGTAGACAACCGTGTCATCTGCAAATAGCCTCACGGAGCTACCGATGTTGTCAACTAAGTCATTTATGTATATTGTAAACAATAAAGGTCCTATCACGCTTCCCTGCGGTACTCCCGAAATTACCTCTACATCTGCAGATTTTGAACCGTTAAGAATGACATGTTGTGTTCTTTCCTCTAGGAAATCCTGAATCCAATCACAAACCTGGTCCGATATTCCGTAAGCTCGTATTTTTTTCACTAAACGTAAGTGCGGAACCGTATCAAATGCCTTCCTGAAGTCCAGGAATACGGCATCAATCTGCTCGCCAGTGTCTACGGCACTGTGAATTTCTTGGACAAATAGGGCGAGCTGAGTTTCACAAGATCTCTGTTTGCGGAATCCATGTTGGTTATGATGAAGGAGATTTGTATTATCTAAGAACGTCATAATACGAGAACACAAAACATGTTCCATTATTCTACAACAGATTGACGTAAGCGAAATAGGCCTATAATTATTCGCATCTGATTTATGACCCTTCTTGAAAATGGGAACGACCTGCGCTTTCTTCCAGTCGCTAGGTACTTTACGTTCTTCCAGCGATCTACGATAAATTGCTGATAGAAAGGGGGCAAGTTCTTTAGCATAATCACTGTAGAATCTTAAGGGTATCTCGTCTGGTCCGGATGCTTTTCCGCTACTAAGTGATAGCAGTTGTTTTTCAATTCCGATATCGTTTATTTCAATATTTTCCATTTTGGCGTCCGTGCGACGGCTGAAGTCAGGAACCGTGTTACGATTTTCCGCAGTGAAACAGTTTCGGAACACTGAATTCAGTATTTCTGCCTTTCTTCGGTCGTCCTCTGTTTCGGTGCCATCGTGGTCAACGAGTGACTGAATAGGGGATTTAGATCCGCTTACCGATTTTACATATGACCAAAACTTTTTAGGGTTCTTGTTTAGATTGTTTGCCAATGTTTTATGTTCGAATTCGTTGAATGCTTCTCTCATTGCTCTCTTTACGCTCTTTTTCGCTTCGTTCAGCTTTTCCTTATCAGCTATGATTCGACTACTCTTAAACCTATGATGAAGCTTTCTTTGTTTCCGTAGTACCTTTCGTACATGATTGTTATACCACGGCGGATCTTTCCCCTCGCTTTGGACCTTAGTCGGTACGAACTTATCTAAGGCGTACTGGACGATGTTTCTGAATTTTTTCCATTTTTGTTCCACATCCTCTTCCTCAGAAATGAACGTTTGATGGTGGTCACTCAGATATTCTGCGATTTGTGCCCTATCACTCTTGTTAAGCAAATATATTTTCCTTCCTTTCTTGGCATTTCTTATTACACTTGTAGTCATTGATGCAACCACTGACTTATGATCACTGATACCCTCTTCTACATTCACGGAGTCGAATAGTTCCGGTCTATTTGTTGCTATGAGGTCTAAAACGTTAGCTTCACGAGTTGGTTCTCTAACTATCTGCTCGAAGTAATTCTCGGACAAGGCAGTCAGGATAATGTCACAAGAGTCTCTGTCCCTGGCTCCAGTTCTGATTGTGTGACTATCCCATTCTATACCTGGTAGATTGAAGTCTCCCCCTATTACAATAGTATGATCACGAAACTTCTTCACGACGTTCTGCAGGTTCTCTCTGAGGCGCTCAACTACTACGGTTGCTGATGCAGGTGGTCTATAGAAGCATCCGACTATCATATCTGACCCACCTTTGATACTTAACTTAACCCAGATTATTTCACATTCGCATTCGCTAATAACTTCACTGGATATTATTGAATTCTTTACTGCTATAAATACTCCTCCACCATTGGCGTTTATCCTATCCTTGCGGTATATATTCCATTCTGTGTCTAGGATTTCGTTACTGTTCACTTCCGGTTTTAACCAACTTTCCGTTCCTAATACTATATGCGCACTATTTCCTTCAATAAGAGATACTAATTCAGGAACCTTGCCCTGGATACTCCTGCAGTTTACCAATATTACGTTGACTTTTCCTGTTTTTGGTCTCTGAGGACGGACGTTCTTTATCATCGATGATAATGTCCTCTCTGGTAAGCCGTCAGGTATTTTATCGTTTCGCCCAAGGGGGGGTCCCTCTAACCTAAAAAACCCCCGTGTGCACGCCACACGTACTCTGCTACCCTAGTAGCTGCTTCCGGTGTGTAGTGCACGCCTGACCTGTCTAGGGGGGCCCTACAGTTCTCCACCCAATAACGGAGGTCGATGAATTTGCAACCATTATAGTCGCAGAGTCGTCTGAGCCTCTGGTTTAGACCCTCCACACGGCTCCAAACCAGAGGACCGCGATCGACTCTGGGCACTATGCTGCAGATATTAAGCTCAGCTTGCACTCCGTGTGCGATGCTGGTTGTCTTCACCAAATCAGCCAGCCGCCGGAAGGAACCAAGGATGGCCTCAGAACCCAAGCGGCAGGCGTCATTCGTTCCGACATGTGCTACTATCTGCAGCCGGTCACACCCAGTGCGTTCAATAGCTGCCGGAAGGGCCTCCTCCACATTACGGACGAGACCCCCCGGCAAGCACACCGAGTGCACACTGGCATTCTTCCCCGACCTACCCGCTATTTTCCTAAGGGGCTCCATAACCCGCCTAACGTTGGAGCTCCCTATAACTAATAGGCCCGCCCTCTGTGACTGTCGGGACCTTGCCGGAGAATCGGCCACTGGCCCAACAGGCGAGGCATCCTGTGGTGGCTCGGAAACGATGTCATCACCACTAGGAAGCACCCCGTACCTGTTGGAAAGGGGTAAGGCAGCTGCCACGCGGCCAGATCCCACCTTCGCCTTTCGGCCAGGCACGCGCGAGCCCACCACTGTCCGCCATTCACCCTGGAGTGATGGCTGACCGGTAAGATGCTCACTGCCGGAAGACGCAGCGACATCAGGGGTTCCATGTGATTCCAAGGCCACCGAAGTAGGCATAGGTCTCACCACAGTTGCCCCAACGCCACTACGAGCCGACGCCTGCGCCTCGAGCTCGATGAGCCTAACAGACAAAGCCTCCACCTGCCCCCGAAGAGTGGCCAATTCTCCTTGCGTCCGCTCACAACAACCACAGTCCCTACACATGGCTATGTTTACCCTACAAGCGAACGGTGTACTCGCCTTATTAGTAGCAGGAAATCGAAGTGCTCGCTCACTGACGGTCTAACCGACACTGAGCTGTTCTAACCAAACAAACAAAAGCCTGTACGATACGAGGGTCGATAGCAACGGCGATACTGTACACTACACTGTTATTAAAATAAACGGTTGTGTCTAGTAGGCACTCAAACACGCAAGAAATTACAAAAATAAAATAGTAACTACCCAGATAACTGAAAAAATAAGTTGTACCTGTTTGAAGCTCGCAAAAATGTGTAACAAGCGAACGGTGTACTCGCCTTATTAGCAGCAGGAAATCGAAGTGCTCGCTCACTGACGGTCTAACTGATAGATAAACTCCAGTGGAAGGCTCTGCAAGTGAGACGCTCAGTAGCTCGGCATGGGATTTTGTTGAAGTTTCTAGAACATACCTTCACCGAGGAGTCAAGCGGTATATTGCTCCTTCCTACGTATATCTCGCGAAGAGACCATGAGGATAAAATCAGAGACATTGGAGCCCACACAGAGCCATACTGACAATCTTTCTTTCCATGAACAATACGAGACTGGAATAGAAGGGAGAACCGATAGAGGTACTCAAAGTACCCACCGCCACACGCTGTTAGGTGGCCTGCGGAGTATGGATGATGTAGATGTAGATGTAGATGTACGGGTTTTTGTTGAACTTTCGAGAGCATACCTTCACCGAGGAGTCAAGCAGAATATTGCTCCCTCCTACGTATGTCTCGCGAAGAGACCATGAGGATAAAATCAGAGAGATTAGAGCTCACACAGAGGCGTATCGACAATCCTTCTTTACACGAAGAATACGAGACTGGAATAGAAGGGAGAACCGATAGAGGTACTCAAGGTACCCTCCGCCACACACAGCCAGGTGGCCTGCGGAGTATGGATGTGGATGACAATATGCCATGTCACCGGCTCACAGTTGTTCACTAATGGTTTGATGGACATTCTGAACAATTCGAGAGCGTGATGTGACCACCTAGATAGCTCGGCGTGAGTCCCATCTATCAATTATGGAGTATAATCGAGAGGTGAGTTGGTGCACAAAATCCTGCACCAGCAACACTGTCGAAATGATGGATGGTTGTTGAGGCAGCGTAATTCAATACACAGGGGACTTCCAACGAGTTCCTGTACTACGCCGGCAAAAGAAGGTCTGACCCGATACTGGGAGGTACCCCAAGACGTTTGTCATCTCAGTCAGTGTATAGCAGTTATGTTAGTCCGGTAACGAACTGCCGCTTTACGCTGCAAGAACACAGTGTGTCCTCTGATATCAGGCGACTGAGCTGACACGCAGGTTGCTGTAGTGTAACGATTGATAACAGCCGGGCGCGCCGTTCATTACCTGGAGCGTAGCTGCGTGACACGGATTACGCCTCGGGGATAACGAGCGCCGAGCTGGCGCACCGCAGGCCCCAACGCCTTTGTCAGACGCGGCGACGGCCATGCCGACACCGACGTCGACGGCGCTTATCGTTAACGAGCGCGACGACCGGCCGCAAGCCGCAGGCCGCCATTAAGGAATTTGGCCCGAGCCAGGAGCTTACGGCAACTACCAGCCCCGTCAGCTGTGGTCCGGCTCACGGCAGCGTAATGTGGTGGGGCGAGATGCGTTACAAACCTCGGGTGGGTCCGTACTTTCCATAGACTCCACTTCCGTTTTATTACGTGTACGACCTGGCGTAGGAATAAGACCGACAGCACACAAAAAAGGACAGTACTAATAATTACTCGACAACAAATCCGATAGACAGAACATAGAATATACACTACTGGCCATTAAAATTGCTACACGACGAAGATGACGTGCTACAGATGCGAAATTTAAAATGCAGGAAGAAGATGCTGTGAAATGCAAATGATTAACTTATCAGAGCATTCACACAAGGCTGGTGCCGGTGGCGACACCTACATCGTGCTGACATGAGGAAAGTTTCCAACCGATTTCTCATACACAAACAACAGTTACCCGGCGTTGCCCGGTGAAACGTTATTGTGATGCCTCGTGTAAGGAGGAGAAATGCGTACCATCAAGTTTCCGACTTTGATAGAGATCAGATTGTACCCAGTCGCGGACCGGTTTATCGTATCACGACATTGCTGCTCGCGTTGGTCGAGATCCAATGACTGTTAGCAGAATTTGGAGTCGGTGGGTTCAGGAGGGTAATACGGAACGCCGTGCTGGATCCCAACGGCCTAGTACACTAGCATTCGAGATGACAGGCATCTTATCCGCGTGGCTGTAACGGATCGTGCAGCCACGTCTTGATCCGCGAGTCAACAGATGGGAACATTTGCAAGACAGCAACCGTCTGCACGAACAGTTCGACGACGTTTGCAGCAGCATGGACTATCAGCTCGGAGACCATGGCTGCGGTTACCCTTGACGCTGCATCGCAGACAGGAGCGCCTGCGATGGTGTACTGAACGACGAACCTGGGAGCACGAATGGCAAAACGTCATATTTTCGGATGAATCCAGGTCCTGTTTACAGCATCATGATAGTCGCATCCGTGTTTGGCGACATTGCGGTGAACGCACATTGGAAGCGTGTGTTCGTCATCGCCATACTGGCGTATCACCCGGTGTGATGGTATGGGGTGCCATTGGTTACACATCTCGGTCACCTCTTGTTCGCATTGACGGCACTTTGAACAGTGGACGTTACATTTCAGATGTGTTACGACCCGTGGCTCTACCCTTCATTCGATCCCCGCAAAACCCTACATTTCCGCAGGATAACGCACGACCGCGTGTTGCAGGTCCTGTACGGGCCTTTCTTGATACAGAAAATGGTCGACTGCTGCCCTGGCTACATTCTCCAGATCTCTCACCAATTGAAAACGTTTGGTCGATGGTGGCCGAGCAACTGGCTCGTCATAATACGCCAGTCACTAATCTTAATGAACTGTGGTATCGTGTTGAAGCTGCATGGGTAGCTGTACCTGTACACGCCATCCAAGCTCTGTTTGACTCAATGCCCAGGCGTATCAAGATCGTTATTACGGCCATATGTGGTTGTCCTGGGTACTGATTGCTCCGGATCTATGCACCCAAATTGCGTGAAAATGTAATCACATGTCAGTTATAGTATAAGATATTTGTCCAATAAATACCCGTTTATCATCAGCATTTCTTCTTGGTACAGCAGTTTTAATGGCCAGTAGTGTACTATATTGTCGGTTATTAAACTTGAATGTCGGTAATTAAAACTGAAACTGTGAAGTATAGTAGATAATCAAATGTTTGTGCGCGTAATTATGCAGTACAACAGGGTGAATATATGAGAAAATTTGTAAGAAATTTGGGAGTATACAGGCTGCGAAATGCAGTACACACAGCCGTCACTTCTGCCAGGAACAACTGCTCTGACTCGTTTGTTCCTTAAACTGATGGTGGAGGGGGGAGCGAAAGGGAACGAATTATTCATAGTAGCTGTAAGAGGACTTCATGCGGAATCAGAAGCGACGAGTGAAAATGTGTAATAGACCTGATTTTTATTTTTATTCTTTCACTTTATGTCTATATTTTTTTAGGGAGCTGGAGAGGCGAAACGACGATTGTCAGGGGGTATGGGGGCGAAATGGGCAGGGGTCGCAACCAGAGGCGTGGCCACAAAGACCCCACCACCTGTGGCGACCGCTGTGTCAAGGTACGAAATGTACAGAGCTTCTGTTGTTACTTTTATTTCTTCTTCTTTCTTCATTTTGGTTATCTAAGAACCACACACCAATTTCTATGCTTCCTTCTTTGTTGTTGTTTCCTTTTCCTCCAGTATTCTTTCATCTTTTCACTATGTATCCTTTTCCTCTCCAATGACCACTTTGACCCTGTCTTCTCCCTCCTCCCTTTCAATCCTTCCATTTTTATCACTTTCTTCCTGAAAATCTCTCTTTCTGTAGCATCTTTTTCACTTATGTTGTTTCTTCCGAAATCTTCAATCCAGGCTATTGTTGACTTCTTGTCACAAAGATATTTAAAAATCTGTTTGGTTAACCTGTTACTGTTCATTCTGTATAAGTTTCCAAAAAGTTGCAGTAGCCTTTTTTGTAGTGTTTCATTTGTGTTGCGATAAACTTCTTCATTGCTTTTTAATTTCCATACCTCTGTATTTTTAGGTGATCCAAGTATTTTTCGAATGATTTTTCTTCTTTTTAAAATTGTTGTATTCTTTATTGTTATTAGCATAGGCATCTCTTTTTTCTCCCAACTGTGTTCAGTTAGGATATAACTTCCCAACCGCTCAAAGCTCGCAAAACATTGGGGTCATTACAAGAAACAGACAATGAAAATGAAAGAATAAAGGAGAAAACAAAGAAAGTTTAGGTGGGAGTTGTAGCACGATCTTCTTCAAGTGCTACTCCCGCACACTGGTCGGAGCTGGGCTGTTACACCGAATCATTTCGAAAAAGGGTGTCGTGAGGTGTCAGGCATATCGAATGTCGGGTACGCTCCAACTGAAAGGGGAGTCGTAAACTACACTGTGTAAGTAATTAGCAAATTGACGGCTGTAGTATGGTGTCAGTTCAAGTGCGATGTCAGCATCAAAAACATGGCACCTAAAATCAGGCTTGTATGGCGTCATGTCTCTGAAGAGGTAAGCAGACGTGAGGTCCTTGAGCCAAGTTATAGCGTGGTGCTTGTTAAGTGGAAAATGTATGTCATTCGGAATGAGAACGAGTTGCGAGCTGACAGTCATCGGCTGGGCACCGAGGTAACATGCCAATACCTGTTGCATGAGTTGCCAGACATCATGCGTCGACGGAGATGTGAGACCAATCTCACTGTGGCAGCGAGTACATAACGGTGATTCCACCAGTCTGTTACGGTGAAGTTGCCGGTTGTCAGGAATTTACCATTAATGAAGCAGATTCGAACCCGGGATCTCCTGCTTGCTCGGCAATTGCATTAACTACTGCGCCATCGCGACACAGTGTTCATCGCAACTGCGCCGACTATCGGTGCGCACGTCTCAGCCAACCCACATTCCCACCGCCTGCCCCCCCCCCCCCCCCTCTCCAACGCATCCGCAGAACCCTTTCACGTACTCCATGCTCGATACTTTGCGATTCTAGCAGGAGGTCGAACATAATTCTGCATCCGCACTTAAGATGGTTGATTCATGATCCATCGAGATGTAGTGCTTAACACAACTGCCTGGTAAGTGGGAGACGCATGTTCGAATCCCAATTCGGCACACATTTCACACATCGCCCCTGATTCTGCATTAAGTCCCGATGCAGCTGAGATCCATGATCCCTTTGATATGCTTTCCTTTCTTCCCCCTCCACCTTTAATGTACGTAATATGTATCGCACCTGCGGTTTCCAAGTGGTGTCTACTTCTTCAGACGTGTTTAAAACAACAGACACCACGCATTCATATAAGTTGTATGAACAGTGAGGTGAAGGGAACTTACATGACTGATAGGAGGTTGTAGTACCCATAACGTCTTTGACTAGTAATCAAAACAACTGGAACTTTGGATTTGAAGGCAGTAACGCTTAATTTTTGAATAAAAATCGTCAGCAATAACACCCAAAGACTTTCTACATGAGAACTCACCGTTGTTCTCCCAACGGCGTTCTCAGAGAGTACGAAGGAGCCGGCAGAGGTCTTGCCCTTGAGGTGTAAAACTGCCCTTAAAAGACGGAAGAATCAGCAGAGATCAACGGCACGAGGGTGTAAAAGGCAATAGAAACCACTGCATTCGAGACACAAAATGTGTATTCATAGGAATGTGGCCTCAAATTGAAAATAATGTCGTGATGATAATTGCCAAATTATTCCAGATTAATCCCCCAATACGATCTCTTGGAGAGGAATGTCAACTGAGAGTTGACCATGAGAACGTGGAATAACGAAAGAAAGGATAACAATCTACGAGTCGGAACATGCAATGTCATAGCTATGAACCCTCTAAGAAAGCCAGAAAATCTGAACTAGGAAACGCATATGCTCAGTCTAGATATAATTTGGGGTCAGAGAAGTAAAATGAAATGAACGTAATGATTTCTGGTCAGATGAATATAGAGTAATATCAAAAGGAGCAGAGTTGCTATAACGATAGGGCGCAAGGTTACTGTGAACAGTTCAGAGATAGGACTAATCTCTTCGGAATTGACAGCAAACCAACGCTGACAATATCGTTTCAAGTGTATATACTGACGTCAAAGCAGAAGATGAACTCATACAAATAATATGGCAGCATGCTGAACTAGTAATTCAATATGTAAAGGAAGTTTTACGGGAAGGAGTAGGAGAAAGTGTGACAGAAGGCTATATGATTTGTGCTAGGAATGAGAGAGGAGAAAGACTAATTGAATTACGCAATAAATTTCTGATCTAGTATCTCAAGATGATGAGATATATGTGGAAAAGGCTAGGAAACAGAGCGAGATTCAAGGTGGATTAAGCTATGCTCAGAAAGACATTATGAAATCAGATAATTGATTGAAAGACGTACTCAAAAGCAGATCACTATTAAGTAATGTTGAAGGGTAGACTGAAGATTAAGAGAACCGTATAGAAGAATCAGTTTGGAAGGAAGTTGGATATTAAAGTACCGACGAGCGATGACACGCTGTTGAAGTTACTTGAAGACGTGGATACTGCGGCAAGGAACACGACAACAGGCAATTCAGTTGAAGAGGATTGTATATCTCTAAAAAGTGCAGTCACACATGTTAGACAAACGTAGGTACAATTGAAAGCAGTACCAAATGTTCATAGAAAGGCAGGAATACAACACGATGAGTCGTAAAAAAATCCTGAAAGAGAAGATCGTCGGAGGTGCCAGAGTCAGCATACAGAAAAGTCAAAATAACCTCCAGTGAAATTAAAAGCGTGGGTGGTATCAATGGAAATTACGCTGTTAAAAACTGAAGAGAGTGTGGATAGGAGGGCAGAGTACATTAAACGCCTCTCTGATGGGGCGGAATTATCTGATGACGTGACAGAAGAAAAAATTGGTGTGATAAGAAAAACATAGGGAATGTAGTATTAGAGTCAGAATGAAGAACTGTTGTGGAGGACAGTTCAATAAGAAGGGAAAAATAACATTGTATAGAAATTTCTAAAATTATTGGGGGAAGTGACAATCAAACGACTGTTCAAACTGGTGCACAGACTGTCTCAGTTTGAATACGTACCACGAGACTTACAGGAAATATCATCCACACAATTCCGAAGACAGAAAGCACGTATAGGTGCCAGAAATATCGCACAATCAACGTAACATCTCATGCCTACAAACTGATGAAATTATTATTGTATAGAAGAATGGAAAAGAAAACTGAGCATATTTTAGATGACGAGCCATTCGACTTAAGTAAAGATAAAGCCACGAGATTGGTAGTTTTGACGTTGCACTTGACATTGAAAGCAAGACTAAAGAAAAGTAAGACACGTTCATTGGATTTGTAGATCTAGAAAAAAATCTTTCGACAGTGCAAAATGGTACAATATTATCGAAATTCATGGAGAAGTAGGAGTAAGTTATAGGAAAAGACGGGTAATGTACGACATGTACAAGATCCAAAAGAGAACAACAAGACAGGAGGACCAAGAACTAAGTATTAGGATTAAAAACAGGAAAAGACACGGCGTAATCATTCGTCTACTTCTACGCCACAGCGTAGAAACAATGGGGGAAATACACACCTGGCCTTTAAAATTGCTACACCACGAAGATGACGTGCTACAGACGCGAAATTTAACCGACAGTAAGAAGAGGGTGTGATACGAAAGTGATTAGCTTTTCAGAGCATTCACACAAGGTTGGCGCCGGTGGCGACACCTACAACGTGCTGACATGAGGAAAATTTCCAACCGATTTCTCATACACAAACAGCGATTCCTTGGTGAAACGTTGTGGCGATGCCTCGTGTAAGGAGGAGAAATGCGTACCATCACGATTCTGACTCTGATAAAGGTGGGATTGCAGCCTATAGCGATTGCGGTTTATGGTATCGCGACATTGCTGCTCGCGTTGGTCGAGATCCAATGACTGTTAGCAGAATATGGAATCGGTGGGTTCAGGAGGGTAATACGGAACGCGTGCTGGATCCCAACGGCCTCGTGTCACTAGCAGTCGAGATGACAGGCATCTTATCCGCATGACTGTAACGGATCGTGCAGCCACATCTCGATCCGTGAGTCAACAGATGGGGACGTTTGCAAGACAACAATCATCTGCACGAACAGTTCGACGACGTTTGCAGCAGCATGGACTATCAGTTCGGAGACCATGGCTGCGGTTACCCTTGACGCTGCATCGCAGACAGGAGCGCCTGCGGTGGTGTACTCAACGACGAACCTGGGTGCACGAATGGCAAAACGTCATTTTTTCGGATGAATCCTGGTTCCGTTTACACCACCATGTTGGTCGCATCCGTGTTTGGCGACATCGCAGTGAACGCACATTGGAAGCGTGTATTCGTCATCGCCATACTGGTGTATCACCCGGCGTCATGGTATAGAGTGCCTTTGGTTACACGTCTCGGTCACCTCTTCTACGAATTAACGGCACTTTGAACAGCGGACGTTACATTTCAGATGTGTTACGACCTGTGGCTCTACCCTTCATTCGATCCCCGCTAAACCCTACATTGCAGCAGGTTAATGCACGACCGCATGTTCACGTCCAGTACGGGCCTTTCTGGATACAACCGGCCGGGGTGGCCGAGCGGTTCTAGGCGCTACAGTCTGGAACCGCGCGACCGCTACGATCGCTAGTTCGAATCCTGCCTTGGGCATGGATGTGTGTGATGTCCTTAGGTTAGTTAGGTTTCAATAGTTCTAAGTCTAGGGGTACTGATGACCTCAGATGTTAAATCCCATAGTGCTTAGAGCCATTTGAACCTAGTACGTCAGAAATGTAGCACCTGTTGTTGAAAATTCCGGCTATGCGAATCAGAAGTGACTGCGTTGTGAGCCATTACCATCGGTGGCATGTGCTGGACCCATGACAGTGACATATGGAATCTGTCAATGCCTGATCTCCTCCGAACCTTGACCTAGGGATGCGTCTATCGTGACTCTGAAGGCAGAACAGAGACTCACCTGAAAAGACGACCCGACCAAATCCTGTGTCCAGTGTTGCTGGTTGTACCAATGTCGGCGCATGTGTCCTTTTTCTGCGTCAAGGGAAGCTGCAATAATGGCCGACATGTTAACAGTCCGTAATGATCTGGGCGTCATCACACTGTCTGTGTGGATACATGTCTTACTGTAAACTGTCTCTCGACTCAACTTACGAGACGTGGCTTTACGATTCTACACGGTAAAGTGGACAATGTGTCTGCCATATCGGGCGCTAATCGCGCGGGGCAG
This sequence comes from Schistocerca americana, assembly GCF_021461395.2. Taxonomy (NCBI): domain Eukaryota; kingdom Metazoa; phylum Arthropoda; class Insecta; order Orthoptera; family Acrididae; genus Schistocerca; species Schistocerca americana. The sequence goes on from NC_060124.1 coordinate 256,786,955, forward strand.
TTACACTGCATGGAGCTGTACCCTTCTGAACCACCGACTTGTAATCATCTGACGACCAACATGAGCAGCAATATTGGTGAATGGGAAACTCCAGCCACGGTAGGCCACGTTCCTATTGCTGTTGAATTCCGACACTTGGTGGTATACATTTCCAGTTATTCCACAGGGAATAACATGATGTTATAGCAAACAAACAACATTCAAATACGAGCTCTGAATGAGAAATTCATTCTCCACAAAATGTAGATGGCGTAATTCCTACCTACGCTCTCCATTTACCCTGAAACGACAAGCATTTGCATATTCAAGCTTTTCATACATTTTATGCTATTATGTCGCTTATCTGCATGTCATCTACATAACGTTTAAATGACAACAGTATACAAGGTGAATATTAAGTACGACGCCCAACTTCATGAGCTGATTACGATCAGGAAAAAAGACAAAAAAGTTATTGCCACAGTTTGTCTGGAGCGGAGTCTAGAACAAATGCTTCAGATGGCTCTAAGCACAATGGGACTTAATATCTGAGGTCATCACTACCCTAGACTTAGATCTACTTAAACCTAACTAACCTAAGGACATCACACACATCCATGCCCGAGACAAGATTCGAACCTGCGACCGTAGCAGCAGCGCGGTTTCAGACTGAAGCGCCTAGAACTGCTCGGTCACAGCGGCCGGCTAGTCTAGAACAAAGCAATTAGTACCGATTCATTACATTACAGTTACATGCTACTCATTTATTATTGAAAAACTCCAAATTTCCAATCTAGATGGCACTGACGAACATTATGATTCTTTCTATCACCAATTGTTAGAATTATGCTAAGTTGAAGTTCAGTGGTCCGTTATTCATTCAGCGAACAAACAAAGATGGTTTTCGTCTAGCGTGAAGCGCGTGGAAACGGTTGAAATGCCACATGGATTTATCTAGCCGCTTACCTCTCTTATCATATCTGGAAATCTACTAATATGGAGTCTGCCTATTGGGCTATATCTGCGGTTCGCAGGATGTCGTGCGAGAAAAAGACACGTGAACAATGAAGTTACAAATCGAGGAATATACCACAGCCACCAATGTATCGTTCCCGTTGGGACAGTGAAAGCATGGTTAAACTAATTACAGCGCATACAGAAGGATTTAAGCAGTGATTCATTCCGTGGTCTACATACATTCTCAAGCTTTCGATGATTTGGACTGTCGTCATCGTCACCAGTTATCTGCAAGCCATTTCGTACTTCGTTTAATAGACCGGTTTATGTCATGGACACCTCAAGAAGTCACCAAATTTCCGCATGGTACCAGAGATTGTGTCCATTATGGTGAAGGCGGGAGGGCATTGTCAGCAATGCTGATTCCCTTAGTTGCAGGATAACTCAAATTATTTCTGTGCAGCCTTTCAGCATCCAACGCCCATGCGTCGCTAAGGGAGTTTCCGCTTTGATGATACAATATTTGTAGGTAGTTTCATGGATTATATTCCACCTGGCACACACACACACGATATATTGTATTCGGCAACAGCAGATTTGTCGAAATCCAGTGTCTGTGCGGTGTTTGGTGGGATCAATCGCACTGAAATCTTTCATATTCACTGAAAAATGCAAGTTCCATCACTTCGACAATGAGCTTTATAAATTCCAGGAACCAGTACCCTGCGCCTTTTATTGCACGCAGCGTCTCTTTCATTTTACTAGGTTGTCGGAAAATGGATGAAATACCGTGTCTGTCCAAACGTTTTAGCTACAAAGAAAGCTATAGGTCAGCCGTGTTGTGATGATAATCTCAATGTATTCGTTTCTTACAGATGGCTCACTTAATATAACCAGTGCGCTGTAGCTCCTATTCCGGAGAACTCTTTCTCCAGAATCTGCAACAAAAACTTTAACTGGAACATCGGCTGCATCCTTCGTGGTGTATGGAAATGGGCACTTGATACTGAAAGGCTGTAATAAGCTGAGTTATCCATCATCCAACGAAATAAGATTCACTGCCATCTTCATCTACCACAAACCTCGACATAATCTCCGGTGGCATGGTGACGTATCGAATTTCGCAATTTCAGATATCTCTGTGACAACTTGGCCAACTAAATAAAATGCCATACAGTCAACGTATAACGATTGACTATGACTACAGAGCTAGTCATCAAAAGCTTGAGATTACATAAAATCTGACAAGGCAATAAGTCAGATAATTTGTCAAAACTCATGGCGCAGTGGTTAGCACACTGGACTCGCATTCGGGAGGACGACGGTTCAATCCCGTCCCCGGCCATCCTGATTTAAGTTTTCCGTGATTTCCCTAAATCGCTTCAGGCAAATGCCGGGATGGTTCCTTTGAAAGGGCACGGCCGATTTCCTTCCCCATCCTTCCCTCACCCGAGCTTGTGCTCCGTCTCTAATGACCTCGTTGTCGACGGGACGTTAAACACTAATCTCCTCCTCCTCCTCCTCAAAAATCATGTTGTACTCTGTGTTCTAGTAGGCACTCGTTTTGGGCTGTGAACCCCTTTGCAGCAAAAATGTTTCTAATGCAAATAAGTTTTGTTAACTGCTTTTCCTCGTTAACTGGGATTTTCGTGACTTAGACACTCAGAGCTCTCCATTTGCGTAAGGAAAGTGACGCAATTCTCTTATAAATCTAAAATATACCGATAGCTATTAAGGATGCCGTTTATCATTGTGCCAAACAAAGTTTCTGACAACTTACTCTGCAGATCGTAGTGCGTTTATGAAAATTAAAGGTTCGTTCTTATATTCCGTATCGTAAGTCACGTGGCGCCTCTATCTGCTTTAACGAAAATTCCATTCAGTACAGGTTGCGAAATATATGGGAGTTTCTAATTGCTTCCTGCGGTCAGAGATAAACGGTAAAATATGTTGCAGTAGCTTTTGCACCTGTCTAAAAAAGAATAAAACATTAGAGTAGTAAATTACGAACTACAACATTTTGTAACAAATCTGTCGGGGTTAAAAAATAGACCAACTGCAATTGCGATTTCGTTGTTTAAATTATGTTACGGGGCAGTCGATTTATTTAATTGGATTCATGGTCATTATGCACATTAAAACTGAGATTGTTTTCCATTCCGTTTTATGATGCGGCTAAGACAAACTCTCAGTGCTGTGAGTAATCACTAAAATCAGCCGTTCTATTTCCATTTTATAATTGCAAAGAACTGATTGCGACCGACGAACACATGAGGAATGAGGTACGTATTGACAAAACAAAAGTGCGTATTTGTGTACGATGAAAGTCAAGTGGTATCACGTATACAATAAATAATAATTGGTAGACCTGGAAAACAGGTAAACCACACTGAAGAGCCAAAGAAAATGGTACATCTGCCTAATATAGTGTAGGACCCCCGCGAGCACGCAGAAGTGCCGCAACACGACGTCGCAAGGACTCCACTAATGTCTGAAGTAATGGTGGAGGGAAATGACCCTATGAATCCTGCTGGGCTGTCCATAAATCCGTAAGAGTACGAGAGGGTGGAAATCTCTTCTGAACAGCTCGTTGCAAGGCATCCCAGATATACTCAATAATGATCATGTCTCCGGGGATTGGTGGCCAGATGGAGTGTTTAAACTCAGAAGAGTGTTCCTAAAGCCACTATGTAGCAATTCTGGGCGTGTAGGGTGTCGCATTGTACTACTGAAATTGTCCAAGTCCGTCGGAATCCACAACTCACATGAATGGATGCAGGTGATCAGACAGGATGCTTACGTACGTGTCACCTGCCAGAGACATATCAGGAATCTCCCACTCCACCTGCTGACCAGCAGGGCCCATAGATTCATGAGGTTGTCTCCATATCCGTACACGTCCATCTGTTCGATACGATTTGAAACGAGACTCGTCCGACCAGGCAACATGTTTCCAGTCATCAAGAGCCCAATGTCCGTGTTGACGGGCCCAGGCGAGGCCTAAATCTTTGTGTCATGCTGTCATCGAGGGTACACGAGTGGGCCTTCGACTCCGAAAGCCCATACTGATGATGTGTCGTTGAATGAATCGCACCCTGAATTTTTTTGGTGGCCCAGCATTGAAATCTGCAGGATTTTGCGCAAGGGTTGCACTTCTGTTACTGTGAACGATTCTCTTCAGTCGTCGTTGGTTCATTTCTTGCAGGCTGTATTTTCGGTCCCAGCGATGTCGGAGATTTGATGTTTCACCGATTTCCTGATATTCACAGAACACTCGTGAAATGGTCGTACGAGAAAATTCCCACTTCATCGATACCTCTGAGATGCTTGTGCCACCGCCCGTGCGCCGACTATAACACCACGTTCAAAGTCACTTAAATCTTGATAACCTGCCATTGTGGCAGAAATAACTGACCTAACAACTGCGCCAGACTCTAGTTGTTTTCTATAGGCGTTGTCCGCCGCAATCACAACAAAAATAAACAGAAGCATTAGTTTTTCATTCGTAAAATAATAACACAGAAAGGCATTCGAGCCTGTATCACTTTAGTACAGCAATAAAATGAGACGTGTTGAAGATGACACAGTTTCTGCAAAGGTAAATATAAGGTTAAAAAGGACAGTAAATAAAATTGGTGTTCCCAGAAGGCTGAGTTACAAAGAAAAGTATTATTTGCAACTTAATAATTGTGAAGTTTTTCCTTACAATTGGACAAAGTCATTATTAGAATGAAATAGCTGACCACTGCCAGTAAGCATGACTCCATGGTAATATGTAGTGGCTTTAGTCCTGCTAATGCTTTAAGTAATGCGGCTGTAATTTAAACGCAATATCAAGCTGAAGTGATGGAAGCTGTCTGAAATATACTCATAGCGTGTTTGATTTCATGCAACTATATGTGGAAGTACTGAATGACAAAGTTATTTTGGACGTATAATATTCCTCAACTGTTGTGTTAACTAAATGTACTTTTCTCACGATAGGTATAATGAGAACTGAATTTTAGTTATAACTGAGGATTCCCTCATTTCGATCTAATAATCACAGCATCTTCTTCAGCGTTAACAGTTTTTACAAGAACTGAAATTTGTGTCTTTACGATGTCACCAACACATAATGAAATGAGTACCAAATCCGTGTATTTTCTCTGTTAACAAGTGAATATGAACTTACGGGTTAATAGGCTGTAGTTGAATCAAATGACGAATACTTTAAAAGCTATTCTTTCCTTTTCCGAAAATAAAAATTAAACGTTATTTTATATGTGAGACTACGTTTTGTTTTTAATTTGCTTGTCAATTTCGCACGCAGAGACAAATCGATTTCAGTGCAACTTAGCACTCAGCTCTTTCTGCTTGATAATGGCTGCAGGTCTTCTGTCGTCGGTTACTCAAACAAACGTTTACAAAACCAGATGTGGGTGGTAACTGACGTTGGCGACTAGGCCTACTCTTACAATCGCATCGCAAGTCCTGTCCAAAGAACTAATTTATAACTCAAAAACGGTATTCTTCACTTGCTTGCTTGCAGCAAAGCCTAACACGTCTTGCCGAAACCACACTCAAAACTTATCAGCTCAAAAGGTTTCTTCCTTGTCTTTACATTTCCACTACATTGCCGCGTACCATCCAGCCACTGGGCTCGAAGTTATTGGTCCTCTTCTTCCCTACATTTATTTTTATATTTTAACTCCACTGCATAAAATTTTGCACGTGCATGTAGATATGGACGTTACAACGAAGGTAACTCTTTTTTCCACATTCCGATGCACATGCTCCAGGCTGTGTTGGTTTTCTGTCGAACATCAACGGAACTTGTGCGCATCGAGCTCTCCATGTGAACGCTTTCATTGGTTTTTGCAGCGCGAATGCATCTGTACCTCATTATTTACAAACTCACCAGTGAGTTACCGATGTCTGAATCAGGGAAAAAGCGTGCAGCTTTTATTGTATTATCTGATTTACTTAAACGCAACAGAGAGAAAGAAGTAAATATTCCAGAATTCAAATCGAGAACAGCTGCCAACATGAGTAACGTTGAAGTAAATATCCTCGGAGTAGTGAAGCAACTTAAATAACTTAATAAAAGCAAGTCTTCTGGTACAGAATGTATACCAATAAGGTTCCTTTCGGACTATGCTGATGCATTAGCTCCATACTTAACAATCATATAGAACCGTCCTCTCGTCAAAAGATCCGTACCCAAAGACGGGAAAGATGCACAGGTCACACCAATATACAAGAAAGGTGGCAGGAGTAATCCACGAAATTACAGGCCCATATCGTTAACGTCGAAACATATTGTGTTAAAACATTATGAATTACCTAGAAGAAAACTGTCTATTGACGCATACTCATCATGGGTTTGGAAAACATAGCTCCTGTGAAACACAACTAGCTCTTTATTCACATGAAGAGTTGAGTGCTATTGACGAGGGATTTCAGATCGATTCCGTATTTCTGGATTTCTAGAAGGCTTTCGACACTGTACAACACGAGCGGCTTGTAGTGAAATTGCGTGCTTATGGAATATCGTCTCAGTTATGTGACTAGATTTGTGATATCCTGTCAGAGAGGTCACAGTTCGTAGAAACTGACGGAAAGTCATCGAGTAAAACAGAAGCGATTGCTAGCGTTCCACAAGGTATGTTATAGGCCCTTTGCTGTTCCTTATCTACACAAACGATTTGGGAGACAATCTGAGCAGCCGTCTTAGGTTCTTTGCAGTTGACGCTGTCGCTTATCGACTAATAAAGTCATCAGAAGATCAATACAAATTGCAAATCGATTTAGAAAAGGTATCTGAATGGTGCGAAAATTGGCAGTTGACCCTAAACAACGAAAAGTGTGAGGTCATCCACATGAGTGCTAAAAGCAATCCATTTAACTTCGGTTACACGATAAATCAGTCAAATATAAAGCCCGTAAATTCAACTAAATACCTAGTAATTACAATTACGAACAACTTAAATTGGAAGGAACACATAGAAAATCTTGTGGGGAGGGCTAACCAAAGACTGCGTTTTATTGGCAGGACACTTAGAAAATCTAACAGCCCTGCTAAGGAGACTGCCTACATTACACTTGTCCGTCCTCTTTTAGAATACTGCTGCGCAGTGTGGGATTCTTTCCAGACAGGACTGACTTAGACATCGAAAAATTTCTAAGAAAGGCAGCACGTATTGTATTATCGCGAAATATGGGGGAGAGTGTCACAGAAATTATACAGCATTTGGTCTGGAAATCATTAAAAGGAAGGCTTTTTCCTTGCGACGCAATCTTCTCACGGAATTCCAATCACCAATATTCTCCTCCTAATGCGAAAATATTTTGTTGACACCGACCTACATAGGGAGAAAAGATCACCACGATAAAATAAGGGAAATCAGAGCTCGCACGGAGAGATATGGGTGTTCGTTCTTTTGGCGTGCTATACGAGATTGGAATAATAGAGAATTGTGAAGGTGGTTCGATGAACCCTCTGCCAGGCACTTAAATGTGATTTGCAGAGTATCCATGTAGATGTAGATGTAGATGAAACACTACTGTATTAAGGATCTGTGCAGAAAAAGAAGATAGGGAGGTGGCGCCTGCCTGTTAACTATATCTGATGTAGACGAAACTAGTAGCAATTACAAAAAAAATGTACGTGTATCTGTATTGATGTTTCGGGTTCCACAAGATGGATTCCTTATCTAACTCCACCGTTCTTCCTGCTCACAACTAAGCTTGAAGAAACAGATGAACAACTGACTGACGAAACCAACGTGCAACTGGAGCGCCAACACACACTTCACAAAATAAAACATTGTGTCGAAACAATCAGCAGTTTGCGCCAAAACTATTTATGCCGAACGTGTTAGGCACAAATTTTTGTAGACGTGGACCCAACCATACACACACATCGTAAGTTAACAAGTCATCCATTTCATGAAACTAGAAATTAAATATATCAAAAGTCCGTTTTCACAATACATCAATATATTTGCAGAAAATCAGATTCATTTTTGCCCCGCCAGACCTCCAAAAATCAAGGGCGGGCATTCCCTTTGTTTGAATTTAAGAAAAGTTAACGTAGTTGTCGCCTTATATGGTTACATCCTGTGAAATAGTAAGGTAAGAGCTATAAATTACAGGAACTAAAGGGTTACATGCAACTTGTACAGCAATTAGACTGCAGAAATCAATCTAACGACGTCAACCGAGGCAGGTGGCGCAGTGGCTACACACTGGACTCTCATTCGGTAGGACGGCGTTTCAAATCCTCATCCATCTATCCCAAAATCGATCCAGGGAAATGCCAGGATAGTTCCTTTGAACGGGCGCTGCCGAATTCCTTTCCCCTCTAATTACATCGATGTCGAAGGAACGTTAAACGCTAATCCTCCTTCCTTCCTTCCATCGAACGATGTGAAATGACGGTAGTAATTGACAAGCGGGAGAGACAGAGTTGTAGCCTATCCCCAATATTTTCCAAACTGTTTATTGAGCAAGTAGTAAAGGAAATCAAAGAGAAACTGGAAAAGACAGTTTCTGTTCAATAAGGGAAACAAAAACTTTACGGTTTGTCGATGACATCATGGAGATAGCAAAGGACAGGGAAGATCGGTTAAACGCAATGGACAGTGTTTCGAAAAGAGGTTATAAGAAGAAAGTGAACTGAAGTCTTTGAAATGTTGCGCTATAGAAGGATGATGATTAAATGGGTACTTCGGATAACTGCACTAAACTGAATTGAGCGGAAAAGAAATGTACGGCAAAATTTGACTGAAAGAGGGGCAGCTTGATGGGGCAAAATCTTGACCATCAAGGTATTTGGTGATGCACGGCAAAGTGGAGGATGAAAATTGTAAAATGAGGCCAAAGTATGAGCCTAGCGAGCTGGTTCAAACGGATGTAGGTTACAGTTACTAAGCAGCGGTGAAGAGGCTTGCATGAGAAAACTAGCATGAAGAGTTTCATTAAACCAACGTTCATCGTCCACAACAACAAGAATAAAATTACACTGTCCAGTCATATTAACGTGACAATTGGTCAAAAGCCAAAATAACGAACTTTGCAGCGCGAACATGCAGGAAGAGAGTTAGGTTCTAAAAGACAGCGACAGGGATGTGGAGCTATGCCAGTTCATGCGCCATTACCATCTACGCAAGGTTTCTCGGTTGAGGATCTATAGTGCTGCGATGCCACTACCCGAATTTACTGTATTATAATAGATCATGCGGCATCGCACTTCCGGAAAGCGGCTCTCACGTGTAATAGGTCTGACTAGACACCCTATGCCTGACATTCACTAGACGGCACATTGTCACATTACAGTGTAAACAGCTCAATCGAGGCGGTAAACAGAGTCTCTATTGTGTTTAAGTCAGGAGTGGGGGGGGGGGGGGGGATTTGTTGACTAGTGAGATACCGCAAAGTCATCCTGGTGCCCTTTGAACCACGCAAGTGCACTGCAAGCTTGTGACATGTTGCATTGTCCAGCTGGTAGATGCCATCACCCTGAGCAAAAAATCAAACAGTATCTAGGGGTGGACATAGTACGTGAAGATATGTGCACACTTGGGTTGAGCCGTTGTGCCTTCCAGACTGAAGAGATAACTAAGAGAAAGCACAAAAACATTTTCCGGACCTTAACGCTCCCTCCTCTGGAATGGACCCTTCCGATGCTTGTTGCCAGGTGATTGTCTTCAGGCGATTCACGCCAGTGGAGCATAAAACGTGATTCATCTGAGAAAGCAACCTGTCACCACTCGGTGGACGTGCAACTGCGATACTGGCATGCAGACTGTAGCCTTTGTCACCAGTCTACAATAGTCAGCATTGGTGCATGGACCAGGCACCTGCTGCAGAGGCCCATACACAACAAAGTTTGCTGAACAGTCATTGAGGAGACACTCTTTATAACCCCTTGGTTCATCTTGATGTTCAGTTGCTCAACTGCTGCACGTCTATTCTCCCACACATATCTCCGCAGCCTTCATCAGTTCTGTCATCTATGGCCAGTAGTACACCACATCTGCACTGACGCTTGTTTCTAATAGCACCATTTTCCATGCACAGTATACTTTAACCATGGCAGCATACTAACAGTTAAAAAATTTAGCCATTTCGAAAATGCTTGCATCCTTGGCCCGAAACCCAATGGTCATGCTCATTCGGATGTAAGACAAATCACTGCATTACCGCATTACGACAATGGCTGCACTTTTTTCCACGTCCACCCGACACACTTTGTATAGGTTCCACCGGTGTTGCTGCCACCTGCCGTGAGTCGTTATTGCACCTTGATGCGGAACATACGTGATGGTCACGTTAATGTGACGAACCATGTAAATTCCTACCCTGCCATCCAGCCCAGCTGAGAACAGAACTGGCAACATTGTCACCCAAATCCCACAAACAAGCAATAATACTATAGTTTGTTCATGAAAAAAATGATAGAAACAGAGATAACTGAATGACACTAAAGCTTCATAGCTTTTTACCTTAACTGTTAATGAACGTAGTGGACTTCTAACATACCTTCTGTAAGTAGGCTGTTTAAGTTTTTATGTTGGTAACTTCACTTAGCGCTCTGTATGGAAATCACTGGCTGTGCTGTGTGCAGTCTGCGGCTGGTTTGCATTGTTGGAATATTCGTTCTTGTAGTAGTGGGCAGTTGGATGAGAACAGCGCATAGCGTTGTGCCGTTTGAGGTGAGCCGCCAGCAGTGGTGGATGTGGGAAGAGAGATGGCAGAGTTTTGAGAGCGGACGATCTGGATGTGTGTCCGTCAGAAAAACGAAATTTCTAAGACTGGATATCATGAACTGATATATATATTATGACTTTTGAACACTATTAAGGTAAATACATTGTTTGTTCTCCATCAAAATCTTTCATTTGCTAACTATGCCTATTAGTAGTTAGTGCCTTCAGTAGTTAGACTCTTTCATTTAGCTGGCAGTATTGGCGCTCGCTGTATTGCAGTAGTTTGAGTAAGGAAGATTTTTGTGAGGTAAGTGGTTCATGAAAGGTATAGGTAATTGTTAGTCAGGGCCATTCTGTTCTAGGGATTTTTGAAAGTCAGATTGCGTTGAGCTGAAAATATTGTTTATCAGTTTAGTGATGATCAGAATAAGTAAAGAGAGAAATGTCTGAGTACGTTCAGTTTTTCTCAGCTGTTTGAAAGTCAAATAACGTAAGGGGCTTACCAGCACAGTAATTCATAAATTTTTCTACGGGGATGTTTCACTTCTTCCTTAAATCACCCTCGCAAATTAAGAAGAACTCAGTTGCAATTTCTTGTAGTCGTGGTCATAGGTAAACCCAGATGGACGATATACACTGACGGTAAAAAATCGTAACACGAAAAAATAATTACGTAGAGCAATGAAATTTCGGGTACATATATGGCTACGTATCATATTTAAGTGATTAACATTGCAAGACCATAGGTTAATGTAAGCGCAAGAAAATGCATTGCAAATGTGGAGTGGATACATTAGTACCGGTGTAACCGTCAAAATATTGAGTGCAAGCACGCAAACGTCCATGCATTGTGTGGTACAGGTGCGGGATGTCAGTTTGTTAGGTGGAGTTCCATGCCTGTTGCTCTTGGTCGGCCAGTAAGGGGGCGGTTCATGCTGGTTGCAGATGAAGCTGGAGTTGTCGTCTAACGATGTCCAAAACATGCTGCATTTGAGACAGATCTTGTGATCAAGCAGACCAAGACAACAGGTCGACGCTCTGGTGGGTTACAACAGCGGTATGTCGGCGAGCGTTATCCTGTTTTAAAACGTCCCTTCGAATGCTGTTCACGAATGGCCGTAGAACAGGTTGAATCACCAGATTAACGTGCAGATTTGCAGTCAGGGTGCGTAGAATAACCACAAGACTGCCTCTGCTGTCATACGATATCGCACCCAGACCATAACCCCTGGAGTAGTATAAAGGCTCCTTTGAAAAAAAATTAAATTTGTTTACTACTACTACTACTACTACTACTACTAGCCTAATTATTGTTTAGCTCTACAGGACCTTAATACTGAAATGTTTCCCACACCACCTTGTATTGTCTTTCTATGTGTGTGAGCAACTGTATGTTCACTGTTGTGTGTAAAATGGTAATACTTACAATGTACACAGGGCGATCTTCCCCCATGAACCATGGACCTTGCCGTTGGTGGGGAGGCTTGCGTGCCTCAGCGATACAGATGGCCGGTACGTACGTGCAACCACAACGTAGGGGTTTCTGTTGAGAGGCAAGACAAACATGTTGTTCCTGAAGAGGGGCAGCAGCCTTTTCAGTAGTTGCAGGGGCAACAGTCTGGATGATTGACTGATCTGGCCTTGTAACATTAACCAAAATGGCCTTGCTGTGCTGGTACTGCGATCGGCTGAAAGCAAGGGGAAACTACAGCCGTAATTTTTCCCGAGGACATGCAGCTTTACTGTATGATTAAATGATGATGGCGACCTCTTGGGTAAAATATTCCGGAGGTAAAATAGTCCCCCATTCGGATCTCCGGGCGGGGACTACTCAAGAGGACGTCGTTATCAGGAGAAAGAAAACTGGCATTCTACGGATCGGAGCGTGGAATGTCAGATCCCCTAATCGGGCAGGTAGGTTAGAAAATTTAAAAAGGGAAATGGATAGGTTAAAGTTAGATATAGTGGGAATTAGTGAACTTCGGTGGCAGGAGGAACAAGACTTTTGGGCAGGTGATTACAGGGTTATAAATACAAAATCAAATAGGGGTAATCCAGGAGTAGGTTTAATAATGAATAGGAAAATAGGAATGCGGGTAAGCTACTACAAACAGCATAGTGAACGCATTATTCTGGCCAAGATAGACACAAAGCCCATGCCTACTACAGTAGTAAAAGTTTATATGCCAACTAGCTCTGCAGATGATGAAGAAATTGATGAAATGTATGACGAGATAAAAGAAATTATTCAGGTAGTGAAGGGAGACGAAAATTTAATAGTTATGGGTGACTGTAATTCGTCAGTAGGAAAAGGGAGAGAAGGAAACATAGTAGGTGAATATGGATTGGGGGGAAGAAATGAAAGAGGAAGCCACCTTGTAGAATTTTGCACAGAGCATAATTTAATCATAGCTAACACTTGGTTCAAGAATCATAAAAGAAGGTTGTATACCTGGAAGAATCCTGGAGATACTAAAAGGTATCAGATAGATTATATAATGGTAAGACAGAGATTTAGGAACCAGGTTTTAAATTGTAAGACATTTCCACTGGCAGTTGTGGATTCTGACCACAATCTATTAGTTATGAACTGCAGATTGAAACTGAAGAAACTGCAAGAAGGTGGGAATTTAAGGAGATGGGACCTGGATAAACTGAAAGAACCAGAGGTTGTAGAGAGTTTCAGGGAGAGCATAAGGGAACAATTGACAGGAATGGGGGAAAGAAATACCGTAGAAGAAGAATGGGTAGCTCTGAGGGATGAAGTAGTGAAGGCAGCAGAGGATCAAGTAGGTAAAAAGACGAGGGCTAATAGAAACCCTTGGGTAACAGAAGAAATATTGAATTTAATTGATGAAAGGAGAAAATATAAAAATGCAGTAAATGAAGCAGGCAAAAAGGAATACAAACGTCTCAAAAATGACATCGGCAGGAAGTGCAAAATGGCTAAGCAGGGATGGCTAGAGGACAAATGTAAGGATGTAGAGGCTTGTCTCACTAGGGGTAAGATAGATACTGCCTACAGGAAAATTAAAGAGACCTTTGGAGAGAAGAGAACCACTTGTATGAATATCAAGAGCTCAGATGGCAACCCAGTTCTAAGCAAAGAAGGGAAGGCAGAAAGGTGGAAGGAGTATATAGAGGGTTTATATAAGGGCGATGTACTCGAGGACAATATTATGGAAATGGAAGAGGATGTAGATGAAGATGAAATGGGAGATAAGATACTGCGTGAAGAGTTTGACAGAGCACTGAAAGACCTGAGTCGAAACAAGGCCCCGGGAATAGACAACATTGCATTAGAACTACTGATGGCCTTGGGAGAGCCAGTCATGACAAAACTCTACCATCTGGTGAGCAAGATGTATGAGACAGGCGAAATACCCACAGACTTCAAGAAGAATATAATAATTCCAATCCCAAAGAAAGCAGGTGTTGACAGATGTGAAAATTACCGAACTATCATTTTAATAAGTCACAGCTGCAAAATACTAACGCGAATTCTTTACAGACGAATGGAAAAACTGGTAGAAGCGGACCTCGGGGAAGATCAGTTTGGATTCCGTAGAAATGTTGGAACACGTGAGGCAATACTAACCTTACGACTTATCTTAGAAGAAAGATTAAGAAAAGGCAAACCCACGTTTCTAGCATTTGTAGACTTAGAGAAAGCTTTTGACAACGTTAACTGGAATACTCTCTTTCAAATTCTGAAGGTGGCAGGGGTAAAATACAAGGAGCGAAAGGCTATTTACAATTTGTACAGAAACCAGATGGCAGTTATAAGAGTCGAGGGACATGAAAGGGAAGCAGTGGTTGGGAAAGGAGTGAGACAGGGTTGTAGCCTCTCCCCGATGTTATTCAATCTGTATATTGAGCAAGCAGTAAAAGAAACAAAAGAAAAATTCGGAGTAGGTATTAAAATTCATGGAGAAGAAGTAAAAACTTTGAGTTTCGCCGATGACATTGTAATTCTGTCAGAGACAGCAAATGACTTGGAAGAGCAGTTGAACGGAATGGACAGTGTCTTGAAAGGAGGATATAAGATGAACATCAACAAAAGCAAAACGAGGATAATGGAATGTAGTCAAATCGGGTGATGCTTAGGGGATTAGATTAGGAAATGAGACACTTAAAGTAGTAAAGGAGTTTTGCTATTTAGGGAGTAAAATAACTGATGATGGTCGAAGTAGAGAGGATATAAAATGTAGACTGGCAATGGCAAGGAAATCGTTTCTGAAGAAGAGAAATTTGTTAACTTCGAGTATAGATTTAAGTGTCAGGAAGTCGTTTCTGAAAGTATTTGTATGGAGTGTAGCCATGTATGGAAGTGAAACATGGACGATAACCAGTTTGGACAAGAAGAGAATAGAAGCTTTCGAAATGTGGTGCTACAGAATAATGCTGAAGATAAGGTGGGTAGATCACGTAACTAATGAGGAGGTATTGAATAGGATTGGGGAGAAGAGAAGTTTGTGGCACAACTTGACTAGAAGAAGGGATCGGTTGGTAGGACATGTTTTGAGGCATCAAGGGATCACAAATTTAGCATTGGAGGGCAGCGTGGAGGGTAAAAATCGTAGAGTGAGACCAAGAGATCAATACACCAAGCAGATTCAGAAGGATGTAGGTTGCGGTAGGTACTGGGAGATGAAGAAGCTTGCGCAGGATAGAGTAGCATGGAGAGCTGCATCAAACCAGTCTCAGGACTGAAGACCACAACAACAACAACACAGGGCGATGTGTGAAACTGATAGTGATTACACGCTTCCGCTGTTGTAGAAATCTGCTCCAGTGCTGCAGATACCGTGTTGAGCTGAAAGTGGTAACCAAAGTATGGAGAAATATTCTTCGGGGCTCTGTTGCATAGCAATCAGATTGTTTTCAGTTCTGAGAAATGTCCAGGTACAATTGCGGATTTGAATGATCCACGAAGTGACTTCTTTTCCGAAGAAAGCTTCGAACTATTTCACTAGAACTGAACGCTCCCGTCGAAACTGTTCTCAAGCTGGTATTTATTATTAAATTACAATAGAAGTATACGCTGGTTGTAGAATAAAACGTACCTTCTTGAAATGAACAATATTTTATTGTTATATTAACTGATTTCTTTCCATATACACATATATTTTACAATGTGACTCAAAATCTCGCAATGGCGTCGATTTTTACATCACAAGAATGGCTCTCCCCTCGTAAAATTACCCTTAACAAGAACAAAAGCTCTACATCCTAAGAATAATTATGTGAGCGCTGATCGCCACAGAGTAATAAACAATATCTTTGTCTCTTTCTCTCTCGCACTGTCACAGCAACTTACGCTGAATGATACAACATATATGCCACTCTTGTGGACTATATCGGTGACTATTTATGACGCTGTATAAATGTCGACTAGAGTATTAATGTCCACGATATTTCTTATGATATTTTGGAATTAGTGAATGACTATCAAAATGGAAATTATGGATTTGCGTGCATATATTGCTGACAAAACCTGTGTTGCTTGAAAATTCCTGGTGCAGCTTATATGCATAGCTTACTAGCTTGCTTTTATTCGTTTGTCGAGGATGGCATGAAATGTGACCAGAAACCCTTGTCATCATCCCTCAAAGCTTCTGTCACACGCCTTGGGATGTCTCAACGGGTAATCTAACCATTCGGCCAAGCCCCACAAAGGAAAACCAAGGAAAACCTCGGGGTAGATTTACCATCCTCGTATTCCTCATTTGCAAAGAAAATTAATTGAATTACAATGGAAAAAGTATTTACAACAGGGATATATTTTTGAGTGAATTTACGCACTGTTCACAAAAGAAACGCAACACTGTTAATCTTCTGTGTCTTGAGGTGAACCGTTGACGCGCTGGTTTACGTCCATCTACGATTCCCTTCTATATGTCATCTCTGGGTTACTGATTGAATTCTATTCCATTTTCACCGTATCCTCTTGGGTATTATGGTTTTCCGCATATGGTTAACATGAATATAAGAGTCAGTGTAAGTTCCGTGGAAAAGGTATTTGATCTATGCGGGGCTGAAATAGAATCTAATCTAAAGTTCTTTCTAATTCTCAGTCCTGAATTCGAAATATTCGGAAGTCGTAAGGTGTTCTTCATTTCTATCAACAACCATAGAATGCACTATACACAAATCCAACTGGTGATGCCGTCTCAACTTACGCTCGTCATCTTTCAGATGGACTTTAACACTTGTTGACGTGCTTGTAACTGATCGGCATTCGCTCAGTTGGTAACTTCGCGAGCAACAATTGACATAACATAATTTACATACACAGGTATGTTACAACAATAGTACAATTATAAAGATAATGTCCATCACAAAAGACTGAAACAAAGTAACAGGCGGTATTTTTTTAAAACTGAGAACAGGTTACCCCTTCCGAACAGCATGACTTCAGCTCAGCCAGTAAAAAAAAAAAAAAAAAAATACAAACATACACTGCCGTTGTCAAACTGACATAAGAAAAAAATATCTTGCCATAGACCAGATTCATTTGAGTTATCAACCCATGGTCATTATGCATTGTGAAACCTGACTGAAGTTACTATCAACTAAATAAAAAAAATTAAAAGAAATCATTCATACTATAGCTAAAAACTCTGCACACTGAAAAGAAAACTTACCGTTATAGTGGAAAACAAATACATAATATCTGCATCTCTCTCGTACATTATGCCTGAAAAGAAAAACTAACTACTAAATTGCAAAAAGGAAGAAACTATCCTAAGTATGATTCATAGGTTTAATGAAAATTGTCTAATCAATATTATTTGATAAAAACAGTATCTTCAATCTTCAGAATCTTCAGATATCATGAAATTCCTTTAACAAATGATGAGGATACATTCCTTTCACCTTTCCATTCTTCACATCCTTCAAAACATAAGTTCCCGAATGGGGTATTTTAGTAATCACAAATGGTCCTTGATACAATAATTGCCATTTTGTGTTCTTCCTCTGTATAAGTGAAGCCTTAGATGAGTTTTTACTAAAACTTGGTCTTTCACTTTATACGTTTTTATTTTTCCAAGTCGATTGTCAAAATATATTTTCCTTTTCCTTGCCTTGTCCATTATGTTGAGTAAGGATTGTTGTACTTTATTTTGTAGGTCTACTTTGTTAATAGCTACTTTAAGAATTGGTCGAATCCAGTCATTCTGTTCCTGTTTTCCAAACATCAGTTCGTATGGGGTGTATTCTGTCGTAGTATGTGGAATATTGTTTACAATTTCCTGAAAATCGTCAAGATAATCGATCCATTTGGGTTGCTGGTTGTGGCAATATGTTCTCATGAACCGGTTTAATTCACAAAAAATTCGTTCCAGGGGATTCGCCGAAGGGTGGTACACTGATGTTAGAATTTGTTTCATACCACAACTGGTTATTGTTTGCCTCCAACGAAATCCAGTGAACATTGACCCATTGTCAAAAAGAATAGCCTCTGGTTTGCCTACCTTGACTATATAATCCTTGACCAGCTTCTTGGCTATGGATGCACCAGGAGCTGATTTTGATAAAGTTTGGCATACTTAGTTAATATATCAAGAAAAGCTACAATATATTTGCATCCTCCCCTTGATGATGGTAGAGGACCACAGATGTCGACCGAAATGAATGACAGCGATTTAGTGGGTATAATAGGATGTAGGAAATCTTTCACACAAAAATTTCCTGGTTTTGCTGGCTGACAAATTTTACATTTCCTTAACTGTCTGTGTACTTTCCTGCGAATATTTGGGAAGTAGCAATATGCTTGAATCTTCTGAGCACACTTAAATACTCCAAAATGTCCCCAAGTGATGTGCGTGTACAAAATTAAGTCATTCTCATTCTTCTCGGGAATACACATATTCCAATTATCTGAATCAAGATGCCCTTTGAAAAATAAGACGGCGGCCTCAACTTCGTACAGTCTCTTCAGATCATCATTTCCAGGCTTTATTAAAGTTTCCGTTATTGAATGCCAACGAGGATCTTCATTCTGTAGTTTTCCCATGTTCTTACACATGTCAAGAAAATGTTTCCTATATATTCTATCAGTCATTATAAGAACTTTAAATTCGCACGGATTGTCCGTGATGTTGATAGTTGACAAATCTCCATCTGGCATTCTAGACAGTGCATCGGCGATGAAATTATCCTTTCCGCTTATGTATTTAATTTCAAACTGAAACTCTTGGAGTGAGAGCGTCCATCTTGCTAGTCTTAGATGCAATAATTTACATGTTTGCAAAAAACTTAACGCTTTTTGGTCACAATATACTGTTGTCTTCGCTCCGTATACGTTATAGTAAAATATCTTAAATGACCAGACTACGGCCAATGCTTCCTTTTCGGTAGTCGTATATGTTCTTTCACAAGCAGTTAAGAGTCGGCTAGCAAAATCTATTGGACAGAAAGTTGATTTTTTATCTATCATCTTTACTTGGAAGAGGCATGAACCTATTCCAATTTCCGAAGAAACTGCCACTAAACCGAATTATTGGCTCTTATGTGGATGATATAATGTTTGTGAATTGACTAAGGCATGTTTTATTGCTTCAAATGCATTCTGGCATTGTTGCGTCCACACCCACGGAGTATTTTTGCGCAACAAGCTGTACAACGGTTCTGAATTAATACTCGTAGAGTGGTCGTGAATGAAATGCCTGAAAAAAGAGACAGCTCCGAGGAAACCTTTTAATTGCCTTTTTGTTGTTGGAACTGCAAAGTTTTTGATTGCCTTTAGTTTCTCGGAGTCCGGTAAGATGCCTTTTTCATTTATAAGAAGACCCAGAAATTTGATTTTATCTCGAGCAAAATGGGACTTTTGCATATTTGCGGTTATGCCTGCTTCCTTAAAACGTTCTAACACTCTTCTCAATAAATCAACGTGCTCCTTCCACGTGGTCGTAGCTATGAGCATGTCGTCCACAAACACAGTTAAATTGCTTCGAAATTCAGGTCCCAATGCGTAATCTAGAGCATTTATAAAACCTCCTGACCTCACGTTTAGCCCGAAAGGTAAAACCTTAAATTGACAGCTTCTACCCGCGTGTACAAACGCCGTGTACTTTTTTGACGGTTCGTCTAGTGCCACCTGCCAAAATGAACTTTTCAGATCTATATATGTCAAGTATTTTATCCTCTCGAACTTTTGAATTAACTCATCGATATTTTCCGGAGGAATTCGCACGGGCACGATAATCTTATTTATCTGCCGTGCGTCTAGCACGAGACGAACTTTACCTCCTTTTTTCGGGAGAACATGAAGCGGACTATAGTAAGGACTCGTCGAAGGTTCGATCAGATCCCATTCAAGCATCTGTTGGACTTCCACATTAACCGCCTTTCGTTGGTGCCACGGTACTGGAAAGACAAAAAAAACACGGCAGAAAATTTGGTGTGGAATCACATGTAAATGGCATGTGTATCTCTTGATTACATCAGGTTTTTCTTGAAAGACTTCATGATATTCCTGTAGAAGATCATATAATTGCTTTCTTTGATGTTGTTGCAAATATTCAGGATCTTGCACCTTTTCGTATACCATGTCTTCAGGTTTTAAGACAAGTTGCAAGTAATTAATTTGGTAATACTGTGCAGGTTTGCTATGTATCCACTTTATTTGCAGCTTTCGTCCCTGACAATACTTTCCATGGGTACTATATTCCCTGAGGAGATTCACTTGAGGTTTCTCGTCCATTATTGTAAAACTGGCACGGCCTAGAGAAAAATCTATATGCCAGTTTCTCTCTCTAAATTCATCTATACCCAGGATACAGTCCTCAACCAATTTTTCTATTACAAGGAACGTGCAATTTATAGCTACTTTTCCTGTATCTAACTGGAGTTGAGTCTGCACTTTAACCTGAGAAGACTTATGACCAGTAGGGCCTACAATTCTACAACACTGAACAGGAAAAATCGGTGGATTTGCTTTCTGAATTATTCTTTAAAATAACTTTCTCAAAAACGACATTTACTGCTGCTCCTGACTCTAAAGTAACTTACACAGTAATGCCTTCAAGTGCCGCCTGAATTTTTTCAACAGGTTCAGTGATATGTTCCTCTTGACAAGGCATCATATCCTGCTGAAGTTCTTCTATTAATAATCGGCCATCATTGTACCGAAAACAATTGATGCTTGAATTTTCGCCCCTCAAACCTTCCTCGACTGCATCTTCGGGGCTTCTGACAGTCGAGTGTAGTTTGACGATTGCCCATTATTAGTAGATGTCTGCTCCGTTACGTCAGTTATTATTGGTGGTTGATTTCTCCATTCATTTGCATTAGCATTTGGTGCCCAACCTGAAGTTTGTGGTTGGTTATGATATTCTTGGGTTGGTGGCTGATATCGGCGTTTTGGCTGATAATTGCCTTCTTGATAGTATCCGTTCCTCTTCTTATTATTCTTCCTCCATTTCCGTTTATATGTTTGTTCACATTGTTGGTAATGAGTACACTGGTCGGGATTTTCGTTACCAAATTTCACGGTTTTCTGGAAATAATTCACCTGTGGGTTTGGTGAATCATGTGCAAAAGGTTTCTTTCCATACTGTTTGTTGTTACTATTGTATTTGTTAGGTTGGTAACTTGGTTGGTTATAGCGCACACGTGATTGTTCGAACAGAATGTCTATTGAATCCAATGTGGCTAGAAAATCTTCCACATGTTGTTCAGGCACATGTAGAAGTTTTTCCTTAACTTCAAGTGGAAGTTTGCCCTTTAGTATTTGAATGATATCCTGCGTCGGGATTGGTTCATTCCAGTATTTGCTTTTATTTATCTACTTCTCGAAATACTTTCTTGAAGATCCATTTTTGAAAGAAAAAGGTTGTGGGTCAAAAACTTCCTTACGTAGTCTTTCTTGTACTCCCTTATTCCAGTATTTGTGCAAGAAAACGCGTTCAAATTGGTCATTATCTTGACACCAATCGGATGCTTCTGACACCCACATCGATCCATCTCCATGTATCAATCCTGCAACATACATAATTTTTTGTTGCTCAGTCCAAATTCGCGGCAATATCCCTTTAAATTGTTTGATAAATACCACGGGATTGATCGACTTCCTTTCGGGAATAAATATCTGGAATTGACGATATTTAAGCATTTGTTCTTCATTCATAGTCACAGGTGTATTCCGGTGGCTACTTCGTGGTGAATGATTATCTTGATAATTTGTTTCTGGTTGATTAAGTGAATATGCACCAATACATGGATATTGTGGCATGGATTCGGTTTCACTGGTTTCATCAGGAATAATGTCTGCTTTTGATAAACTGCAAGTAGCATGTGCCCCTCTAGTATTAACTAGACCCTGCTGGCATTCTGTTACTGTATTTTCTATCTTTGCTTTCCAAGCACGAAATTCATCTCCTATATTCTCCTTAATCTCTTTAACTTATGCTTTATGTTGTTCTTGTGCAGTTTCGTTGTTAACTTGCACGTTAGCAACCGTTTCTTTCAAGGTTTGGTCAACATAATTTTGCACTGTTTCGGTTTGCTCTTTCGCCCAATCTTCAATGTCCTTGAGAGAATGCGATCTTATGTTCATTGAAAAGTTTCTCTATGTGTTTCTCGTCTTCGAGACTGAGAGTATCTATCCTCCGAGTAAGCTGAATGACAGCTTGCTCGTTATCGTGCTTAATTGTATTGACGTCGTGCGCAATAGTGTTCTGTACATGAATAACTTCTTGCACTTGATGATTTAGTGTATCTTGACGACATAAGATGTCTTTGTATTAGGTTGCTAATTCCTGATACTGTTGTTCTTGTGTAACTATGATTTGTGTCTGACTGGCAATCAAGTGACTCTGCTTTGTTTCCAAACTTAGGAATTTTTCAGTAATCTTATCACTAATTTCTTTTAGTTTATTAGATTGCTCCTGAGCCAAATTAAATTGAGCACTCTCCAGTACTTGGAATCTACGATTCATGTCATTTGCATACGTGGATTGCGTGGTTTCCAGTGCTTTAATCCCTTGTGTAATGACACTCAAACTTGACATCAGCTGGGATAACAAATCTGTATTCTCAGCAATTGACGATTCCACTGGGCTTAATGAGGATTGTACCGACACATTTTTCGGTACAATCATTTCGTTTTCGCACGCGTCTGTGTCACAGATGAAATTCATGTTGTTTGTTGGTTGCTGCATAGTTCTCTGGACTTCACTCGACATATGAATGTCGGAACTAGCATCCGTTTGTGTCGATGGCGTGAGCGCATTAATTGCTGCTGGTTGCTCAGCCGTAATCGACATATCGCTAACTACGGCGGTATTAAATTCTGTGGCACTAGTTGACGATGCATTCACACTATTTAATTCATTTTGTGGCTTTGTGATGCGTGCTTGCTTATTGGCTTTGTACATAGATCTACTTGTCACCATGTAAATAAGCAATTGACAGTTTCTCCACTAAATAAGTCCTACAAAAGTGACTATTAAATTTTACGCTCGCGAAAAACGTTAATGTCCTAATGTTGTTAATGTACACTTAACAATGTGACACAAACACAGTGCATAGATAACACATAAAATATTGTCTTACTATATCTACTGAAATACTGGAATTCTAGTAAAAGTAATGTAGCAACTCTATTTATACTTAGAAAATCAATACGTGAAAGGTCACTACAATGCATTAATGCTCAAGAAAGCTAGTAATTCAAATGTTCTGGCCTTTTTGAAGTTTCTGCTCGGCTGATGGGACGGCGTACTCCTTCTCTTCACAAGATACTCCCGCACTTTCCGTTAGCATGCAACGTACAAAGGACCATAATGTAGTTACTCTATAAAACTAGAAATATATACACACAATGAAACATTAATTACTAAATTACTAACGTAACTATATTGCAGGTTCACTAGGAGTGTTGTATCAGGATCGTGTCCTGTCTAACGGTAGACATATATAAAGGCTAATTTGAAAAAAAATTAATTTGTTTACTACTACTAGGCTAATTACTGTTTAGCTCTACAGGACCTTTATGCTGAAATGTTTCCCACACCACCTTGTATTGTTTTTCTATGTGTGTGAGTAACTGTATGTTCACTATTGTGGGTAAATACATACAGCGTACACAGGGCGATGTGTGAAACTGATAGCGATTACACGCTTCCGCTGTTGTAGAAATCTGCTCCAGTGCTGCAGATACCGTGTTGAGCTGAAAGTGGTAACCAAAGTATGGAGGAGTATTCTTCGGGGCTCTGTTGCATAGCAATCAGATTGCTTTCAGTTCTGAGAAATGTCCAGGTACAATTGCGGATTTGAATGATCCACGAAGTGACTTCTTTTCCGAAGAAAGCATCGAACTGTTTCACTAGAACTGAACGCTCCCGTCGGAACTGTTCTCAAGCTGGTATTTATTATTAAATCACTATAGAAGTATACGCTGGTTGTAGAATAACACGTACCTTCTTGAAATGAACAATATTTTATTGTTCTATTAACTGATTTCCTTCCATATACACATATATTTTAGAATGTGACTCAAAATCTCGCAATGGCGTCGATTTTTACATCACAAGAATGGCTCTCCTCTCGTAAAATTACTCTTAACGAGAACAAAAGCTCTATATCCCAAGAATAATTATGTGAGCGTCGATCGCCACAGAGTAATAAACGATATCTTTGTCTCTCTCTCTCTCTCGCACTGTCACAGCAACTTACGCTGCATGATACATCATAGTAGGTCCAGTGCGGCTAGCATGCGGTCAGGTTGCGTGCAGGTCCTCAGCTGGCCTCCTCCTAACCAGCACAGGGCCTTCACTGGCACCGAGGGAAAACCAGCTTTGATCTTAAAATACAACAGACCCCCACCATGTCCTCCAGTGTGCTCTCGCTTGACACCACTGGAGTCGCAAGAGGCGATTGTTTGGGGTCAGTCGAATGCACACTACAGGGCGTCTTGCTCAGAGCTGTCCTTGGCGCAACCGATTTGTAACAGTTATTAGTGTCACTTCTAACAATACCACCACTAGAAAAGTAGGTTGGAAATCAGATTAATAATGTTGCTCACGCAGCATATGTTCGTTTTATCGGGCAACAACAAAGTTATTGACTGAAACTTGAAACTTATTCATTCTCATTCTGGAAAGTTATTGACTGTCGATGGTATCGTCAGAATGGAAATAATAAAGTCACTGTAAAAAAAGTTATTAATTTTGGCATTTATCTTGAATGGATTCCCACGTAGATTTCGTCGAAGTTGTGATGGCTCTTCTTGTTGATTCTAGGGTGATTCCACTATGACTGCTAGAGGGTCCAGATCTGTATTTTAGCAATATTTGAAGACCTAACAAATGCGTTTTTCAGGAAGTTCTTAATGATCAAACAGTGCCAGATCAGAACAATGGTATGGTAGAAATAATTTTTTACTCGGTGTTCACGATCCACATTTTTATTAAACTTCTTGTAAATTCACATATACTTCTTCTTAATTGTCACATCATCACGAAAACAGCTTTGTATCAATTTTCATATATTTAATTTTCACTTTAACCAAACACAAGACTTGACTGTTCTTTTACAAAGCGAAATAACAACTTAACTTCTGCAAAACGAAACAAAGACTGCTCTGTGCACATTCGCGCCGAAACGGTTACAAGTAAGTCAAAGATAATGACAGTCTCACAGAAATGAATACACACAAAAACCATATCACTGTAATATATCGATACATCGGAGTACCTGTACATCAATGAAACCAAATGTGAATATTGTCACAAAGATATGTCTGTTACTTCGCAGAAAAGTAGTACGATACTACTGGTATCGAGAACTGGGGTAGGAGTCCCTTAATGGTCACGTAAATAAAGAACCATTACACACTGCAGTGCTAACTACTCTTGCAGACGGCCGGCCGAAGTGGCCGTGCGGTTAAAGGCGCTGCAGTCTGGAACCGCAAGACCGCTACGGTCGCAGGTTCGAATCCTGCCTCGGGCATGGATGTTTGTGATGTCCTTAGGTTAGTTAGGTTTAACTAGTTCTAAGTTCTAGGGGACTAATGACCTCAGCAGTTGAGTCCCATAGTGCTCAGAGCCATTTGAACCATTTTTTTTCTTGCAGACGCAGTACTATGGGCCAGAGCTGTACACCGAAACACGATGGTCTTGCCTCTCGGTAGAGCCACGTGCCTATCCAGAGTTCGGTCCTGTTGCGACGGTAAACTCTCGTGACCACCGATGCCAGCAGTCATGTAAAGTGACTGCATTCCTGTGAAGACTTTCTGCAGTACTGCACAAGGTGAACCCAGCTTCTCATAACCCTATTCCACGGCCCCAGTAAAATTCACTGAGGCGTTCATAACGGTGTCTTCGTTGCCTTAAAGGAATTCTTGACTAATAACAACTCACTGTGTCGAATCTCAAAGGTGACCAGCGCTCACGATCATTACAGCGTGAGCCGGCCTAGGTAGCCGAGCGGTTCTAGGCGCTACAGTCTGGAACCGCTCGACCGCTAGGGTAGCAGGTTCGAATGCTGCCTCGGGCATGGGTGTGTGTGATGTCCTTAGGATAGTTAGGTTTAAGTAGTTCTAAGTTCTAGGGGACTGATGACCTCAGCAGTTAAGTCCCATAGTGCTCAGAGCCATTTGAACCATTTGAATTACAGCGTGTATTTACAGAAAACATGATTTGCATGATCGTAGTGGCACAACTAGCGCAATTTGTATGCGACTGGCACGAATTCCAATATACATCATCTTTCAGAAGGAGAAACACGCCTACCAACTTCCGTTTGTCACACAATTCCTTCTTGGTGGTGCGATTTTTTTTCCGTCAGTGTATATTCTTTATTACTCTACTGACCATTAAGATTGCTACACCAAGAAGAAATGCAGATGATAAACGGGTATTTATTGGACAAATATATTATACTTGAACTGACATGTGATTACATTTTCACGCAGTTTGGATGCATAGATCCTGAGAAATCAGGACCCAGAACAACCACCTCTGGCCGTAATAACGGCATTCATACGCCTGGGCATTGAGTCAAACAGAGCTTGGATGGCTTGTACAGGCACAGCTGCCCATGCAGCTTCAACACGATACCACAGATCATCAAGAGTAGTGACTGGCGTATTGTGACGAGCCAGCTGCTCGGCCACCATTGACCAGACGTTTTCAGTTGGTGAGAGATCTGGATAATGTGCTGGCCAGGGCAGCAGTCGAACATTATCTGTATCCAGAAAGTTGAAATGGTTCAAAAGGCTCTGGCCGCTATGGGACTTAACTTCTGAAGTCATCAGTCCCCTAGAACTTAGAACCACTTAAATCTAACTAACCTAAGGACATCACACACATCCATGCCCAAGGCAGGATTCGAACCAGCGACCGTAGCGGTCGAGCGGTTCCAGACTGTAGCGCCTAGAACCGCTCGGTCACCCCGGTCGGCTGTATCCAGAAAGGCCCGTACTGGACGTGCAACATGCGGTCGTGCATTATCATGCTGTAATGTAGGGTTTAGCAGGGTTCGAATGAAGGGTAGAGCCACAGGTCGTAACACATCTGAAATGTTAAGTCCACTGTTCAAAGTACCGTCAATGCGAACAAGAGGTGACCGAGACGTGTAACCAATGGCACCCAATACCATCACGCGGCCTGATAAGCCAGAATGGCGATGACCAATACACGTTTCCAATGTGCGTTCACCGTGATGTCACCAAACACGGATGCGACCATCATGATGCCGTAAACAGAACCTGGGTTCATCCGAAAATATGACGTTTTGCCATTCGTGCACCCAGGTTCGTCGTTGAGTACACCATCGCAAGCGCTCCTTTCTGTGATGCAGTGTCAAGGGTAACCGCAGCCATGCTCTCCGAGCTGATAGTCCATGCTGCTGCAAACGTCGTCTAACTCTTCGTGCAGATGGTTGTTGTCTTGCAAAGGTCCCCATCTGTTGACTCAGGGATCGAGACGTGGCTGCACAATCCGTTACAGCCACGCGGATAAGATGCCTGTCATCTCGACTGCTAGTGATACGAGGCCGTTGGGATCCAGCGCGGCGTTCCGAATTACCCTCCTGTACCCACCGATTCGATATTCATTGGATCTCGACACACGCGAGCAGCAATGTCGCGATACGATAAACCGCAATCGCGATAAGCTACAATCCGACCTTTATCAAAGTCGGAAACGTGATGGTACACATTGCTCCTCCTTACACGAGGCATCACAACAACGCGTTACCAGGCAACGCCGGTCAACTGCTGTTTGCGTATGAGAAATCGGTTGGAAACTTTCCTCATGTCAGCAAATTGTAGGAGCCGCCACCGGCGCCAACCTTGTGTGAATGGCCTGAAAAGCTGATCATTTGCATATCATAGTTTATTCCTCATGTCGGTTAAATTTCGCGTCTGTAGCACGTCCTCTTCGTGGTGTAGCAATTTTAATGGCCAGTAGTGCATATGCAGACCGCGTTCTGATTGTAACCATCCGCTTGTCCCATTTGTTAATGCTATCGATTAATTTCCTAAAATAATTAACCTCAGAAAATAGTAAATAAAACTGGAGAAGCTTAGCGTACGTTGCGTTTTATGGCCGCAAATTATTGATGCAGTGGAAAGCGCTGTTAGACATATCACTTTCCCGCTGGCGACATGTAAATGTCCTACTGCGGGTTTACGAGGAAATCCCCTGGCGTTGGCTGGCAAATTCAGTGAAGTGGCGGGGCTCAGCGTGCAGCGTGCAGCATGCAGCATGCAGCATGCAGCTCACGCGCCGGTCGTATACATCGGCAAAGCGCCAGCGCCGATCTGGGCCTGGCGCCGCGCCGGAGCGGCAGTTCGCGCGCGCCGCACGTAGCCCCTAAGTCTGCTGCAGCTATCGGCTGGCGAAAGAGACCAGCAAGTGGCGGCGGTCTGACCAATCGCTGTCCAGATAAGGGCAGCGGTGTCCGGAAGCAAGATTAGCGTTCTGTGGCACAGCTGTTCGGTACCGAATAAACCAACTAGCGACGGAGCCGTTGAATGGCGACATGCGAGCTCTAGTTACCGCTTTCCGTGTTTTATACGGTGGAGCTTAACGTGTTCCAGATTTTATTGCTGTATCTATTGCTCTGGATCAGTATGAAGTACGGAAATCGTTGTAGACCAGTACGAATTACCTAAATTACTGTGAGTTTGTAATTGTATCAATTACGAAATACCTCTTCGCTTATGCACACAGACGTGTGTCACCAGTCTTCTTATGCACAAGGCTAGTGTTCTAGTCACTGTCTGCAAATATTACACGAAAAACTTTCTAACAGAAAAAAAAACCATTCCATCACAACACAGTCTCTAGGCCATCACCGAAACCCTCCAGATTTTAGAGTAAACTGGGCTTGGTAAGAAATGAAAGTGACGGACGGTACAGCTCCAGATGGCCAGACGTTTAGAAAAGTAACATTTTTGGCGGAGGTTCAGTGAAGCATGAACCGTACATGTTAGCATAACTTCCAAGCAGCGACTGACAGTGGAGAGAGTACAGAAAGGTGATCCAAGTGTCCCGAGGTCGACTGTATTTGCAGACATTTATGTCTTTTTTATTTTTATGTTATTTACACCAAAAATGGACCAAAGTAATGGTCAGTATATGTATTTATCAATGTTTTCGTAAAAGGCTTGAAAATGGAAAAAAATAAGGAAAGTTTCGGTTAGCAAATTAATTTCCAGGAATGGATTGCAATTAACTTCGTATACAGACGTTCGTTACTTTTAATATTTTACATTTGTTGAATTACACATGCTCGTACGTTATTCATCGTGCAGTCACGAATAGCAGTAATTTTCTCAACAATTAGCTCAAACTGAATTTTCGCAGTTACAGAGTTGTTTTAAAATTTATATGGAAAATCAGATTAGATTTAATTCATGAAAGGTTCTCTCTCACGGCACAGTTTTGTAGCAAAACACACGTAACGCATCTTTTCGCCAAATATTGGCGAGTACAGCTGGTGATGTAGAGTGGATTGTATTTTGCTCCGGTCTTCTCGGGAAGAGATTACTTTCCTCTCTCCGTGAGATAAGAGCAGTTTTAAATCTTTCTGATTAAATTCTTTTTCTGACGATAAAAGCAGCACTCGTTGGGTACATTTGGGGTGCGTCATTTAAATACTGCGCTGTAGCTATCCTTCTTAATTTAGAAATATCTCGTCGTATAATTGCAGATTCGTTTGTCTTTCTCACGAGGTAATTAACGGAAGAAATTTCTTCTCCCTTACTTTCTTTGTATAGAGCTGTCTTTAGTTACCCAGATTTTGATGAAGCAATGAGGAGATTTCTGTATTTTTTTCAGATATTCATACAGTATTTGTTAAATTCTCGGTCGTAAAGAGCCAGTGCTCTCTTGCAGGCATAGGTAGCGTTTTGGCAATAATTTTACTGAAAGATTTATTGGGCTGTATATGAGTGCCTTTCTTAGTTCATATCCTTTCGTTCCACGAGAACTACTTTGCCTTTACATGGTCCAGCGTTCGGTTGTAAATAGATTGGTACTGGCAGCCCGAAAAGAGAAAATAGTTTATTGTAAGTGGCGCTAAAAGGATATTGGCATCGATGAATGTAGATCCTCGACTTACTTGTTTGATCGTCGTTGATAACTAAATCCTTATACTAATCGACGATACGAGCCCTAGTCTGGTCTCGAAACTTCTCCGCTGCGACAAGGGTTTCCCTAATATTGACAGTCCCTCTGTTGGGTACCAATATGGAAACTGACTCGCGACTCGCAATAGCACATGCCCATTGTTAAAAGTTTCTAGCGGTGACCTTGTAACAGTTCCGCGATTTTATGAATCGATTATACTTCATGTCTGGCAGTCAGCTGTGTTATTTATGTTTATCCTTCCGGGTTCCACCGGTTTAACGTGTTCTTTCCAGCTTTTCAAATCTAGGATGTACTTCCAGCGAGGTGCTTCTCTCCTCTAGATTTGTTGTCATCGATTGAGGATGAGCCACTCTCCGCTTCATCGACTTCTTCGGACCAATCAACTCATCGACGCACAAGAAAGTATGCTTCGCTAAAACTTGCACTACTTTGTTGCGTATTTTACTTCCAGTTCGAATATGTTTTTCGGTTGTTACCGAGTAACTTTCTGATGTAATAGGATCGTTTTCAGCCAAAAGATGTAAACTACAATCCAGCATCGTTTTAAGTCGTTGCTTTGAC
Organism: Schistocerca americana; assembly: GCF_021461395.2. NCBI lineage: Eukaryota > Metazoa > Arthropoda > Insecta > Orthoptera > Acrididae > Schistocerca > Schistocerca americana. The sequence goes on from NC_060124.1 coordinate 256,817,751, forward strand.
GCTTCGCTGTGGATGCTGTCACAGTGTGACGTCTGTTTTCGTTCTATCGATGTTCCAGGAATATCAATATTCTTATTTGTACTAGGACTCATTTTCGGTGTAGTCCACATTTTTCACGACATTATCACCGTGTGATCACAAAATTCTCGAATAATTCTCGTTCCTTGGTCGAGAGATAGAAAGCAAACGAGCTCCAAAGCCGTAGCTAGCTTTGCCCCCTACCGGCAATAGGGCGTTCCAGCCTGTTGGCATGCAGCTGGCGAGGGGAGCTCGAAGGTCAGAATACGAAGTACTGTACGCCTTAAGTCCCTTGTTAGAAATTTATTTGCTATCCGAAATTGTCTTTGATTTATGTACTTTTCATGAAGATGTCAGTGATTATAATATACTGAGCATTATTTTGGTCTACTTGCAGTGAAAGTAAGGTAAAAACTTAAACTTAAACATAAACTTTCCACAAACATATGTGACCCCACGACCGTCGGATTACCGATATGTAACCCATCCACTGCACCAACCGCTGCCCTGAAAGTTACGCTAACATAAATTGGTCATGAATTGCCCCACGTGCTCCAAAAATACTATTTTCTGGAACTCCCACTTCTTACGCTTCCCTGCCTGGCCAAGCGCTCCATATACCATAAATGTGAACGAAACCGATAAAGATGAGTGGGTGTCTCCCGTTGTTAGTTGGCCAAGCTGCTAATACGTTGCCAAGACGTCTCTTCAAAGAACATTTCTTGCATGGTGAAGTACGCACTCTGAGAAGAATCCCGAATGTACCGGCGGAAGTAAATCTGAGAACGCGCTTCGCTTGAGAACAGTACGATGCTATGTAGTAAACGACAACAGAAAACGAATCTACAGCCTCAACTGTGCTACAAAATGGCCAAGAGGACGCCACCTTCCAGCAGCCCTTCGTATGTAATGACCAGCTACGGGCGTGGAACTAGACTCTGTGTTTTAAATGAAACTACGTCTTATAGTTTCAAAATTAAGAAATTTCAGCTTTTTATCGAGTTGTCACTTAGACTCCTCAACCTGGGAAATGGATATTTACTCGGAGCATTGTGTCCACACCCAACTCGTAATGCCTCCTCCTCAGATCACCAACTTTTGGTGACTCTATTGGCCTTTGTTCCGAGATAAGCGGTTTCTCTCGAAGAAGACGACGCGTTATTGGCTGCGTCTTTCTCCTTCCTGTATTAGCTTTCATGTGTTCATTTCAGTTTATGTTACTTTTAAGTTTGGTTTACTCATTAAAACACATCTTGCAATAATTATTAACCCTTTCTCGTTATATTTTTCACTTACTTTTTTATATTTTAGTATACATGGATCTGTCTTTCAAACTTTCATGAAGATCTCCTCGTTGTTTCCGCTAATAAGAAGGCATTACGAATGAACCCATTATGTGGCTACGAGAAAAAGCACACAGTCTCCTTTATCTCATGTGTCACAATATTGTGTCATCGTGTGACACTTAATAAGAACGGGAAAAAAATATTTTTCCTGGTATAAAATAACTGTTACAAGTTCGTAACATACGGTTTGTAGGACGCAAGTTAAAAAGTAAGATAACATACAACCAATAAATGAAAGTAACGATATCTATAGGAAGAGAGGTGTTTTGCAGGAGCATGAGCATTAAATAGACAATTAACGAAAGATTACGCCGCGCGGGATTAGCCAAGCGGTCTTGGGCGCTGCAGTCATGGACTGTGTGGCTGGTACGGCTGAGGTTCGAGTCCTTCCTCGGGCATGGGTGTGTGTGTGTGTATTTGTCCCTAGGATAATTTAGGTTAAGTAGTGTGTAAGCTTAGAGACTGATGACCTTAGCAGTTAAGTCCCATAAGATTTCACACACATCTTTTTTTTTTAAAAAAAAAAAAGATTACTGACATGTTTTGTGTGGAATATAATGTACCATTTGCGCTTATAGATCATTTTTCAAGTTAAGTTACCAGTGCGCACTTGTTCCTGTGTTTGAACAGTTAGCCATCCACAGAGGTCACAGTACACTACTGTTGTACGGTACTTCGCTGCTTACTACCTCCACCCGCTGATTCGTATGTGTTACAAAAATGGAACTCAATACTATCCTAAACTCGATTTCTTGCGATGATGTTGTACGGAAGTAGATGGAAAAGATACATCAGGTATTAGTTACAATGTAATTAAAACAACAGGCATTTAATACAATTATCGTCCTTAATTATTTTTCAGCAAAAGCTTGACCAATAGTATTATCAAAAACAAAGCTCATCATGGAAAGCGCAAAGTTACTTAAAGAGTAAGTGATATTCTAAAATGTCGCTCATTTTATCCTCATCTGGTGTGTTTTTACACAGTGAAATTTCATTTTATAATTGTTCAGCGACACTAGTTGGAAACTGCAACATGTCTACGAGACCTATAGCCAAGGTTACTATTAATGTCATATGTATTTAGATTTTATAAGTATGATTAACAGCGACAAGACAGACAGTTTATGTTACTACATACAATATATGATCAAAAGTATCCGGACACCCACAAAAACATACATACTTCATATCAGGTGCATTGTGCTGCCACGTATTGCCAGGTACTCTAAGTCAGTGACCTCAGTGGTCATTAGCCATCGCGAGAGAGCAGCATGGGACACTCCGCGGAACTCACGGACTTCGAACGTGGTCAAGCGATTGGGTGTCACTTGTGTCATACGTCTGTACACGAGATTTTCACACTCCTAAACATCCCTAGGTCCATTGTTTCCGATGTGATAGAGACGTGGAAACGTGAAGAGACACGTACAGCACAAAAGCGTACAGGCAGACCTCGTCTGATGACTGATAGAGACCGACGACACTTGTAGACGGTCGTAATGTGTAATAGGCAGACATCTACCCAGACCACAACACAGGAATTCCGAACAGCATCAGGAATCAGGATCCACTGTAAGTACTATGACAGTTAGGCGGGAGGTGAGAAACCTTGGATATCATGATCGAGCGGCTTCACGGTACACAATGTGCCGATCGGATGGCAGTGTGTGGGTATGGCGAACGTGAACGTCATCTGTCAGCGTGTGTAGTGACAACAGCATAATTCGGAGGCGGTGGTGTTATGGTGTGGTCGTGTTTGTTATTTTGCGCGGCACTATCACTGCACAGGCCTGCATTGATGTTTTAAGCAACTTCTTACCTCCCACTGTTGGAGATCAATTCGGGGATGGCGACTGCATCTTTCAACACGATCGAGCACTTGTTCATAATGCGAGGCCTTCGGTGGAGTAGTTAAACGACAATAACATTCCCGAGTGGACTGGACTGCACAGAGTCCTGAATTGAAACCTATAAAACACTTTTGGGATGTGTTAGAACAACAACTTCGTGCCAGGCCTCACCGACTGACATCGATACCTGTCCTCAGTGCAGCACTCCGTGAAAAATGAGCTGCCATTCCCTAAGAAACCTTCCAGAAACTGATTCAACGTATGCCTGCGGGAGTAGAAGCTGTCATCAAGGCTAAGGGTGAGCCAACACCTTATTTAATTCCAGCATTACCGATGGAAGACGCCACGAACTTGTAAGTCATTTTCAGCTAGGTCTCCAGGTACTTTTAATCACATGGTGTATATGCCGTTGGCTTGTTATATGTAGCAGGCATACCTCTATGTGTTATGTATCTTGCCAAAACATGGAAACTGCAAACCGAGTGAAGAGAAATGCTTAGAGCAATATGTATACGGCCCTGGAGAACAACAGAATCAGGTTGATGTGTTTTTCGCACATTCCTAAATACATCCAGCACTTACGTAACTTGTACATCACCATATGATTCAAATCACCACACATGTGTGTGTGCTGTACATCACCATATGATGCAAATCACCACACATGTGTGTGTGCTGCTTTGCACCACATGGTGATGTACAAGTTACGTAAGTGCTGTATATATTTAGGAATATGCGAAAAATACAATTCTGCAACTTCGCAACAAAATCGCGCGGAATTTTCGACGGCAACAACACACCAAAAATACTTCGCCACAGTGGATTAATAAAAATCGAAAACGGACGATAATGTAAAGTGTATCTTTAAAATCATGTGAACAGCCGTCTGATGATGAACTTGCCAGTTCGAAACCGGTAACAGCGCTATTTACCTAAATAAATAGCAGTATTAATAGTGGCTGGTTGCTGTTTTCTTCTCTGTAAGAATTAACCTACATTAACTGTACACAGCCACGGTCTCAGCATGTCAGTTTTAGACAAAATAGAATCAGGTTGTGTTCCACAGGATGGACAGAAAAGTTAAGTACTGGAAACAGTGAAAGACGTCTGGTTGCAGGCAGCCTGGTGTTTCATTCCTTTTTTTTCACTCAACACACTTTAATCCGTCGATTCAATGGGTATAATTAACCAATAAGTTCCTAAGTATATGCGAAAGAGCGGTATTACACATGGGAGTGAGTGGTGATGGAGAAGACTTCCTTCAACTTCTACTAATTCGAAAGTGCATGCTGAATACATTCTGGTGATTAGCGGCGAGAGGAAACGTGGCCCTTACATTTTCCTCTCGCCTTGGAGTGCCTTCATCGTACGAGGCAGCTAACTGACACTTGGGGATGGGAGTGGGGGGGGGGGGGGGGGAACTTCTCACCTGAAGCTGGTGAGTGGCCGCCCACTGTCGCTTCCACCGCAGCGTGCGTCTTTGACAAAATTAGCCACACTCGGGAAGGAATACACTTGCGTGCTGAGTTCAGCGAAATCGTCCTGCCGTCGCTAGTTCCAATATAAATACAGAGTTTTCTCCGAAAGACAGACCATCCAAGCAAATGTCGTGTTACGTGCAATATTGCGTTAGCCACGGGGTGCATCCACGGACGAGTCTTCTGTACAGGCTTGAACGTAAACACTGAGAAGACAAAAGTTACTGGAAATTTTTGGTTGGATGACGTTTCAAAGGTCGGAACATGGAATCTTCAGGAATGGCAGTGTGGCATTGGGTAGCACTCGCAAGTTGATGGAATAGGAGTTCGGATAGGTTGGAGTTCGCAGTCTTCCAAAAAATCGACGCCGAAACTCCCACAAGACAACTGTTAGTAGGTTTCGGTTTGCGGAAATGAAGTACACAGTTTCAGACTGGCCAAAATGGCAGTTTTGGCGAGCTCACACTGAGAAGGAGCAGGAGAGAAAAGCAACAGCAGAGCGACCATATGAAGGAGCATTAGAAACAGAGGAAACTCTGGACGAGGAGGACAAAATGATGTTGAAGTGTGATCCTAAGTTGTGAATTCGCCGATTTTGAAACCACCACAATATCGACATTCACATGCCATTATAACAGAATATAATTATGTAAAAACTGAATCAATTATCAAGACGGTAAAGTATTTTGGGTGGGAGAAAGCCGTCCATGTGTGAGCAAATCAATCGGTTGAAAATTGGTCTACGGCTAACATTGGGTCCGTTCTGGATGCATATTTTATGAGACGCATCTAGGCTCATAAAAATTGGTCAACCATTGAGTAATTATGTGGGAACAAACATAAAAGAAAACCACGACAAATTGATAGTTGCTTCTGTTTTGCAAGTCGGTTAAAAATGTCCAAAATCTTTCTTCTGATGAAATTTCGTAGTGATAAACTGTCCAGAACAAAGAATTTTATGACACTAATGTATTTGTTTGAAGGGAACGATCACAAAACGACCAGTCCGTAAAGCTTTATGAACTGGACTGTTCCGCAGCTCACGTCGGCAATGCTTGAGTCACTGCATCAACATAACACATCTGCCCACCTTATCTTCATCTTGGGACGTCAAGCTCTGCCCGTCCGAGGGCAGAACCAGGTAGGAGTGATGGAGGAGTTACACCTCCTTAAAGAAAAGTATTGGTCCAACTGATCAGGATGGCATTACCTCATTAACGGTTTCTTGACAGAGTTGCGGTGAAGATTACCACTTAACATGAAGCCTATAGTACCACGAGAACATATAGTAGTATAAGGGGTCTGTTAATTTACAAAACCACCTTTATATGCTTCTCATTCGACAGAAGTTCGTGTGAGCGCGATCTTGTGACTAATGGAAAGGTGGTCGGGCTTAGTTCTGACGGGATGAGAAGCGGTTATAGATGGAATCGAACCAACAGTTTGCCGCAAAGAGTGTGAATATGTAGTTTTGAAAAGTAAATACAGTCGTCACTCCAGAATAGACAGAACTAACTTCAGTAACATTTATAGCAATGGTTTCCTGGTATAAAACAACTGCTAGTCAGTAAGAAAATTGATGTACACGGATAGGAACATATTAGTCATTAAATATCACATGTCTTTGTACAACAAATTTTTTACAGCTGTGAGTTATCACTGAAGTTGCGTGAACTATCCGCTTAGAATTAAGTTAGCCCAAGTATCCGAAAGCCGATTCGTAACGGACTATGAAATAAACATTGTCGTGGAACATTAATATGGTGTATTCAAGTTATTAATACTAGCACTCTCTTGGAATAAAGACATTCATAAATTTATCTACTGTCTGAGATAATTAATGCAATAAACCATATCGCACTAACGTACGCTAATAACATCAGTAAGGAATCCGTATATTATTTGCAGTACGCCACGTAACTACTAGGACAAGAGCTATTCAGTAAGATGTCGGGTCCTGGACCTTTACTTAAGATAATTAGCACTCTTGACTCAATTACACCAACAAGGAAAAAAAATTATTTATTGTATGTTGCTATTATTCCTTATTTCACACTTACATGTTTTGCCCATAATAACTCTGAATGTGTTACTACTTACATCTAGTATTTGAGACCAAGCTTCTAAGTACATATTGATCACAAGAGTAAACACATAAACTTTCAATAAACATTTCACCGTTAATTTACTTATACAATTGCCGTAGCATAGAGGTGCCTTCAAACTGTTGTCTCGTAACTTACTCACTAATCAACACATTCAGTAACTAACGCTACCCGCAGATACGTCAACATAAATAAACAAAATGGCTCTGAGCACTATGGGACTAAACATCTAAGGTCATCAGTCCCCTAGAACTTAGAACTACTTAAACCGAACTAACCTAAGGATATCACAGACATCCATGCCCGAGGCAGGATTCGAACCTGTGACCGTAGCGGTCGCGCGGTTCCAGACTGTAGCGCCTAGAACCGCTCGGCCACTCCGACTGGCATAAATAAACAAGTCCCTTAGTTTGTTATGGCCAGAAAACTACCTTGAAGTCCCTGTCCCATACAGAAATTTTATGTCTTGTAAAATGCTTTGATACCACTTCATTTGACAGAACTTTAAGTGATTTTTCTATTATTAAGTAAACCGAAAATTTTTAACCAACACATGCAGCCCTTTCAACTAAAAAGTACTTTCATACCAACAAAATGACACTTTCTGTTAGACAGTTTCAACTCATTATTTCAACACTTCATTTGATTCAAAGTTCCGACTATTTATGGCGCCGGAATAGGATCATAACAAGGTTAGGACAAAGCAAGGTATGTAATGCACTGCTGCACTTTAACAATTGAATTACAGAAACTTCAGTAAACCCTGGTTCGTTCGGAAATGTACAAATCTAAGATATTATTTTTCCTGGAGGTGTATGTGGAGACGATCCTCTGAGACGGTGATGTAACGCATTATGGCGCAGTCATGTCTCTTTATGTAATGTGATTTACATATTCTTCTTGGAGTGTTTATTATAAATTTAGAGTAAACCAATAAATGCCATAAGGATGCTGCCAATAACCATTTCCTACCAGGGCATTTTAATCCACTTTTATAATCACACTGACCTCACTGAAATCTAGATAAGTTCGCAATTCAGTGCCTCGTCACAGAGTCCTGCCGACAGAATTACTTAGCACTCCAACATATCTCCAACTTTTCATTTCGCGCGTTACCCTTTCCTTTATAGATGTGCTTTCCTCCATCTTTCCTACTGCTTGCAATACTGCAGGACCTATGCATGAGCTATATACGTTAATTAACAACTGGCAAAAACTGTATATTTTACAAAAGGACATATATTTTAAAATAATATTCACAGAAGAATACAGAGTTGCAGAACTTTACACAAACTGAGAAAACTTTCATAGCCATCTTTCAGTCAGTGATGTTAATGGTTACAAGTATTACTTAATCGCTATGTTACGAAAGTGCTACATTCACCAACACAGCAGAAGCAGCAGCCATCTCTGTGTCGGTACACAGAGAAGCTTCATCCTGGAAAAAGACCTAAGTTCGACCAGTAGTGACATTTGTCAGAAATGAAGAAATTGGTACGAGACTGTGTTGCTAAGTATAGGCGGGTTGGGGCGACTATAACTGCTGTTCTAGTGTGAATTGAAACTATTATTTAATCTTCCCCAGTACATGTAGTTCTTTGTAAGACCTGACAACTACACCGAAGCAGCCGTAGGTTTGAGTCAAACACTTCTTTGCACGAAACCAACAACTTTTCAGTTGTTCCTCGTAATTCGTTCCGAGACTCATTTTTACGATGTCAGCGCAGTAATGTTTCTATAAATATGAACTACGAATGAAATATGAAGTGGCATCATCATCATCATGTAACGTAGCCTTAATGAGATTTTTTAGGTTTGAAACTGCTTGTCTGAGCCTCTGATGACGTCTACAGTATTAGGAGACAAACAGTTAGGTAAAGAAACTTGGCTTAGTCAGTGGCCTAATACCTATTTCAGAAAATCTGTCTATGAGGACTTCTGCGGCCTAAAAGCTTACCTTTCTCCTCTTCATGGTACGTCCCAAAATTATTCTGTCATTGGGTTTGTAGGTTAGTGCGACTTTCTGGATTTTGGTGTCAGGCTTCCGGTTTACATTTTCCATCCGTCTTTCCTGGTGTTGCTACACGAAGCGGTACGTTGGTTAGCCGGCCGCGGTGGTCTCGCGGTTAAGGCGCTCAGTCCGGAACCGCGCGACTGCTACGGTCGCAGGTTCGAATCCTGCCTCGGGCATGGATGTGTGTGATGTCCTTAGGTTAGTTAGGTTTAAGTAGTTCTAAGTTCTAGGGGACTGATGACCACAGAAGTCAAGTCTCATAGTGCTCAGAGCCATTTGGTACGTTGGTTATAGTCTGAATTCATGTAGAAGCCCTCCATTTCCTTCTATGTGTAGCCCAAGCATCGCTGCCGTAAGAAACCACAGGTCTTATCAAGGTTTAGTATAGACAGGTGCCAGTGTGTTTTTATACGTAACTAGATGATAAAACTGAGATTGCCTAGATATTCGTTTTGCCAATTTTTATTAGAAACGAAAACAAAAAATGAATTGTGTTTATTGTGTAACAGCGAAAAAATTGATTTCCATATATTCGTGAAAACACCTCTAAAATTATGCAGTAGACCTGGTGTGAGATGATCCCGGACAGATTCTGTACGCTGCGCGCAACGCCTTCGGTGTGTCTACAACGGCAGTTCCAAAATGTCTCGATGGCTGCGCCTCATCATATATCTATAGACACCTATTGTTTTCGCCTACAACCGTTTCTGCCTCGCAGCTGAAAGCTGTCAAAAGCGCTGCCAAATGTGAGAGATTTCCTTAAGCCGCCTCCACTGTCTTAGGAGTAAAGAATAAATGTAATAAAACTTCAAGCATGATGCGACGTTTTTCACACAACTAAGTGTTTATGAAATCATATCTCTTGTACTATGTGTCATACAATGATATATTTGTGTAGGTAAATTCATGAGGATATGTGGATACTGCCTGCAAAAAGTGTTGAGGATGGAGTTGGTAGTAAAGAAGTAATACATTTAAAAGTCATGCATGACGCGGCAGTTGTTCACACACCTCAGTGTTTATGAGGTCATATCTCCTGGTTTATGTGTCAATAAGAAGAGGAAAGATAACATAGCTTCTCTATTAGCACTTACAGTAAAGGGGACACAGTCACACAAGGGATGATCCCTGTGTGTGACAGACATGTCCTTTTAGGTTAAAGACAAAGTTCAGACAGACAATAATCAAGAAAAATAGAATAAAAGAAGCTTCATGTACAGTAAATAGGTATAACGCTGAGGGTAGTATCAATTTACTTCATCAAAATATTAGGAGAATAAAAAATAAAGTTGATGAGCTTTTAGTGTGTTTGATGAACTTAAAAAGAAGAATCAGATTGATATACATTGTCTGTTTGAAAACTATGTAACTTTGGGGGATGGAAAGTCTCACTACAAATTGGTATAATTTCCGCATCTTACATTTGCAGATATACCATGGATAAACGAGGAGCTGCCATTTACACAAAACAAGGCTATTAGTACAAAACTGAAGGAGTAAGATAATTTTATGTCGATAAGCACTTTCAATTTTGTGCATGTGAACAACAGCTAGATAATGTAGTGTACAGGTTCCCATTAGAAGATTGGGAGTTATCCATAAAAACGTTTGACTCCCTATTATGCTGTCTGTCAAACAAAAAGAAGTTATTAATCTGTGGTGATTTAAATGTAAACTTTCTAAGCATTCTGATAGAAAAAGTGAACTAGAAGTGTTATCAATGACATACAACTTAGAATCAGGGATCACTTTCCATACATCTATAGCTCAAGACAGTAGCATTCTAATAGATAATGTATTTGTGCAGCAAGGGGGGTGTAAAGCTAACACGTGCTTTCGATGTGATACATGGATAATCAGATCATGATGCACAACTTATTAACTTACAAAATTTAGCAGGGTGTACACCTCAGAAACCATTAAGTAAAAGTATAAGGCTGGTAAACCTGGTATCTATGGAGCATGTCAGAGAAATTTTAAGAATGTTTATTGGGGAGATGTATATAATGAGCCAAATGCCGATGATAAATGCAACATATTTATTGATAAATTTGTATCCCTTTTTGAACCCAGTTGCCCCTAAAAAATTAGTAGATGTAACACCAAACAGTTTACAAAGAAAACTTGGGACACTACAGGTATTAAAGTGTATTCAGAAGAAAATGAAAATTGCATGGGGCAGCAAGGATTAGTAAATGTCCAGATGTAATTTTACACTATAAAAGTTATTGTAACATACTGAGAAAAGTTGTCAGAAAATAAAAAAATATGTATAGTAGAAATGAAATTAACAACTCAAGCAATAAAATCAAATCTGTGTGGAATGATGTTGAAAGAGAGACAGGAAAAGTAACCACTGAGGTAGATAGTAATACTATTAAAGAGAATGAGACCATCATAACCAACAGTACACAAGTAGCTAATGTATTTAGGAACCATTTATTAAGTGTAGGAGAAAAAATTGGTGGGAACAGTTCAAAAGAAAAAGCCATGTAGTACATGGAAGAATCAGTTTTGAGAAATCGTAGGCCGACTAATTTTCATCAAACAGACTCTCGTGATATAAGGGAAATCACTAAACCTTTGAAAAATAAATGGTCTTTTGGGGGTATATGACATCTTTAATAAGATATTAAAAACAATGTGGAGCAATTACAGCAGATGTTCTTAGTCACATGTGTATGCATTACTAACGCAAGGTATTTTCCCAGACAGCTTAAAATATGCCATTGTCAATCTTCTCTACAAAAAAGGGGATACCATAGATGTCAACAATTATTGGCCAGTATCCTTGCTCACAACATTTTCAAAAATTGACAAGAAACTAATATACTCCAGAGTGTTTAGCCATCTCAGCAGTAGTGGGATACTTAGTAAATCACGCTTTGAATTTCAAAAATGCTGTTATACTGAGACAGCAGTATACAATTTCACTACCCAAATAATAGAGTCTTTAAATAGTAAAATGTCAATAACAGGAATTTTCTGTGACTTATCCAAAGCGTTTGATTGTCTGAATAACCACATTATGCTACAGAAATTACAATTCTGTGGTATAAATGGAACATCTTATGAGTGGTTTAAGTCATACCTAGAGAAGAGGAAGCCAAAATTTTCTTTATATGGTTTATGTGGTTTAAGGAAGTTTCTCATTTCATCTAACAGGGGTGAAATTACATTAGGTATTCCACAGGGTTCGATCGTGAATCCCCTTCTGTGAATGACCGTCCTTCTTATCTGAAACAAGAAGCTAAAATGACACTATTTGTTGATGATACAAGCATCATTTTTAGTCCAGTAAAAGAAACTCCAGTAGTAAATGATACAATAATGCCTTTGGAATAGTTATTGATGGGTTTTCTGCAAAAGAGCTTGCTCTGAACTTTGAAAAAACATAGCACATTCAATTTTCTACTGCAAGGAGTAGAGTTCCTTCAATAAATATAACATATCAACAGAAATTAGTAACCAGGGTAGAGCATACTGAGTTTTCTGGTGTACATATATATGAGAATCTTAATTGGAAAATTCATATTTTGTATCTCCTAAAGCGACTATGTTCAGAATAATCACTAATTTTGAGGATACAGAAATTAGCAACCTTACATACTTTGCATACTTTCACTCTCTGTTATCATATGGAATAATATTTTGGGACAGCTCAACACTTAGGCACAATGTATTCACTGTTCAAAAGAAAGCAGTCCTGAGACAGGTAGTGCTATTTTCATTGTTTTCTACAAGAAGTGTCTAGTAACCACAGTTTAGTCAACTATCAGCCGCCTTTAGTGAATTAGCAGTCTAAAGTTGATTAACTCTCTACAGTAAATTGATTTCTTAGGATGGATAGGATGTGTGACTCTGTGTACGAACGCAGGAGGAGCTGGCCACTGTTCGCGAACAGCTGAGCGTGTTGATGGCCGCGGTCAGCCGTCTTCAGGCTGCTGCCTCGGAATGTAGCGGCAGTGGGGAGTCTGGTGCGTCACATGGTACACCCCAGGTGTTACATGTTTCACCCACTGTCCCTGCTGTCGAGACATCTTCGCGGGTACCGGGCCCGGTTGGGCCACCCTCTCCCCAAGGGGAGTGGCGGGTTCAGTGGCGTTCGCGGCGTACGAAGCGGAGGGTCAGTGTTGAGGCTGGCCGTGTGGCATCGCCCGCTCTGCCTGTCAGTGGACATGTGGCCGCTCCTTCAGCAAGGTCCGAGCAGGCACACGGGGGGAGGGGTTTATTAGTGATTGGGAGCTCCAACGTTAGGCGGGTGATGGTGCCCCTTAGGGAAATAGCGGAAAGGTCGGGGAAGAAGGCCAGTGTTCACTCTGTCTGCTTGCCGGGGGGGGGGGGTCTCATCCGAGATGTGGAGGAGGCCCTGCCGGCGGCGATAGAGAGCACTGGGTGCACCCGACTGCAAATTGTTGCTCATGTCGGCACCAATGACTCCTGCCGTATGGGTTCAGAGGTCATCATCAGTTCATACAGGCGGTTGGCGGTGTTGGTGATAGCGGAAAGCCTCGCTCGCAGGGTGGAATCTGAGCTAACTATTTGTAGTATCGTTCCCAGAACCGATAGCGGTCCTCTGGTTTGGAGCCGAGTGGAAGGCTTAAACCAGAGGCTCAGACGTTTCTGCGGAGATCTGGGGTGCAAATTTCTCGACCCTCGCTATCGGGTGGAGAAATGTAGGGTTCCCCTGAATAGGTCAGGCGTGCACTACACGCAGGAAGCGGCTACAAGGGTAGCGGAATACGTGTGGAGTGCACATGTGGGTTTTTTAGGTTAGAGAATTCCCTCCCTAGGTACGACAAGATGCCTCCTGAGACGCGGCAAGGTAGGAGTAGGCAAAATGCAACAGGGGATAACAATATAAGTGTGCTAATAGTAAACAGCAGGAGCGTCTAGAGAAAGGTCCCAGAACTGCTCTCATTAATAAACGGTTACAATGCCCACATAGTACTAGGGACAGAAAGTTGGCTGAAATCAGAAGTAAACAGTAATGAAATTCTAAACTCAGATTGGAATGTATACTGCAGAGACAGGCTGGACAGTGAAGGGGGAGGCGTGTTTATAGCGATAAAAAGTGCAATGGTATCGAAGGAAGGTGACGGAGATCCGAAATGTGAAATAATTTGGGTGAAGGTCGCGGTTAAAGCAGGCTCAGGAATGGTACTTGGATGTCTCTATAGGCCCCCTGGCTCAGCAGCTGTTGTGGCTGAGCACCTGAAGGATAATTTGGAAAATATTTCGAGTAGATTTCCCCACCATGTTATACTTCTGGGTGGAGATTTTAATTCGCCGGATGTAGACTGGGAGACTCAAACGTTCGCAACGGGTGGTAGGGACAAAGAATACAGTGAAATTTTACTAAGCGCTTTATCTGAAAACTGCCTTGAGCAGTTAAACAGAAAACCGACTCGTGGTGATAACGTGTTAGATATTCTGGTGACAAACAGACCTGAACTATTTGAAACAGTTAACGCAGAACAGGGAATCAGCGATCATAAATCGGTTACTGCATCGATGATATCCGTCGTAAATAGAGATATTAAAAAAGGAAGGAAAATTTTTCTGTTTAGCAAAAGTGACAAAAAGCAGATTTCAGAGTACCTGACGGCTAAACACAGAAGTTTAGTCTCAAGTACAGATAGTGTTGAGGATCATTGGACAAAGTTCAAAAGCATTGTACAATATGCGTTAGATGAGTATGTGCCATGCAAGATCGTAAGAGATGGAAAAGAGCCACCGTGGTACAACAACCCTAGTTAGAAAACTGTTGCGGAAGCAAAGGGAACTTCACAGCAAACTTAACATAGCCAAAGCCTTGCAGACAAACAAAAATTACGCGAAGCGAAATGTAGTGTGAGGAGGGCTATGCGAGAGGCGTTCAATGAATTCGAAAGTAAAGTTCTATGTACTGACTTGGTAGAAAATCCTAAGAAATTTTGATCTTATGTCAAAGTGGTAGGTGGATAAAAAAAAAATGTCCAGACACTCTGTGAAAAAAAGGGTACTGAAACAGAGGATGACAGACTAGAGGCCGAAATACTAAATTGTCTTTTTCCAAAGCTGTTTCACAGAGGAAGACTGCACTATAGTTCCTTCTCTAGATTGTCACACAGATGAGAAAATGGTAGATATCCAAACAGACGACAGAGGGATAGAGAATTAAAATCGCTCAAAAGACGAAAGGCCGTTTGACCTAATGGGATACCAATTACATTTTACACAGAGTACGCGAAGGAACATGCCTCCCTTCTTGCAGCGGTGTACCGTAGGTCTCTAGAAGAGCGTAGCGTTCCGAAGGATTGGAAAAGGGCACAGGTCATGTCCGGTTTCAAGAAGGGACATCGAATAGATGTGCAGAACTATATATCTAACGTCGATCAGTTGTATAATTGTGGAACACGTATTATGTTCGAGTATAATGAGTTTTCTGGAGACTAGAAATCTACTCTGTAGGAATCAGCATGGGTTTTGAAAAAGACGATCGTGTGAAACCCAGCTCGCGCTATTCGTCCACGAGACTCAGAGGGCCATAGAGGCATAGACAAGGGTTCCCAGGTAAATGCCGTGCTTCTTGACTTCCGTAAGGCGTTCGATACAGTTCCCCACAGTCGTTTAATGTTCAAAGTAAGAGCATATGGACTATCAGACCAATTGTGTGATTGGATTGAAGAGTTCCTAGATAACAGAACGCAGCATGTCATTCTCAATGGAGAGAAGTCTTCCGAAGTAAGAGTGATTTCAGGTGTGCCGCAGGGGAGTGTCGGAGGACCGTTGCTATTCACAATATACATAAATGACTTTGTGGATGACATCGGAAGTTCACTGAGGCTTTTTGCGGATGATGCTGTGGTATATCGAGAGGTTGTAACAATGTAAAACTGTACTGAAATGCAAGAGGATCTGCAGCGAATTGACGCTCGGTGCAGGAAATCGCAATTGAATCTCAATGTAGACAAGTGTAATGTGCTGCGAATACATAGAAAGAAAGATCCCTTAACATTTAGCTGCAATATAGCAGATCAGCAACTGGAAGCAGTTAATTCCATACATTATCTGGGAGTACGCATTAGGATTTATTTAAAATGGAATGATCATATAAAATTGATCGTCGGTAAAGCAGATGCCAGACTGAGATTTATTGGAAGAATCATAAGGAAATGCAATCCGAAAACAAAGGAAGTAGGATACAGTACGCTTGTTCGCCCACTGCTTGAATACTGCTCAGCAGTGTGGGATCCGTACCAGATAGGGTTGACAGAAGAGATAGAGAAGATCCAACGGAGAGCAGCGCGCTTCGGATCATTTAGTAATCCGAAAGCGTTACGGAGATGACAGATAAACTCCAGTTCAAGACTCTGCAGGAGAGACGCTCATTAGCTATGTATGGGCTTTCGTTAAAGTTTCGAGAACATACGTTCATCCAGGAGTCAAGCAGTATATTGCTCCCTCCTACGTATATCTCGCGAAGAGACCATGAGGATAAAATCAGAGAGATTAGGGCCCACACAGAGGCATACCTACAATCCTTCTTTCCACCAACAATGCGAGACTGGAATGGAAGGGAGAACCGATAGAGGTACTCAAGGTACCCTCCGCCACACACCGTCAGGTGGCTTGCGGAGTATGGATGTAGATGTAGATATGAAGTGTGGGGCTCATAGTCGCACATCTCATATGCATCTCTTTAAAAGTTTAGGAATTCTTACAACAGCCCCACAGTACATTTACTCAGTAATGAAATTTCTTCTCAACAACATGGACCAGTTTAAGAACAACAGTGGCTTTCTTGATTATAATACCAGAAGAAAGAAAGACTTACACTATCCACTGCTCTACATATCTTTGTCACAGAAAGGGATAAAATATGCTGCTGTAGGACTTTTCAGCAAATTACCAGATGAAAAAAAATTTCTGACAGACAGCAGTAACAGTTTTAAATATAAATTAAAATCATCTCTCCTTGACAACTCCTTGTAAGCCATGTATAAATTTGGAATAGGAATAAATAGCCGTACAGCTATAATGTATGCATATTGGGTCATTTAATGGAATGGGGTAGATAATAAAAATTTTAAGTTTAAGGAAAAATATTCATGTGTGTATTTCTTTTGCACTTAACACGATCCAACTCATAACAATTACCATCAGATTGATCAATGGAACACATGACTTGCTAACTAACTAACTAACTAACGTGATATAATTTTGTAGTTACTTTAACAGCATATGTGGATACTCCCCACAAAACGTGTTGCGAATAGAGTCAGTAGCATAGAAGTAATAAATTTAATCGTCATGCATAATGCCGCAGTTTTTCACGGATTTTAGTGTTTGACGTCGTATTTCCTGAACTATATGTGTTACCATGATATAATTTTGTAAGTGCATATATAGATATTATCTGCAAAATCTATTGCAAGCAGAGGTAGTAGCACAGAAGTATTAAATTTATACGTATTGCAGGATGCAGTAGTTTTACACATCTCATTGTTTATAACGTCATACCTCGTGCACTGCGATAGGTAGGTGGTTTTTATCCCGACCTCCCAAGCGGTCGTTGTCTGACAGTACGGGATACGTGTACCAGGTTTGGCAGATTTTGGTCCTTGGGTTTAGGAGATGTAGAACATACACACATCCGAGCACCTGCATACTTCCATTATTATAATATGTAACGGTATTTTTTTGATTTTTTTCCCTATAGACTTACTAAAGCACCCATTTTTCTGTTACGCATACATCAGACAAAACTGAAATATTTAAATTCCTTCATTCTTTCTAAAATTTAGTTATTTTTACACATTGTACTCCATCTAATGTCTTTTCTAAAGAATATCATTACTTTGGTTTTGTCAGGAGATATTTTCATACCCTATTTATCTAAACTATAGTGAATCGCATTCACTATAGCTTTCGAGACAGGAATTTGAGCCAGACGGGTATTGAATGCTATGGATTAACGACAGTCACTGGTGGAACCCGTCCGAGACCGGATTAATGCTCAATAAAACAAGAAGAAGATTTACATAACTCACTTTATTGCTATCTAAAGAGTTCCTGTAGTTATTATTAGAACACCGAATTTAACCACAGCTGTATGAGTGGAACTGATAGCATAATATGTTCATTAACGTTATATTCGGGCCACCATGCTATTTAGAAACTTGAAAACGGTTAGCTTGTGACTGTCCGCTGAAACTAATCGTTTATCCTGTAAAATGACTCGTTCGAGATCGTTTATTTAGAAAAATTAATTCAAATGATATGTGGAATATGTATTTAAGTGACAATATGAAATGATACCAAACGTCATAAAGCCACAAATTAATTTTATGGGGAAAAGTAAATATTTCTTACTGTCTATTTCCCTGCCCACACGGCCGTATTTAACATTTTACATTTCAAATGTTATTGATTTTGAAGTCACAAAACTCCATCGCCAGGTGGAAGCATGCCATAAAAAATGTAAATGTTTTTTTTCTGGTTCTGTCAGTGAGGATCAGACGTAGCGCCTTGTTCCGGGTCTGAAGTTGGACGAAAGCAGATTGCTTCATTCAGAAAATGAGCCACGATTCTAGCCTGACGTGTTCGCAGTTCCTAATAGTGATAGCTGCGATCCGAAGGTGTTAGCGTCTTACGAGCTATGAAATTCTACGTAGTGAAAACAATTTATGAATGACACAAAACTGTACCTCCTGTGAATATTACGTTCTTTAGTGATCACTGTTATTGTAATACGTTTAGTTATTAGTTTGTACAGACGAAGTTCGGAGATCATCCATCGTCACTTTCGGACTCGTGTACAAGCAGCTCTGAACAGACGTGATAGCTTCGCAGAATTATTAGTCAAACTTGACAGTGGACTGCTGAAAAGCAAACCCGATCGAATGAGGAAGACAATCGCGCAGAATTCCGGAGTTTATGAGTAAACTGTAGCTTTTAAATTAACTAAATTCCGCATGGCGTGTTACACAAGTCGTGGCCGCGAACTGAACATTCTAAGTGACCTAATTGCATAATATTAGATGGAACATTCTGTCACAGAAAATTCGTTCGGTAAGCTTTCCGGTAAAAGGTTCGATTAAATTAGCACGGACTTGGCGGTGTTTTGTAAACTGTCTCTCCCTTCATAGCCCACTTAAAAGGGTACTAGAAAACGTTTGACGCGACATGTAGAAACGTGTATTATTACTGGTTAGTGGTTCTATTACAGCTTCTCCAGTAGAGAAAGGTTATTAGTTTTCTAACAGGGCAGGCGTGTAGACTGCACTGCAGAAGATGATATCATTATAATACACTCCTGGAAATGGAAAAAAGAAGACATTGACACCGGTGTGTCAGACCCACCATACTTGCTCCGGACACTGCGAGAAGGCTGTACAAGCAATGATAACACGCACGGCACAGCGGACACACCAGGAACCGCGGTGTTGGCCGTCGAATGGCGCTACCTGCGCAGCATTTGTGCACCGCCGCCGTCAGTGTCAGCCAGTTTGCCGTGGCATACGGAGCTCCATCGCAGTCTTTAACACTGGTAGCATGCCGCGACAGCGTGGACGTGAACCGTATGTGCAGTTGACGGACTTTGAGCGAGGGCGTATAGTGGGCACGCGGGAGGCCGGGTGGACGTACCGCCGAATTGCTCAACACGTGGGGCGTGAGGTCTCCACAGCACATCGATGTTGTCGCCAGTGGTCGGCGGGAGGTGCACGTGCCCGTCGACCTGGGACCGGACCGCAGCGACGCACGGATGCACGCCAAGACCGTAGGATCCTACGCAGTGCCGTAGGGGACCGCACCGCCACTTCCCAGCAAATTAGGGACACTGTTGCTCCTGGGGTATCGGCGAGGACCATTCTCAACCGTCTCCATGAAGCTGGGCTACGGTCCCGCACACCGTTAGGCCGTCTTCCGCTCACGCCCCAACATCGTGCAGCCCGCCTCCAGTGGTGTCGCGACAGGCGTGAATGGAGGGACGAATGGAGACGTGCCGTCTTCAGCGATGAGAGTCGCTTCTGCCTTGGTGCCAATGATGGTCGTATGCGTGTTTGGCGCCGTGCAGGTGAGCGCCACAATCAGGACTGCATACGACCGAGGCACACAGGGCCAACACCCGGCATCATGGTGTGGGGAGCGATCTCCTACACTGGCCGTACACCACTGGTGATCGTCGAGGGGAAACTGAATAGTGCACGGTACATCCAAACCGTCATCGAACCCATCGTTCTACCATTCCTAGACCGGCAAGGGAACTTGCTGTTCCAACAGGACAATGCACGTCCGCATGTATCCCGTGCCACCCAACGCGCTCTAGAAGGTGTAAGTCAACTACCCTGGCCAGCAACATCTCCGGATCTGTCCCCCATTGAGCATGTTTGGGACTGGATGAAGCGTCGTCTCACGCGGTCTGCACGTCCAGCACGAACGCTGGTCCAACTGAGGTGCCAGGTGGAAATGGCATGGCAAGCCGTTCCACAGGACTACATCCAGCATCTCTACGATCGTCTCCATGGGAGAATAGCAGCCTGCATTGCTGCGAAAGGTGGATATACACTATACTAGTGCCGACATTGTGCATGCTCTATTGCCTGTGTCTATGTGCCTGTGGTTCTGTCAGTGTGATCATGTGATGTATCTGACCCCAGGAATGTGTCAATAAAGTTTCCCCTTCCTGGGACAATGAATTCACGGTGTTCTTATTTCAATTTCCAGGAGTGTATAAGTGAAACTGATTGCCGTTGACGATCAATAAACTGCGCCATCGCAAGCCGTATACGTAAATGAAACCTCAACGTAGAATCAGTCTCCTCAAGTTCTCCATCTGGTGATAGGTGTTGTGCATGAATGTCGACTCTTGCATCATCGTTCCTGACGAAGGAGACTTACGCTTACAAATCTGTGATATTTAAAAAAAAAATAAAAAAAAAAACATTAAGCAGAGCTGCGTTGATAGAGAAATAAAAAGAAGGATGATATTATCTTCAGCTGACGGGTGTACCATATCCCATCCTTATGGAAATTTCGAAATTAGTATTTCGATTCCCAGACGAGGCACCTAATTGAACGTGCAACTATCGATTCACGTCCGTCTACATACTGCTAACACGCGTCCGGACAGTATCTCATCACATTCCATGTCGTTGAAGAGCTTCCAAGTGCCTCAAAAAGCATATTTCCAGTTTACGATTCGTGTTTCAGAGATGTAATTACCAGAACTGGGAGTGAAACAGTAGTTCGGAGATGGCTTATTGCATCATATGCACAGCCGACGTCATGCAGGGGCAAAAAATGGTTCAAATGGCTCTGAGCACTATGGGACTCAACTGCTGAGGTCATTAGTCCCCTAGAACTTAGAACTAGTTAAACCTAACTAACCTAAGGACATCACAAACATCCATGCCCGAGGCAGGATTCGAACCTGCGACCGTAGCGGTCTTGCGGTGCCAGACTGCAGCGCCTTTAACCGCACGGCCACTTCGGCCGGCCAGGCAGGGGCACAAGAAAGTGTGTGCATAAGTTTGTGTGTATGGATGTTTTACTTATTTATTTATTTATTTTTTGTGGTAAGTTCCTATGGGACCAAAGCGCTGAGGTCATCGGTTCCTAGTCTTACAGACTATTTAATCTAACTTAACTTACGCTAAGGACAGCACACATATCCATGCCCGAGGGAGGGCTCGAACCTCCAACGGAGGGAGCCGCGCGAACCATGGCAAGGCACCTTTGACAGCACCGCTGCCCAGAGCGGCGTCGTAAAGCTAAGAAGTTTTCTTTCTTTTTTTTGTGTACCTATAGACGACTCAACGCGTGTGCCTTTCGGTAATGGGTCTCCTTTACTCGAAGCGCACTCCAAGGAAGAAAGAAAAACACGACACACCACGAAGGAATTGTCCAAATGGAATGAAAATCGGTACATGAGATGTACATGTACAGAAACACAAATTGCTGCAACTTCAGAAAAAATGGATTAGCTCTTCAATAGCAAGAGCTTCACAAACTGAGCAAGTCAATATCGCGTTGGCCCACCTCCAGCTTCTATGCAAGTAGTTATTCGGCTTGGCATTGATTTATAGAGGTGCTGGATGTTTTCCTGAGGGATGTCGTGCCAAATTCTGCCAAGTGGCGCATTAGATCGTCAAAACTCCGAGCTGGTTCGAGGGCCCCTGTCCTTAATGCACCAAACTTTCAGTTGGGGATGATACGGCGCCCTTTCTGGCCAAGGCCTGGCTTAGCAAGCACGAAGACAATCAGTAGTAACTTTGCCGTGTGCACGCGCGCATTATCTTGCTGAAATGTAAGCCAAGGATGGTTTTTCATGGAGGACAACAAAACGAGGTGCACAATATCACTGACTGACCGCTGTGCTGTGAGTGTGCAGCCAACGACAACCCAAAGGGGTACTGATATGAAAATAAATAGCACCATAGACCATTACTCGTAGCTGTCATAACATACGGGGGGCGACTGTCTGGTTGATATCCCACCGCTGTCTGGAGCGTCTACAGAAACGTCCTCAGCCTGGAATCTCATTGACGAAGTAGAACTGTCTTCATTGATGAGCTCCACTTCTGAGTCCCGATGACCAGTGAAGACGTGACTGGGGACGACCCAGACAGTGTGGAGATACCAACCCGACTGTCGCCGGTCATATGGCCCAACAACCAGGTGTGTTGGCCTAGGAGGCCATTCATTTTCATAGCAGGACCTCTCTAGTTTTCATCTGCGACAGCCTTACAGCACAATGGTACGTCGACGAAATTCTACTCCATGTTTCATTTCCCTTCATGGAAATCCATCCACCCGCATACTGTGAGCGTTTTCATTGCTTGTCTCCGTGCTTCTCAGATCATACCCTGGCCAGCAAGACCACCACATCCGTGTCCAACGGAGAACATTTGGAGCATTATTGGCAGCGCCCTTGAACCAGCTCGTCATTTTGACGCATTAAGGTGCCAATTGGACAGAATTTGCTACGATATCGCTCAAGGGGACATGCTAAGAGAATAATTGCTTGCATAAGGGGCAGAGGTGAACCAACGCGTTATTCACTTGCTCAGTTTGTGAAGTTCTTCCGCTCAACGAATCATCCAATTTTTCTGAAACTAAAATCATTTGTTTGCTTGTACATGGACATCACACGTACAGATCTCGGTCCCATTAGGAAAATTCCTTCGTGGTGCGTCCTGTTATTGTCCTAGGGGGTGATAATTCTACTACAACTTCCGTATAAATGAGTGCAATAAAGAAACAGATGTTTCAGAGCATTGGAGTAATGCATAAAATGAATGAAAATTACATCTTTATGATTACGTTGTGTAGTGGCACCACAGTTTAAGATAGGGAAGTTAGATTTGGTGCGATATTTCAGAGTGCACAAGTTACATCCAGGTGCGGGTCAGTTTGCAGTAAGTTATGGTGACCAGCGATTGCGAAGAGGAATGGAGGCCGCAGGGGCCATCGAAACGCTGTAAAGCGTAAATGCAGCGGTTCGTATGTCGCAAGTGACAGGAAGAAGGAGCCCACTGGCGCAACCGGGGTATGGGGCATACGTGACTCAGAGCAATGCGTTAGCGAAACAGAGGCGTGCAGCCGAGTATAAATAGGCGTTGTTTTCTAATGAGATTCATTCAAGTGTGGCACCTCTCCTGGACAGCGCCCCAGTCCATGGCAGGTCATTGGTTCGAACCTCTAAGGCAGACGCGGGGTCCGCAACCAGCCAGCGGCGGGCCACTCTTCGGCTCGCCACCGCAGGCAGTCGTTTCGTCTCCCGATACACGTCGGAGACTAACAAGGCGAGGGCCACAGGTTCAGACGCCGTAACGGGGCGGTCGTTGCCGCCACGTTCCCAGCTACGCCAGCCGAGGAGGAAGCAGCAGCGCGGCTGGTCTACAGTTCCCGGCGGAGCAGCGCAGAGTCAACGAGGATGGTGGCCGCTGAGTCGGCTGCTGGAACAGCCATCCTGACGTAATCGGAACTCTAAAGCTGGCGAACAAGGCGGGCACGACACAATGTTGCGTTGCACAGGCCGCTGGGGGTAGTCCGTGAGCAATGCGGGGCCTGTAATATGGACCAAGGTGAACGAAGTTCTGTAGTGGAAATGAAAAAATCATTTGAAAAGCTCAGCCGAGTTTTAATACGGCAACTCCTGGTACCCATCCACTAAATTTGGTGTCAATTCGCCGCATTTGGCGTCTGATACCACTACAGTTGGAACAAATGCAATTTCTTAGCTCTGTGTGCAGCCTTCCTTAATCTTGCGATCTCTCTACCTGTCTGATGACATATTTTCAGGGTTGCAGACGATCTGATGACTCCATCATTCCACGTAATATTTCTATGTCTAATCTCTTTCTCTCAGTTGTATGTCACAGATCGAGGTCTTATTAGCGTTTGCGGCATGGATTCAAACTAGATAATTTTACAGAACAGAATATGGAAGCTAGCGTGAGGAACAATGCCCGTGCCGACCAGAACAGGTGTTCTACACCACTGCATGTAGGCTTGCCCTGAAACACATCAGCGCAGCCGTAGTTCAATGTACCTAACAGGCGAGAAAACATTGAGTTTCATTACATATTTTCTTTTTCTATATTTCTTTAATTACAGCGTGTCGAAACTGAAAGTTTTCAACGTTACCAGCAGTCTTTTCGGTGCTCCCCATCTTTTCTTAGGGAAAGAAGTTAACGTAGCTTTAAAATTTTGCTTATGTTACAATACGAGAGATTTCTTCAGAATGCTGCTATCAAAGCGAATGTGTTTAGTACATATACAGTTACTGTAATAGGTAGTTGACATTTTGCATTTATTAATTCATTTAAGATTATGTGACTGCAGTTACGATGCAAAATTTCGGGTCAGCTTCAATTGATAAAATCGCAACAACATTCGAGTAACATCCATATATTTGGGCCAACACAATATTTTTTCAGAAAACACTGCTAATCCTGGAGAGTGAAACAACTATTCTGTTACCGTGGGAAAACGTAAGCTCTCTAGGAAGATATTATATTGGCTTTTACCGTTCAAATGAAATATAATATTAGTCAGTAAGCAAGGAAAACGATAGTGCGAACGCTGAGTGGGAAGATATGCAGATAGCGATTATAGGAGCTGCTGTCACAGGATTATGGATACTGGATCAGTTAACGGTAGAACAATGAGGAAACTAATAATGCATAAAACTGGCTATGTAGTATTCGGTTATCTGCAACAAACAGGAAGGCTACACAGTATAGGCTATAGAATTTGTATCTGTACAAAACGGAAAGATAATTGATAGTATATGTATATATATATATATATATATATATATATATATATATATATATATATATTAATCCATATGACTGAGCGAGATGACTCAGTGGTTAGTGCACTGGAATTCGTATTCAGGAGGACCAAGGCTCAAATTCTCATCCGGCCACCCGGATTTAGGTTCTCCACGATTTATCTGAATCGCTCCAGCCAAGTGCTGGGATGGTTCCTGTGGAAGGACACGCCCATTTCCTTTCTCATTCTGCTAACATTCCGATCTTGTGCTCTGCCTTTGATGGCCTCAATGTCGATGGGACGTTAAACATTAATATTCCTTCCTTGCTTCTTCATGCATATCACAGTGCCTTTGAAGTACTTTACATCAGTACCAACGAATTAGTAAAGAGATAACAAACAAGATTAGAATTTAATCACCGTGTGAGATCTGAGTACAGCGCTCGGTGGGAGAAGGAAGTGTTACGATAAGACTACATTTATTCAGCGCTAGCGACCCGCTCCAGCTTTGCACTAAGGATATATGGCCGGACGCCATGTCTAGCGTAGTGGTAATAAATTGTATACACAAACTTTCCTCGTTAACCGCCTTTCTAACAGCGAAAGTCGTACCAAAATTCCTACAGTACTTACTGGAATTAGCATTCACATTCCCGACACGAAAATTCAGCAAGCGACTTTAATTTATAATGATACGATACACAAAAGTGAAAAGTCGTAATAAAGCTACTAGTTTCGATTGTTCATACTCTCATCATTTGGCTGTCCAAGTCTGAATCATGAAGCCAGCGTACTTACGCATATGGCTTGATTATTTAAACACATTAATGAATAAATTTAACGATCGACATGCCTATAACGTCTTCTATCTTACAAGACTTATAGCTGACATTAAGATACGGTGTTAGCGTCAGGTGATTAAAGGCAGAGCTCCAGCTGTGACTAAGAAAGGACAGGAAAGTCATCGTCCCCGTACTTTTCAAATGAATCACCTCGGCATTTGCTTTAGTCGATTTAGGGAAAAGGCAGGAAACGTAAATCTTCATAACCAGACGGAGACTGGAATCTGCGTCCTCCAGAGCGTATGGCCGGAGTGCTGACTGACCATTACGTGATTCTGCCGCTCTAAGCAAGAAACAGACTGCTGCGACAGGGTTCGGTCGCGGCAGCTGAAATATGGTGGCAGCAATATCAAGAAAACTCTCTGCAATGCATGAGTTAGCAGTTGCGTCAAGAGATTTCGAGAAACCCATGAGAAGAACGTCTTACGTGAAAGATGTCACAGCACCAGAGGAGATATCAGACTTTTTATATTTTCGTAAAACGGACTGCATGTTTTATTTTATTAGTTGATATTAATAATGACCTTGGACTAGTACTAATAAAATGACAGCTGAAATCTAGACAGGGCGAAGTACCTATAAATGAACTACATGAAGTTAATTACTATTTAGAAAGTTGATGCACTGGAAAGCCGAGGTCACAGCTTCAGAAGTAGTTTAGTGAAGGTAGAAAAGAGGAACTAGGATTGAAGAGGGCAGAAAAGAGGCAGCCATGGATTACACAAAACATGCAGGGATTAATACACTACTGGCCATTAAAATTGCTACACCAAATAGATATGCAGATGATAAACGGGTATTCAATGGACAAATTTATTACACTAGAACTGCCATGTTATTACATTTTCACGCAATTTGGGTGCATAGATCCTGAGAAATCAGTACCCTGAACAACCACCTCTGGCAGTAATAACGGCCCTGATACGCCTGGGCATTGAGTCAAACAGAGCCTGGATGGCGTGTACAGGTACAGCTGCCCATACAGCTTCAACACGATACAAAAGTTCATCAAGAGTAGTGACTGGCGTATTATGACGAGCCAGTTGCTCAGCCACCATTGACCAGGCGTTTTCAGTTGGTGGGAGATCTGGAGAATGTGCTGGCCAGGGCAGTAGGCGAACATTTTCTGTATCCAGAAAGGCCCGTACAGGACCTGAAACATGCGGTCGTGCATTATCCTGCTGAAATGTAGGGTTTCGCAGGGATCGAATGAAGGGTACAGACACGGGTCGTAACACATCTGAAATGTAACGTCCACTGTTCAAAGTGCCGTCAGTGCAAACAAGAGGTGACCGAGACGTGTAACCAATGGCACCCCATACCATCACATCGAATGAGACGCCAGTATGGCGATGACGAACACATCTCGACTGCTAGTGACACGAGGCCGTTGGGATCCAGCACGGCGTTCCGTATTACGCTCCTGAACCCACCGATTCCATATTCTGCTAACAGTCATTGGGTCTCGACCAACGCGAGCAGCAGTGTCGCGACACGATAAACTGCAATCGCTATAGGCTACAATGCGACCCGTATCAAAGTTGGAAACGTGATGGTACGCATTTCTCCTCCTTACACGAGGCATCACAACAACGTTTCACCAGGCAAAGCCGGTGAACTGCTGTTTGTGTATGAGACATCGGTTGGAAACTTTCCTCATGTCAGCACGTTGTAGGTGTCGCCACCAGCGCCAACCTTGTGTGAATGCTCTGAAAAGCTAATCATTTGCATGTCACAGCATCTTCTTTCTGTCGGTTAAATTTCGCGTCTGTAGCACATCATATTCATGGCGCAGTAATTTTAATGGACCGTAGTGTAACAGTATTATACTTTAGTCAGAAATGAAATTATCCCGACATGCAAAATAAGCTAAATAATAATATTTGGGTCACTTACCTCTTGAGACAATTACAAATAGGAAGCTGGGTAACTCAGCTTATGTACTCAGATAAAAAATAATTTTAGCGGATCCAGAGCAAGCAGTACAAGACGTGAGGATGAAAATATATTGAAAGAAGGAAATAAGATGACAAGAATGGATGGGAAAAAATTAACGCTATTGAAAATTTGGCTATAGTACAAGATGGTAAGGGTAATTACTATCTTTATACATGAATCTCAAATTCTTTGCACCAATTTGTGTGGAACATAACGAATGTCAGTGGAACTCTTAATAGCATTATTGGTTGGAACTACTGTGACAATTTGAAATGAGCCTGAAACTATGGCCAAAGTCATGGCCATATATATGAGTTAACCTTGCTTTGGATTTTAATAAAATACATAATTTCAGCCAAAAGAAGTGAGCAATTATCAGGAAATGAGTCGAAAGTTTGTGAATCTCGGTAAGACTTCCACGTCTCGCAATGCTGTGTTCGCATAATCCCAAAACCGTTTTGTACATAACTGTGTTCTTATTAGGTGATGTTGACTGGGGAACACACAAGGGTAAGGACATAGAGTCATCTTTGCTACCATGTCGCTACACCACGGTCCTCCCCGAGCCTGCTTTACAGCAGACGAGTCATTCGCTGTATTATGTAACAGAAACAGTTCATTTAAATCGAATCCCCCCAAAATTAAAGAGAAGTCCTTAGTTGTTAAATTACCTATGCTCTTACCTTGTTACTAGCATTTTAATTAAATTCTCTTTACCCTCATGTAATGTTTAGAACAGAAATGTACTCCACACTTAATGAAGATCGTCTTTCTTTCTTTGTTTGTTGTGCAACCAAACTCGTTTAATTTGCGGGGCAGCTTTCTAAACTGATACAGAGAACCTCATGTTTATGCCTCGCGGGTAACGAATATATTCTCAAAATTCGCAGAGGAGAAGCAATTGTAATGAATGCAGCATTTTTCTGCCTCAGGCTGTTATTTATTTAAATGAAAGGGAAGTTTAAATAAATAACAGGCAGAATGGGAAAAATGCCACATTCATTCAATTAGTATATCACTGTGGTACCCTCGACGAAGGAGAGAAACAATTGTGAACTCAAAGAAAAATCAAAGTGGAGATATCATCATTTTACATTACATCAGCCGAGAAAGAATGAATACTTCAGAGAGCGTAGCAAATATTCCTCGCTTTGAGATAAAATATTGTTTGCATTTATCGTAACAGATCATATTTTGACAGATTTATCGAAAACGGAGGCCGATATACTCTACTACGGTCTGCAGCCAAATAAGGCAAAAATATAGCGCAATAAATTTTGTAATATTGTTATTGAATTGTTTTAGTCACACATAACGCCTGTCATACATCACTTAGAGAAATTGTATACGACACCTTCCCTCGGTTAATGCTGTTTATTTTGTTTGCACACGCCCCCGCCCTGCTGGGTGCGATTTTGTTCTCCTTGTCAGAGTTTTATGATGCAATGTATTAAAGAAAAAGACGTTAATGCCGTCGAGGCGGAAGCGTTGTATGGAATAATGGTTGTCCCTTCAAAACGCCAGAGCAATAATTACATGCATGTGTAAAAAGTAGCAGCTGAATAAGAGGTCATTCTAAATTAAGCTCGACCGCGTCCACTTGATTACTCATTTTCCTGTGGGGGGGATCGTAACAATAGTAATAGAATTTTTCTTTCTTTGGTTTCTTCTGCAAAAAGAGACGCTTTACCACAAAATACGTAACAGCCAGTTCCGTGTGTCTGTTGTTTACTCTTAGGCACTATAAAACGCATTATGTTGTTCAACAATGCCTTTTATTCTATCTTTTCAGCCTTATTAATCTTCCTGGGCCTACTTTTCGGCTATCCGTTTCTTTTCAAACATTATTATACATCTATATAATTTAATTTCAATAACAAATCAATCCCCCCATGAACCTTGCCGTTGGTGGGGAGGCTTGCGTGCCTCAGCGATACAGATGGCCGTACCGTACGTGCAACCACAACGGAGGGGTATCTGTTGAGAGGCCAGACAAACATGTGGTTCCTGAAGAGGAGCAGCAGCCTTTTCAGTAGTTGCAGGGGCAACAGTCTAGATGATTGACTGATCTGGCCTTGTAACATTAACCAAAATGGCCTTGCTGTGCTGGTACTGCGAACGGCTGAAAGCAAGGGGAAACTACAGCCGTAACTTTTCCCGAGGACATGCAGCTTTACTGTATGATTAAATGATGATGGCGTCCTCTTGGGTAAAATGTTCCAGAGGTAAAATAGTCCCCCATTCGGATCTCCGGGCGGGGACTACTCAAGAGAACGTCGTTATCAGGAGAAAGAAAACTAGCGTTCTACGGATCGGAGCGTGGAATATCAGATCACTTAATCGGGCAGGTGGGTTAGAAAATTTAAAAAGGGAAATGGATAGGTTAAAGTTAGATACAGTGGGAATTAGTGAAGTTCGGTGGCAGGAGGAACAAGGCTTTTGGTCAAGTAATTACAGGGTTATAAATACAAAATCAAATAGGGGTAATGCAGCAGTAGGTTTAATAATGAATAAAAAAATAGGAGTGCGGGTTAGCTACTACAAACAGCATAGTGAACGCGTTATTGTGGCCAAGATAGACACAAAGCCCATGCCTACTACAGTAGTAAAAGTTTATATGCCAACTAGCTCTGCAGATGATGAAGAAATAGATGAAATGTATGACGAGATAAAAGAAATTATTCAGGTAGTGAAGGGAGACGAAAATTTAATAGTCATGGGTGACTGTAATTCGTCAGTAGGAAAAGGGAGAGAAGGAAACATAGAAGGTGAATATGGATTGAGGAGAAGAAATGAAAGAGGAAGCCGTCTGGTAGAATTTTGCACAGAGCATAACTTAATCATAGCTAACACTTGGTTCAAGAATCATAAAAGAAGGTTGTATACCTGGAAGAATCCTGGAGATACTAAAAGGTATCAGATAGATTATATAATGGTAAGACAGAGATTTAGGAGCCAGGTTTTTAAATTGTAAGACATTTCCAGGGGCAGATGTGGTTTCTGACCACAATCTATTGGTTATGAACTGCCGGTTGAAACTGAAGAAGCTGCAAAAAGGTGGGAATTTAAGGAGATGGGACATGGATAAACTGAAAGAGCCAGAGGTTGTAGAGAGTTTCAGGGAGAGCATAAGGGAACAATTGACAGGAATGGGGGAAAGAAATACAGTAGAAGAAGAATGGGTAGCTCTGAGGGATGAAGTAGTGAAGGCAGCAGACGATCAAGTAGGTAAAAAGACGAGGGCTAGTAGAAATCCTTGGGTAAAAGAAGAAATATTGAATTTAATTGATGAAAGGAGAAAACATAAAAACGCAGTAAATGAAGCAGGCAAAAAGGAATACAAACGTCTCAAAAATGAGATCGACAGGAAGTGCAAAATGGCTAAACAGGGAAGGCTAGAGGACAAATGGAAGGATGTAGAGGCTTATCTCACTAGGGGTAAGATAGATACTGCCTACAGGAAAATTTAAGAGACCTTTGGAGAAAGGAGAACCACTTGCATGAATATCAAGAGCTGTGATGGAAACCCAGTTCTAAGCAAAGAAGGGAAAGCAGAAAGGTGGAAGGAATATACAGAGGGCCTATACTAGGGCGATGTACTGGAGGACAATATTGTGGAAATGGAAGAGGATGTAGATGAAGATGAAATGGGGGATACGATATTGCGTGAAGAGTTTGACAGAGCACTGAAAGACCTGAGTCGAAACAAGGCCCCCGGAGTAGACAACATTCCATTACAACTACTGACAACCTTGGGAGAGCCAGTCCTGACAAAACTCTGCCATCTGGTGAGCAAGATGTATGAGACAGGCGAAATACCCTCAGACTTCAAGAAGAGTATAATAATTCCAATCCCAAAGAAAGCAGGTGTTGACAGAAGTGAAAATTACCGAACTACCAGTTTAATAAGTCACAACTGCAAAACACTAACGCGCATTCTTTACAGACGAATGGAAAAACTGGTAGAAGCGGACCTCGGGGAAGATCAGTTTGGATTCCGTAGAAATGTTGGAACACGTGAGGGAATACTAACCTTACGAATTATCTTAGCAGAAAGATTAAGAAAAGGCAAACCTACGTTTCTAGCATTTGCAGACTTAGAGAAAGCTTTTGACAACGTTAACTGGAATACTCTCTTTCAAATTCTGAAGGTGGCGGGGGTAAAATACAGGGAGCGAAAGGCTATTTACAATTTGTACAGAAACCAGATGGCAGTTATAAGAGTCGAGGGGCATGAAAGGGAAGCAGTGGTTGGGAAAGGGGTGACACAGGGTTGTAGCCTCTCCCCGATGTTATTCAATCTGTATATTGAGCAAGCAGTAAAGGAAACAAAAGAAAAATTCGGAGTAGGTATTAAAATTCATAGAGAAGAAGTAAAAACTTTGGGGTTCGCCGATGACATTGTAATTCTGTCAGAGACAGCAAAGGACTTGGAAGAGCAGTTGAACGGAATGGACAGTGTCTTGAAAGGAGGATATAAGATGAACATCAACAAAAGCAAAACGAGGATAATGGAATGTAGTCAAATTAAATCGGGTGATGCTGAGGGAATTAGATTAGGAAATGAGACGCTTAAAGTAGTAAAGGAGTTTTGCTATTTAGGGAGTAAAATAACTGATGATGCTCGAAGTAGAGACTGGCAATGGCAAGGAAATCGTTTCTGAAGAAGAGAAATTTGTTAACATCGAGTATAGATTCAAGTGTCAGGAAGTCGTTTCTGAAAGTATTTGTATGGAGTGTAGTCATGTATGGAAGTGAAACATGGACGATAACTAATTTGGACAAGAAGAGAATAGAAGCTTTCGAAATGTGGTGCTACAGAAGAATGCTGAAGATTAGGTAGGTAGATCACGTAACTAATGAGGAGGAATTGAATAGGATTGGGGAGAAGAGAAGTTTGTGGCACAACTTGACTAGAAGAAGGGATCGGTTGGTAGGACTCGTTTTGAGGCATCAAGGGATCACAAATTTAGCATTGGAGGGCAGCGTGAAGGGTAAAAATCGTAGAGGGAGACCAAGAGATGAATACACTAAGCAGATTCAGAAGGATGTAGGTTGTAGTAGGTACTGGGAGATGAAGAAGCTTGCACAGGATAGAGTAGCATGGAGAGCTGCATCAAACCAGTCTCAGGACTTAAGACCACAACAACAACAACAACAACAAATCAATTTCTAGTAACCTGGTCATCAACTTAGGGCATGTTAAAGTGCGCGTCCTTTACGACGGCGGCCGAGTTTAGGTTCGTTCTGCGCATCTGACGTCACAAAACACAGTCAGCTAATGAACAGAAAACGACGTTGCCAAAGCTCGACTGCAGTGCAGAGCTCGGACGAGAATCTTCAGTTTTAGAAACGTTCAGTCATAAATAGTGTAATAGAGCAAAAGCAATGGCAATGCCTCGATAGCAGATTTTCTTTTTTAGAAACTTTGGAAAAAGCATTCTTTATACCAATTGCTTCATATTCTCTTAATTAATTAAACCAAACAAGCAATAAGCCTCCTGATTCAGGCGATAGCAAGGAAAGGTGTTTGTATCATTCTTACGAACCGCTTTTTCCCAATAAAGAACAGGGGTAATTGTTTATTTCCTATTGTACTTCGACGAAACGTGAGTAATTCGTAGTCATACCAACAGTGTTTGTCGGTATAGTGCGTGCTATTTTAGAGTCCTCCAGGAGTTCTACTGAATGAGGAGCTACGTTAAGATGTTAGGCTGCCAAGCGAAAAGTTCTGGGATCAAATCTTGTTCGGAATTTAATATTTTCTTTATTTAAAAACAATATCGAAGTGTCTTACTTCATGAATTTTACTCGTTTGAATGAAATTTTTTGAAATTTCTAATGCTTTGTCTCTTCATTATACCTATAATAGGTTTTCGGTTTTTCTAATTTTGTCCTCGAATATTTCTTTTCACAGCAATTAAAAACAATGAAGAGGCACACATACAATATTCATGTTATCTGTTTTGTTTGTATATCTTCTCTTCCGCAGTCGCTGTTTTATTCATACTGAGATATATTTTTTTGCGACAGTATTAAAAGTATCATTTAGGGCAGAATTTGAAATATATTCCTCTTCTGCAACTGTAATAAGGGTCTTATTTAGATCAGACGCGTTTTCCTCTTTTGAAGAATCTTCAGTGGACAGTATTTTGTCTCCTCCATTGCCAAGTAACCTTTCGTAGTTTTGTGCTGCGGTAACACAATATTCAACCTTTGTGTCGGCTGATCAATGTTTTAGCAAATAAATGCTGTTTGTGTGTGTCACACATAAAAATTATATTTGACATAGCGCAAAGCACTTCACTGATACACAGTATATTCAAGTCCTGATGTTTTTGTAAGTCCACAGTTTTGTTTAACGTATTTTGTCTACTTCCTTTTGATTGATTGAAGTGCTTTAAAATAAAGCCAAACGCGCCCGGTGTAACTAAAACTTTTATTACTGTCGCGAAAGACGGAATATTTCTCAATATTACATACAATACCTATCTGGTACTTAAATTAAATGAGATATTGTTATACAGTAAATTTTATATGAAATTTAGGTATATTGTCCACATTTCATTCTCAACATTGTGACAACTAAAATCGACCATACGGAAAGTATACGCTATGGAATTTTACCTCTGCAAACTCTTCAAAATATCGTGCAATGGCTTACTACATATAATGCTGCACAATAACTGCGTAGAACATCGAAACAAAATTAAGTCACTTATGGGAGAGGGGGGGAGGTATCAGTCAAGAAGATGTGTAAAAATCAAATTTTTGTGCCAAATATTTTTTGTGAAATCGAATGATAAGTGTGTCAAAGCAGTCGGAACAACATGTGTCTGCACAGGCGAGCAGTGCAGTGATGACAAAATAGCGCACAGCGCGGAATGCGGGGAGCACGTCTCTGTAGCAGCGAAAGGGCTAATGCGGCCGCGGTGGCTTTACTTCATAAACTGCGCGCTCCCCCTAAACGTAAGTTTGCGAACTATACTATACCATGGCGCTGCTTCTCTTGGCGCGTGCGTCGTTTGCAACTGGCAACGCAGCAATCTCCCGCGTCTGGGCGGGCATGCGCGTGCCGCCAAGATAAAAGAATTGAACTATAGTGTGATTCCTCTTGCCAGACTACTTGTCTTACAGGCACTTTGCTCGGGACTGGTTTACCTGTGTATAGTCGACCCCAAGGCGGGCATGGGGAGGCTATGTTGGCAGGAAGCTCGTTGATGGCGGAGTGAGATTGGATGCCAGGGTGATGAGGCCCAGGAAGAAGCAGATGTAAGAATTAGCACTTTATTTACAACTCATACACTAGTTCTGTGGTGTGGTGGGAGGTGTTCACGCCCCTGCCCCACAGGAATGAGCCTGTATACGGTCAACTCGCAGCTATGATCCATCCACTTGGCTGAAACGTATGCTGATACCCTACTTCAATGACTCTGCACTCGCCGTTGGCCTGTTGCTATGTTGCGTGAGACACAGCACCAACGTCAGAAGTGCATACTGGAATCATGTACAGTGCGACGGGGCCGAAAATAATAATAAAGAAAAAGTGAGGTTGCAAAGTTCACACGAATGTGTCTGTATACAAACGTTGGTTAAAAAATGTTATAGCGAATTTTGGCTCTCACGTGAGTCTCAGGGGATGATTTCCACACTTGGTGCATTAGTGGACTTCCACACCCGCGCATTTGTTATAGTTTTGAATTAATTATTCACTCTGACATAAGTACAGTTTATACTAGGGAACGAGAATTAGGCGATTACTACATCAAAATCAGTTTTTCACGACACAGTTCAATTACTATTTATTGGCATTGTCCTTTTCTTTCACACAACGAAATTATCACTGGCGAGACGGTTTACAGTTTTACTTTAATAATAATTTGACTGCGAGCCCCAAATAGCAGTAATAATCGAAAGTTATTCAATCAAATCGAACAGAACCACAAGTCCCACTGTCCTCTTTGTTCTAACAGTTTTGGCGCGAAATCACAGAGCGTCACATGTTCACTTACGACGATGTATACCCAGTAAATCGCACTCACACAAATAATCGTAACACTTCCAGTTCACCAAATATATGCTTGCACACTTCCACTATTAAACAATACTCTTTGTCGAAATAAATCGGAACGAAAAAGAATTCTCAAACGCCCACATGGGCCACCATCAAGTGGGGCTTGCTCGCCACCCACCCTCCAAAACGACTGACCTACGACTGACCTCTGGCCAAGAGGCTCCGACGTCAACCCCCTGTTTATGCAAGTACCAATCTCACCAGTTAAGGTTACAAATTTTGATACATACATCACAGGAATAAGTGCACCATCGGAACCACGCTAAAAAGTAAATCTTATTTACTATGTTACATTAATTTCTAGAGTCATTCTATCGACCGCAAATCAAGTTTTAATTTTTGCAAAGTTTCGCCACGTAGCGCAGATTTTTTTGTTTACATTTATGTTGCAAAGTTTTAACATAGAACTGCATATAGCACCGTTTTTAGACGTAATCTATAGCGATCTACACTTTGCGCTGCTCAAAATATTCATATCTATAATAATTAATTAATTATGGGCGATAAATATTAATAATAATTTGCGAACAATGAAAACTATTCCAAGTGTATAGTATAACTTAACTAGTTTAAAATACGTGTGATGCTACCTAAAATATAATATACTACCGTTCTTTACGTCATGAATTACTATTGAGTTTTATAAACAATTTTCCCACAAAGTTTGTTTATTGCTCTTTATAGGCTTAATTATTTATGAATCCTAACATATGACTACGGCACTCGATCCGCTATGACGAAACGTTTTTAATGAGGGCTCACTCATCAAAAAAGGGCTCTGAGCACTATGGGACTTAACATCTATGGTCATCAGTCCCCTAGAACTTAGAACTACGGAAACCTAACTAAACTAAGGACATCACACAGCACCCAGTCATCACGAGGCAGAGAAAATCCCTGACCCCGCCGGGAATCGAACGCGGGAACCCGGGCGTGGGAAGCGAGAACGCTACCGCACGACCACGAGCTGCGGACGCTCACTCATCCCTGTAAGTTGTTATTTACTATTTTTATTAATCTTTCAGTATTCGTGATATTAACCGATTTTGAGGTTACTATAACTTTTGCGTCTCGTGACTTGATATAAAGATCGATCGTTCAGAAGATGCATATTTCTGACCACAATCTACTGCCGCATCACTCATCACCGTAAGTTACATAGTTTTCGCGTAATGCGCGAAAAACCAAACAATGCCCCAAGCTGCAGGCCACGTGGGGACGGAGGTGTCCCACTGACCGTTGCAAATCTCGCGCAGGTGCGCCACGCGCTTCCGCGAGTCACGCACCATGTAGCGCGCTCGTTCTCCACAGAGCAATCCTTGCGTACTACAAATATTCATCTAGTGACGGGTGTTTGTACTGTCACAGCAGGTAGCGCCTCTTCGATGAATGACCACAACCAGGTGGTTAAGGCGAGTGGCAAGAGGCGCGCCCACCTAATTGTCGGAAGATGGCTGCTGCACCCAGTATGCGACACACTGCCTTCTAGAAGCACTCTGGCTGATGATGAAATGGATTGCCTTGTAGGCACTAGTTCAGTGGGTGGACTTACTGCCTGAAGCTGGTAACTGAGTGGGGACTACAACCTGCGGCTGTGGCTGATGGCTCCATGGCGTCTCCTCATCTGGAGCTGCCCTTGTGACCTGGTGGCACTGCTGGATTGTGAATGAATTTTCTACAAAATTAGTGGTTATGTACATCACATGTCAAAACACTTGTGTTGCTAATACACCAGTCCTGGTCACATGATCAACAACACCACTGAAATCTCGTCGATGTCAAGCTAAGCTGACAGAGGCTGGCCCATCTCAGAGTAATTTCACATGCTTCTTGCCTTAACCCAAACGCTGGAATGCCACACTAACCAGCCACGTGCAGCTAACGCGAGGTGAGCACCTTCTCAAAATTTTACTCTTAACCTGTTAGCAGTGCATCATCCACAACACGGAGAACACGAGGTCACTTGGGGATTCCTTAGGACCGATTCCCCACCGTCTCTCACATTTACAACACACATTCCCATTACAAAACATCTGTGTGTACAATTTTCTAAGTTCAGAGTCTGCACTTGGCTTCACCTCTGACATGATAAATACTTCCTTATGCTTTTTAGTTGCTTACATCTAGCTCACGTTACAGTCCACTAGTTTATTTAGATCTTTCATGACTTGACGCTTCTAGGCCTCTCTCATTCTGCCAAAACGTGTGTCCTTTACATTTAGCAGCCATTCACAGCTTACTGTGCGGCCTTATATCCTTTTACAAAACGTCATATTCACTTTCACACTCTTATGAACCAAGTACCTTGGGATCTGTATTGACGCTGAGTTGTTCTGCCTGGTTGCCCTCGACTGCAAATTGAAGAAGGCTATGCAAAGCAGAGTTAGAATTACTGCGGCTCTGGGTATCACGATATTCAAGATCACATTAACTCGTCATTGCCCTTCCCAAAATTGTTTGACATGCTGCATTAACTGCTCTGCAGAGTTTCTCCCTTTTTGGGTGGCTATTGATTTGTTCAGGGAGTGGATCACGTATGAATTCCACTGTAGTTCATTAAGTTTGGGTTCTACATCTACATGATTACTCTGCAATTCACATTTAAGTGCTTGGCACAGGGTTCATCGAACCAAAATCATACTATCTCTCTACCATTCCACTCCCGAACAGCGCGCAGGAAAAACAAACACCTAAACCTTTCTGTTCGAGCTCTGATTCCTCTTATTTTATTTTGATGATCATTCCTATCTATGTAGGTTGGGCTCAACAAAATATTTTCGCATTCGGAAGAGAAAGTTGGTGACTGAAATTTCATAAATATATCTCGCCGCGACGAAAAACGTCTTTGCTTTAATGACTTCCATCCCAACTCGCGTATCGTATCTGCCACAGTCTCTCCCCTATTACGTGATAATACAAAACGAGCTGCCCATTTTTGCACCCTTTCGATGTCCTCCGTCAATCCCACCTGGTAAGAATCCCACACCGCGCAGCAATATTCTAACAGAGGACGAACGACTGTAGTGTAAGCTGTCTCTTTAGTGGACTTGTTGCATCTTCTAAGTGTCCTGCCAATGAAACGCAACCTTTGGCTCGCCTTCCCCACAATATTATCTATGCGGTCTTTCCAACTGAAGTTGTACGTAATTTTAACACCCAGGTACTTAGTTGAATTGACGGCCTTGAGAACTGTACTATTTATCGAGTAATCGAATTACAACGGAATTCTTTTGGAACTCATGTGGATCACCTCATACTTCTCGTTATTTAGCGTCAACTGCCACCTGCCACACCATACAGCAATCTTTTCTAAATCGCTTTGCAACTGATACTGGTCTTCGGATGACCTTACTAGACGGTAAATTACAGCATCATCTGCGAACAACCTAAGAGAACTGCTCAGATTGTCACCCAGGTCATTTATATAGATCAGTAACAGCAGAAGTCCCAGGACGCTTCCCTGGGGAACACCTGATATCACTTTAGTTTTACTCGATGATTTGCCGTCTATTACTACCAACTGCGACCTGCCTGACAGGAAATCACGAATCCAGTCGCACAACTGAGACGATACGCCATATGCCCGCAGCTTGATTAGAAGTCGCTTGTGAGGAACGGTGTCAAAAGCTTTCCAGAAATCTAGAAATACGGAACCAACTTGAGATCCCCTGTCGATAGCGGCCATTACTTTGTGCGTTGCACAAGAACGATGTTTTCTGAAACCATGCTCATTACGTATCAATAGATCGTTCCCTTCGAGGTGATTCCAAATGTTTGAATACAGTAAATGCTCCAAAACCCTACTACAAACCGACGTCAATGATATAGGTCTCTAGTTCGATGGATTACTCCTACTACATTTCTTAAACACTGGTGCGACCTGCGCAATTTTCCAATCTGTAGGTACAGATCTATCGGTGAGCGAGCGGTTGTATATGATTGCTAAGTAGGGAGCTATTGTATCAGCGTAATCTGAAAGGAACCTAATCGGTATTCGATCTGGACCTGAAGACTTTCCCGTATCAAGCGATTTGAGTTGCTTCGCAACCCCTAAGGGATCTATTTCTAAGAAACTCATGCTAGCAGCTGTTCGCGTTTCAAGTTCTGGAATATTCCATTCGTCTTCCCTGGTGAAGGAATTTTGGAAAACTGCGTTCAATATCTCCGCTTTAGCGGCACAGTCGTCGGTAACAGTACCATCGGCACTGCGCAGCGAAGGTATTGACTGGGTCTTGGCGCTTGTGTTCTTTACATACGATCAGAATTTCTTCGGATTTTCTACTAAATTTCGAGACAATGTTTCATTTGGAACCTATTAAATGCATCTCGCATTGAAGTCCGTGCCAAATTTCACGCGTCTGTAAATTTTAGCCAATCTTCGGGATTTCGCGTTCTTCTGAACTTCGCATGCTTTTTCCGTTGCCTCTGCAACAGCGTCCGGACCTGTTTTGTTTACCGTGGGGGATCAGTTCCATCTCTTACCAGTTTATGAGGTATGAATCTCTCAATTGCTGTTGCTACTATATCTTTGAATTTGAGCCACATCTCGTCTATATTTGCATAGTCAGTTCGGAAGGATTGGCGATTGTCTCTTAGGAAGGCTTCTAGTGACACTCTATCCGCTTTTTTAAATAAAATTATTTTGCGTTTGTTTCTGGTGGATTTGGAAGAAACGGGATTGAGCCTAGCTACAACGACCTTGTGATCACTACTCCCTGTATCAGTCATGATGCTCTCTGTTAGCTCTGGATTGTTCTGCTTAGGGATTATGTGCAGTGGCTCGTCCAACCTGTACAGCTGAGGCTGTGTGATGCCTAAGTGGGTAACGTCTGTCATCGTGGCTTGTAGAAAGAAAGTAGGTCCTCTTGTGGTGCATGCTGTCCCATTACTCAACAGTCCGCTGTTTTTCGGTTCCCTTCTCGTCCCCATTAACATACCTTGCTCATAGGAACTCATTATTACTGCCTCGCTGTCATACGTGAAATAAATCCAATGCCGATCTGGCTGCCAGAAACACTGCCTAGGTTCCACGAAATAACTACGACAATGCTGACCCCTGTTCTGCCCATGAATAACTACACTGTGCATGCCGTTGTGCTCATCTGAATCACATGAGCTAGACGTACTGTAAATTTCCCCTTCTGGTGCTGATGCAGGTCTTCCTCTGTCATCACTGCAAGACTGTCTCCCTATTCATATATTAGCAACACACCACCTGCCCCCACCTCTAGAAATTTCCTTATGTCTCCGAATTCCACTGGATATGAGCGTACGGTGTAGCACTTACACTGGTAATGTCTGCCCAACACTGGGATCCTAACTGGCATGTACGATCGTGCCTGATCTGCCTTCATTCCAACCATGATAACATGATAACAGAAAGGTAGGTTGTGCCCAATAGGCACTGCTATGAATCCTAGCTCTTAAGGAAGTTCTCTCTGCACTTTCCTCAACCTCGACAGGCACTGTTCCGTTGAAAACAAGATGGGACTCTGCTAGTCATCTCCTCTCTTACATTACAGACGCTGTCCACTGGCGATTTTAATAGTCTTGTCATGATGACTCTTGCATACAGTACCTCCATTCGTGCTTGCATCCCAGTTGATAGGGCTCTCTGATGCCTTCACGTAGTCCATCACCTCACTTATCAGTTTCTGCAGCGTACGTGTGTTATTTAACATTCTGCTCTCCAACCCCGTTATCTCAGTGGTATGCGACTTCACCACTGACTT
This sequence comes from Schistocerca americana, assembly GCF_021461395.2. NCBI lineage: Eukaryota > Metazoa > Arthropoda > Insecta > Orthoptera > Acrididae > Schistocerca > Schistocerca americana. Next base: position 256,859,420 of record NC_060124.1, read on the forward strand.
ACTGTCTTCGGCCAACGCCCGTGTACACGGTCTTGTTTGGTTCCCTTATGTCATCGGCATCTGCTGTTCCAAACACAGTCTTCAGTGTCCATCCAACATTTCTTCCGCTGTTGTAGTGAAAGCAGCATCACATTCACTACTTGCTTCATCTGTCCTAGCAACCGTTCATACACTTTACGCAAACTTCCAGAATGCTGCACTGTTCTTGGCTACCAGAAAACACTTCCTTCTACTTTCTTATATCATTCTAGAATTCCCAGTTATCACGCAGTGAACTCAGAGATTGTAGATGACTAGTACTCACCACAGCCTATTGTCTTGCAAAGAGATCTCCTACCTTCAAATGTTGGTTCCACACTACTCCCACTCCATTACAGGCGAAGAAATACAGCAACACATTGACTAGCATCCTTCCCATTCTCATTCTTACTGTTCAGGACAGCGACTACCATCACTACCACTTCCTTGAGCTCGGTGCAGGTGACACGTCTTGCATAGCTTCATTTAAACTGTCCAATGTACTCCTCCAATTCCCCTTTTTGCTTTTTCCTCTGGTTCCACTCTTACTATCGCAGGAGTATACTCTGGAGGGTAACTGAATGGTAGGAGTGTCTAACATATACTATTCTCGACCTCAGCAGCAACTGTTGATTAACATCAGCTGGTGATGTTTCTGTTACCTGATAACAGGCTGTTACCTAGTAAATAATTTCATCATCTTGCCTTTTGGTGTATAAGGACTACACAACACTAACTACAGTATACTGTGATTTGGCTTCACATGCATTTGACGGCTACCTCCAGTCTCTCCAATGCCTTGATTTTCACCCTCTGTACTCGCTCCCCTACATCTCTCACTGTCCTCACGAACTCACAGATGTCTGCATCCTTGCCTGTTTTTGTCTTAATATTATCAAATGGTCAATGAATTTTTCTCCTGCTCGCTACCTCGTACTGTGACGACTCTGCACTGGTGTGGACCTTTGAATTGTAGGCAGGCACTACAAATGAAGGTACATGTCCCAATCATTGTGGTAAGAGTTCACATAGTAGCTCAGTATCAACCAAGCTGTCCGACGAACCTGTTGAGTCCTTCTGTTTGACTGAGGACTCGTCGACTAGTTTTAATTTCTTCACATGTGAGAACGATATACTTCCTACATCAAATGTGACATGATGTTTGTCCCCTGATCCATTTCTGCTACTTCAAACTTCAGTATGCATCTACTGACCATTGTCTGTGTGACTGTAATCAGTTACTAGTTCTGCATAGATATCATCTCGACATATCGATACAAATGATTACTCATCGTCAGCATAAAACCATTCCTCACTGGAGTACAGTTAAATGGTCCTAATACATCCACCACAAATAATCTCAAACGGTTCTGAAGCTTCTGCCAGTCTCTGTAATGATACATGCTTACAACTGACGTACCTTTGCTGCACACAATTCACACAATTCCTCACATACTGATCCACATCTCCTTTTGTTCCTTTCTACCTGTATTTTTTTTACTACCTATGGTTTGTTCCTCTCTTTCCTCCATGACCAGATGGTATTTGATCATGCAATTCATTCAGAATTTCTTCCTTCAGATTATCCAGTGTCACCGCTCATATCCATAGACTGTCACAAATCCTGAACTGTCGTTGCATCTTGTATTATTTGCTGTCACTGTCAGCATTCTGTGCCACTTGTTATTCAGTAAGGTCCTTCCCCAGTACTTGTGTTGCTGTTAATATCCTGCGTAACGCACATACATTGCCATGTTTCTTTCCTAGCTTGTGAACTATTTCATAGTCAAACTCACTGGGTCTTAATCCATAACAAACATTTCAGAGCAGTATGATCAGTTGCCGCTTTAAACTTTTTCCTGTAAAGATAATACCAAAACTATGTCATTCCACATACTAGGGTAAGGACTTCTCTTTCTGTGGTGGAAAGGTTTCTTTCAGCCCTACTATATTGTCTCAATGCAATGAAAATACAGCGCTCCTCAGCATTGATCTACTGACTGAGAACACACCCAAGAGCATGATTAGGTGATTTGCATTGCAAATGGCATTGTATCACTGAAACCACTCATGAACTTTTCTGTAATAGATCAAGAGTCCCAAAAATGACTGTAGTTCATTATTCATCTTTGGCACTGGATATTCTCACATTTCCTACATTAGTCTTTGTTCCGTTCTCACCTCATCATTGCTATTGACATGCCCTAAGTAACTCACTTCCTCCAATGGCAAATGACAATTTTCTGTAACAGCATCAGATGTGCAGTTTGCAATCTCTTCAATACTTCTCTATATTCTTCTGTGTCCCTTGAGAACACAATTATATCATCCAGGTCTGCTAAACGCTGGCGAGACTTCAACCCCTTCAACACTCCATCCAACAACTGTGAAGACGTGGCAGGAACACTTTTCAATCCAAACAGCAGCAGTGGCAAAGCTGTCTTTGGCCAGTCCTCTGGAAACACTTCCAGCTGATGGTATCCACTTCTTAATTTCATGATAGAGAAATACTTGCACTGCCCTTAGTTGTTGTGATGGTAGATGTGGGGTATGCGTCTGTTACATACAGTCTTACTACTAAGATGGTGGTAATCATGGCAAAATCTTTATTTCTTGGAATTGTCTGTAGACATTTTTGGCACATTCACAATTTCTGCTGCTGTTCAACAAACTCCTACAAAATTTGTTGCACATACTTAAGTATTCTGAATGGTTTGTGGTACACTAGTGCGTCTTTACCTGTTTGAAATATGTGTTACATAACAAGTGTTACAGGCAATAGATCCTTAAGAAAAAACAAATCCTCAAATTCCATGAACTGCTCCTCCATCAGTGTCCTCCAAAATCACATTAGACGCTCCACTTTCTTATGTAGTGCTGCATAAGCAGCATCCTGTGTCTGCATATGGATTACACGTTGTGTGCAGCAGTCCTCCTCCTCAGGAAAATCCAGTCTTATTATCAACATTGCCTTTGGCGAAGAGTTCTCGGGCTTCCTGCCTGGTGGCGGTGTCTTCAAACTGCGACGTTTCGACGAGTGACATATTCGTCATCTTCTGGCGAAGTGCCGAGACTTTGCGGATGCCGGTCCCTTTATACCTGCGGCGTGCCCCCCACCACCTGGCCGCGTGAGCCTGGGTCCAGAGGAGCCGGCGGGTGGGATGGAGGGGGAAGCGGGTGCGCCGTTCGTGTCTCCGTCAGAGCATTCCGGTCGCGTCTCATGAGCTGGACGGTCCCTGGTGCGTTCCTGGCGTATTGCGGCTAATGCTGAATTCCAGGCTGCGCTCAGTTGATAGCCTTCGTCCCTGTTCACAAGATTCTCGTGGACCCGTATTTCTATTGATTCTTTAATGACGCTGTCCCAATAGCTCCCCGCTCGGCACAGCACCCTGGTGTTCCCGAAATCAAAGGTGTGGTTTTCTTTGATGCTATGTTCAGCTGTAGCAGATATCTCTATCTGCAAAAGTCGGACATGTCTGGTGTGCTCCTCGCACCTTTTCGAGACGCAGCGCTGCGTTTGTCCAATGTTCTGTACACCACATTCGCAGGCAATGCTGTATATACCAGGTGTGTTGAGTTTGAGTGGGTCTTTAGCTGAGCCCAGCAGCTGTTTCGTCTTCGGCGGTGGTCGGAAGACGGTATTTATGTTTGATTTTCTCAGTAGCCTCCCGATTTTGGCTGATATGGGCCCCAAATATGGAAGAATACGCAATACGCCAGGAACGCACCAAGAACCGTCCAGCTCACTCGACGCTACCGGAATGCTCTGACGGAGACACGAACGGCGCACCCGCTTCCCCCTCCACCCCGGCCGCCGGTTCCTCTGGACCCAGCCTCCCGCGGCCAGGTGGTGGGGGCACGCCGCAGGTATAAAGGGACCGGCATCCAGAAAGTCTCGGCACTTCGCCAGAAGATGACGAGTATGTCACTCGTCGAAACGTCGCAGTTTGAAGACACCGCCACCCGGCTGGAAGCCCGAGAACTCTTCGCCAGCTGTATACGCCGGGAAAGCATACATTCACATTAACATTGCCTTTGTCAACCATACTTCTCTGGAACCAAATTTCTCAATATTGGTGGGTACTACCTTCTTTCTGTCCTCCTCCCATACCTGTATTCCATGATGCTGCTCAAGATCCATACCACAATTACTCTACTGCAACTGGCAGCACTGCTTCTATACATGCCCTGTAACCCCGTAACTGTAACATATGCTGTCTGCTTTGCTCGGCGTCAGGCCCACAGTTATGTTGAGTGAACCACTGCACTAAAAGCGGCACATACTGGAATCTTGGAAAGGTAACCCCTCTTTGATGACTAACCTCACCCAGGCAGCCAAGGCGAATGGCAAGGGTCGTACTCATTGTGTCTGCTGAAGGTGGCTGCTGTGCATGGAGTGTGACCCACTGCCTCCTGGCAGGAGCTCGGTTGCTTCTGCAGTAAATCGTCAGGCCGACTGTGCTTTGGCAAACACCAGTGGATGGACTTAGTGTAGGGAGCACGTACCCTGGCAGGCCTTCAATCCTATGAATGCGGCTGGAGGCTCCATGTCGCCTACTCGTCTGCCATAGATCTGATTTCTAGTGGTACTGCTGGTCTGTGACTGAATCTTCTACAAAATCAAAAGTTATTTGTACCAGATAGCAGCATATTACCTGTGCTAATGCACCACTCCCAGTCACATACTCGGTAACATCACCAAAGTCTCAATGTTGGATACATCGCCTTGCCTGCACTGGGTTTTAATGCTGCCCTGGTTTAATTTACATAGATGGAGGGTAGCCTAGGTCGCAATAATTTCACATGCCTGTTGTCTAAACTTAACCTGTGTTGAATGGAATTTTAACACTTTTTAATTTCTCTGACCTCATTGATGCCTCACCAAACTACATACGGTGGTGTGAGGTAGGTGATCAGCAACTAACAGATGAAGCTTCCGGCCCCACTCTGTCTACCTCGCCACCAGCCGCCGAGTCCACCGCTTCCCTGCTGCATCTGTCAGTAACCAAATATAGTGTACTGGCCAGCTCAGTGCAGCCTCTCATTTTGACCACAGTTCCTTACAGACAGCCATGGCAAGCTAGCGCTCGCCACTCTGTCTGCAGCTCCACTCTCCGACTCAGCTCCCTCTGCTTTCCCTCTATGAAACACAGCTGTCAGCTATAAAGGGCATCTGCTTAGCTTGTGCCTCTGGAAAATATCTGAAAAACTACAGCTCGACCCCTAAGTAACTAAGTCGATACTCTGACGCACCTCACATGCTTGTTCATATTAGAACATATTACAGTATTCTTTTTCGCACTAAGAGCCATGATGATCTTGTTGGCATAAAAGCATTCAGCTGAAGTACTGCCTGCCTGACCAAATAAGAGAAGCTCTGAGAATGGGAAGAGGAAATGTACTGCCTGCCTGACCAAATAAGAGAAGCTCTGAGAATGGGAAGAGGAAATGTAACGAATATTCGAGAGTCGGGGAGGTAAGTGATGTTATTTTAGTGACTACTCTATCGACTAAAATTTAAAAACGACTCAGCGTTATGATGTTACACGCCCTCTGGCCTTGATTCATGCACTGAATTGGTTGGGGAGGACGTCGTGAAGCCGTTTAATCCTCTTCCGAGACAAGCTGGTCCTCTGTTGTTGTCTCTGGACCTCGAGATCCTAGATATAGCTGCTAGGATGAAGTTGACGTCCAAGCTGGTACCACACATGTTCTGTTGGACACAAATCTGGGGATGTTGCTGGCCACGGGAATACTTGAGTATCACGGAGGTGTCTCATAAAGTCGTGTGCTGTGTGTGGAGGAGCATTGTACTACTGGAAAATGGGACGACAGTGTTGAAACAGGAGACATAACACTTGACGATGCAGGATGTCCATGACGTCCCACTGTGCCGTCAGAGATCCCTCAGTCACTACCAGCAGTGACTTGAAGTCTTATCCGATTGCTGCTGACACCATAGTGAACGGAGTAACACCGCTGTGCCTCTCCAACACATTAGAAGAATGGGAAGTATGCCAAGATCGCCAGCATACTCGCCAAACGATGACCATCTGAGGTACCGTAGAACAAAACTGCGATTCATAAATAAATAAAATGTTGCACAGTTGATAAGTAGTCCTTGCTTCCCGTTGGTGGCACAACTTGAAACAGAACCGTTTGTGATATGGTGCTAATGGCAGCCTACGCATAGGACGGTATTCGCTTTTCTTGAGCCAAAGCTGTGGGAATATTCAGAATGTTGCAGGGAGTCCATTATTTGCTTTTGGGTGGTAGGTCCTGATGTGAAGGGATTGCGATTTGTTTGGTGCACTATGTGGCGATCTTCCGTATAGTGGTCAGACATGATCGACCAGAAATTTGATGATGAAAATGCCTGCCCCCCGATTTCCTTACATTTTCATACAGTCCAATATCAGGCCACTGTCACAGTTGAATGCTCCACAGATCTGGAAATTTGCACTATTCGACCAGCGTGCTAAGTGTGGACCCATAATGAGGATCCTAACAACCTCTTTCATGTGCTGATAACGCTGTATCATGCGTGTAGCCTGTATCGCTATGTCCTTCACAGTAACACTGTCCTCACCTCTTTCACCGTCTTAGCGCTCTTAATCGTGAGACAGGCGTCGCACGTGTCTGCGTCCTGCTATCTTCAGTTTATGTCTTGCTGTCATTGGCAACTGTCTTGATTTTGCTATTGTGACTCTTCTTGTTCCATTTATTCCTTCTCCGAGAAGGTTTTTACTTCTGTTCATTTCTTCTGCTTCAAGAAATGGCCACTGGTATGTTTCTGAACTATTCTTCTGTTTGTGTAGCTGCTGCTACAGGGCACAGATCTTGGCACGTGCGACTACTGAACTCGACTTTCGTTCCTTTCATTGTTCGTTAAGTTGCACTGTTTCAGGTGCAGTCGTGTTTCCTCTCTGGTTTTTCATCTCCGACATTAATTGTAATGCATGTGGTTTCGTTTCTTATTCTTCTCTTTGCTCTGATTCTACTTACCGTTGTACAAAATATAAGGTAGCTATGCAGTCTCTTTGCAACATAACTACGTAATTTTGACACTCAAAAACTAACGTCACGCCCAATCTTCAGATGTCTTTTGTTGGAAATAACAATATTGTATATTGTCCAATGAAATGAATAAGCTTCTATTAGTACTACTACTTAGACGAGGATAGTGAATATCTGTTAAAACTTGAGGTCTCTGAAACATTGTTTCTCTGTTATTTTAGTTCACATATCTTTAAAATGTTAGGGCACACACTGTCTTGAACCAATCATTCATTAACGTAAATTTTTGTTCACGTATAAGGAAATAACAATGGAGTCAAATAGTTTCATTTGTTTATGCATTTTTGCCAACGAAGAGAAATGCCCAACAACTTTCAAACTTCATTATTAGTTTTCTGCAGCGGAATGGTTTGAAAACATACCCGTCCTTATAGCAATACAAAAATATTATGTTAATGAATAGAAATTAATCTTATGAAATTTAAATCAGAATTCCGGATTATGTTACTTCATTTTAACTCGTACTTCATTGCATATTTGAATTACGATTACTCAGGACTGTATTATCCTTCACCACTAATTTTGCCTATCATGAATTTCTTACTGATGTTTCACAAGTAATAAGGAACACAGCAACGCCCCTCCAACGTCAGTTTAAAGTAGATGTTACAAACCTGTACACATACTACTGAACACAGTAACATATAACAACTGAAAAGCCAACACACAAAAGAAATTAAATAAATTATTTGAAGATTATGGAGTTAAATCATACTTCGTGAACTCTTTCAAGACGTGTTGTTGAAAAATTCGAATTGAAATGTGGTATGTTAGTTGATTTTGTTATTCAACATCGCATCGATTATACATGGCATCCGAATTTTTTGTGTGAAAAATCTTCAAGCTATATAAATAAAACAATATTTAATAACATTCTACACCTTTAATCCTCATATCTATATATTTATTTCTCACATAGTCACCCTGGTGACGAAGACTTTTCTCCCAACGGGAGACTTGTTTGTTGATATCGTCACTGTTGACGTAGCCACAACATCACCTCTGCTTGTACTGCTTCTCCTCTATAAAAGTCAAGTCCTCGAATGTGTCTTCAACTTAAGGAAACGCATGACAATCAGACGGGGCCAAATCTGAGCCGTGTGAAGGATGATCGATGACCGTGAACACAAGGCGACGGATAGTGTCACACGTCGCAGCGCTCGTGTGTGGCCTGGCGTAATCGTGCTGAAGAAGATGGTGAGCCATGTATCGACGAACACCCCGAATTTGAAACTCTGCTACAGCAAGCAGTTTCACACGCACCGACATAGCCACATTACATACCGCCATGTTACACATTACAATTCAGAGACGTCTAGGGGCAAAGGTCTGCAAGTACGTAGACATGAAGAATAAAGATATAGAGTGTTAAGGACGATTGTATTAATTACAATTTCTTAAGAGTTTTCACATAAAAAAATCCGGGGCATTAGTTCCCAACAATCTCTGGTATTACGGACAAGGCGCCGGATCTTCATAAAGATATATTAATTCAAGATAAATAGAATTTAACACAAATTACTCTCCGACATATATTAGCAAAATTAATATTTTCTCAGATCCGTCTTCTGTTATCGCAAAGAAGTTTGCCAGAAACCGGTTGCGCTATGAACACGACCTCTTGTCCATCTGTGCTCCTTGGGTATGCAGATTAGACTGATGCTAAATCCATCACCCCAGATCATATAAAATGATAGATGACACCCATGAAAGTAATACGTTAGTTGAATAAATCAAATGCAGCGCACGTCGGAAAACGTTATTCGATAAGTTCCTGAGCACGTCACGGGTCTCGCCTATGCCTTAGGTTTGGGGGGACCTGGGCATTTGAACAGAATAATTTACAGGTGGCTGAGTGTTATATTTTGATCTGATAAAACAATATTTATTCAAACAGTGCGTGAAAATTAATCAGGACATACAAATTGCGAGGCCATAAAACGATTTGAGGATGAATTTACATTATAAAAATAGAACAATGATTATAAAATGTATGGTCTTTGGGGTTGCCACCAGCAAGTTCCTGAGCACGTCAGGGGTCTCGCCTATCCCTTAGGTTTGGGGGGACCTGGGCATTTGAACACAATAATTTACAGGTGGCTGAGTGTTATATTTTGATCTGATCAAACAATATTTATTCAAACAGTGCGTGAAAATTAATCAGGACATACAAATTGCGAGGCCATAAAACGATTTAAGGATGAATTTACATTATAAAAATAGAACAATGATTATAAAATGTATGGTCTTTGGGGTTGCCACCAGCATTATGGTGGACAATTACGGTTGAGATGCCGCCCAAGCACTTGAAACGACACGAATTACGATTTCAATGGTAATTGCAAAGCTTCAAAATTACAAAAAAAGGTATAAATTAGAATAGAGCATGCAACAGATCAATGACTAAAGGGAGAATTAGAAAGAAACGTCACAAGGCGTGTGAGCTCCAATGACTTACTTCGATAGGGAAACAAATATAAATGGTTACGAGAAAAATCCCCTTTGAAGCAGGAATTAGATCGCATATCAGTGCGTGAAGCGCTTGGATCAAGTTAGGAAGTCTCAAAAAGAGAAACTCGGAATGAACTCCTCTTCTCTCAGTGTATCGCCATTTCCGCAGTCGGGAGTGTGCAATATAAATGCGATCTTACAGTGACTGCCATTGAGGTGGTTGCCGACAAGTCGCGGTGCTCTGAACTGCGGCAGCTGCCAACAGTTGTTGCGCTGTGCATAAGTGATGCTGTAAGGTGGATATAATTTTGCACCTTACAAGCACTCATTCACATACTTTGACGTGATCTACAAACACAGTTAGGTATCGTGTGATAGGTTGTACATCGTATGTATAAATACACTCCTGGAAATGGAAAAAAGAACACATTGACACCGGTGTGTCAGACCCACCATACTTGCTCCGGACACTGCGAGAGGGCTGTACAAGCAATGATCACACGCACGGCACAGCGGACACACCAGGAACCGCGGTGTTGGCCGTCGAATGGCGCTAGCTGCGCAGCATTTGTGCACCGCCGCCGTCAGTGTCAGCCAGTTTGCCGTGGCATACGGAGCTCCATCGCAGTCTTTAACACTGGTAGCATGCCGCGGCAGCGTGGACGTGAACCGTATGTGCAGTTGACGGACTTTGAGCGAGGGCGTATAGTGGGCATGCGGGAGGCCGGGTGGACGTACCGCCGAATTGCTCAACACGTGGGGCGTGAGGTCTCCACAGTGGTACATCGATGTTGTCGCCAGTGGTCGGCGGAAGGTGCACGTGCCCGTCGACCTGGGACCGGACCGCAGCGACGCACGGATGCACGCCAAGACCGTAGGATCCTACGCAGTGCCGTAGGGGACCACACCGCCACTTCCCAGCAAATTAGGGACATTGTTGCTCCTGGGGTATCGGCGAGGACCATTCGCAACCGTCTCCATGAAGCTGGGCTACGGTCCCGCACACCGTTAGGCCGTCTTCCGCTCACGCCCCAACATCGTGCAGCCCGCCTCCAGTGGTGTCGCGACAGGCGTGAATGGAGGGACGAATGGAGACGTGTCGTCTTCAGCGATGAGAGTCGCTTCTGCCGTGGTGCCAATGATGCTCGTATGCGTGTTTGGCGCCGTGCAGGTGAGCGCCACAATCAGGACTGCATACGACCGAGGCACACAGGGCCAACACCCGGCATCATGGTGTGGGGAGCGATCTCCTACACTGGCCGTACACCACTGGTGATCGTCGAGGGGACACTGAATAGTGCACGGTACATCCAAACCGTCATTGAACCCATCGTTCTACCATTCCTAGACCGGCAAGGGAACTTGCTGTTCCAACAGGACAATGCACGTCCGCATGTATCCCGTGCCACCCAACGTGCTCTAGAAGGTGTAAGTGAACTACCCTGGCCAGCAAGATCTCCGGATCTGTCCCCCATTGAGCATGTTTGGGACTGGATGAAGCGTCGTCTCACGCGGTCTGCACGTCCGGCACGAACGCTGGTCCAACTGAGGCGCCAGGTGGAAATGGCATGGCAAGCCGTTCCACAGGACTACATCCAGCATCTCTACGATCGTCTCCATGGGAGAATAGCAGCCTGCATTGCTGCGAAAGGTGGATATACACTGTACTAGTGCCGACATTGTGCATGCTCTGTTTCCTGTGTCTATGTGCCTGTGGTTCTGTCAGTGTGATCATGTGATGTATCTGACCCCAGGAATGTGTCAATAAAGTTTCCCCTTCCTGGGACAATGAATTCACGGTGTTCTTATTTCAATTTCCAGGAGTGTACATAAAGGAGACTGACATTGTCACTTACGTCTTTTAAGTAATTGTTAACGCTTATTGCATGAAAGGTGGCGGAGTGTCTTTAACGGCGTAATGAATGATTGCCTGTACTAGTAGAGGTTGGAACGCCAGAGGAAATGAAACGGCAGGCGGAACTTAAGCCCTGGATGGAACGCCCACACAGGTGTGTTGATCCTGCTTAAACACAGGAAGTAGCAAGACGGACGTCGTACCGCCTAAGCGCCGCAGCACAATAGAGTCACAATAGGCCGATATTCTAGCCGAACCGGAAGGATTATACTTCGGAAACTACGAAAATCTCGGACGCAGTTTGTACAGGAAAGCGAACAAAAACTGCTTGTTGGAGAAATGTTAGAAGTAATGCCAATGAGAGACCACGTAGAGAAGTTTATTCTTACTGAACCTAATCTCTTAATTTTCACATTAAACAGACCTGCAACTTTTTTGTGGGAGATCACTCTCTAAAAAGATGAGTGATGGCTCAGACCAATAAGACAAAAAACTAACGTTTCCTCCCATTCGAAAGGTGACACTTGTTGTCCCATTCTGGCTAATTTTGAAGTCACCATCGAATCAATGTTGTAGTACTTCACGTGGCAGAGCTCGGGTCCCTAAACTCCAGGTCTTGGCGACAGAGTGATGTGGCATTGAAATTTGAAAGCGGGTGTAAAAAGTGCTTGTTTTCTCTGCCACGACCTACACAAAATCTTATCTTCAGACTAGACCACCGGGATGCTCTCACGTGAGCAGCATCTTGCCACTGGCCAGCTAGTTCAGTGAGGGCAATATGGTATAGAAGGAACTCTGATTTAAAGAAACACAGAGATCCCCCACAGGACCAGCGATTGCTTTTGCGCAGCACTGCTAGTTACAGGCTACGGCACGTCAGCCAGTAGTCTGACCAGATTCAGCAAAAAAAGTCTTTCTTCCTCGATAGGCCGGTGCCCAGATCACCCAGCCCACAATAGCCCTTTCAGACCTGATTTTTTTCAAGTGGGAGGAATATTTTTATTTATGTGGTAATGCCATTATGCAATTTTTAATGATTTTAAATGCAATACTGATACGAAAATATGTACCCATTTTCGAAACACTCTTCGTACAGTTGGCTTCAATTTATGGACTAAAATAACTAACTGCGAAATACTATCTGTTGTAATAAATATTAAAATGATCATTCAATAATTACCAGGCATAAAACAAAAACAGAGTTAAATTACACAGTGGAAATAGCGAACCAATCACATCCATGTATTCTGGTGTTCACGAGCTCTTGCACACTCTCGCGAGAAGCTGTACACTGCTACTTTGACTTGCTGATATTCTCATAGCGATGCCCAACAATTGGCAGCACTTGCGCGTGATGAGAAGCTTTAACATTCACAAATGTGTACCTCAGGTTGCCATCGAGAGAAAAGACTTCTTTTGCAGATAAGACACAGTAAAATTTAATGTGCGCAAATGTGGCCAGAGCGTCTCAAAGAGACAGCGGGAAAGCGGTAGTGGCCACCGGGAGAGTGCATCACAGGTGTTCGTGTTATATCCTAGCCAGTAATGCCACCTGAGCCCGCTGCCAAAAGGTTGGCAGCATCAAAGTCCGGACGCCGTCCGCATAAGCAGCGCCAGCGAGACAGGAAATCGCCGCAAGTCTGCGCGCGCCACCGCTGGCTTCTGGTTTCTTAAGCGCTGGAGTCGCGAGCGCTAGGACAGTTCTGTATTCGCCGCTCAGTTGTATACTCGCCACCGAATTATGTACTTGCTAGTCAGTTGTGTGTTCATCGCAGCAGAGTTGTTGTTTGTCGTCAGCCGACGCTGACCTAGCCGCTCCGACTCGAACTAGACAGATTTCTGTAGACACCGAGTTCACTACTGTGTTTCCGTATCTTCGTTAATAAAGATAAGTACCGACTTTTATTTAATCAGAGTGTTTGGGTTTTCATCTTTCTGTTCACTGTTCCAGCGGACCGGTCGGCCCGCTATTAAAAGTGTGGCGGTGACTTCGTAAGCCGTTTCTACAGCGAATTGTTTGTCGCTACGAACGCCGCCACAAAACTGGCGACGAGGACTTCCGAACTCGCGTGCAGGGCTGGTTCAACTTGTTTCTGGTTATACTAATTATAGCGATAAAATTTTGGGGGCTGGTTTAATTTGTGTTCACTATGTCTGCCTAATTACAACAGTTGATCTTGTTACAGAGTCAGCAAATACAAAGTTTGGTGGCAGCAATCGCCAAACAAGCGGCTAATCCTCCAACACAAAAGGAACAAGCACAGGCAGCACCACCTTTCCGTGCTTTTGATGCATCAAGAGAAGAATGGCGAGAATATTTCGCGCAGTTGCAGGCGCACATGACAGTCTACAAAATCACGGGTACTGAGCGGCAGCTTTATTTAATTTCCACTGCAGGCGTGGAAGTCTATCGACTACTTTGTAAGTTGTTCCCGGAATCCAAGCCAGAAGCTTTAGACTATGACGCTGTTGTTAACAAGCTTGCTGAGTATTTCGAGTCACGAGTTCATGTGGCAGCAGCCAGATTCAAGTTCTTCAGACTGAAGAAACTGCCACATCAATCTAATAAGCAGTGGTTAACAGATTTACGGGGCCTCACCCGTCAGTGCCGATTTAGTTGTGTGTGTGGAGCTTCCTACAGTGATGTCATGTTACGAGACGCTATTACTCAAAACATTGCAGATTCTCGTATTCGTGCTGCTATCTTAAAGTTGCCTGACCCGTCATTAGAGACTGTGATGAACATCATTGAAGCCCAAGATACTTTTGACTATGCTGAGTGTGAGTTAGATCAGCCATGTATTTCTCAAATTGCCTGTGCTAAGCAAGTCATGTCACGCCTGCGGCCCCACCGGCAGAGTCAGACTGTAAACACTAGCCGGCCGCGTCATGTTAAACACATTCGTCAGCCGCGTGTGCAAAATGATAGAGTTAAGTCTTGCCCTAAGTGTGTTCTTGTTCATCCTCGTGAACGTTGCCCGTTAAGAAACGCGGTTTGTCACTTTTGTCAAAGGAAAGGACACATCCAGACTGTTTGTTTGCGTAAACGCAAGAACAATTCTAGTGCTGCCCAGCCCATGGATATTCATGTTCTTCAAAGCCAGCCCGCCCAGAAGGTCGCGTTTAAAGGCTCTTCCACGGTTCGTGTGGGTAATAAACTTGTTCGCAATAAGCCACCCACCCAGCCCTCTGCTATGCGACCCAAGCGTAATTCAAACGCTGTAAAAAGTAATGTACAGACTGCAAGTGAAGCGGGAGTTGTTGCTCCACCCGCCCAACCCACGAGTTGTCGTAAGCAGCGAACACGCGCTAAACGCGCTGATTTTGTGTCTTCCGCCTCCACTGCACCGATCCAGAGACAGTGTAATAAACTATTTGTGAAGCTACGCATCCAGGATAAGACCTTCAATTTTCAATTAGACACTGGTGCGTCTGTGACTCTCATAAATAGTGCTACGTATGCGGCTATCGGCCGCCCTAAACTTTCAGCGGCAAAACATTCTTTGGCTACTTATAGTGGAGAACAAATTCCTGCGTTAGGTGTATGTAGCGTGCCAGCCACATTCCGTGGCAATACAAAAACAGTTTCATTCACAGTGCTCCGCGCTACAGACAGTGTAAACATTTTCGGATTAGACTGTTTTGACTTGTTTGGCCTGTCTATCCAAGACAATGTGTTGCAAATTAATTCTGTTGTTGTTCCTCAAGACAGCATAACCGATTTGTGTAAACAATACAGTGACATATTTAAAGACGAACTAGGTTGTGCTGCGAACTTTGCCGCTCACATTACGTTAAAAGATAATGCTCAGCCTCGATTTTTTCGTGCTCGTCCAGTGCCTCACGCCCTCCAGGCACCTGTAGCAGATGAACTTCGTCGTTGGCAAAACAACGGTGTTATTCAACCCGTTTCAGCGAGCCAGTCGGCTTCTCCCTTAGTTATTATAAAGAAACCGTCTGGCAAGTTACGTTTGTGTGCTGATTTTAAGTCGACAGTTAATCCTCAGACTGTCATTGATTCTTTTCCTTTGCCTAGACCGGACGAGCTGATGGATAAGTTAGGGGAAGCTCGTTTCTTTTCCAAAATTGATCTCCGTGAAGCATATTTGCAATTGCCCCTCGACGAGCAATCACAACAGTATTTTGTCATAAACACGTCGTTGGGGTGTTCCGTTTTCTGCGTTTGCCTTTTGGTTGTGCGTCAGCTCCAGCTGTTTTTCAGCGTTTTTTGTCACAACTTCTGGCTAATGTGCCATCGTGTTGCAACTATTTAGACGATATTGTTGTGTCCGGTCGGACGCCTGCTGAACATTTCCGTAATTTGGAGTGTTTGTTTACAGTGTTGTCTCAGGCAGGCCTACGTTGCAACATCGATAAATGTTCATTTTTCCTTACGGAGATGGAGTATCTGGGACATGTTATTAATGCTCAAGGCATTCATCCCTCCCAGTCACATTTAGCAGCTATTCGTGATTTGCCCGCCCCTCGCAATCTGCAGGAATTGCAAGCAGTTCTTGGCAAATTGACATATTATATTCGGTTTATACCTAATGCATCACAGATTGCTGCTCCGTTGCATCGTCTCCGCCGTAAGAATGTTTCGTTTGTGTGGTCAGCTGATTGCCAATCAGCCTTTCAGCAGCTTAAAGAGGCTTTATTGAATGATCGTTGTCTGGTCCATTACGACCCTAACAAGCCTCTGGTGTTAGCTTGTGATGCCTCTTCTTTCGGCCTCGGTGCTGTGTTGTCTCACCGAGTCGGTAACACCGAACGTCCTATTGCGTTCGCATCTAAATTGCTAAACAAAGCTCAGTGTAATTATAGCCAATTGGACAAGGAAGCGTTGGCTATTGTGTTCGGTGTCACAAAATTCCATCACTACCTCTATGGTAGACCATTCTATTTAGTAACAGATCACAAGCCCCTGACGTCACTGTTTCATCCCTCTAAACCAGTTCCTCAACGGACGGCTCAGAGACAACAACGTTGGGCTCTTTTGTTATCACAATCGCCCTACAGCTCAGCATGCAAACGCTGACGCGCTTTCTAGATTGCCGATTGCTGCGGATGATGTCTTCGATTCCTCTGACGACTCTTGCCATCAGATTGACGCCGATGAGCATCAGTGCCTCCGGGATTTTCCGGTTTTTATACTGTTCAGGGTGCTACTGGGGTGCACAGGAGGCATCAGAACCAGTTGCGCCGCGCTGGCCGCCCGGATTCTGCCGCTCGTTCTTTGTCCACAGATTTGGTCCGCGGCGGGTTCCAGCCGCGCCTTCCGACTTCGCTGCCGCCCCCAGGGCAGCAGCAGCAGCCGTCGCCGCTACCACGCCGACAGCCCGTCCCGTTGATGCCTCCCGCGCAGCTTCATCCGGGAGCGCCCCAGGTGGTCGCTCCGGAGCCTGTGGTCCCTCTTCAGTCGCCACCGCCTTCGGAGCTGATGGACGTCGACCCGTCAGCCGGGCCGCCTTCCCAAGCGGTGGCTGTGCAGCCTGTCCTGCAGCCGCTTTCCTTGGGCACCCCCAAGGAGTCTGACGCCGCAGCGCCTTGTCCGGCGCCCACTCAGCAGCCGTCGACGCAGCGTCAGGAGACGCTGCCTCTCTTCGTGGGTCCCGACGCCCCGTCGCGTCCAGTACCAGAAGCTGCGCCCGTGGTCACAGGCGTGCACCCTGACCTCGGTTTTCAGTCGGTGTTTCCCGAGGCCCCGCGCAGCCAATTCTGGGGTGCGGACCGGGGACTGCCACCGACAACAGTCTCCGCCCCGGTCTCTTCTGATACGCCTGCGGCCAGACCCCTCCCCCGCCGTCGACGCTCGCCACGTCATTATTCAACGACGGTGCGGCGATTTGGGGGGGAGGAGTGTTATATCCTAGCCAGTAATGCCACCCGAGCCCGCTGCCAAAAGGTTGGCAGCATCAAAGTCCGGACGCCGTCCGCATAAGCAGCGCCAGCGAGACAGGAAATCGCCGCAAGTCTGCGCGCGCCACCGCTGGCTTCTGGTTTCTTAAGCGCTGGAGTCGCGAGCGCTAGGACAGTTCTGTATTCGCCGCTCAGTTGTATACTCGCCACCGAATTGTGTACTTGCTAGTCAGTTGTGTGTTCATCGCAGCAGAGTTGTTGTTTGTCGTCAGCCGACGCTGACCTAGCCGCTCCGACTCGAACTAGACAGATTTCTGTAGACACCGAGTTCACTACTGTGTTTCTGTATCTTCGTTAATAAAGATAAGTACCGACGTTTATTTAATCAGAGTGTTTGGGTTTTCATCTTTCTGTTCACTGTTCCAGCGGACCGGTCGGCCCGCTATTAAAAGTGTGGCGGTGACTTCGTAAGCCGTTTCTACAGCGAATTGTTTGTCGCTACGAACGCCGCCACAAAAGTTCGGGTCGCAGCCGCTCAGCTTGTGACGTGACGTTCCTCCCGACTACAGGAACTGTTCGGTTGCGACGGCTACGCTGAGACACAGCAAGTTCACCTGCCAGATATCATGTGAATGTGTAGTACGCAAATTAATTAGAAATATTCCATTAGAAGGAAATCGTAACCTTTGTATTCATCAGGTATGTTTCATTTGAGTATCATATTTCGTATAATACGAACAAGGAAATTGGAAAAATCTAGCTATACCTCGAGTGATTTACTGGAATAAGTAAGTAAACTAAAAACTCGGGAAGAAAACTGTCAATTGACACACAGTCAACATGGGTTTAGAAAACATCGCTCCTGTGAAACACAACTAGCTATTTATTACATGAAGTGTTGAGTGCTATTGACAAGTGATTTCAGAATGATCCCGTATTCCTAGATTTCCGGAAGGCTTTTGTCACTGTACCACAGAAGCAGTTGCAGCGAAATTGCGTTATTATGGAATATCGTCTTAGTTATGTAACTGGATTTGTGGTTTCCTGTCAGACAGGTCACAGTTCGTAGTAAAGTGTGAGGTCATCCACATGAGTGCTAAAAGGAATCCGTTAAACTTCGGTTACACAACAAATCACTCTAATCTAAAAGCCGTAAATTCAGCTAAATATCTAGGTATTACAATTACGAACAACTTAAATTGGAAGTAACACATAGAAAATGTTGAAGGCAAGGGTAACCAATGACTGCGTTTTATTGGCAGGAGTCGTAGAAAATGTAACAGACCTACTAAGGAGACTGCCTACGCTACGCTTTTCCGTCCTCTTTTAGAATACTGCTGCGCGGTGTGGGATCCTTACCAATAGGACTGACGGAGTACATCGAAAAAGTTCAAAGAAAGGCAGCACGTTTTATATTATCGCGAAATATGGGATAGAGTTTCAATGAAATGATGTAGGATTTGGGCTGGAAATCATTTTTAAAAAGGCGTTTTTCTTTGGAGACGGAATCTTCTCACGAAATTCCAATCAACAACTTTCTCCTCCGAATTCGAAAATATTTTGTTAACGACGACGTGCATAGGGAGAAACGATCTCTATGATAAAATAAAAGGAAATCATAGGTCGTACGGAACGATATAGGTGTTCATTCATTGCGCACGCTATACGAGATTGGAATAATAGAGAATTGTGAAGTTGGTTCTATGAACCCTCTGCCAGGCACTTAAATGTTATTTGCAGAGTATCTATCTAGATGTAGAAGCAGATGTAGATGTAGATGGGTCCAGTCTGATGCATTTCAGTGTAAATGATTAGAGCTGCAATTCTGTGCGACAGGTAGAACAACTAATAGAGTGCGTTAGTGTTGCTCGTGTTTAGTGTTGTTACGAGGAGCGTGAACAGTGCAAGATGTTGAGTGTTCGCTATGAAGGACACGAACAGGCCTACTCATGTGAGACAGCGTTATCAGTACCTAACAGAGTTTGAAAGAGTAGTTCTCCATTTGCCCAGCTGATCGAATCATGTAATCCACAGACTTGTGAGATATTGGGACGTTACAGCGGCCCGATGTTGGACTGTGTGGGAGCATCAGGATGGGAACTTGTGGACAGGCATAATCGTAAGGTTCCAGTCGACCACGTCTGACCGCCATAAATGAGGATCGCTGTACTGTGCAAGAAACACATTGAAACTGCTTCACATGTGTGTCTGCTCTCCACGAACAAATGATGGAGTCCCTGCTATATTTTGTGTCATCTCGGACAATTGGATGTAGAGTAGCAGCAGCCGGACTACCGAGTTACCATTAACAGCACGACACGAACGGCTGCGTTTGGCGTAGTGCGTGGACCGCGAAACATGGAGTGCTGGTAGATGACATCGCTTTGTGTTGAGTGATGAATCACGGATTTGCGCTATCCTGACGTCCTGCTTCACTGAGTATGGTGGCTGTCTGGAGAGAGGTACCAGCACTGACGTCACTGTGTGGCGGCCATCGGTTATTGCTACAGGTCATGAATGGTAGTGACTGATGGAACTCTAGCAACACAATGGCGTGTCACGGACATCATGTGACCTCTTTCATCAGTATTATAGGGTTATTATTCAACAGACAATACTCTTACACGAATCACAACTCGCTCTATAAGATGTTTACGCATATGTCTCCAAAGGAACATGTGTGAGACCAGCTAGGACGTCAATTCCGTCCTAATGCCAGTTTCTTTGATATGAGATACCAGTTCACTAGTCGTGGACCAGATTAATTCACAAGAAGTGACACCTACTTTATGACACAATTCTCAACCGAATGACAGCCAGCAGAGAGGAGGCAACGTCGTAGTGATAATTTACGTCATATTGTCAACTTATTTGTAAATGTGACTCCATTTTATTATTACTGAAATATCATTTACCCACTCAATCCATGAAATTTGTTTTCGTTCGGCGTTTTCGCGACCCCCTCCCCCCACCTCCTCGTCTCCTTTCTCGGTGCTGTAGTTTTTTGTCAGGCGTTGTACTTCTATTTGCAACAGCTCCTAAACCTTGTTTTGTTCTTCATATAGTCCAACAGCTGTTTTATATTAATGTCGCCGCCTGAAATGGCAGAGCGGTTCTAGGCGCTTCAGTCTGGAACCGCGCGACCGCTACGGCCATGGATGCCTTGGGCATGGGTGTGTGATGTCCTTAGATTAATTAGGTTTAAGTAGTTCTAAGTTCTAGGGTACTGATGACCTCAGAAGTTCAGTCCTATAGTGCTCAGACCCATCTGAACCATTTGAGCCAATATTAATGTCACTTGCGCGAAGACTACGTAGATGAATTTCTGCAACAGTTCTGGATACAGGTTACCAGCGGTCACCAAAAGCTTCGTGCACTAATTTCAGGTGTCAGAGTCAACATTTTCCTAAGAGACATTCGTCTCTTTTATTTCATTATTATCTCTTTTATTGTATGTTTGCCAGTCTACTATTTCTTTGTTTCTCTTTATATCCCTATTGTGATGTGTCCTGTTTTCGTTTTATATAGCTTCTTTGCCCTGGTATTTTCTTAAGTTTATTTAGTCGATCTTATTTCATTACTGAACTTAACCTTCCAGATCTCCAACATTTGTTCTGCCTTGATCTTCTCCCAGCCGGGATTCACCTGTTTTATGTCAGACGTTAAATAGGATGTTACCTATTTTATGTCGAATTTTACCAGTTTTGTGTCGGTTTTTGGGTCCTTCGTTAATTTATCCCCAGTTACACTTGATTTTTCGGAAATTTCTCCTGCTTTTCTTCAAAAACTTTGTGGTCACCTCTTAAAATCACACCGTACCGTCCAGCTGAATATTTCTTAACCGTACAAACTTTCCATCGTATTCTTACTTGTAACACATTTCTTAACGCCTTTCTATGTGTTGCGTGGACGTTCTTCCGTGGTTACTCAGCACAGTAAGCTACTCATGTGTTGCTTCAATATTAAAATTCCAAGCCTTGTAATTCTAATTCAATCTGAGCTTCTGTTTTAGCATCTTGAACTCGATGACTGCGTATATTTAATCTAAATCCAGAAATTTCGGTTTTCGCCTTACGCCACTGTAAAGTAGTTTAGCGACGACCACTAATATGTACTGAAGCCAGACGTTCCACAGTCTAAGGATACACGTATTACACAATGCTTGCATGAACCAATAAGAACTGATTATTGGCAAAAACCACGTAAAATGTAACTCCTTGTAAAACTAAACACGAATGTTGATACAGGATTATCAACACAGTTCACGCCCAGACACAGAATATGACGCATTGACAATGCTGTTTGACTTTTAAATAGCACCAGGAGATGGGAGAGCTTACGAAAGCGCAAGGTAAAGGGGGAGAGTTAATCGGAAGGAACACCACTGAATATCCAACATGTGCATGAACTGAAAACCACATGCTATACAGCTTCAAAGTAGAACAAAGCACAGCTTGTAGCTCCGAATTTTCAATGGACAAATGTTTTTGTCATGTGTTATCTACATTGCCTAACAACCAGAATACAATGACCATGGGTAGGGAATGGATGGATTTTCAGTTACGTCGTCTCAGCCACAGGGTCACTAGGAGAAATGCATCAGAGTCCGCTTACCTGGATTGCAGAAAATACCTAAAAAAAGGAAAAAAAGGAGAGGCTAATGAGACACGCCTATGCAGTGTAACCCCTGAGAAAATGTGGCATAGGTGCAAGTAACAAGCTTCTCCACGAAATCAAGTGAAAAGAGGCACGGACACGAGATAGAATTAGTAAAAGTTTAGGGTAACGAAATCGCGGAATCGAAATGCGTCAGAAACTCAACATGATTGACAAGCGGGATTGCTACTTAGTTTATCCATGGTGGTTGTGAACAAACTTCGAGTTACAGTACCTAACACCGTTTCCGAGGAACGTAACTCGGAATCATAAAAGAAATGAGGGTGCAAATCGCTTGCAAACATAGTCGCTTGAATGTGCAAGCGCCTAGCACAGAAACGGATTCAAAGCACTATGTTTTCTGAAGCAACTGAAAATGAGAACAAAGACCCTGTGTATTATAAATGAAGTTTGCTTGTGAAAGTCAACGAGAAAAAAGACATGACCTGAACGTCGTAATGGATCCTGGCCATAGGAATGCAACTAAAATAGTTGGGGCTTTCTGTAGACTCACCATTATACCGAAAGTAACGACGGTTGTGGGTCGAATGCTTCCTTACCAGTCCTAACACAAATTGTAAATTACTGTCTGCCGCTACGAGGTAGCCATGCTGAAGGGTGAGACCAGAATGCCTTTGTCCTTGAAACCACGATGGAAATGCAACTCACTACCCCGACTAGCTTTCTTGTTGATTGCCGCGGGATAAAGCTTTTGCCTCCTGGTAAGATACAGCAGCAATTACTTGCTATCGCAAAGCTGAGTCGCTTTCGCCGACTGAGGCGACTAGTGACTGTCTGTGGATCAACCAGCGACTTAGCCGAGCACGGTGCAATTCGGAAGTGTATGAAAGGCACTCTTTAAGAAACAGCTACGTTTCAAATATTTACATGAAGGGACACAGCAACTGCCAAGCCGGGCACAGGACATGCGCCCTATAATAGAAAATGTTTCATGATTACGTCTCCATTGGCAGGGTATTAAAGGTTACTCTCGCTTTCGGATCTCTCGGAACGGAATGCCTAGAGTAAGTTGACCATGAGAAAAATATACAATAACGAACGAGAAAGTAACATTCTAAAGGTCGCAGCATGCAATATCAGAGTGTTGAACGTAGCGGACGAGCTAGAAAATCTGTAAAGGAAAATGCAAAGCCTCAATGTTGATGTATTGGGAGCTAGTGACGTGAAATAGAAAGTGCATAAGAATTCCTTGCAAAACGAATATCGATTAATATCAACAGCAACACAGCACGGCATTACGAGTGCAGTACTCATTGTGAATATAAAAGTAGGGCTGAGAGTGTGTTATTACGAACATTTCAATGACAAGGAAATAACACCGCCAACAGTAGTTCGGGTATTCATGCCGACATTAGAGGCAGAAGAAGAAGAAGAGATTCTTAGACGATGATACTGAACGACTAATTTGACATATAAAAGAAGACCATAACCTAATAAGATTGGGGGAGCGGAACACGGTAATAGGGGAAATAACTGAAGAAAGAGGTACAGGACAAGTTGGGTTTGGTAGCACGAATGAGAGAGGAGAAATGTTTACTGAGTTCTCCAAAAATTTCAGTTAGTAACAGCAAATACACTGTTCCAAAGATACAAGTTGAGGATGTATGCTTGGACAATGCTGGAGACACTGAAAAAATACAACTGGGTTACATCATGGCGACACAGAAATTTCGAAATTCGATACTGGATTTGAAAGCATACCCAGGAGCAGATACAGACATGTATCACAATTTATTAACAATAAGGAGTAGGCTGAAGTTGAAAAGAATAGTCACAAAGAATCAACGATGAAGGAAGTGGTATACTTAAGTACTAAGGAATGACGAGATGCACCTGAAGCTTTCAGTGGCTGTAGGTACTGCGATGATAATACTTCGGTAGACGTTTCATTTGAAAAGGCTTGAAAATCTCTGAATAGGGCAGTCAAAGAAGGTACAAGAAAAACTGCTGCGAAGAGACGTTGGAAAACAGAAGAAATACCTCCACTGACCGACGAAAGAAGGAACTCCATAAACGTTCAGGGAAACTCAGGGATATTGATATAAAAGTAACATACGAACGAAATAAACAGGACGTGCTGGGAAGCCAAGGCGAAGTGGGTGCAATAAAACATGAAGAAATCGAAAAAGAAATGATAGTTGGATGGACTGATTCAGCTTATAGAAAAGTAAAGATACCCTTTTGTGAAATTAATAGCAAGGGTGACAACGCTAACAGTGCAGTGTGAATTCCATGGTTAAGTGCAGAAGAGGCGGCAAGGGGCTGGAAAAAATAAATTGAAGGCTTCTACGAGTATGAGGATTTGTCCGACGATGTGATTCAAGAGGAAATGGGAGTCGATACTGGAAACAGAGGGGCGGCATTAAATCCAGAATATATCAGAGCTTTAGAAAACTTGTGATCAAGTACGGCAGGAGGCATAAATAACATTCTTTCGGAAGCGACAACAAAACGACTATTCAAGTTGGTGTATAGAACCCGTGAGACTGGCGACATATCATCAGACATTCGGAAAAATGTCATCAACACTACCGGATGATCAGTATAAAGATTCATGTATCCACGCTGCTGGCAAGAATAATATGCAGAAGAAAGAAAAATGAAAGTGAAGATCTGTTAGATGGCGATCAGTTTTCATTTCGGATAGTGAAAAACACCAGAGCCCATGTTGCTGACTTTGAGACTGATAATATTAGCAAGACTTAAGAAAAATCGTGAGACATTGATAGGATTTCTCCACTTGGATAAAAAAGGATTGGACAGTGTAAAACGGTACAACGTGTTCAAAACTCTGAGAAAAAGAGGGGTATACCACAGAGAGAGGCAATAATGTATTATTTGTACTACACTACTGGCCATTAAAACAGCTACATCACGAAGATGACGTGCTACAGACGCGAAATTTAACCGACAGGAAGAAGATGCTGCGATATGCAAATGATTAGCTTTTCAGAGCATTCACACAAGTTTGGCGCCGGTGGTGACACCGACAACGTGCTGACATGAGGAACGTTTCCAACCGATTCCTCATACGCAAACAGCAGTTGACCGACGTTGCCTGGCGAAAGGTTGTTGTGATGCCTCGTGTAAGGAGTATAAATGCGTACCTATCGCGATTGCGGTTTGTCGTATGGCGACACTGCTGCTGGCTTTGGTCGAGATCCAATGACTGTTAGCAGAATATGGAATCGGTGGGTTCAGGAGGGTAATACGGAACGCCGTGCTGGATCCCTACGGCCTCGTATCACTAGCAGTCGAGATGACAGGCATCTTATTCGCATGGCTGTAACGCATCGTGCAGCCACGTCTCGATCCATGAGTCAACAGCTGGCGACGTTTGCGAGATAACAACCATCTGCACGAACAGCTAGACGACGTTTGCAGCAGCATGGACTATCGGCCCGGAGACCATGGCTGCGGTTACCCTTGACGCTGCATCACAGACAGGAGCGCCTGCGATGGTGTACTCAACGACGAACCTGGGTGCACGAATGCCAAAACGTCATTTTTTCGGATGAATCCAGGTTCTGTTCACAGCATCATGATGGTCGCAACCGTGTGTGGCGACATCGCGGTGAACGCACATTGGATACTTTTATTCGTCATCGCCATACTGGCGTATCACCCGGCGTGATGGTATAGGGTGCCGTTGGTTACACGTCTCGGTCACCTCTTGTGCGCATTGACGGCACTTTGAACAGTGGAACTTACATTTCAGATATGTTACGACCCGTGTCTCTACCCTTCATTTGATCCCTGCGAAACCCTACATTTCAGCAGGATAATGGACGACCGCATGTTGCAGGTCCTGTACGGGCGTTTCTGGATACAGAAAATGTTCTACTGCTGCTTTAACCACCACATTCTCCAGATCTCTCACCAGTTGAAAACGGCTGGTTTACGGTGGCCGAGCAACTGATTCGTCACAATACGCCAGTCACTACTCTTGATGAACTGTGGTATCGTGTTGAAGCTGCATGGGCAGCTGTACCTGTACACGCCATCCAAGCTCTGTTTGACTCAATGCCCAGGCGTATCAAGGCCGTTATTACGGCCAGAGGTGGTTGTTCTGGGTACTGATTTCTCAGGATCTGTGCACTCAAATTGCGTGAAAATGTAATCACATGTCACTTCTAGTATATTTGTCCAATGAATACCCTTTTATCATCTGCATTTCTTCTTGGTGTAGCAATTTTAATGTACAATAGTGTAGTTACGCTATGGTGACAATTTTTCCACTTAGTTACACACTTACTACCATTTTCACGTCCATATTTAAGTTTCATGAAGTTTAGCTGCATATTTTACTATTACAATGCGCACTCGTGAAATACAATGTGTTTACATACAAACATAATTGATGACGTTGGGAACGAGATTTACTCTGATATCATCGGGAGAGGGATTTGTGGCGTGCCTCATCGAACCAGTCAGTAAGTGACAAGTAAATAAATAAATGAATAAAACATCAGCGTTTGGTATACATACCATTTGCATAATGGATCAAAATACAACGCCTCGTTACCATAATATTTCTTAAGATTGACATATAATGATGGACTCGTCCTAAGTATAATAGTATACAACAAATGGCAATGATTCTCTGGTTTGCGGAGTCTTGACATGCAGTCGCAACGCACTGGTCAACAGCAAGTATGTTTCATGTGAGCATTGCGTATGTGTGTCTCTTGAGAAATGCTCCACTTTGATACCTACCGTTGGGTGCCACTAAACAGCTTGATACAGTCTTAAAGCTGTAATTACGGCTGTAGAATTTACAACAAATATACGCAGTGAATCGCGAAAATGTCATTCACATACAGAATGAACCTGTGAATGCACAACAATTACAGTAATAAATATTTCCATCGGCGAGAATTACTGGTTGTGTCGGCAAGCGTATGTGTGTCACGTCGTGGTAAGCCAATTATAACACCATCCCTCCCTCCCACCCTCTCTCTGTATCTCTCTCTCTTTCTTTCCCTCTCTGTCTCTCTCTTTTACATCCAGCTTGACGCTCGGGTAATTAAAAAGGAGAATACTGATAGAAGCAAATCGTACGTCGCCAGCCTGTCTTCCGAACGTGTGCCTGATAGTGAGACGCCGTAATCTTGCTGCAGTTAATACTCCTGCTGCTTTGATAGTAAACGAAGGTTGCTCTGAAATCACGTGATCAGTTTTAGTAATAGATACTACTGATAAAAAATTCCCATTGCCTAGTCACACATTCAAAATAATAAATTAGATTCAGCCATTGCTTTTACTATCTGTTTAACTTGAAACACATGGTGAAACATTTTTCTCCAAGAAACTGCTGACAATCATTATCGCTTTTTCAGACACATTTGGTTTCTTCAGGGTACGACAGACACCGTTTAACCTCTCTCGCTGCGTACACCATATTCTAATGTCTACTTTCGCTCTCCTATCCTAGTAAATTTTAACTACTGGCACTCAAAAATTGAATCGGTAACTGGTACTAGTGTTCAGTTGTCGAAACGGATCATGCTACCGCAGTGGGGCCGTGATAAATGAGCGTGCGATTCGACCGTGGCTTGGCGCGATCGATATTCAACGATTGACGGACTACGAGAAAACTTTATTATGTTATCGACAGCAGCAGAGAGATGCCCTGGGTAGTGGTGGTCGGTGAGAGGTTCAAATCCTCGGATGTGTGTGTTTTGCATTATCGACGTCGGCCATTCTACTGTGTTGTACAAACTGCGCGCTAGCACGACGGCTCCGGGAAACAAATGTGCCATGGTGGCTATTGTTACCGCAAACCCACCCCATCCCCTGCTCCTCGCGCCGCTGGCCTGGGGCCATTTGGGGAAGCAAAAGGACGGAATTTACATGGCGGGCAGCGAACCGTGAAACGACGTCACAAATTTCTCCGAATCTCGGGGTCCCGCACGGCGCGTTGTAGGCACGTCCTCAAGGTCTGTCTTTTTGTGCGCAGATATGGGACAGCGCGTCGCAGCACACAGAAGCTCAGTTTCTTCCTCGTGGAAAAGAGGACAAAGTTGTGTGGCTGTCTTGAAGTTACAGCGGGCTGCGCAGCGAACCTTCACAAACAACGAATTGTCAGGTTCGAAAAGTGAGGTTAGGTACAAGCAGGTTGAACAGCGTCTAGCAGTTGTGAAAGTAGTGTATAACTGTCTTCAGGAACGAGAAATCTGAATTACCATATGACAGAAGAGTTACCGTAAAAAATTTTCAACTTTCCTTGTTTCTTCAGCAACATGGGCTGTGGAGCAGGGGATTGTGGGGAAGCAAATATATTTTAGCAATGACACAGTTTATCAATAATAGCTCCTATAGCCACAATCACAAACAGTAAGCAAAATATTCCAAAAATGACTACAGTAATTATAAAAACCCTAACTGGTTCTCATTTCATAAACTCCTTAATAGTGCTAAATCTTTGAATGAAATGCCAGCACCTATAGATCAAATATAGTAGAACTGACTCTCACTTCAAAAGTACATAAAAAATTTCATAATTCGTAACTGTGTTCTGGCTCGAAAGTCCCGAAATGCTCAATTACAGACCAAACAAACGATCAAAACACTGAAAGTATAACCTAAGATGCATAACAGTACCATCGTAATCCGTAAAGCACATAGGCTATATAAATCTCATGGTGCAAGGGCATGGGATGGTACATATATAAAATGGCTGGACACAATAATTACAAGACCTGAGGCCCTTTCACATTGCACACACATTTATCAAGTAACATTGTAGAATAATATCAAGCAAGAAGCTCATGACGTGAAACTAAAACAATTAAACACCAAATCAGGAAAGGCGTTGCGATTCTTAAGCCTAAGAATTTGGCAATTTAGTAGACGCCCAGTAAACCCCCGATTCATTAAACAATCTAATTCCCATTTATAAAATAGCTTCCAAAGTCGGATTACTTTACAAAAGAGTTAATATGTTATATGTTTCACTTGAAGCGTGTAAGCGTGAAAAAGTTTAGCGAAGGTTTGAAATTATGCTTACAATTTGTTGGAAGTCGCTAAGTGTTTTCACTATGAATGACTGGATTATAAATTTCCGGTTAATTTGTGCTCCAGTTTAAACAAAGGCAAATTTTTCACGCATCTCAGTGTATACGGCTTCATGCAATGTTATGGCTTCGCAGATGCATTCGTGATAGATGTAGATACTGTCTGCAAAGTGAGTTGCGAATGTAGTTAGTAGTAAGAAGTAATCAATTACAAGGTGATGCATGACGTTCATTCGTGATAGATGTAGATACTGTCTGCAAAGTGAGTTGCGAATGTAGTTAGTAGTAAGAAGTAGTCAATTACAAGGTGATGCATGACGTTCGAATATTACTGAGTGCCATTTTAAGCATCTGGCTTTCATGCCTCTAAATGTTTACGTCATATCTCATGTGCTGTCTGTCGTGCAATGAAAATTTGGCAGGTGTAGTCAGTGATAAATGAAACTATCGTCTGCAACGAGTATTGGGAATAGAGTTAGTAGTAAAGAAGTAATAAATTAAGACGTCTCACGTGATACTGAAGTTTATGCAGAAGCTAATTTTTCACGCATGTTTATGACATCTCATCTGCTGAAATATGGGCCATACCACAATATAATTTTGCACGTGTTTCAGAGGTATACGGGAATACTGTGTGTAAACTGTGATGCGACCTGAGTCAGTAGCAAATAAGTAATAAATTAAAACGTCATATCCGATGCTGAAATTTTACTGATTGAACAGCTGGAAAAGAAGTGAGTGATAGCCTTTTTCCTTGTCATTATTTTGTGTGGAGTATCAGGGAGATAAAATTTCGCGAAGGTTGCAAAAAATGTTCAAATGTGTGTGAAATCTTATGGGACTTAACTGCTAAGGTCATCAGTCCCTAAACTTACGCACTACTTAACCTAAATTATCCTAAGAACAAACACACACACCCATGCCCGACGGAGGACTCGAACCTCTGCCGGGACTAGCCGCACAGTCCATGACTGCAGCACCTTAGACCGCAAGGCTAATCCCACGCGGCGCGAAGGTTGCCAATTTTGTGTAAAGTTTGTTCTCAGCGGCAAAGTTCTCTCATTCTCCAATACTGGATGAATGAAGTATGGGAATTTGCGTGTCATCAGCTACGCTGCCTGAAGAAAAACACACAACTTGTAACTGTAATATTTGTCTTATCGTATTAAACTTTTAATACAAGCTTATGCCTCTTAATGAATATGATAGCATTTTAAATGTGTATATTGAGTCAGTAATTATTCGAAGTACCGAAAATCGGTATCATGAAAACCCTTTACGTAGGCAACTCTCAACTGGTATTCGTTGTGGGTTCCAGGATAATCGCTTAGTCATATAATTGTTTTAGGATTTCCTCTATAAATCTGCCACAAACTTCCCCAAAAACTAGTTGCCGAGGCACCCATCAGTGTATGCAACGTAACTCTGTGCTAGAGGTAGTGCATTTGCTGCCGCCTGTGAGTAGATAGTCACTAGTATGGCGCACATGTCAAGGATACCACTAGGACAGTTTTAAACGAAACAGATGATTGAATACAGAGTATTTTCTGCTTAGGCTGTTATTTGTTTGATCTTTATTTATTTTCAGAACTGGTTTCGGCTTATTATACCTCTTTCCAGTGATTAAATTTGCCGAGTCCCTCAATTTGTAATTTCTTTACATTCTTTATTCCTACTGGATTATGAAATGAAATTATACTTGATTTTTTGGACATTTGAATTTTGTAAATCAATACAAATAAAGGCACACAGATTGTGAAGATGCTGACGATTTAGTAACTTATAAAATTAAAAAATAATTGCTAGAAAGTGGTGTCACAGGCCGAAATCGGTTGTGGAAAGGTAGAAAGATAAAATAAATAACAGCTTAAGTATAAAAGATGCTGCATTCATTCAATAAATATTTGGCAGTGGTACGCTCTACGATTAAGATAAATAATAGCAAGAAGACAAAGGAATGCATAACTTGCATTAAAGCACTGTCGCTGCACACTGTATGGTTTGAGAGTTTCCTTGGGTAGCCCTGTGCACGGGGCACCCAGCACTATGCGCAGTTGCCTACGTGGGCTTCAGATACTGACTTTGCGGAAACCACGACAACACTGGCTGGTGCATCATCCGTGCATTCAGCTCCGATATCTGTGTGTTGTCAGTCGTTGGCCGATATTCGTCTTTTGAAGTCCTCGCTCCAAGTTGTGGCTGTTCCGCTGCTCCCAACAAGATCCCTTCACTGTTGTCGCGGTCGCTCGCTTGTTTGCTGGTGGCGTTGTACGCAGCCTTCAGGTGATCCCCGCGTCCTCATGCAGCGGTGAGCAAACACCTTCAGCATTCGCAACACCTGCTGAGTGGCATGGGACTTCAATTAAGACGCGCGGTGCTGGCAGACTATTTTATTGAACATCGACCTCTCAGTAGAAGTTTCTTTAGCATGAATTCATTTCTTCCCCTTCCACTTTCGTACTAAGCTTGTTAGGGAGTCTGTTCTGCAAGTATTTGTTTGGACTGTAGTGTTATATGGAAATGAGACATAGACGATCAACAGTACAGACAACAGATCAATAGGAATATTGTGTTCCAGAACAGTGTAGAAGATCAAGTACATGGACTGGATTACGAATGAAGAGGTTCTGTATCAAAGCGGAAGGATAAAAGGTTTTAAGGCACAACGTGAATAAATGCAAGAATTGGTTGCTAGTACAACTGAGGCATCAAAAAATAGCTAACTTAGTGATTGAGGTAGGTGTGGTGTTTAAAACTCGGGGAAGAGTGAAAAGGGAGGTAACGGGGTACAGCAAAGAAAATAAAAGAACAATTGAGGTTCTCGATCCGTCTACGAAGAGGTGATTTGAGACGGCCTTGAAGCTCTAAATGGGGAAGCCATATGGCCGTCTCCCTTCAGCCGAACCATCGTGCGATTTCTGGTTCTGTGAGCATTAGTATTCACTCCCAAGCTCACATACTATTGTTGAGGTGTGACGTCAGACGTTGGGTGAGGTGCACGGATATTTTCATTTATTAACATTTCTTAAACATAGCCGGCCGCGGTTGCCGAGCAGTTCAAGGCGCTTCAGTCCAGAACCGCGCGACTGCTACGGTCGCAGTTTCAAATCCTGCCTCGGCATAGATGTGTGTGATGTCCTTAGGTTAGATAGATTTAAGTAGTTCTAAATTATTTTGATAAATAATCAGCATTGGCGGCCGAAGACTTCCGGCATAAGAAGTCAGCCTCATTCTGCCAACGGCCTTGTCAAAGAGGGCGGAGGAGCGGATCGAGGTTCAGGGCACTCTCTTGTCCTAGGGGTGGGAAACTGCCCCTAAAGGCGGAAGAAGCAGCAATGATCAACGACATGAGGATGCAGAAGGCAATGGAAACCACTGCATTAAAGACACGTAACGTGTATACACAGGACATGTGGCCTGTAGTTGAAGAAGTGTCATGAAGATCTCTCCATTGGCAAAAGATTCCAGAATAATCACCCATTCGGATCTCCAGGAGGGGACTGCCAAGGGGGAGGTTACCATGAGAAAAAGATTGATTAATCAACGAAAGGATAACGTTCTACGAGTCGGGGCGTGGAATGTCAGAAGCTTGAACGTGATAGGGAAACTATAAAATCTGAAAAGGGAAATGCAAAGGCTCACTCTAGATATAGTAGGGGTCAGTGAAGTGAAGTGGAAGGAAGACAAGGATCTCTGGTCAGATGAGTATCGGGTAATATCAACAGCAGCAGAAAATGGTATAACAGGTGTAGGGTTCGTTATGAATAGGAAGGTAGGGCAGAGGGTGTGTTACTGTGAACAGTTCAATGACCGGGTTGTTCTAATCAGAATCGACAGCAGACCAACACCGACAACGATAGTTCAGGTATACATGCCGACGTCGCAAGCTGAAGATGAACAGATAGAGAAAGTGTATGAGGATATTGAAAGGGTAATGCAGTATGTAAAGGGGGACGAAAATCTAATAGTCATGGGCGACTGGAATGCAGTTGTAGGGGAAGGAGTAGAAGAAAAGGTTACAGGAGAATATGGGCTTGGGACAAGGATTGAAAGAGGAGAAAGACTAATTGAGTTCTGTAACAAGTTTCAGCTAGTAATAACGAATACCCTGTTCAAGAATCACAAGAGGAGGAGGTATACTTGGAAAAAGCCGGGAGATACGGCAAGATTTCAATTAGATTACATCATGGTCAGACAGAGATTCCGAAATCAGATACTGGATTGTAAGGCGTACCCAGGAGCAGATATAGACTCAGATCACAATATAGTAGTGGTAAAGAGTAGGCTGATGATCAAGACATTAGTCAGGAAGAATCAATACGCAAAGAAGTGGGATACGGAAGTACTAAGGAATGACGAGATACGTTTGAAGATCTCTAACGCTATAGATACAGCAATAAAGAATAGCGCAGTAGGCAGTACAGTTGAAGAGGAATGGACAACTCTAAAAAGGGCAATCACAGAAGTTGGGAAGGAAAACATAGGTACAAAGAAGGTAACTGCGAAGAAATCATGGGTAACAGAAGAAATACTTCAGTTCATTGATGAAAGGAGGAAGTACAAACATGTTCCGGGAAAATCAGGAATACAGAAATACAAGTCGCTGAGGAATGAAATAAATAGGAAGTGCAGGGAAGCTAGGACGAAATGGCTGCAGGAAAAATGTGAAGACATGGAAAAATATATGATTGTCGGAAGGACAGACTCAGCATACAGGAAAGTCAAAACAACCTTTGGTGACATTAAAAGCAACGGTGGTAACATTAAGAGTGCAACGGGAATTCCACTGTTAAATGCAGAGGACAGAGCAGATAGGTGGAAACAATACATTGAAAGCCTCTATGAGGGTGAAGATTTGTCTGATGTGATAGAAGAAGAAACAGGAGTCGATTTAGAAGAGATAGGGGATCCAGTATCAGAATAGGAATTTAAAAGAGCTTTGGAGGACTTATGGTCAAATAAGGCAGAAGGGATGGATAACATTGCATCAGAATTTCTAAAATCATTGGGGGAAGTGGCAACAAAACAACTATTCACGTTGGTGTGTAGAATATATGAGTCTGGCGACATACCATATGACTTTCGGAAAAGCATCATCCACACAATTCCGAAGACGGCAAGAGCTGTCAAGTGCGAGAATTATCACACAATCAGCTTAACAGCTCATGCGTCGAAGCTGCTTACAAGAATAATATACAGGAGAATGGAAAAGAAAATTTAGAATGCGCTAGGTGACGATCAGTTTGGCTTGAGGAAAAGTAAAGGGACGAGAGAGGCAATTCTGACGTTACGGCTACTAATGGAAGCAAGGCTAAAGAAAAATCAGGACACTTTCATAGGATTTGTCGACCTGGAAAAAGCGTTCGACAATATAGAATGGTGCAAGCTGTTCGAGATTCTGAAAAAAGTAGGAGTAAGCTATAGGGAGCGACGGGTCATATACAATATTTACAACAACCAAGAGGGAATAATAAGAGTGGACGATCAAGAACGAAGTGCTCGTATTAAGAAGGGTGTAAGACAAGGCTGTAGCCTTTCGCCCCTACTCTTCAATCTGTACATCGAGGAAGCAATGATGGAAATAAAAGAAAGGTTCAGGAGTGGAATTAAAATACAAGGTGAAAGGATATCAATGATACGATTCGCTGATGACATTGCTATCCTGAGTGAAAGTGAAGAAGAATTAAATGATCTGCTGAACGGAATGAACAGTCTAATGAGTACACAGTATGGTTTGAGAGTAAATCGGGGGAAGACGAAGGTAATGAGAAGTAGTAGAAATGAGAACAGCGAGAAACTTAACATCAGCATTGATGGTCACGAAGTCAAAGAAGTTAAGGAATTCTGCTACCTAGGCAGTAAAATAACCAATGACGGACGGAGCAAGAAGGACATCAAAAGCAGACCCGCTATGGCAAAAAGGGCATTTCTGGACAAGAGAAGTCTACTAATGTCAAATACTGGCCTAAATTTGAGGAAGAAATTTCTGAGGATGTACGTCAGGTGTACAGCATTGTATGGTAGTGAAACATGGACTGTGGGAAAACCGGAACAGAAGAGAATCGAAGCATTTGAGATGTGGTGGTATAGACGAATGTTGAAAATAAGGTGGACTGATAAGGTAAGGAATGAGGAGGTTCTGGGCAGAATCGGAGAGGAAAGGAAGATGTGGAAAACACTTATAAGGCGAAGGGACAGGATGATAGGACATCTGCTAAGACATGAGCGAATGACTTCCATGGTACTAGAGGGAGCTGTAGAGGGCAAAAACTGTAGAGGAAGACAGAGATTGGAATACGTCAAGAAAATAATTGAGGACGTAGGTTGCAAGTGCTACTCTGAGATGAAGAGGTTAGCACAGGAAAGGAATTCGTGGCGGGCCGCATCAAACCAGATAGTAGACTGACGACCAAAAAAAAATTTAGATCAAAATTGTGTACAACTGTTGTCTGTAAAGTCGTGTGAGTGGCACTAAATTGCGTATCATTTATCAGATTTTACACAGCTGTTACTTCAGATGGAAGCACTTTTCTCTAGCAAAGGGAACATTTAGTCACAAAATACAACCCGTGCACAACATTGACCTATGTATCCTATTAAAATATGTCATGTAAATCGTCCGACATAATTAGGCTTCATACATCAGCAAATAAGAAATTCGTATTACGTAACGTGCTGTGAGCACTATTTTTAAAGATTCAATCTGAGTTGAATCCTGTCTTTTAAAGCAGATGCGGGACCACCAGTGCACATTTACATCCATTCATTTATATCTGACACCAACTATGTTTGTAAAACTTATCGATTCAATACTGCCGTGGAGATATTTTTGCTAAGATGGCGGCAGACATACGATAGTCAATTTGTCTGTTGTTTTTCTCGATTCCTTTGATATCAAGTTAATATATTTACATAAAAGTCTTTGAACCTTTTGGTCTCTATTCTTTAGCATTTAAAATTATGCTCAATGAAAATGTTTCATATTTTTTATACCAGCTATTAGTAAACTCCGGTGTAAGTTACTAGCGCTAATGGCTGCGCTCCTAATTGCGGAGCTGAAAATTAACACTTAAAACATTAATTAGATTGGATTACAATTGAAATAAATATAAATCCACGTCTAGACAATAGCGACTCTATTTTGCTAATAATAATTAACAATATAGTTACAGGCTTCCTCTTGACAGATCACACATGTCTCACGTCCGAACTGTTCATCGGTTAGCACAGGAAGAAGAATTGAACCACAAGTATCACAGATAACAAAAAAGATTATATTTGTCGTTGTCTATGAATGTAGTTCTCTGATAATAGTTTTAATGCACACAGAAATTAAATTATTACAGAAGTAATGATATAATTAACGTCATTTTTACACGATACAGTCTTTTTCATACGTAGTATCGATAATATTTGTTGAAGTTTGTACACTTACTTCATTTTACCATCTTCTGGCTAGAACATTGTGTCGTGGATACTACAGTACAAATAACAATTCATAAGACTGGATGACTACAGTCTGGGTAATTTGCACTCCGTTTTAAGGAAGCCTACTCTGTCCAGTCACATTAATGTGACCCCACGTCAAAAGCCTAATAATCTAATTTTGAGAGCTTAGTGCTGCGGGACGTGCAGGTTCTGGAAGGTACCGACAAGGACCAGCTGTGCTAGACTTCTTGGTTTGGCATCCAAGTCACAAACAGCACATTAGAGGTCGTCTCACAGATTCTCGATTTGCTTTAACACTTAGGAGTTTGGTGGCTAAGGGTGTAAGATAAAATCATACTGCAGCTCTACAGTCCTCGCATGTATGGTGCGAGCTGCGTGACACGTTACACTCCCCTGCTGTTAGGTGCCATCGAGCTGAGGAAAAGCACACTCCATGTAGAGGTAAACATGTTGTATAAGTATACTTATATTGATCCATTGTGCATTACAGAATGACAAGATCACCCATGGAATTCCACGAAAACTTTCTCCGTACCATAATTCTCGATCCTCCGACCTGAATTCTTTCGACGATTGTTGTATGGTGTTTACTTTCTCTCCGGTGAGGCATAAAACAAGATTAATCTGAAAAGGCCACCTGTCGCCACTCAGTAGACATTCTGTTGTGTTATCGGCGTCCAAATTCCAGTCTTCGTCGCTGATGAACGGCAGTCGAACCAGGCGCCTGCTAA
The DNA here is from genome assembly GCF_021461395.2 of Schistocerca americana. NCBI lineage: Eukaryota > Metazoa > Arthropoda > Insecta > Orthoptera > Acrididae > Schistocerca > Schistocerca americana. Next base: position 256,896,553 of record NC_060124.1, read on the forward strand.
GGAGGCCCATACACGGCAACGTTCGCTGAACGGTCATTGACTAGACACTATTGGTAATACCTTCGTTCACCTGGGCGGTCAGTTGCTCAACAGTTGTACGTACATTCGCCCGAATATATCTTTGCAGCAGTCGTTCACTACTCGTGTCACCTATGGCCCGTGGGGCATGAGAATTGCCTCGGTCCCGGATTTGGCTACCGCAGCTTTGCCACGCATGGCATTCTTCAACCAAAGCTGCACACTACCACCTTCGTAAATGCTTCCATCCTTGGCCAGAAAGTCAATGATTAAGGCCTTTTGGACGATGCATAAATCACTTCGTTTCCTCATTACTGCACTGTTGCCCGCGTCAACTGATATGCTTTACATACCGTCCACAGCTATTGCTGCCACCTGCAGTCTGTGGCGTTGAATGTGGGCGGAAGCTCAGATTAATGTAACTTGACTGTGTAGCTTTTCATGCATCTCAGTGTTTTTACGTCAAATTCCATGAACTGTGTTTCATACAATGATATAATTTTGGAGTTATATTCAGTGGTATATGTGCATACAGTCCGCGAAATGTGTTGCGAATAGAGTTAGTAGTAAGGCAGTAATAAATTAATACATAATGGCAATTGCTGGCAAATTTAATGGGATATGTAGACACTATCTGAAAAGTGTTGCAAATACAGTTAGAAGTAAAGAAGTAAATAATTAAATTTTTTTGCATGATGTGGCACTTTTACTACGAGGGTGAGTCAAATGAAAACCCTAAATTTGTAATATCAAATCGAAATTTCGCGCCGTTATCCTGTAAGTTGGTAAGCGTGCTACAAACAGCGTGCAGAATGGCCTGTAGCTGGCAGCATAGTGCAGATGCACACATACCGTGGCAGTATCAGAGTATAAAAATGGCAACCCCACATGCGACTTGCACCAGGGAGGAACAGGTTTCTGTTATTCGGTTTTTGAGTAGTGAAGGTGTGAAACCTATTGAAATTCATCGACGAATGAAGGTTCAGTACGGTGATGCATGTTTTCACAGCAGCAAGTCTATGAATGGAGTAGGAAGTTCGCAAATGGTGTGACATCAATGGGGGATGCTCCTCGTCCAGGTCAGGCACAACGAGTTGTGACCCTACAGAACATTGCAGCAGTTGAAGCCATAGTGAAGGAAAACCGCCAAGTGACACTGAATGACATTGCAGCACATTTATGCCGGTTGCTGTCAGCAGGTGTTCTTTTGCAACATGACAATGCAAGGCCACACACTGCCTGCACAACAGTTGCAACAATCACAGACCTGCATTTTGAGCGCTACGGTCGCAGGTTCGAATCCTGCCTCGACCATGGATGTGTGTGATGTAACATACAACACATATAATACATTGTTTACATTAATTACAGGAAGAAACTATCGACGAAAAATTTTTTGAGCACTCATAGTGGCTTCTTTGTCTTGGATTTTACTGACACACACACACAATCTGTTAGAAGGAACAAGTCCTTTGTTTTCATTCTTGAACTCGAGGGTAAGTTAAGGTTTACCTTACGTTACGTATTCTTCATACGCAAGGACATGCATCAGCATGCAGAGAATACACCTGTAGGCGCTCCACTGAAGCTTGGGAAGGGAATTTTATAGCTTCTACTTAGGGTAATGGCAACGACTACGTGTATGCTACGGTTTTTACGTATAAAATCTGAAAATGCACGAAATAATCAATTATATGCAGCATAACCCTAATATGTACAGTGTTTTGTGCTTAAGCACGTTCTGGTGTACTTGCAAATCATTACCATTACTACGTACAGTGTTTCATAATAGCGGCACGCCCTTGTGTCCGTATATCATCTTCAATTAAAGTGCGCTTATAGGTGTCTTGTGTTATCACGAGAAAAAATGTACAAACATTTTAATGCAACGGTTCTCATGAAAATCTATGTACACGAATAATCCGACTTTTATAGCTTCAGTGCAGCATAAAATTCTGTATGACGTTTTTGTTCCTAATTCATTTTATAGACGATTCCTTTGCTTACAGGTCGTCGATCAAACTACTTACCTGTTTCTCGTATAGCGGCGATATCATTTTCATTCTTTGTGACTGTGAATCGTGATATGTATGAAAGATCTAATTTTGAAATGATTTATGATTTCATGTTTCAAGTGTGTAAAGTAAGTCATACCTTCCTTCTGCATACATGAGTTAAGCACCGTTAAAGTTGCACTGTGTATAAGGTTTTTCGTATTTTCTCGTAAACTCGTAGAGTCTTACAGTTTTAATTAAGTTGTTTCTAGACGTTAGGTATACATGTTTATACGAGACTGTCTTAGAGTTTAATTTTCTTTATACACTTCTATGTTGTTTAGGTTCCGTACATGTAGAGCTTCTTTCGCCTTTCACATATTCATACATACGTTTATACACACAAAAAATTTCTACCACTATAATATACACTTTGCTGGTGGAGCCCTTTTTCGGTACCCTGCACAATTTCCTCAATATTGCAAAAAATAATTCAGGGTGTGCTGAGCATCGTCCCCTCATACTAATAATACTTACAACCAAATATTTCTTCTTACGTACATAACTGCCTCTCGGTCCATTAATGCGCAATCATTCCATATTTTCCTCCTGTACACTTTAGCTTTCGTACATGTACCCTCGTGGATAGCTTATATATTCTACAAAGTTGTTTGGTGAGTGCTTTAGGTGTTTCCTAACGTTAATTTGTTTCTCTTTCTATAAAGCCTAGGTATTTGTTTTGAGGGCGCTTCAGTTCATTACTCACGTTGCATAGATCTGTTTGTTATTTTCCTATTTTAAAGCTTATGTCATTCTCTTCCTAAGTCACAAAAATTCACGCGTTTATCTTCTTGTTCATTCTGAAAATCGCTCGCTACTGTGCAATGTAAATGTATGCGTTATCTCTTTGCTTTCCTCTTTGCTGCTAGCCCTATATGTAATTGTGTGTTGTTCTCGTGTACATAGCCTTTCTTCCGGTTATATATCTGCATTTTTTTTTTCTATTGTGCTATTTTCTTTCTCCTTTCATACAAGCTAAGATTTTACTGAATATAATATAATATTACAATACCGTCCAAGACCAGTATGTACTTGTATGTTCAGTTTTATTACGTAGTACCAGTTTATAATTAAATTTTCTAAGCTACTATTTACAAGACTTAGGTACCCTTTTCTTTCTTGTTTTTGAGTGACTTTCGTCACTGTGTCTCATAGTAAGCGTGGTCTCAAAAGTTTTTAACATTCCGCGCATGCGCGCTTATGTACCACGACTGGACTGTAGGCGCGGGGAAAACTCTGCATTGTTGGTAAACATTATTCGTGATAGCCGCCATCGTGTAATACGAGTCACGGATCGTCTGGACTCGACCGCGCATGCGCCTTCGCGTTTCTTATACACTCAGCTGATCGGACAGGGCAGGGGGAAGATTTCTCCCCGGCTCACTACCTACAGCGCGGCCAATGCCCTCGTCTTCCCATGCAGCTATCGCATGCTCATCAGCTGAGCGTTGGATTGCAACTTCGACGCGTGGTTTGTTGCTCGTCTCAACCGAACAACTCTGACCTTCGCGCTAATTTGTCTTTGTTCCTCTCTCTTAAATAACTGAGTTAGACTAAAAAAGTACCGTATGGTTTATTTTATAGTGTTAAGACTCACAGTAACACATGTTTCATTAGGTGTGGTTAACTATGCGTTGTTTAGCTGGCATATGCCCCTAGTTGGTTACCAGTTTCGATGTTTAATTGAAACTTCAGTTATGTTTTCCAGTTTAATGCATGTTTTACACTAACTGACTGTCTTTTTCAATGTACTTCTTAAACTTCGAATACCGGACATAGTTCTTTTTTTTCGTGTTCACAAGTTTCTTAGGTTAATGAAAGCAATTTTATTATGTGATCCAAAGTTGTATAATTTCAGTTTTGCTAAAATAACATATAACCTTTAATGAAAAAATTCCTTGATATCCTTGTGGGGGTATAACCCTTTCACCTTGCCCGTTCGTGTGTTACCTAACAGATAACATCCTGGGTGAAGTTTGTCTATTATAATGAAATGGCCACCATACAACAACTGCCAATTTTCGTTTAATGCCTTAATTTCAGAGGATTTTGGGTGGGTACGTAATAGTACTTCCTGTCCAATGTTAAATTCTGTAACCTTTCTTATCTTTTTGTTGAACTGTTTTCTGCTTATTTCTGCTTGTTCTTCCATCTGTAGTAATGTTTGACGTACCTTTTCGTCTAGTGTTATTTCCTTTGTGGCTAATTTAGGTAAAGGTTTAGCCCATTCGTCAAGTTCTGTGCCTTGAAACATTAACTCTGTAGGTGTAAAGCCTGTTGAAGTATGAATTAAATTATTTACAATATGCTGAAATGTGGCTATGTATTCTACCCATTTTGTCTGTTTATTTGGTATATAAGTTCTTATAAAGCGATTAAATTCTTTAAAATTTCTCTCAATTGGGCTCGATTCTGGGTGAAATTTGGCTACTAATATATGTTTTAAGATTTTAGACTCGAGAAATGTTCTCCATTTATTACTAGTGAAGTTTATTGCATTATCAGTTAATATAATTTTCGGTTTTCCCACTAGTGGTATGCAGTCTACCATCATGCGTTTGATTATGGATCCCGACAGTACTGCTTTTATAGCATACGTTTTTAAGTACTTTGTGAAGACATCATAAAATGCGATAACATATTTAACTCCTCTCCTAGCTCGTGGATATGGTCCTGCTGCGTCAATGGAAACTAGTTCTCTAGGTATAGTTGGAATGATAGGGTGTAATACGTCCAAACAAGATCTATTGAGATGTTTAACCTTCTGGCATATTGTACAGTTATTTGTTATTTGTTCAATCCTGCGTCTGAGACTCGGGAAGTAACAATACGTTGATATTTTTGCTGTACATTTTGATACCCCGTAGTGTCCCCATACTCTGTGTGTGTGTCTTATCAAATTGTCTATGTATTCGTCCAGGATGCATACACACCAGGTGTTGGATTGTGGATTGCGCCTGTAGAAAAGAACATCGTTTGACAGTGTGTAATATTGTTTCAATGTACTATTGTCATCTGCCTGCAATTTTTGTATAACTTGTCTCCATCTATTGTCTTCCTTTTGTAGTTTGCTCATGTCTTTACACTTATTTCTGTAATATTGTTGAAATGTGCCATCATGCATCAGAAAAACTCTAAAATCGGAAGTCTGCTCGATCAATTCATTGAAGTCGCTCAAGCCTTGTAGCAAGCGCGAGAATGCTTCGGTAATTACATTCTGTTCACCCTTGATGTAAACTATCTCGAAATCAAATTCCTGGAGGAATAAACACAAACGTGCAACCCATTTGTGCAACAATTTACATGTGAGTAAAAACGATCATGCTTGATGGTCACAAAACACTCGTGTATGCCTTCCCCAGAGATACTATTGGAACCTGCGGAAAGCCCACACTACAGCTAACGCTTCAAGTTCAGTTGCCGAATAGGTTCTTTTACATCCCGTTAACGTTCTACTGGCAAAATTAATTATGTTTACTTTCTGTTCTTTATTATCATTTACTAATTGGAACAGACACGAGCCTAGTCCCTGACATGAGGCGTCCGTGCTCAAACAAAAGTTGTAGTTCATGTTAGGATGCTTCAAAATGGGTGCGTTCATGAGTGCCTGTTTGATTTTTACGAAATCTTCATCCCATTTTTCTGTCCACAACCACGTGTGGTTTTTCCTTAAAAGGTTGAGTAGGGAATCACTATGCAGTAACTGTTTGGGCACGAATTTTCGAAAAAAATGACGTGACGCCCAGGAAAGCTTTCAATTATTTACGTGTTTCTGGTGAGGGGAAATATTATATGGCATCAAGCTTTTTTTGTATCTGGTAAAATTACGCCTGGTGAAATAATGTGGCCTAAAAATTTTATTCGATCCCTTCCGAATTCGGACTTCTTAAAATTTGCTGTGACGTCATATTCTCCGAACTTTTGGAACACCTTGTATACCAATTCTACATGCTCTTGTCAGGTCTCTGAGGCTATGAAGAGATCGTCTACATACAACGTCACTTTGCTAATCAGTTCTGGATCCAATATTCTTTCTAAAGCCTCTATAAATACCCCAGCACTGACGTTGAGTCCAAATGGCGGTACTTGGAACTGATAGCTTCTGCCAGCATGAATGGACGCAGTGAATTTTCTGCTATCACTATGTAGGACTATTTTCCAATACGAAGCCTTCACTTCAACGGATGTTAAATACTTCACTCCATGAAATTTAAGCAATTGATCATCTAAGTTTCCGGCCTAGTACGTTTTGGTACGATGATCGTATTAATTTCCCGAGCATCAAGTACTAATCTGACTGATCCGTCAGGTTTGCTGACAGCTAGGATGGGACTGGAGTACGGTGAATGCGAAGGTTCTATTACCTTCCACAGAACCATTCTATCTATTTATTTGCGAACCGCTTCCTTCTTTGCCCATGGTATCGCATATGATTTATGGCAGTACGTTTTATGTGGGTAGACTTCCATTTTGTATTCATAATTTTTGATTATTGTCAGCTGTTTTCTAAAAATGTCTCGGTTTTCATAAATAAGATCTGCTAGTTCATTTTGTTGAGTTTCAGAAAGACATGTGGATTCTCCTACCTTCTCGTGGGCTGCCTGTTCGTTAATTATTTCCGTGTCTAATTGTTCGGGGAAAGGAATATCTATCAATAACACTTGTGGATAAACTAGTTTTACTTCAGCTTGTTTCCGTAACTGGCCATTACGCTCTATTGTTGACTTTACAAGATTGACCTTCACACTACGACTGCCCACTCGGAAATAGCAAAGTCCACTGCCTATGTCGATGTTTACTGTATACTGCCGGGAAATTTCCATACCTAAAATACAATTGACGATTATTTGTCAACGATTAAGAGTGTACAGTTTATCGTGACATCGCTAATGGTAACAGGTATTTGCGTCTGCCACTTAATACTTTTTGACTTATTACCTACAGCTGTAAAGATTTTACAATTTTCCGTTGGCAACACTGGTACTTTTAATGCTTTCGAAACTTCGTTAAATAAACTGTTAGAAATAATATTCGCAGATGCACCTGTATCTAAAATTACGTTGGTAATTATAGTTCCTATCTCTGCTCTTATTACAGCCTGCACAAGGTCACTTACATTGTTCAGTGCTCTCATCTCTTCTTCACATAGATCTTCTTCTACGGTAGCATCCTGATCATATCTTAAAAATAATCGTTTAAGATGTAATGTGTGCTTGTTTGTGCCCCCTGTTGTCAAATCGGTCGGCCGGTGGGGGCTCATTCCGACCGATCGTTGCTTACGGGGGGGGGGGGGGGGGGGACAACGGCGTTGCTTGATTACTGTCCGTTACCTCTACGAAGTGTACTGAGTGGTTATTCAGTCGCCAATTAGTTTCCGGACCGCTGCGTGCAACATTGCGGTCGCCCGTCGCTATTTCTCCTTGGTCGGTCATTCCTATTACTGTAAGTATTGTAATTTTCATTTGTGTACCGCCTTTCATAACGCGGACCTTACCAATCATTCAATCATTCACGTGATTTCTATCATTTCCATACCGGCGTGGACCGTAATCTATTATATCTTCTGTCTTCACATCTCTGTCGTGCCGAATGCCTCCGATTTCCGTAATTCCAGTTTCCATTATTTGGCCTTGTCGCATACGGATGCCAACGGTGTGGGTTTTGCCCACTGCCATTAAAATGATTCCCGTTACCGTTGTTTTGATTGGTTACGGAGTGTTCATTGCGATTACTTGTGCTCGGCACTTCTTCATATATTAGATCAATTCAGTCAAGCACGGAAAGAAAGTATTCAAGGTCGTTCTCCGGTATGTTTACCAATTTTTCGCGTAAGTTCGCGGGTAGTATGCTTTTCAGAACATCTACGTGCGGTATTGGATTGTTCCAATAGCACGTCTTATTCAAGTACTTTTCGAAATACTTCCTAAGCCCACCGTTTTTTAAGTTGAACGGTTGTGGGTTGAATATCTCACGTCGCAGTCTTTCTTGGACCCCAGTAGACCAATATTTCTCCAAGAAATCCCGTTCAAATTACTCGTAGGTGATGCACTGTTCAGCCATGTCTGTGGCCCACAAAAGTGCGTCGCTTTGTGTGAAGCCTACTACATATCTAATCTTTTGTGCCTCAGTCCAGTTTGTTAGTAAGACATTTTTGAATGCTCTTGCGAATACGACTGGATGGGTTTTTCTGGATTCTGTGGAGAAAACTGGAAACTGTCTACGTTGTAACAGGCTCTCATCGACTAGAATCGTCGAGATGCAAGGAGGCACGCCTACTGCCTGTTGCAGCACCGCGTTTAGTAAATAGCCATTATTTGCCTGCGCCGGTGCGTGCGCATACGCCAGACTGGGCGCGTGTTGTTCTGCGTTATTGACATCGCAATCTGGCACGGGCGAATAAGTGTCGCTCTGTCTGTTGCCTGATGTAGGCAAGTCATTTGAAACATTGTCTACCAGCAATTTCCTTGCGTATTCTGTCTTCGGCTACTTTGATTTCATTACCTAATTTTTCAAAAAGTTTTGTTTCCCGGTCAGTTATTGATTCATTTACATTACCGGTTTCTAAAGTTTCATTTATTTTGATAGTGTCTGCCTTGATACGTCCAGTCTCCTGTTTCAGAAGACCGACTTCTTCGTTAACTTTATTAACTTGGTCAAGTATTTCTTCACATGCGGACTGTACTCAGGTTAAATTTCATTGAATATCCTGTACGTTTTCATGTATTTCTTTTTGTACCGTTTGTGTTTGATTGTGTGTTTCTACGATTTCTGGCAGTTGCTGTTCCTGTTTGTTTGTAAGATCTGACAATTTCTTTTCTACATCATTTGCCAATACGTTGTATACACTATTGACTGTTTTGATGTCTTTGTCTTCGATCATTTGATCGATTTCATTGGTGAATTTATTTAAGCGTTGATCGAAATGTTTGTGCATATTTTCAAATTGCGTGTTTACACTTGAAGACTGCTGTTGGAACCCAATTTCCATGTTTGACAATTTTGTGTTTGTCACTTTGTGGCTGATTTCTAGATTCGACACTTTTGTTGATCGTTGTGTTGTGGCTGATTTCTAGATTCGACAGTTTTGTGTTCGTTGTGTTGTGACTGATCTTTAAATCAGAAAATTCCTCGGTCATGTTTGACATCAGACCATATAATGCCTCAAGCGTAACTGACGAAGCCTGTGTATTTATATTTATGCCGTTATTTGTAACCATGGCTACTCTACCACGGTCTGATTGAATCGAAACCGGGCTAGGTTCACTGATTTCAAGCGAAATATACTCATCTGATCTGGTAATCGATGCTTCATCGACTGTGCACAAGGTTTCATTTGCAAGTGGTTCGTTATTGTCAATCCCTGTGGAGTGCAATTGAATTGTATTTACTTTTGCATTATGTTGTGCTGAAAAACTAATTGCGTCATCATTTACGTCACTATTGTCAGAATCGGTGACGTGTCCATGAACATTTGTCAAATTAAAATTCGCGATTGTTATTTGTTGCGCGTCGGAAAGTTACAAGATGGCGCACTAGGTCTTCTAATTCTGCTATTGTTTAACATAAGGAAGTAATTATCAAAGTGTAATTGTGTGTTGCCACCAACCCTATCAGGATTTTAACATGGAAAGGGAAAGGTTCTGCTTTAAGTGGAGCTAAGCCAAGGTGCAGCCGCTGCACGCGTTTGCGCTTTTCCTACCTTAATTCCGCCTGAGCTGCGTCACTCACGATTACGTTAGTTTTGTAAATCCTTTTTCTTGTTCCTTCTGATTATTGTGTAATCCGTTTGTGCAATTAATTTGTTTCACCTTATTCGTCATTTTCCATGTGCGCCATGTAACAGAGAAACAGTAATTAGTACAAGCATATTTGTAGTACAACAATCAAGTACTTACTCTTTGTTCCACCAGCACTGTCCCTGTCAGCGGTCGCTAGTGAGGCTTGATAAATTAAAAAGTTAAATTTATTGATTTTTTTGAAAAGAGGAAAAAATTACGGATATGGAACTGTAAGTTTCGAATTTTTGACAGGCTTTTTTATTAATTGTATTGGCCGGCTTGAATGCGGACGAATTCAGTGCTGCGTGAAATTTGCCAGTAATATAATTTACAATTCTGATTAATTACATTTTTGAACTCTACGTCACTGTTGATTTAATCAGAGTTTTCACCTTAGACGTAGAATTAGTTCTTCTGAAACAATATTAATTCATTACTCGCCATCGGTGTTCTTCTCTTTGTTGACCGTATGTATCTTCCTGAGTCGACATCGGTTCACTTCACGAGGACGGTGGAAACCAAGGAACACAATGCTACGTCGCTTTAAATAATTCTCGTAAAACTTAGATACTTCGCACTATTTTTTATTTACAACACAGTAAGACTTGCTCTGCTCGTCGCACAAACCATAAATACTAACAAGATGGCTGCCTTGCAGCACACACCAAAAATTACGTCCATCCCCTACAAGTTAACAATCGAAAAGTGTCTCTTAACTCCTCTTTGGAGTATGAAACAAAAGAGAATCCAATATGAACATTACAGAGATTATATTCTACATCCCTCGCAATTTAATCTTCGGCGCTGCCTTAAACGTATTGTATATCTCTGCGTCGGAATGTGTCATTACAGCGCTAAATATGTTTTTTGACTGCGCAACAACCGTTAAATGTTCCACATATTATTGCGTACGGTCGTCCGCGTCGCCACTCGCACTTTCAGTGTCATTTTCACTGTGAGTGCCGTACTATCCGTAGAATAATATGCTGTGCCGTGGTCTTCAATTCTGAGTGCGGTGCATGTGCGTTTATTCTCCAAGAACCGATGCTGTGGCAGATCATTCACCTTTCATACAGCCCGGGAAGGATCTTCTCCGTCGTATCCACATTTTCAGTGGGGTACACACTGCACATCAACACCCGACGTCAAGGTCAGTGATGCTTGCACAATTGTAGTTTGCTGATTAGTATATCAGACGTTGCGTAGCACAGCATCACAAAAAATGATTCGCAGCACTATTGCACACGTGTTTGTGTACCACTATATGTTTCGTCGTGAACTTTGGTGTGATAATCGCTTTTAGTCCTTCAGGTTTTTTTTCCTTTTAGATAGTTCTTCAAGATCGTCATTTACATATGGCTCGATACACACACAAAATTCACATAAATATTTTGACATAACAATGCATATTACAATGGCTTACATCTAAGGCTGACACTCCACCCATTACTTGCATCAAACATAGAGAATTCTTAAATACTAAAACATTACAAAATTCCTTTTTCAATTACAGTTACTGGTTAGTATAGTTTGTTAGCTCCAAAAAAGTTTTCTTCGTACATAAATACAAAATATCCATTAGATTCTGTTGCCACATACGCATTTAATGCATCCACATTTTATTTTCCGGTCATGCATGCATCAGCTTTGAGAGTTTCATATTTTCGGAGTAACATGGAAAAGCATTTACATCATGAATCTAAATTACGCGTTGCTATCCTAAGTACGCTTTGGCGCCGCCTCTTGTACTGAAGAAGGAATAAAGAATTCTACTCTACTGGTTTATGGATTACTAAGGAAATGCTGTTCGCCCTTTGTTATATCACTTGTCAGGGAACTCCTGTTTTACGTGTAGCTTTGAGTTCGTAACGTAAAAGTCTTTGCATCACTTCGTACTTATCTCTTACAATTATGGGGAAATGACATTGTTTACGTCCATATTTAATGCAATAAAAGTTCATTAGTATTATATGAGTTCATATGCCTCCGTGTTTATGTGCATTTTGTAGTCAGTATGTACAGGAAACATGTTTCGTGATTGTACTGCGACGATGTATATTCATATTCTTCATTTGCTTGATGACCTAAATATACACATAGACATACTAATAACTTAGTCATTTCTTTCAGGTGCGGCCCGTTTATTCATTTGGTACCTATAGCACCCGTCAGAAATCTCTTTTTCTGCGCCGTGTCGATGCACTGGTCGCAGCAGTACAAAAAAACTTATAACTAACTTAAAAACTAATTGCGTTTCATAGCTCATAAGCTGCTCATATACTCGGTCATCACCTTCGCTGGCAGAGGTTTTTTCATAGTTCATTCTCATTTGTTCATTTATATATTCACTTGCATTTTTATTCCTCTTATTCCTTTACCATGTTAAGAAAGTTATTTTGACATTTCCTACGGTATCCCATCCTTTTGTTAGCTAACAAGTCCTGTATGTTTCATTGTAATGATTCCTTTTAATTCTAGTTACAATGGATATATATTTGAGTATTGACGCAACTTCGCATGTTGATATACTACATATAGATGTTAGTGTTATTATTTACTTTGAAATTGGGCTTAATACTTGTGCAGCTTCACGTTTCTATTTGGTTGTACCGCGAATTAGCCTGTTGCGCTTGTGCAAGGTCAATGTCTCTTACCTAGTACTAACGCAAACATGCATTGTTGAGCGCGCACAGCTGACTCGTACGCTGATCCAGTTTGCATTTCGCTTCGCGTGAAGCTGTGTTTTGTCACTCCTTCCGAAACAAATATTTGTCTTTGCTTGCAAAACAAGAAAATTACACTACTCGTGAAAAGCTTTTAAGTCTTTGTGGGGGGTGGAGATCTTTGTCTCTACCTGTTCTTTCATATACCAACCTATAAGTTCTCGGATAAGGTATTTTTGCAATAATATATGGCCCTGAGTATAGTAATTGCCATTTTTTGTCCAACTTACCGATCTTTGTCGATCTGGGATGTGTTCTCAAGAGGACTCGTTGCCCTTCGAAAAAATTGTACCTCTTTTTAACTTTTGTTGTATATTCTTTCTGTATTTTGCTCTATTTTCTAGTGTAATTACTGCTTGTTTGATTGTATCCTGTAAAGTTAACTCTTTAGTAGGAAATTTTGGTATGGGTGATTCCCATTCGTCAGTTTGCTTTGTGTTAAACATAAGTTCATTAGGAGTGAAACCTGTGGTAGAGTGGGGGAGATTGTGTACTATTTGCATAAATGGAGTCACGTATTCAATCCATCGTGAATGTTTATTATGAGAGTATGTCCTTATAAATCTACTGAATTCTTTAAACACCCTCTCCACGGGACTTGCATCTGGGTGGAAAGAACTTACCAAGATGTGTTTAATGCCCTGTGTACTCATGAATTGTTTCCATTTTCTTCCTACGAAATGGGCTGCATTGTCTGTTAATGACTTTGGGTTTCCCTACTCTTTGTAAATAATCCTCTTCAGTTCTCCTTATGATGCTACTGGCTGTAGTGGTTTTGATAGCATAAAGTTTGATGTAGTTTGTGGAAATATCATAAAGAGCTATTAAATATCTGACACCATATTTGGTCTAGGATATGGCCCTGCGATATCCAGAGAAACCATTTCCAGTAGAGCTTTGGTTAGTATGGGATGTACTTCTGTAAACTTTTACATACTGTATGGTTTTGTTCTTTGGCAAATAGCACACTTTTTTAATATTTGTGAAACACGTCGTCGTAAATTAGGAAAGTAACAAAGTTTGGAAATCTTGTCTGTACATTTTGTTACTCCGTAGTGCCCCCATACTTCGTGTGTGTGTTTGATAAATTCGTCGATATTTTCCTCTGGAAGGCATACATACCAATGGTTAGAACTTTCGTGCTTCCTGTGGAACAAAACGCCTTCGAATAACTGATACCATTTACTTACCTTGTGGTTGGCATTCCGGTTAAGATTTAGTATTACCTTTTTCCACCTGTTGTCTTGCTGCTGTATTATTCCCATCTGTTTATAAATTTTTTTGTAGTCTGATTATTGTGTACTACTTCGCATCAGTAATGTACGGATTTCTGAATCGTGTTCAGACAGTTCACTGAACTCGTCTAGTCCCTGATAATGCATCTTCAATAACATTGTGACTGCCCTTTATGTATATTATTTCAAAATTGAATTCCTGCAGGTACAAACACCACCTCGCTAGTCTTCGGTGTAACAGTTAACATGTTAAGAGACAAGAGAATGATTGGTGATCACAATAGACTTTAGTGTTTTTGCCCCAAAGAAAATACTTATATTTCTTGAACCTCCAAATTACTGCTACACTTTCCAGTTCTGATATGGAATATGATCTTTCTGCCTCTGATAAAGTTCTGCTGGCAAAGCTAATGGATACGGTTTTTTCTTCTTCTTCTTCTTGTATCTGGAACAAACATCCCCCCAGCCCTTGAGACGAGGCGTCCGTGCTTAAACAAAAGTTCTTAGACATGTCAGAATGACTCAAAATGTTTGCTGATATTAATGCATTTTTAATTTTGGTAAAGTCCTCTTGGCATCTCTCGTCCCATAGCCAAAGCTTATTCTTTCTCGACAGGTTAAGTAGGCATCGCTATTCATAAGCTGTTGTGGTATAAATTTTCGGAAAAAGGAAGTTAGTCCTAGATATGCTTTCAATTGTTTTGTGTTCCTTTGGGGTGGGCAATTACGTATGGCATCTAGTTTCTTTGGGTCTGGTAATATACCCTGTTCTGATACGATATGTCCTAAAAATTTTACTTGTTCTTTGCCAAAGTTAGATTTCTTTAGATTTGCTGTACTCCGTACTTTGTAAATCTCTAAAATACCTTTTCTATTATACTGATGTATCCTGCCCAAATTGATGTGGCTATTAACATATCGTCAACATAAATGGTAACTTTACTGAGCAATTCAGGTCCTAAGACCTTGTCCAAGGCTGATGTAAATACGCCTGCGTTAACGTTTAAGCCAAAGAACTTGAAATTCATAACTCCTGCCACTGCAGACAGATGCTGTGTATTTTCTATTCTCCTACTGTAACGTTATTTGCCAGTAAGATTTCTTTAGGTCAAGGCTGCTGAAATATTTGGTGTTATGAAATTTTAGCAATTGTTCATCTAAATTATCTGGTTTTGTTCTTACTGGTACTAGAATTTTGTTTATGCCTCTAACGTCTGAAATTAGTCGTACTGATCCATCAGGTTTGTTAACAGGTAATATTGGGCTGCAACATGGAGAAAATGGTGGCTGTATGATTCCCCATACGTACATTCTATTAATTTCCTGTTTAGCTGCTTTACGCTTTCCCACGGTATAGGGTAAGACATAACGGAAAATGTTTCATGAGGATAGACATTAAGTTTATGTTCATAATCTTTCATTACGCCTGGATTCTTATTAAAAACACTTGCATGTTTAAAAAGTAAGTCAGAAAGCTCTTGTCGTTGTGTAGCATCTAGAATATTTTATTCGTTCAATTTTTGTTCTACTAATTCCTGGCTAACTTCAGTGACGGACTCATGTTCGTTATCACATTTGTTCACAAAATACACGGTAGGATATGAATACTGTACAGTGACATGGGGTTCTGGGTTTACCTTCTCATACCTCTCCGGTGTGGTAATTACGCTGATAGAAAACCTTTGGTCCTTCACAAAGAAATGGCACTTCCATTACCTATGTCTATTTGAGTTTTGTAGGTTCTAAATGTGTCCATACCTATCAAGCTGTTGACTATAAGTTTGTCTACTATTAAAAAATTACACTGCACAGAAAATTGTTCAATATTCACGGTGATAAGAGCTTGGTGTTTTACTAATTTGGTTTTGCCGCCTGCAGCGGTTTGTACTTTGCAGTTTTGCACTGGCAGAACAGGAAATTTATTCCATCTTTTTAATTCAGTGGAAAATGCTTCAGACATTAAATTAGTCGTGGGCCCTGTATCAAGTATTAACTGTGTGTCTGTATAAAATATTTTCAGTCTGCCTACTGCCTGCACATGTTCCTCCAGTGTATTTTTCGCCGATTTTAATTCATGTTGCTATAGATCGTCCTTTGTGTCTCATTGTTCATCGAATCGTACGAAACATGATTGCAAATCTGGTGTTCCCCCATAGCTTATGAGGTCTATAGTACGGGCTCAACTACGACTGATTCGGGTTTTCCTATGGTGTAGTATGATCTACTTCGGTACACGGAACAGGTTCTGTCAGTTGTACTGTGTGACTGTTTCTCCAGCGTGTATCATTTCCAGTTCGCAACATGCCTTCTCGTGTGTACGTATGGATGTTGTGAAATGTTGCCGTACTGTGATTTTGCTACGCAAAGGTTGGCTGCGGTACGGCGTGTTGTATGTTATTCTCGTTGCCGTGCTCCGGCCACCGATGCGGCTGGCTGTTTTCATTTGCACGCGGTGCGTAATTTTGAGAGGAGGGATTGAAATTAGCTTGTGGTTCGTAATAGTTCCTGTTATACGGAAATTTTTGTTTAAATCTCTTGTTCCCACCCATTTCCATTCCCGTATACATTACCGCGGGTAATGTATCCTTGCGGTTGAGCGCACAAGCCTTGCTGTGTGTACATGTCTGGCTTTTCGTATTGACCATTCAAGTTACGTTTTGCGGTGTTTGGCTGTCTGACGCCCTATTTGATACTATTGTCTCTTCATATATTAGTTCGATTGAATCTAAAATGGATAGAAAGTATTCTGTGTCGTGTTCAGGTGTAGTAATTAATTTTTCACGAATTTGTGGTGGCAAACAACTTTTTAAAATTTTAAAAACATCCATATGAGAAATAGGATTCGTCCAATAATGTGTTTTGTTGAGATACTTCTCAAAATATCTTCGCAAGCTACCATATTTGCCATTAAAAGGGGCGGGGTTAAGAATCCCTCGCCTAAGTCTTTCCTGTACGGCTTTTGACCAATATTTGTCAAGGAACGCCCGTTCAAATTGTAAACATGTGGTACAACGCTCAGCTTCCTCGGTCGCCCACAAAAGTACATCGCCTTGCGTATACCCAACAACATACCTGATTTTTTGTGCTTCCGTCCAATTTCTAGGAAACATGTCGCAAAGTACTAATAAACACAACAGGACTGATCTTCTTACATTCGCTCGCGAATGTTGGAAACTGAGTGTGTCTTAATAGACCTTCGTCAGCAAATATAGTGCACAAGCTGTGGTTGCATAGCTGTCATAATTATTTACATTTCTCGCAGGTACTGGTTCTGGTGTCATGCCACGTAAACTTACACTTTGTGGTCTGTCATTACTATTGGCGTTGTTTGTAGTGATTGCAACGATCCGTGTAAATACATTACTTTGGTTTGCTGTGGCTGGCACTTTGTTAACCAAGTTGTCTTAAAGTAGAAAGAGCAATAATTTTCTTCAAATCAAATTCAAAATTACAAAATGTGTACAACTTGTGTCTCTGTATCAGTTTCACCTAAGTAGTTGCGTATCTGGTGCTCTGTAGCTTGCAGATTGGTGTTCACTTTGTAGATAATGTCATTTCCCTTTTGCTGAATAACCTTCTCAACTAGATCACTAATTAATTTACATTCCTTCACTACCTTTTCCGCTGCGGTACTGGTTTTATCTAACGTACCTGCTTCAGCTTGTGAAATTACGTCAGATAAACTTTCATTAATTTAGTCTCTTTCCTCTTTGGCACAGACTGATTCGATTTCAAATGACGTTACTTTTAAAGTGAGTTCATCTATTGCTGCTGGTATATTTTCGTAATCCTGGTGCAGTTCGTTTGCTACGGTAGAGATGTTCTTTACTGTGGAAGTTAATTGTGTTTGTGTAGCTTCCAGGTTCGTGTGTGTGTGTCTTTCATCGCTTTTATTTGCTGCTCTACTATATCATTCTGCTCGTTAAATGTCACATTCATCTCCTCTTAAAACTTGTTTTTGTTCTTGTTTTATGTGATTTATCTCATGTGTCACTACGGTAAGTTTTTGTGACAAACTGTCAAATTTTGTTTTTATGTCTGTTCGCCAATCAGTGTTTATATTTTTTATTTCTGCACGCAAACTCGAGTTTGTATATTGTATGCTTGCACGCAAATTGGTTCAACTGGTGTTCATACTATCCAGTTTTTGAAGTATCGCGGCAAATGCGGCATTTTGGTTGCCATTTAATGTACTTTGGGTGTTGACAACTTTGCTCTGCAAATGAATATTTGAACTTCGTGTGATGGGTGACGGTAAAGTGTCGTCAAAAATCATGTTATCTTCCCTTTCTATGTTTTCCTGTGCGAATAGAATGTTGTTCGCGGAGATATGTGATGCAGTGTCATCTATCGTCATCAACGTATCATCAAAGTTCGAGCTCGCCGGCCGGTGTGGCCGTGCGGTTCTAGGTACTTCAGTCTGGAACCCCGTGATCGCTACGGTCGCAGGTTCGAACCCTGCCTCGGGGATGGATGTGTGTGAAGTCCTTAGGTTAGTTAGGTTTAAGTTGTTCTAAGTTTTAGGGGACTGATGACCTCAGATGTTAAGTCCCATAGTGCTCAGAGCCATTTGAAAAACAAGTTAGGGCCCTGTGTAAGCTCACTAGCACTTCTCATTTCGGTCATGCTCATCTCTGAACTATTTAATACCACCAGTTGTGGAAGACTTCAGATGTTCTATCCTGAGATTGTACGCCATCTTGGCTCACTGCGCTTTCGCCATTTCCAACAATAATGGGAACAGATTTTTGTGCCATCATGTCTGAATATTACAAGTAAAGTTTTTGGAAAACAGAAAGTTGAAATATATTATTTTCTGAATTTAAAGATACGATTTACGTGTCGTCAAGCGTTATTTAGCTACTTTTATGAAGCACAAAATGTTAGGCTATGACACAGAAACTTTATATTTTTCTCTCTCTACTCATTACTTAAAATTTCTGAAAAATTCACTACAATGTATTAAGGAAAGGAAATTAAGGAAAGATACTTCTAATTATTGAGCAGGAGACGCTACCAAACATAGCTAAGCAAGCGGTTGCGTAGGGTCCTACCTTTGCTGCGATGAAACAAACATGGTATTTCCAAAATTTTCCACAAATTCCGGTTTCTTTTTGCTTCCTTTCTGAATTGGTTTTCTCCACAAGAAATTTTGGTTCTCGTTATTTTGCTCCCGGTCGTGGTGTTGCACATGAAAATTTGAAAATACATAGTACAAGCAAAA
Organism: Schistocerca americana; assembly: GCF_021461395.2. Lineage (NCBI taxonomy): Eukaryota > Metazoa > Arthropoda > Insecta > Orthoptera > Acrididae > Schistocerca > Schistocerca americana. The sequence continues at coordinate 256,915,585 of NC_060124.1, forward strand.
ACAAATCTCATGCACTGTCATAAACAATTTTGGATAATTTACACAACTGGTTTCATGTCTTTCTCAATGTCCTCACACGGTCGCCAGTTGTGCAAATTTATGTACATATGCTTATATATAGCAATGATAATAAAAAAAGGTATATAAATAAAGAGATTGATAGAAATCAATTATTTTAAATTAATGCCCAAACTTTGGATTTTTTATAATTTCTTTGTTTTGAGTCTGTTTTAATGTGAACTTACTTCTGATGTTATTGGTTATAATCATCTTCTTCCACCATGAATGTTTATCTGTTGACCGTGTCTATAGCAGTTCTTAATCGGGCTTCTTCCGAAGGCAGGCCGCTTGTGGACCTGACATTGAGATGATGCACGGAAGAAAAGAAAACTTTCGTGGTTTTGCACAAATGATAATTATTATTCAAACAACACAAATGGCTACGACACACATCTTACAAAAATACGTCTTCTCCACTCGATAACTAAAGATAGTCTCTCTATTAAGGGACATAAAGATTGAATCGAATTTTATATCATTTGTTATCCATCTTCAGGTGTAGCAAAATATATCTTTATCGGCGCATACAACGGCCTTATGTACCTATACACGGGATTTATGTGAATACTGTTTTTAGTTTTGAATTGCTAGCTGTTTGTTATTATAAATTTGTTTAAAGGATACTACATACATTTTAAAATAGCCTCAGCCATTTTAAACTTTTGTCGCATATTGATATCGAGCTTGAGTTGAAACATTTAATTGATTAGGGCTCAAAGACAATGTTTTGTAATAACTGTTTGGTAAGAATTGTTGTTAATATATTTGTTTCAAGGGATGTTTGAATTCATGTTATCCCAGCACCTTTCCGCTCCTTCACGGCAACTACCATAACAATAACACAGACCTTGCTGGGCTGGAAACCCGAACTAGTTCGTCAGGATGTAGACTGGGGACCTGTGTAGCGCCGGTAGATGTAATACACTGAAGAGCCTAAGAAACTGGTACACCTGCCTAATATCGTGCAAGACCCCCTCTAGCACGCAGACGTGCGGCAATACGATGTTTTAAGGACTCGACTAATGTCTGAAGTAGTGCTAGGGGGAACTGACACCATTGATCCTGCAGGGCTGTCCATAAATCCGTAAGAGCACGAGGGGGTGGAGTCTCTTCTGAACAGCACGTTGCAAGGCATCTCCGATAAGCTCAATGATGTTCATGTCTGGGAAGTTTGGTGGCTAGCGGAAGTTTTTAAACTCAGAAGAGTGCTGGAATGGCCCAATTCCGTCGGTACGTGAATGGATGCTGGTGATCAGACGGGATGCTTACGTATGTGTCACCTGTCAGAGTCGTATCTAGACGTATTAGGGCTATCCTCTCATATCACTCCAACTTCACACGCCTCACACATTACAGAGCCTCCAGGTTCCATGTATTCACGAGGCTGTCTCGACACCCGTACACGTCCATCCGCTCGATAGAATTTGAAACGAGACTCGTCCGGCTGGACAACATGTTTCCAGTCATCAACAGTCCATTGTCAGTGTTGATGGGCCCAGACGAGTCAAAAATGGTTCAAATGGCTCTGAGCACTATGGGACTTAACATCTTAGGTCATCAGTCCCCTAGAACTTAGAACTACTTAAACCGAACTAACCTAAGGACATCACACAACACCCAGCCATCACGAGGCAGAGAAAATCCCTGACCCCGCCGGGAATCGAACCCGGGAACCCGGGCGTGGGAAGCGAGAACGCTACCGCACGACCACGAGATGCGTGCAATTCCAGACGAGTCGTAAGGCTTTGTGTCGTGCAGTCAGCCAGGGTAAACGAATGGGCCTTCGGCTCGAAACACCGTATCGACTATGTTTCGTTCAATGGTTCGCACGTTGACACTTGTTGATAGCCCAGCACTGCAATATCTAGCAATTTGCGGAAGGGTTGCACTTGTCACGTAGGTCGATTCTCTTTAGTCGTCGTTGGTCCCGTTCTTGCAGCGATCTCGAGATTTGATGTTTTACTCGATTCCTGATATTCACTGAACACTCGTGAAATGGTCGTACAGGAAAATCCCACTTCATTGCTACCTCGGAGATGCTGTGTTCCATCGCTCGTGCGACGACTTTAACTCCACGTTCAAACTCAATTAAACCTGAATGAGATTTTCACTCTGCAGCGGAGTGTGCGCTGATATGAAACTTCCTGGCAGATTAAAACTGTGTGCCCGACCGAGACTCGAACTCGGGACCTTTGCAGGAGAGCTTCTGTAAAGTTGGGAAGGTAGGAGACGAGGTACTGGCAGAAGTAAAGCTGTGAGTACCGGGCGTGAGTCGTGCTTCGGTAGCTCAGATGGTAGAGCACTTGCCCGCGGAAGGCAAAGGTCCCGAGTTCGAGTCTCGGTCGGGCACACAGTTTTAATCTGCCAGGAAGTTTCAATTAAACCTGATAACCTGCCATTGTAGCAGCAGTAAGCGATCTAACAACTGGGCCAGACACTTGTCTTATATACACTCCTGGAAATTGAAATAAGAACACCGTGAATTCATTGTCCCAGGAAGGGGAAACTTTATTGACACATTCCTGGGGTCAGATACATCACATGATCACACTGACAGAACCACAGGCACATAGACACAGGCAACAGAGCACGCACAATGTCGGCACTAGTACAGTGTATATCCACCTTTCGCAGCAATGCAGGCTGCTATTCTCCCGTGGAGACGATCGTAGAGATGCTGGATGTAGTCCTGTGGAACGGCTTGCCATGCCATTTCCACCTGGCGCCTCAGTTGGACCAGCGTTCGTGCTGGACATGCTCAATGGGGGACAGATCCGGAGATCTTGCTGGCCAGGGTAGTTGACTTACACCTTCTAGAGGACGTTGGGTGGCACGGGATACATGCGGACATGCATTGTCCTGTTGGAACAGCAAGTTTCCTTGCCGGTCTAGGAATGGTAGAACGATGGGTTCGATGACGGTTTGGATGTACCGTGCACTATTCAGTGTCCCCTCGACGAGCACCAGTGGTGTACGGCCAGTGTAGGAGATCGCTCCCCACACCATGATGCCGGGTGTTGGCCCTGTGTGCCTCGGTCGTATGCAGTTCTGATTGTGGCGCTCACCTGCACGGCGCCAAACACGCATACGACCATCATTGGCACCAAGGCAGAAGCGACTGTCATCGCTGAAGACGACACGTCTCCACTCGTCCCTCCATTCTCGCCTGTCGCGACACCACTGGAGGCGGGCTGCACGATGTTGGGGCGTGAGCGGAAGACGGCCTAACGGTGTGCGGGACCGTAGCCCAGCTTCATGGAGACGGTTGCAAATGGTCCTCGCCGATACCCCAGGAGCAACAGTGTCCCTAATTTGCTGGGAAGTGGCGGTGCGGTCCCCTACGGCACTGCGTAGGATCCTACGGTCTTGGCGTGCATCCGTGCGTCGCTGCGGTTCGGTCCCAGGTCGACGGGCACGTGCACCTTCCGCCGACCACTGGCGACAACATCGATGTACTGTGGAGACCTCACGCCCCACGTGTTGAGCAATTCGGCGGTACGTCCACCCGGCCTCCCGCATGCCCACTATACGCCCTCGCTCAAAGTCCGTCAACTGCACATACGGTTCACGTCCACGCTGTCGCGGCATGCTGCCAGTGTTAACGACTGCGATGGAGCTCCGTATGCCACGGCAAACTGGCTGACACTGACGGCGGCGGTGCACAAATGCTGCGCAGCTAGCGCCATTCGACGGCCAACACCGCGGTTCCTGGTGTGTCCGCTGTGCTGTGCGTGTGATCATTGCTTGTACAGCCCTCTCGCAGTGTCCGGAGCAAGTATGGTGGGTCTGACACACCGGTGTCAATGTGTTCTTTTTTCCATTTCCAGGAGTGTAGATGTTGCCGACCGCAGCACCCTATTCTGCCTTTTTACGACTCTGTATTTGAATACGCATGCCTATACGAGTTTCTTTGGCGCTTCCGTGTAAAACCATAGTGAAAATTATTCCATTTATTACCTTAAATTTAAGTAACTGTTGTTTCTTCTGCGTCGACTGGCGGCTTCGTAAACCGGAGAAGAATCCGCTGAATCCAATAGCGGACTCAGGGCTGTCGAGGACGCTGCATCAGCTCGGAGTAATAATCGATGAGCAATCGATGACACCCCGATGCCGCGGTTCTGCCGCCTGCTGGCGAGGTAGACATGAGCCGTCGATAGCCTTGGTTGGATAGGCGGTCCCAATGACGTGTGCGTTTTGATTCACACGCAGTTTCCGAGATCGTCTTGTAGGGCAACAAATGCAAGATCAACATTACAACAAGCTCACACACAAGACGTTAACATACCACAACCAGACACGTGAATGAAAACGGCATGAACGTAATCGATCCTACTAAGTAAGAGCGAAACGTTAGTGGAAGTGGAGTATTTATGGCGCCGAGGTGAGGCTCTGCTGTATGTCGTCATTCGCAGTGGCCGAAATGATTCTGCTCTTCCACAGTCGACAGCGATCTTCAGTTCCGCTACATCTGCTTAAAGAATATCTGTACAGGGACTTTCACGTTTTGTGAAACAATATTCTAGACGTTGTTGCGTCCTACCTTGTGTCCCTTCTGAAATGTAACGGGAGTAACGAAGGTGGTTCGGTGTGAACTGTTCTAACCACTTTCTGCTGAGTTGGTTAGAGTTTCACTTCCTGACGCAGTAACGGTTTTGATATGTTTACGCTTCCTCCTGTCGGCTGCGACAGTCCAGAATGAGTGAGTAACGTCGGATGTTCGAACTCTGAAAAAAAAAAAAAAATTAATTTTTATCCTAAGTGAGGTATAACTATGAACAGAGAAGAGATAAAAGAAAATGTTTTAAGGGGGGTAGGACGTCAAGCGGGCCAACTTGGAGCAGGAGGGACACCACAGGACATTTTATTTTCTACTGTCTATACTTTTACAAATAAATCCATAAAACTTTGTCATCATGACCAGGAAGGATTCAGGATTCACACTCATAGCAGTAGTAGTGCAAAAACATAACAAAATAAATTTTTTTAGATATGAAGTTTCATCATTTTTTTCACCTACTGTTGGCTGCATTTGTTGTTACAGGTACATTTTTCTTCACAAGTAAGAGAGATTCTTTGATGAATTTTGCACAGCATACAAAACATACTTACAGGTGTATGAAACTCTAGCATTTTCCAAAACTTTTAAAATCTGTGGTAAAAATTGTGATAATTAACTACAAAAATTGATTTTTTTCTAAACATAAAGTTTAAAATGTAACAGCTCATTCATTTTTTCATAAATTAAATAGATTCTAGAGTTTCAGACACCTGTAAGTATGGTTTGTATGCTGTGGAAAAATCATCGAACCGACTCTTACTTATGAAGAAAAGTGTACCTATACCAACAAATGTAGCCAATAGTAAGTGCAAAAATTATGAAATTTCACAATTAAGAAAAAATTATTTTGTTATGTTTTTGAACTTCCGCTGCTACGAGTGTGAATCCTGAATCCTTTCTGGTCATGCTGACAAAGTTTTATGAATTTATTTGTAAAAGTATAGACAGTGGAAATTAAAATGTCCTGTGGTGCCTCTCCTGCTCCAAGTCGGCCCGTTTGACGTCCTATCCCCCTAAAATAAAAATTATAGGCTGCAAAGAGGGTCACCCATTGCTATTAATTGCCGTGATCTTGAACGTGATTTTCAAGGTTTTTTTTTAAAAATAGGATCCCTAATATTTGAATTGAAAATTTGAAAAGAGGGACAAATTTTACATATTGATACATTATAAAAGCTCATGACAAGGTTCAATGGATGTCAAACAAGCAAATCGGTTTTTAGTTCTAGAAGGAGTTCACTTGAAATAGAGGAGATATGCAGCAAAATCCAATGTTAGACACAAATTGGAAGGGGTATCCTGAGGAATGATGGGCGAGGAAATTCACTCAGAGACTTGTAAACCAATGTTCTACGTTTCATTTATGTTTGTTTGTTGCAGATGTCAATATAAAATTTATAAGTCCCGATATATTTATTTTTGCCAATTAATGCGTTAATTAAAATTTTAAATTCAGATCACTCTTCGCTCTTTTCAAATGCGACGTCACAAATATGGGTTTTCATGAAACAAAACTAAAGTTTCGAATGACGTTTGGTAATTAGCGTTAAGTTCATGATTGTTGGTAGTGATACATGACCCCCTTACGCCCCATCTGTTTTTTGTCTAACATTGTTCATTGCGGTGGGTCTCTTCTATTCGGAATTAATCTCTACTAAAACTAAAAACAGGGTTTCCTTCTTGACCTTCATTGAATCTTACCATGACGTTGAATAAAGTATCATTTTGCACGTAAAATTTGCCACTCTTTTAAAATTTTGAATCTAATATTTGGGATCCCATTAAAAACATCGCTTCAACCTCCAAATCAGCTTAAAAAACTCGTTCTAGGTCATAGCCACTAGTAGCAATGTACGACCCTCTTTGCCACGTACAGCTGTAATAAGAGAGAGAGAGAGAGAGAGAGAGAGAGAGAGAGAGGTTTGATACCTGGCTCTTCTATGCAAAGAGCATTCTTCCAGCCAGCCGCTCTGTGGAGCGGTTCTAGGCGCTTCAGTCCGGAACCACGCAGCTGCTACGGCCACAGATTCGAATGCTGCCTTGAGCATGGATGTGTGTAATGCCCTTAGGTTAGTTAGGTTTAAGTAGTTCTAAGACTAGGAGACTGATGGCCTCAGATATTGAGTCCCATAGTGATTAGAGCCATTTTTTGATCATTCTTCCATGTTGTCAAACCAAATGTGCTCCAGTTCTGGTCCCAAGACTGGTGAAGAATTCATGTTGGAAGGCGTTCCTTTCCTACACCAGCATCGTTTAAAACTGCTGGATAATCGTCGGTGCATGGAGATGTGATGCAACACATCCTACACGTGCTTGGTGGCTATAAGCCGGGTTAACTAACAGACTAGTCCTGCCCCTCGCCATGTGAGGGTAAGTAATTCACCCAGATACGTTTAAGCACATGATCGTTTCATAGTCTGGATGTTATGGATAAGGGCGGCATGGGCGTACTGACCTTCAAATCGCTGAATGCGGTACACTCCCCAGTGAAGCTGTATTATTGTGACACGGTACTTCTTCCATATAGATGTCTTTTCTGGTTCTGCATTCGGTCCTTGCTTCATTCTTAGAACGACAGAATATTCGACAAATGGCTTGGCCAGCCCATTTCTCCGACTTAAATCCCATTGAGCACGTTTGGGATGCATTGGGAAGACGTACTGCTGCACGTCCACTTGTGTCGACGATGACCCAGCAGCTGTCAGCCGCGGTGGTAGAGGAGTGGAACACGCTACCACAAGAACTTCTTACCGACCTTGTGGCTAGAGTGGAAGCATCTTGGAGACCACGCAGTTCCATCCGTGGTGACCAGACATACTATAAACGACAATGTCCTGCCCTTTCTAATGTCCAGGGGACCATCAGAAACCACTAAAAGTGTATTTAAAACTGCGCTGTGTGTTACAGTGACAGGTGGATTCGGGCTGTTTGGAGGTCATAGCTAGTCGCCTCTACTTCTGCCTTCGTCCCGCAGACCCACTGTCTGGAAGGCCAGGTGTTATAGAAACCCTTACCTGCAGCGAAGGTCTGGTCGACGATGCGCACTCACGAGGGCACATTGGACCAACACAGAACAATTTTCTTTGAGTAGAAGCGTTATTTCTGTTCGTATCAGTACGCATTTCTTTCAGTTACCTGTAACAGTTCTTTCTATGTATGGTCCAAGTTTCATCGAGATGCAGTCACGCTTCATGAGAAAGTTACTTTTGTCGTTCAGTTTTGCGCAACTTTGTGGACCGTCGATGATTGTGAGCTCACGACGTTGTGATAATGGTTTTGTTGTTTTGACCAACTCCAACGCCGTTAATAAAATAACTCGCATCCCTTGCGAGGTTCGACTACGTATCTTAACAGTCTGCCTAAGTCTGAATATCCGAGTACCGCACTGCAGACACTCATTTCTGTCGGCAGAAGCTGGTCAAGACTGCCGCCCCGCCTAACACTGCACTGGGAGAAACTACTCTGAGTGGAGACACAAAGTTAGAATATCTTACAGAGTTCGGCGATTTTCTCCAGTATGTTGGGATCCACCTGCGACCTCACACAGACTGCACTATAAGCACAAATGAGGTCCGTGCCGTGGACACATTGGTAATAACATTTGTGCGGGGAGAGTTTCTACAAATAGAACTGAAACTTTGGCAAAAACAGACAATGTCTGATGGGATACCGCAATCACTGGTTATACAATGTTACTTATAATCTGTCTTTTGCAATCAAGACGGATTATAAGTAACATAGCTGAAACAGCCGTAAAATACAGTACCTGACCAGCCTGTTGCCAAATGATTTACAGTGAACGTAACAGCACATACGAAGCAACCGACTTTGAACATGAGATTATCATTGGCCCTTGACTCAAGGGTTATGGCACGTCGAGAGATATTTAAGACTAATTAGATTTTCGATATCAAGAGGGTCTACTGCGGCTCCTTAGTATTGCAGGGATAATATTTCCATACACGTAAACCTCCGCACAGGACTCCGTAAAACCTTACAAGAGTGATCAAAGGTGTACTGTGAGTTAGATTGATACCGGTTTTTATGTCGGTCATTGGGATCCCATTTCCGCCAGGACTGTGCTGAGATAAAGGCTCTGTACAATCCTCAACAGGCGACGGGCTACAACAAATTCAGTGCTGCAGGTAACTTTTAGCCACTCGAAGTATACAGCAAGGCATTTTTTTTGTTTGAAGATGTAACATGTAGGAAGCGTAGCTTTGTGCATTGTCAACAAAAGACAGTGGAAACGGGGGTACCATTTTAAGAGTGATTTATCGCAGAGGAATTGTAGTTTTCTTTTCTACAGTCACTTGGTCAATCTGCAGTTCATGCCTAAGTGACAGGAGTTTCATGGAAGTATTTTCAGACTGTTTCTCGACCGTTCCATTCTCCATTGGCACATACGAAAAAATGAACTTTTAATTCTTCCTGTTCAGGCACCTATCTCTCTTATTTCATTGCAATGCTCATTTGTTTCAATGTAGGCAGGAGTCAAAAATTTTTTTATATTTTCAGTGGTGAAACTAAATGATCGAAATTCCGTGAAAATATGTCACAGCGACGAAAATCGCCTTCGTTTTAATGACGGCCATCCCACCTCACTTGCCATATTCCTTACATTCTCTCCCCTACCTCGCCATTACACGAAACGAGTTGCCCTCCTTTGGTCTCTTTGATGCCACTCGTCAAACCTATCTGATAAAAATTCTATACCGCGCGGGAGGACTCGGAAACAAGACGGACATACGTAGTTTTCTTCAATGGTTTACTGCTTATTCGAGTGTTCTGCACTATAAGTTGCAGTCTTTTTTCGCCTTCCGCAAAACAGTTCATACGTGACGGTTCCAATTTAGATTTTTCGTCCAAAGGTGAGTCAATAAAAAATCTGCAAACGCCAGAATGCCGCAGAGCGTTTTACATTTCGTACCGATACGTATCTAGAAGGTGGCAGCACATGTCACGTGGAAGGTAGTCGACACACAGCATTCTGTCGCGAACGCTTCACGATCAGGATGAGAGGTGAGCTATTAGTGTGTACCCGAATAGAACAACACATTTTTTGCGAGCCAAGGGACTGTCCGAAGAGCACGTCCATCGTGAGATTCGTCACGTATATGGTTAGAACTGTATTTCAAGGAAATCTGTATTCAGTTGGATACAGGAATTCAAAAAAGAAGAAAAGAATCCCAGAGAAGGAGCGTCCCGGTCGCTCAATGAAGGCACATTGTTTCCACGTCTAGTAATGTTTCGCTATCCCCAGGATACAAAAATCTCGTGGGTTCAACAATTTAAGGAACCAAACAAACTTGTTACAACCGAAGAGGTCACCCGTTGGATGTGAACGCTGCAACAAGAATTTTGTGTTGGAGAATTTTAACTAGTTCTCGAAAGATGGGACAAGTGTTTACTTTTTACAAGGGCTGATAAGGAAAAGGAAAATAAATTTCAGGCTGGTACGCGCGTCCCTGATGTCTTTATTCCAGTTTACAAGTTATTTATTGACTCATCTTCGTATATAACTGAATCGATATCCTTTTAATTTATGTGAGTAATCGTGCATCCAAAAATTCAGTCGTGTTCTGGGGTTACGCTCAATAGGGGCCAAATTTGATTAGAAAGCTTTTGATGTTAACGTTGCCGTTGGAATGTAAATGAAGTCCCATGCTTATTGACAGAGCGTAGGGGATCGATGCGGAAGACCCGCACCGCCGTACAAGGCAAGGTCCTAATGGAGGTGGTTTACCGCTGCCTTCCTCCGACCGTAATGGGGATGAATGATGATGATGAAGACGACACAACAACACCCAGACGTCCAGGGGCAGGTGAAAATCCCTGACTCCGCCGGGAATCGTACCCGGGACCCCTTGCTCGGGAAGCGAGAACGCTAAATATAGATATATCATCTGAACAGGAGACAGTATGTTACTCTCGTTCACTATTACGTTTCGCAAAAACGATGTTTTCTTAGTCCGTGCTGTCTTTGTGTCAACTGATGGTTTTATTCGAGGTACTTCGTAATGCTGAAAACAGTATACGTTTCAAAATCAAAGTACGCATCAATGTCTGGGATACGGTCTTTAACTCGGAGGACTGCTTCTGTTTCATTTCGTGTTTGTAGATGTGAGCTGTATAACTATTCATTCTTACGGTACAGATATTGCGTTGAGAGAGAAATTACATGTAATTGTTAAAAACGAGATTATTTCATTAGCATACTCCGAAAGGAACCTAACTGGTATACAATGGACCGAAAGACTTTCGCTTGTTAAGTGACTAAATTTAAACTCTCCAGTCAGATTACAACTGTGTGCTGGACTAGGATTCGAACTTGTCTTTCACGGGCAAGTGCTCCAGAAAATGAGCTACCGAAGCACGACTCAAGACCTTTCATTGGAGCTTCACGTCTGCCAGTACCTAACCTTCTACATTGCAAACTTCAAAGAAGTTCTACTAAAAACGCATGCCGGACTAGCACCCCTAGAAGAAAGAAAATTGGGAAGCTATGGCTTATCCAGGGATGCTTCGCAGAAGAACTTCTGTGAACTTTGCAAGTTTGGGGATGAAGTGCACTGCTATACCTACAGGCTTTACGAAACATATGAAATTGTTGCGAATACGAACAGCCATTAATAGTATAAGGGAATGACAACAATGGTAATTTGTGCCATACCGGGACTCGAACCCGGATTCCCGTTTCAGGAGAGCTCTTTGGGTATACATGCAAGAATCACGGCCAGACCCTAACTTCCATATGTCGTCGCCCTGCGTCACAACATGTACTCGTACACGTATTATGTAATTTGCGTACAGGCGAGGACATTGTAATCGAAGGTCGCTGCCTGGTATCGGCGGATACATGTGATATTTGCAGTGCCTGTACTGTTAAGAAGAATGATGCAATGTTCCTTCAGACGTGTTAGGCAGCGACTTTCAATTAAAATGTTCTCCTGTGTGAGGGACTTACATAATTTATGTAAGAGTACAGGTTGTGATGCAGGGGCGTAGGTATATGAAAGTCCAGGTCTAGTCGTGTGTTATGCACGGATCGCCAAAGCGGTTAAGGCGACTGTTCTCTTATCGCGGTATATCTGGGTTCAAGTCTCGGTCTGGCACAAATTTTCATTGTCCTTATTCCCTTTTAGCGTTGATGGTTGTTCGTGTTCACAACTGCGAATATCTATCACGTATGAACATGTTTCCTTTCCTGTATTATTGTGGGAGTGAGGACAGCCTGAAGTTTCGTAAAGATTTCAAATTATAAGTATGTTGGAAGCAGCTGAGGGCTCTCATTATGAAACACTAGATGAATATATTCGGAATAATTTGCGGGTACTGAGTTACGCTGCCCCAGTTTCTAACTAATACTTGCCTTACTGTGTTACACTTTCGACATAAGTCTATGGATCCTTTGTGGCAATATTTTAATTTCTAAAGTTCGATCAACAATTACATATAATACTGAAAATCTAATTTTTGTTGAAAATCTAATTTTTGTTGCCCTTGGAAGTAGTTAGATTCTCCTTAGAGTTTTCAGTGACTGTTACCAGAGTAGTGGGAGAGGATAGGGGGAAGGGATGGTAGATAAAATTAATGTTACAATTTAATTCCTACTGTTGTGGAGCGGCGGGTTGAAAATAAGTTATTATTTAATTTGTTGTTGCGTGTATTTGTTACCGATCTCAACACAGGCTCTCTAGCTGCAATGTTGGCCACCAGAAAGTGATCAGCAAAAACGTGATGCCTGTAATTAGAGTTCACTGTGCCCACTCTGATGGAGAATAAAAGTTGTTGATTATTGAAGTTCATTACTCTGAGAATTTAGATGTCTGGGATTCATAGATTATGCTGTTTCCTATAACAATTTTCACTATAGTCTGAAAACGATAAAATGTAAAATTCCAGACAAATAATTACCCATATCAGCTATTATTGTACTATCAGAGCTGTTCAGAGTTTATTGCGCAGATCCTATTATCCCTAGATAACGAAACTGTTCAATAATCGTTATCGATGGAAATGTTCAAAGTGAATACTTGCCAAAATTTTATGTTAATACTCATTAAACGCCACGCTAGTAATGATAGGTCTGTCCTGTGGCGACACATGAAAATACGACATACGCAAACTGAGACTAAATCACTGGAGGCGTTCCGTAATTAACACTTTACCCCAATGCGAACTCATTGTTAAGTGCATATCGAGTTACAGCATCCAAGGCTGTTCCTGGAAACTGCACAAACATGATGTGGCTTCCGACACAGAGTGCGCGCTGATGTGAATCTAGAAGAGAACTAGGGCCTTACTCTAGCTCGCACGCTCTTATTTATATAGCTGTGGTGCAGACCGCCAAAGGAACAGCCGACAACATATGCCTTACTGACTGGCCGCTGGGCCAGCAAAACACCAGTTCAATTTATTAAATAATCAGTTGCTTCATTCGCTAAAGGCCAATGAAGCTCTCGATTTAATTGTGCACTCAGCACACGTAAGTATGTGTAATAAAACTGATGTTGCTAGGTTAAATACTTTTGGCGAGAGAATTATTTTAGTCGTACTGCATGCAATAGATGAGCTCTGAACTTGCCCTTTGGAGATACGCTACAGTTATAGTTTTATAGCTACCTTTTTGAAACTTCTCACATCTTTGTTATTATGGCGTAACTCCAGTGTACCTCAATCTAAACATCCTAGCTTTATCTAATCACTTACTTAATCTATCTTGCTTCCGAGCTTTTAGGACACAAAAAAACAAAATCACGAATTTCAACCACAATATTACTTTGTGAGATCCAGCATGCTGTTTCCATTAAATTACAATGAAAAAGGAATCCTAATACAAATTTTGAAGTCTAGCTCCTTCCTGCTGCGCCGATGAATTTTACATAAAAAGTCCAAATTTCGAAAACTGTTTAAATTACTAAACTGAAACTTAACACATTATTATTTTAGCTTCACTCCTGACATGCATTTAACGTTTCAGATTATTTGCCTTACATTTAAGGTATTGCGCAACATTCGTGACGTCATAGCTGGTTACAGGGGACTAGGCTGGCACACAATGGAAAGCATATGAATTTTATACGGCGTGAGTAGCCTGCTTCCCTACACTGTCTACATTTTCAACGACAGAGCTTGTTAACGTCATCCAGTTTATAACGAACCAACAGCTTTTTCACTCTTTGGCTCTGAGCACTATGGGACTCAACTGCTGTGGTCATAAGTCCCCTAGAACTTAGAACTACTTAAACCTAACTAACCTAAGGACAGCACACAACACCCAGCCATCACGAGGCAGAGAAAATCCCTGACCCCGCGGGGAATCGAACCCGGGAACCCGGGCGTGGGAAGCGAGAACGCTACCGCACGACCACGAGATGCGGACTTTCACTCTTTTCGCCAAGGTGTGTTGTGTGCTGGTGCCAAACATTCAGCTCAAGTCTTCCGTTCTCTGCCCTACTCGCCCGCCTCCCTGTGGAGATAAGCGCGGGCAAATCTCGGTGGGATTGCGCTACCCGGAATAAACCTGGTCCCGCAGGAGGCCGCCGATTGAATTTTGCGAGTGGTCGGCGGCGCCGTTCAGGTCTTATCCCGGGTGCTAGAAAAGGGGCTACGGCTCTTCCAAGCAGGAGCAGTCAAGTCAAGAGGGAAGACTCACTGCCGCTGGAAAGGTGCCCACTGCCCTCTCATATGGCTCTCACCACCTCGTCCATGAATATCCCTCGCCCACATTTTTTGTTCACATGGAATGCTACCTAAGAACACCCAAAAGGATATTTCACTCTACACCGATTTCTGGAAACTTTTAAGAAATAAAGTCTGTAGCCTGAACTGGGACTCGAACACGACACCGTCCATGAATAACACTTTTTGCCTGCTGGGCAATCTTAGCTCACCATCACAGCTTCAGTTAAGCCTTTTGCTCTCTACTATTTGCCAAACTTTTTCCAATTTTTTCCAGAAACTGTTTATGGTGGAATGTACGAGATTTCCGTATCACACGAAAACTTATGAACAGGAACAAGGTAAAGGCCACTTTCGAGATGGATTTTACAATTTGTATTATATGGTATGAATAAAAGAGAAACGTTGTCAGTGATATTTATTTAGTTCCTCGAAGCGTTTCCGGTGCTTACACCCCCAGCTTCAGGTGAATCAGCGGTCGTCACGAATACTTTATTTCCCGAATGTAGTCATTCGTCGGCTTCACACTTTATTTTTAGATAGTAGGTGATAGTTTTTGTCTTAAGAAGGCGTAATAGGAACACCAACATCTACATCTATGTGATTACTCTGCTATTCACACTAAAGTGCGTGGCAGAGGGTTCATGCTGTCTCTATACAGTTCCACTCTCGAACATCACGCAGGAAAAACGAGCACTTAAATTTTTCTGTGCGAGCCCTGATTTCTCTTATTTTATCGTGATGATCATTCTCCCCTTTGTAGGTGGCTACCAACAGAATGTTTTCGCCATCGGAGGAGAAAACTGGTGATTGAAATATCATGAGAAGACCCCGTCGCAACGAAAAACGCCTTTGTTTTAATGATTGCCACTCCAGTTCACGTTTCATGTCTGTGACACTGTCTCCCATATTTCGCGATAATACAAAACGAGCTACCCTTCTTTGTACTTTTTCGATGTCATCCGTCAGTCCCATCTGATGCGGATCCCACACCGCACAGCAATACTCCAGAATAGGGCGGACAAGCGTAGTGTAAGCAGTCTCTTTGGTAGATCTGATGCACCTTCTAAGTGTTCTGCCAATGAGTCGCAGTCTTTGGTTTGCGCTACCCACAATATTATCAATGTGATCGTTCCAATTTAGGTTATTTGTAATTGTAATCCCTAAGTATTTAGTTGAATTTACAACCCTCAGATTTTTGTGACTTGTCGCGTAATCGAAACCAACAAAGCCACTTACAAGACATTCCAGCAAAAGCACACCAGAGATCGTTAAAATACATATTTGTAACACTGCAAGCCGCCACTTGCTTTAATCATAGATACAAATCTAAATTATGCTCAATGTTATTATTTTTAAATAAAGAAAAGTATTATCTTCTCATTAACTTTCAAATCACGAGATACGTCCTTAATTTCTATAGATGAATTAGTGAATTTACTTCTGTCACTTCCGTTGCTTACGCCTGTGGTTACTTTCAGAACTCAAATTCATAATCAAATTAATTAATTTAATAAGACTGAACCATAATTTGCTGGTGTACCGATGTACCGCCACAATCAGAATAAAAGTGAATGTGTGAGGGAATATGAATGAAAACTGTTGTGTATTTAAGTTTACAAAATAATGATGATTTTTTATTAACCCTTTCCTGTTTACAACTGGCTGATAACTATTACACAAAAATGACAAACACAAATCGAAAAGGGACACTGATTGATATAACATACATTGGGGTGGAAGCTATACAAATTATCCCCTGAATTAATCTCTTTTTGAACGCAATCTGACTTTGTTTACTTGAATCCACCATGAGGCCCAACTCTGTTCAAATGGAATCAACTAGTACCATGTACACCACAGACTTTGGTTTACCTGAGAACAGTGACATGTGAGACTCGAAATGCTCAAATGTGTGTGAATTTCTAAGGGGCCAAACTGCTAAGGTCACTGTTCCCTAGACTTACACACTACTTAAATTGACTTACGCTAAGGACAACACACACAAACACACGCCCGAGAGAGGACTCCAACATCCGGCGGGAGGGGCCGAGCAGTCCGTGACAGGGAGCCTCAAACCGCGTGGAGTATCATTTAACATCCCTACGCCGGTGCAGCAGTATTTTTACCCTTTTACCTTGATTCACACTGCAGCAGAGAATGGAGCGCTGTGGTGTGGGAGTGGTGCACTGCGGCAGGTGTAATGTTTGACACGTCAACGAAAATATGTAAAGTAGCAGGCTAGCTTTCTGATTATCAGAACGCAGGAAATTACCCCATTAGAGCCCAGAAATCCTGGCAGATTTCAGTGTGATGTGCACCTGTTTGCTGGTTTAGCCAAACCAATTTGACTCAGAGGCAAGTCGGTGCGAATCACAATTATCAAAAGTCATATGGCTGAAACAGGATGAATAAGTTCACCCTTCTGACACACGTTACGTCTGCGATGATATGCAGTTTCACTGTCCATACAGTTGGAAATTGCCACTGGCTCTTAGTCCACCACAAGATACAGACCACAAGTCTCATCCACTAGAGAAAGACCTGAAGGGCGGACTAGGGGAGGACCAGAAGACAAAGAAAGCCAAGAATCACTACCACTTTCCACCAAATCTAGGTACGGCAGCCGAATTAGCAATAACGAAACCACCCCTCCTCTACTCATTGAATCTCCTCTCTTGATTATTCTGTGGGCCTGGTAGCCAATCCAGACACAGCACCAGGGTTCTGATCCTGGGGAAGCACCTCCACTTTGCTTATCCTGAGGGGAGTGAATCAGTAACTCCAAATCTCTTTTGTCTGAAAAAAGAGTTTGGAATATGGAGGCGTCGTTCTCGCAATAAGCGTGACCATGTTTTAGGAAAAAACATCTACTAATAATCTGGCCACAGTCCCTCATTTACAAGGAGACCTAATCTTTGTTGGCTGATCATATCAAGTTTCTGAAAGAAGGCTGTTTAGCTTTCCAGATAGTCGTTCCCACGAAATATATGTTTTCCGCTCTATAAAAGAACCTGGGGACCTAATGGCGTCAGGGGGTCACAGTCTTGCCTCCACTTAACACAAGCACCAGCTGCCCTGTCCACATTGTCCCAGCTTGTAAGATGAGAATGTAGGAAGTTTTGTGACCTTCCCACCATTTGCATAAACGCTGAGTTTACAGCAATGTCTCTTAAATGGCTTCCTCTACCAACTTTCCACCAACTGGCTGCCTTCACGATGCACTGCTCTTAGGGCCAAGTAAAATGTGTTGTAGACTGGCATCCTTCTGTCCACCTCCAAATGGGAAGGAGGAGAGGGCTTTGGCAAGTAGTTCCTCTGCAGGTACGATCCACTGAATACATCTTCCCTGAATCACACATACAGCCAGGTTGCTGCACCCAGCATTTATGTCCCCCAATTAATCTCTCCTTGTCCTCTGTCACCTCTACTATAGCCCATTGGGTGCTAGTTCTCTACAGATTATACGTGCAGGTATAAGAACATTCTGCCCACAACGTCCTCATATAAAAAAGTAACAAACCACACATACCAAATATAGTACTGGAGAACCCCGATATCATGACCTAAAATATGAACATTAATCTGACTGACAATATTGTTAAAGCAAGAGAGTGGCATGCCCACTCTCAACAGTGAATAGCAGACATGATCATAAATCAAAACCAAACAGAATCCAGAGATCACACAGCAACACAGTGGCAATGTCTTTCAAGCTAATGAGCCTTAACAGCTCATGTTGTAAACCAAGGATAAAGACAACATTTTTACGTGTGTTTAGGTCTCTACATCTATCTCACAAGTATATAGCCTTATATTATACACAAAAATAGATGCTTATATATCTGTTTGAGATTAATAGACTTCGACACTGTACGACCCACTGTCATCAACGTTGCCACGTATATGCATCTTTTTTTGTGGAGTATGATTTTTGTGCTGTCTTCTTTGCTGTAACTCTTTACTAGATGGGAATTCAGCACATCAACTTCTACACCATTCATCCGAGCCGGGCGTTGTGGCCGAGCGGTTCTAGGCGCTTCAGTCCGGAACCACGCGACTGCTACGGTAGCAGGTTAAAATCCTGCCTCGTGCATGGATGTGTGTGGTGTCCTTAGGTTAGTTAGGTTTAAGTAGTTCTAAGTTCTAGGGGACTGATGACCTCAGATGTTAAGTCCCATCGTGCTCAGAGCCATTTGAACCATTCAACCAATCGGTGTAAATATTGGTGTACGTAATTATTTGAGCACAGACGGTATTTTCCCACAATTCACTTTGTTGAAACCCGCTAACGGATGGCGCTGCAAGATACAAACGTCTATACTGCCCAGTCGATCGCAAAAATCATATCAACGCCACAATCCTTAGTAATAATAAACATTGATTGTGACTAAGATTACTATTTGGTGACTGAGTTTGAAATGGAATACCATTGTCTATTTGTTGAGTGCTGGACGTCGAAGTGAGTAACTCTGATTCTTTTATTTGTAGGCTAATGATGTTTTATAGAATATTCAGATATAGCGATCATTCCTGTGGTTTTTTAATAAAAATGTATGTAGTTCATCTGAAATTTATACCAATAAAATAACAGAATCTGATCAGTATAACTACTATCAGTCTTCCACATACTTCTGCAACGAATTATAGATTCTAGATCACATACAGATCAACCTTATAAGTATAGGGGGAATATTGATAAAACCGACAAACTGATGGGACAGATTCCTCACTGGAAATGGATGACCGAAGGTCCTATGAACCGGAGTCTGGAAATTGAGGGTGTGTGTGCAACGACAACAAATCGTCCCAGAACACAATACAGAGCTGCATCTCATACATGTCACAACCGGTGTTAAAGTACCCTCCATGAGATTTCAGCTGATAGGGACAGTAGCGGTTGTCATGCAGAATATACATAATAGTACTTCGGTTTACATCATGTTGGGGGCCCCTTGCCTGAAGCTTGTTCCAGGTTTCGTCTCAATATCCTGTATAACCTGGCCCTCTAAATCTGGTACACGCACAGTCCGCCTGCTCTCTTCACGTTCCTCTGTCTGGAAGGGCCCATTTTCACACAAACGCCCAAAAATGTTGTGTGATGTGATTGGCATCTGTGAGGGTACTTGTTTTGGTATAGTCATACTGCCTATAGACCCTTTATATCTGCTTGGCCATACACGAACGCCATCTCAGCTTCTTCCCAGCATGCACACCGGACAGTTCTGCTTCTTACAGTACACTATGTCAATCACGCAGCCTGCAACACACGAGGAACATACGGTACGTGGTCCGAGGAACTGTCATCCTCAGCGGCACGTACCGTGGCAACGATGCATTTCCGGACGCTTGTTTATATGAACTTTTTTTCCTCCAGTTCCGTAACACATAACACCCCATTTATTTCGTGAACGGTTTCACATAACGCGGTTTTCGGCAAATGTTAGAGCGTCGAGGGGCGTGTATGTTTTTGTTTGGTTAATATTTTTTGCGTTACTATCAACTAACATCTTGTAGTAAGTACGCTTTTTTAAGTACCACCGTATTCTCTTTATAACTGTACTCGAAAGCTGTTGAGAAGATGATTACAGTGATGTAGTGTTTCTTACTGTTGACTTTGAAACCTGTCGTAAAAGAATTCGAGAAGTTTGCTGGAATGTGAGGACACTATGGCTGGAAACGGTATTTGCGGTGCGAACAATGCCAAGCAGGCGTCTCGGACTAGACTGTGTAGATGTATACTGTACGGCGAGCTTCCGCTACGAGAATAAAGCTTTGTTTCCCCTTGAACCAACTTATGACCTTAATTCAGGTTCGCATTTGAATGTTGTATATGGAAATACGACATAGGCTAGAATTTAGTGTTTCACAAATGGTTTATGAAAACTATTTCACTTTTGAGTATCCTCCCAGATTTACGTGAGCTGAGTCAATAGGTCATTCTTCAAAAATAAAGAGGTCTTACATGCTTCGAAAAGCAACTGCTCTATTAAATATCTCAATGTTAGAAGGAAGCTTTGACCCATTTTTTCTGTATGTGGCCGTGTGGTTCTTAGAGTTAAAATACATGCTGTCGGACAACTGTCTCTACCTACACATCTCTAAATTACATCGTATGGGATATATTCGTTGAACTAAACATTTTATTAAAAATATTTTATTGACCTCCTGTACACCGCAAAATAAATATTCTTGTTAACCAAACGTCGTTTCATGCTGAACGTAAGTGCGTAATGACGGTGTTATTAGCTACGAGCAACAAACGCTGTCGACTTATTTGACACTGCATTGCTATTTCGTACACACGCAAATTAAAGAAACAATTTACTATCTATGATTTGGTAACCACTCACATCACATAACCTAAACTCTGTCATCCAAAAACATAACTTTTCCTTCATTTAAGATTGTGTTCGAACTGTTGGCCATGATTGAAAGGCACATTTTCAATAATTATCGTAATTGATTTAGGTTGAAATATTTCGTTTGATGCAATTCTCGTAATATAAATAAATAGAACTAATATACCACCAAGAAAGGTTAAAAATAAAATATATGATAATCAGTATCTTTCCATTATTGTTCCTGTTAGTAGTCCTACTAGAAAAGTTTGTAGGATAATGAAACGTATTATTGATATCGGGTGTCTTAATTTAATAAAATTTATATTTATTACGTTTGATAGCGAAAGAACGATGAACAGATATTACAGTCGATGATACGCTAGAGCATGCAACGGCGATTCGACAACACATATCGTTTGGCGAAGCTGAGATTTCGTCATAATCTCTGAATCCTCCCCAAACAAGGAAATGAAGAGAAGTCAACACGGGGTGAGTGAGCTGCACAACCGTTGTGTTGCCGCCACATACACTGTCTAATATCACGTGGTACCTCTTCCAGAAGAACCGGCAGAACGTTCGTTAGAAAGTGTGTGTCAGAATGTTCATTTAGAACGTTTGAGATGAAGTAAGATCCCACAATGCTATTTTCTATGATGCCGCACCGAACGTTTACGCTCCACGGCCGTTGATGTTGCACCTGACGAAGCCAGTCTGGATTTTCGGATGTCCACTAGTGCATGTTAAGCAAATTTACTTTAGTGTGGTTAGTAAACATTCCTTTTCTGGTAAAGAGCACACCGTGGAAAAACTTAGCGTAGTCTCTCAGTTGCTGAAGGGCAAAGCGACCAAATTCTGTACGACGTTCGAAATCACAATCGTCGAGTGCCTGATGTAGTAACCATTAATAAGGATGGACATTCTATTGATACAGGTATGTCTCGTACCATCGTGCCGATTCATTAGCGTTACAGCCAGAACAGCTTCTTCATGTTCTCTGTCATTTGCAGTCTTTTTTCTTGTCCTCTTTTTGACGTTCAAGCAACCTGCCCGAACTAGGTTCTTAATACTTCGTGCATTTGCCTGGTGCGTTGGATATTGGCGGTCGAGATAAATAGTCCTATACTGCTGTACTCTTTTTTACGGCATTTCTTCTACATTCACTGTATAAAAGTAGTGTAACCGACTTCTCCTCATTGGTGTCCATGTCTGCACGCAACGAATGTTGAAACAGAAATGGGCGACCTGCGGTACAGAGAGGTAAACAGGCAATTGTGTTGACATTCTGACACAAAGTAGTACGAGAGCTCTGCTTGGCGGTGATGGCACCGAAAATGCCGATTCCGGCCACAATACTCTCAAATTCTGGGACATCTCTCGAATTTTTGCGACAGATTTCAACGTCAACATTAACAAACTCTATATCACTGCAACTGTATGCTCCAGAGCTATAGTATACATTTATTAAAAGGATAGAGTTCAATTTTTATAAAATGTACTTATTTCAATATCTCCGTTGATACCAGCGCTAAAAACATTAACCAAACAAAAGAATACGTGCCTCTCGATACCCTAACATTTGCCTGAAACTGTTCACGAAATAAAAGTGACACGCCTTACGGGACTCACCATATATGTACGAGGTGCGACAACAAAGTAAAACATGTTGCTTACCGTTTTAGTCAAGTTTAGTGTCGTCTCCTTCAAAGTAGTTCCCTTCTGATTGCACACACTTTTCCCAGCGCTTCTGCCGTTGACGGTAACATTTCTGGAACTCATCTTCTGTAATATCCTCCAAGACCCTCGTCACAGCTTTTTGGAAATCTTGTGCTGTTTGATAATGGTGTCCCTTGACCACCGTTTTGACTTTTGGAAATAGAAAAAAGTCGCACAGAGGGATATTTAGAGGATAAGGAGGCTGTGGTAGTACTGACATTTGTTTTGACGTTAAAAATTTCTGTACTGACAGAGCAGTATGAGATGACGCATTATCGTGATGCAGAATTCAATTGTCAGCAAAGTTGGCACGGACATGAAGAACTGTTTTACTAAGTATTTCTAAAATTTCTGTGTAGTAATATCGCTTAACTGTTTGTCCAGGAGGCACCCACTGTTTATGAAGAATTCCCTTGGAATCAAAGAAGCACATAAACACTTTTGACTTTGACAAGCGAGCTTTGTTTGGTCTGGGTGATCTCTTTGAGCACCATTGCGAACTTTGGCGTTTTGTCTCTGGATCGTACTGAAAAAACCAACTTTCATCACCAGTGATAACACGTCTCAACAATTCTGGAATGATTTCCGTTTACTCTATCAGATTGGCTGCCACATTTCTCCGTGTTTCTCGCTGTTGTGGTGTGAGATTTTTGGGGACCATTTTTGCACAAATCTTTCTCATATCAAGATCTTCAGTTAGTATTAGACGAACAGTTTGTAGATTGATGTTCAGTTCTTCTGCAATAATTTTCACGGATAATCTTCGATCAGATCGTACGTTGCGGTCTTCATCTCAACATTCGTTCTGCCTTCACTAAACATTTTATTCCAACGAAAAACCTGAGCTCTTGGCATAACTTCCTCTATTCGTACCATAAGTTGTCGTCGCGTTTTCACCCAATTTAACACAAAAAGAAATGGCACACCATTGCGCAATATTATGTGGTTCCATTTCCGTGATGAGACACAAACATGTATTAACTTATTACAGCAAAACTCACGACTGTGCAGTTGCATCGATGTGCCGCTTGGACTAGATGCAGCTTATAGACCAAGGTCAAAGATATTGTGCCTACACAAGCCTACAGGGTTGCCACGTCTTGCAAAGAAAATCAGTCCCATTACTTTATCGTCGCACCTTGTGTGTATAAACATCTGCCGGGTTTCGTTAGATATAGAAGAAACATGTAAATAAATTTCAGTGTATTTTGTTTATAATGACTTGGTTTGATGATATAAGAACTGAATTACGATTTTCAAAGTTTCAGTCACTACAGAATGTGTGCAAAAACGTAAGGGACCAAACTTCTGAGGTCATCGGTCCCTAGACTTACTTGCGCCAAGGACAACACACACACACACACGCACACACGCACACACACACACACACACACACACACACACACACCAGTGTGCCCGAGAGAGGACTCGAATCTTCGGCGGGAGAGGCTGCACACTCCGTTACATGACTCTTCAAACCGCGCAGTCAGTCCGTGCGGCTCAGTCACTACAGAGTAAATTGCAGTAAAAGTTAGTATATATCGCTCAGTATGCTTGAGAAGTTTCTAAAACATTTGACTGACTCAGGCTCAGTTTCGTCACTAACTACGTGCTGTCCATGGCTGATGTTTGTCTGAAATGAATGAAAACGGGGCAGTAAGCATTTTATCCTGTAAATTGCCAAGTTAAGAAATTTGTCTAGGCAGTTTTTTAACTGTATATGGCACCCTGTTACATCAGTTATTTCTAAAGAACGGAAACAGAAATGAGGGAAAATGGCATATAATTTCTCTTAAATGACATTCCGCATTAACGAAATGAGTTAAAATAATTCTCTATCCTCGCTCTCGTCACCCTCGTATTTGAAATATTTATTCAACATATTAGACGTCTGAACGAGAGTACGGGGCTAAAAAGAAGTTCCTGTTAGATATCATTGAGCGTTTAGTTCTTTTAGGAGGCAAGATAACAGAGATTCTAGCCTCACACAGCAGTTAATTCCAGCCCTAAAACATTACAATTTACAAATAAATGCCAACAACAAAACAGTTAGTGCTCGCGCCATTATCCTGTAAGTTGGTAAGCGTGCTACAAACAGTGTGCAGAATGGCCTGTAGGTGGCAGCATAGTGCAGATGCACACATACCGTCGCAGTATCAGTAAAAAGATGGCAGCCGTATGAAAGGCATTATGCCCAATGTGTTAGGTAGTGCCAGTTATATTAAAGGGCAGATATATCTCTCGGGAAATCAAGTTATGGGTTTTAAACCGATTTTACAACACGCTCTTACAAACACACGTGAAAGCAGTTCTCTGCAAAAGAAATGAGGGTGCTTGCGGGATATACGAGACAAAACAGTACGTAAGATACCTGGAGCACTACAAGACCCTATCAGTGGAGGATAGTGAATCTTAAAAAAAAAGTTCAACATAATGGAAGGAACTGACGTTGCAGAAAGTATAAAAGCAAAATGTTTAAGTTTATAACTTACACAGAGAGTCCACAAGATGAATATTTCAGATTGTACTAACAGAATCCGCAGAAGGAAGAATGTTGTCAGGACAGTGAAGAACGAAATTTATGGACGAAGAGAGAATGAGCCCAAAACATGAGACAGTAGTTAGAGAGGACCCAGTAACTTATCAACTCGGCAGATTACTGTTGGTCATCAACGACGAGCTTTCGTAACTTGTAAATGTTGTAAATAGGAACTAGTTTTATAGTAATAATTGTAATTTGCAGCACTCTCTTAGTTTTATGAGTGAAACTGTAGCTGAATCAGATCATCCAAAATATTACATTAATAAGGTTTACAAGCGATAATCCCACTCTAAACTGTAAATCCTATCTTTTGTGTAATGAATACTTTTTGTCCAAATGAGGAGTTAACGTCGAATATTATACTGTTCGATATCAGTGAATGTAAATATGCATAATTTTCTAACGAACGCTGTGCCTTCGAAGTAGGTAATTTTTCTTATGGTTAAACTAACTGAACGTATACTTATTGGAGGTGAGCTGTATGATTTTCCCAGTTTAACTTTTCATCAACATGCATCCGCAAGACCATAAGAGTCTACTCAGTCTATTATTCTATTATTTTTTGTTTGGTCTAAGAATCTAGTGTATTTTTGAAGGCAAGTGACTGTATGAACTGTGTTTTTTTTCTAAGCTTAAAAATAGTCACTTCTTTAAGAGTACTTATTGACCACCATTACGTAACTCACTATGTACCTTGTCGGTGTTGCTCAGCTTGGTCTATTATAAAGAGACCAGGATACACAAGGGAAACTTTCGCTTTTATGGTTTTCACAGAATTACGGATACGTGTAGTCTCTGAGATAAGAGTAGTTATGTGAATGAATAGAAAATATCTTTAAAAATGAAATGAACGATGTGAAATAATATTTATGAATTTGCGATATGTCCTTGTACATACATTTCCATACACTTAATTCTGAACAAAATATTTTTATAGATGATTGCAGTATCTATTTCTAAAAGATATTTGACATAGAAAGTAATATTCATGTACTTTTGGTTTCTCATTTTCTTTAAGGAATACAGTGATGTGGAAGGCGTAGTATGCCGTTAGCAGAGCCTGTTATGTTGATTGTGCGAATGGAGCGGTCTATTGCCTGTCGAATCTCGGGAACAGTACTTAACCGAATGCCACGAAGTGGTTCCCTCATCTTCGGACTCAAAAAAGTCACTAGGACTTACGTCCGGGGAGTATGGTGGGTGGTACAGTACTTCCCAGTCCCATCGACCGAACAGAGCAGCCACTGCTTGCGCTGTATGCGCCCGCGCATTGTCGTGCAAAATGATGAGTGGGTTGCCACTGTCCTGTACGGCAATGCCGGTTCCCCGCACGCCTCTTGAAGACCTTGAAGACACCGTCGTGCTGTACGACCTCTGGGACATTCAATCTTGATCCAACTCCGTTGTTCCTCTTTCGACAACATAGTGACACTGTTACGTTAGACCGCTCGCTCACAAGTGACTGTGTTTCCCTCGATCGCGCGCACGCCGGTGACGTAGGACGGGCGAGTCCATTTGCTCGGAGGTAAGTTACGTATGTCAACAACGTGTGCTATCAGCGACAATAGTAGATTCCATTGCATAGTGTCTCCACAGCAGTCTTGCCACTGTTTAACTGATTTAGCTGCCGTTGAAAACGCAACGAACAATTATCCGCGAGAAAGGACGGTATCTGATAAATACAATCTAGTAAATAAATCCGAAATGTATGGATTAGAAGGTAGTGTTCGCTTCATACACGGTATATCACTACACCCACAGTAACTCTAAATGTATTTAGACATTTTAATTGCACTTCATACTTCATGTAAGCACGTTAGGTAGTAACAGCAATAGGTAAATCACAATTCAAAGCGACGACGGCCAGACATATTTGATTAACGCATTGGTCACGGTTATTATCTGTGAATATGCTGTATACAAATTAACCAGTTAGTGAGTGCATTAGAACAAATAAAATGGTGTTTGTAATACGATAATATGAAAAGGGAGTCCCTTACTTGTGATTAATACGTCAGTTTCGTAAAATGTAAGTATGAGCTGGACATCCATGATACCTTTTTGCCTGTTGTTGCTGGTGTTGTGGTCTGCATTCCAGAGACTGGTCTGATGCAGCTCTCGATGCTACCCTACCCACGCAAGCTTCTTCATCTCCCAGTACCTACTGCAACTACATCCTTCAGAATCTGCTTAGTGTAATCATATCTTGATCTTGCTCTACGATTTTTTCCCTCCACGCTACCCTCCAATACTGAAGTGGTGATACGTTGATGCCTCAGAACATGTCCTACCAACCGATCCCTTCGTCTAGTCAAGTTGTGCCACAAATTTCTCTTTTCCCCAATTCTATTCAGTACCTCCTCATTAGTTACGTGCTCTACCCATCTAGTCTTCAGCATTCTTCTGTAGCACCACATTTCGAAAGCCTCTATAGTCATCTTGTCTAAACTATTTATTGTCCATGTATCAATTCCATAAGTGGCTACACTCCACACAAATACTTTCAGAAAACACTTCCTGACACTTAAATCTATACTCGATGTTGACAAATTTTCTTCAGAAACGCTTTCCTTGCCATTGACAGTCTACATTTTATATCCTCTCTACATCGACCATCATCAGTCATTTTGCTCCCCAAATAGCAAAACTCGTCTACTAATTTAAGTATCTCATTTCCTAATCTAATTCCTTCAGCATCACCGGATTTAATTCTACGACATTCCATAATCCTCATTTTTTTTGTGAATTACAATGTCATCGGCAAACATCAAAGTTTTTATTTCTTCCTCGTGGATTTTAATTCCTACTCCGAATTTTTCTCTTCTTTCCATTACTGCTTGCTCAGTACACAGATTCAATAACATCGGGGAGAGGCTACAACCCAGTCTCACTCCTTTCCCAACCACTGCTTCCCTTTCATGCCTCTCGACTCTTATAACTGCCATCTGGTTTCTGTACAAATTGTAAATAGCCTTTCGCTCCCTGTATTTTACCACCCACCTTCAGAATTTGAAAGAGAGTATTCCAGTCAACATTGTCAAAAGCTCTCTCTAAGTCTACAAATGCAAGAAATGTAGGTTTGCTTTTGCTTAATCTATTTTCTAAGATAAGTCGTAGGGTCAGTATTGCCTCACGTCTTCCAACATTTCTACGGAATCCAAACTGATCATCACCAAGGTCGGCTTCTACCAGAACAGACACACATTATATTATTTAATGACATTAAAACAAATTTCAACCTGGTAACAGCTAAACAAGCGTATGCAAGTGACAAGCTTTTGCCCGCATCTCGTGGTCGTGCGGTAGCGTTCTCGCTTCCCACGCCCGGGTTCCCGGGTTCGATTCCCGGCGGGGTTAGGGATTTTCTCTGCCTCGTGATGGCTGGGTGTTGTGTGCTGTCCTTAGGTTAGTTAGGTTTAAGTAGTTCTAAGTTCTAGGGGACTGATGACCATAGATGTTAAGTCCCATAGTGCTCAGAGCCATTTGAATTTTTGACAAGCTTTTCTTTGTTCTAAATTCATAAAACATTGAACTTTTTATGTATACAGAAATTTCAACTACTTAGTTGTTTTACATGATTGATACATTTGTATTCAGTTTCCTCTGTACATTTTCCACAAACCATCTTCTTACAAACACTGCACTTGGAAATAGTTTTTTACATTTGCAGAATTTGAGAAATTTACATTTACGGCGCTTGCATGGCATTTCGTCTTCTTCTTCATTTTCAGCCTTTTCATACTTGTCTGTAGTCATACGAGGAAAGCTACTCTTCACATACTCAGAGCGTAGTTCATCTGCAATCTGCTGAATAAAATGTCTTCTTTTGATCTACTTGCCAGTAAAAACACTAAATACCACATATGCATGTGTTCTTGCTAGGTAAAGGGTATTGTAGATGGAGTGCATTGGCCATCTTCTTCAGGAAGCCTTGACTCAATACTACCTCTCTATTTTGTTTAGTATCTCAACCGCAAACTCTGTTTTGTTGTAATAATATGCAGTTTGTGGAGTTTTTTTCCTCATTTGTATTTATAGTAACACGCGGATGAAGAGAAGACATTGCTGGCACAGTTCTTGCTTTCTTTCCTTGATAGACTGTCAAGCAAATATTATGTTTTAGAGCTTTTGTAGACTACAGAGGACTCTTCAATGGGTGGAGTATTTCTCTTCTTGCTCTATTTACTGTTCCTACAATGGAGGTTGATTTATCTTTCAATTTTTTGGCTAGTTTGAGTGAAATGAAGAAGTTGTCTGTAGTGACATTTCTGTCTTTGCCCAGAAATGGTTCGATAACATGCATCACTACATAATCTGGAGCCCTTTCGTCTTAGGACTGTGCAGTATCCTTACCAAGATATGGAAAACAATTGAATATATACTTGCTTTCAACATATACAGCTAACCTGTATTTTTGCTCACACTTGTCAGGTTTCGAAGCCATGCATTGTGTGAATGGGCACCTGGTTTTACTTCGGAAGAGCTGCTCCTCTATTGTTATGTAACCTCCATGTTTTTAACACATTGTACAATTTTCTACGAATTTCTTCCAGACAGCAGAAACAATGCAAAATTATCATTTTGTAATCGTACAGAGCGTGTAGACTTCTCGTCTAACCTCAGGAATCTCATAATCTCTCAGAATCTATTTCTACTCATGGTTCGAACACAAAATGGTCGGCCCCAGGAATCTGACCATAAGCTGTGAAGGTCTGTACTTCGGCAACTACTCACACCACGAGCATAAATAATTGCAATAAATGCTTCTAGTTCTTCGTGGTCATTGATCAGCTGTCATTTCCTATCACTCCGGGTGCCTCTGTTATAGTACATTTCAAGATACGTTTGATTATATAATTGACTATGAACAAGTGCCAGCTTGATAATAGTTCATCACTTACATTTCTTTTTGCATGTGGTGTAGGTCCGGCAGATTCTCTCAAAATACTAATTAGGAAGAAGCCCACCTTGAGAATTAGGCACTGCTTCTAGTCAGACTGTCCCATCACGAGTAACTTCTTTGTCTTTCATTAGACGATGAAGAAGCAGCCACTTGTTCTACATTCCGAGGAACAGGATCATCTCCTCTTCTGTTACATGATTCTTCTCGATCTGTAGAGCACCAATAATAGAACAAATGTAAGAAAGTCACCATAAAATCTAAGTTAAGTACACTAACATTATATGTAGATAAGAATATCATGATTATAAATTAGCATAATAATAATGATATACTTACTAGACTGCAAAGTTTCATTATCTGTATCTGAAGAATCAGAATCATTAGTATTAGATGCTTTGTTTTCTTTCAATGTCTGCAGTGAAAACTCTTCCTCTGAATCGTCAGAAAAAAGTTCGCCACTCTCTGAATCACACTCTTTGTAACTCAGCGGGATCTCTTCATCTTGTAAGTACCCTTTCCGATTCATTTCAATCTTCAGCTCACAATCACCTATGAAAGACTGATTCTTTCAAGCGAATTACGAACAATGATGAACCGAGTCCAATGTTGTCATTTCATATGGCAATATTATGGACGAAAGTAAATTACTGCACTACAGATTAAAGTAGCCGAGGCGTTAGAATGCATGAGATAATGTATGGCATAACTATAAACAAAATTGTAGCTTTTTTCTAAAGAGGTCAATATGACTCCTCTGGCTGTTAAAGATAAAGCTGGAGAAAAGTGATAATCAATTAGGCGAAATGCACTGATTTTTTAATATAATGTAAGTACATGCCAAATAAATGATTGACACGAAAATAAATGTCGCTTGAATCATTCTTCAAAACATAGCTAGCACTTAAAAATCGAAAATAGTAAAAAAATTGTTCAAATGGCTCTAAGCACTATGGGACTTAACATCTGAGGTCATCAGTCCCCTAGAACTTAGAACTACTTCAACCTAACTAACCGAAGTACATCACACACATCCATGCCCGAGGCAGGATTCGAACCTGTGACCGTAGCAGCAGCGCGGTTCCGGACTGAAGTGCCTAGAACCGCTCGGCCACAGCTGCTGGCTTCGAAAAGTCATTTTGACCCCTCTGGGCGTTCGAATGTTAACAGCAGCAGCAATGGAAAAGGCTCACACCGCGGAATCTGTCAGAAGTCTTACAGAAACCCAGGTTTCCATAACTCTCACGCACAGTTGCTTTTGCCGCCCACCAACGGGAGGAAGGCCGCATTTCCTCGGAGGAACACTCCGCTCGGCGATTATCTCGCTCTCGTCGGCGGCCGCGGAAAGAGCCGTGCTGCGCCGATCCCCGCCCACACCTGCCGGATCGCCACTAAAAGCTTCCTGGCTGCCAGGTGAGCGGAGAACCACGCCCTTTCAGCATTACACCCACACCTGGAGTCGAGCACAACTTTCTCCTGGCTTGAGAAACACTCGTAGCGGACCAGCGTTTGTATCGTTCAGAAACACAATGTTTCTCTTTGTCATATCACTCAAAACCTTGAGGGTAGCAGATCACTTCGTTTATCTCGTACGGAATTTATGCTCTGACCAAGAACTCACGGTGAAAACAATATAGGGAGCAACTAAATGCGGCAAGATTCAGAATGAAGTACGATAGTCTGCGTATTGTCACCTTATTTATTAACTTTGTATGCAAAGCAAATTACGAGGAATGTAGGGATGGATGAGGAAGAAACCGGAATTAAAATATCTGCGATAAGTATTAGTAACTTTAGGTATGCCATCTCACTGATAGAAAGTGCAAAGGATGTTCGAATGCCGAATCTGAAAAAAATAACGAAAATCATGATTCTGCGCCTACAGGAGGAGAAACAATGGACGTTGTTTCTATGTTGAGTTACCTTGGCTACCAGATATCCGGATGTGCTGGTACAGAATGATGGCATCACCATCAAAGCGAATGGAAACTTGATAAAAAACAAGCCGGAAGTCAAAAACATTTTGAATAATCATTTTTTAAATGTTTTAGAGAAAATAAGATCTAAATGTTCATTAGAAGAAGCAAGGCAGTTAATGGAAGAGGCCTTACCAACACCATTTGATACAACTCAAATTCCACCCACATCTCCTTCTGAAATTACGAAGATAATAAACTCTCTCAAGAATAAAAGCTCACATGAAATTGATGATATTTCCAGTAGGATAATAAAAGCTTGTCCCCAAGAAATAAGTGGCATTCCTAGCCACATACGTAATAGCTCTCTGAAGCAGGGTATTTTCCAAGGTAGACTGAAGTATGCCATTGTTAAACCACCGCATAAAAAAGGTATACGTCTGATCTCAACAACTACCGCCCAATCTCTCTTCTGACTGCCTTATTCAAAATTCTTGAAAAAGTAATGTATTGTAGAGTAGCTTCACACCTTTGTAAAAATAAAGTTTTAACAAAATGTCAGTTTGGTTTCCAGAAGGGTTTTTCAACGGATAATTCTATATATACTTTCAGTAATGAAATATTAAATGCTCTGAGTACCCCGAAGTCACCCGTTGGGATTTTTTGTGATCTATCAATGGCTTCTGATCATGTAAACCATGGAATACTTCCAGATGAGCTCAAGTACTGTGGTATGAATGGGACAGTGCTCAAATGGTTTAAATCATACCTAACTGGAAGAGTGCAGAAAGTTGAAATAAGTAGTTCACAAAATATGCAAAAAACTGGTGATTTCTCGAACTAGGGAACAATAAACAACGGGGTGCCGCAAGGTTCGGTCTTGGGTCCTCTGCTGCTCTTAATATATATTAGTGGCTTGCCATTCTATATTCACGGAGATGCAAAGCTGGTACTTTTTGCCGATGATACAAGTATAGCTATCACATCCAACAGACAAGAATTAACTGTTGAAATTGTAAACGATGTTTTTCAGAAAATCATTAAGTGGTTCTCTGCAAATGGGCTCTCATTAAACTTTGACAAAACACAATATATACAGTTCCACACAGTAAATGGAATGACACCATTAATAAATATTGACTTCGATCATAAATGGGCAGCTAAGGTAGAATAATCAAAATTTCTAGATGTATGCATTGATGAGGGATTGAACTGGAAAGATCGGTAGCTAAGGTAGAATATTCAAAATTTCTAGGTGTATGCATTGATGAGGGGTTGAACTGGAAAAATCACACTGAGAATCTGCTGAAACGTTTGAGTTCAGCTACTTATGCTATTAGGGTCATTGCAAATTTTGGCGATATACATCTTAGTAATTAGCTTATTACGCCGATTTACATTATCTGCTTTGGTATGGCATCATATTCTTGGGTAACTCATCATTGAGTAAAAGAGTGTTCATTGCACAAAAGCGTTTAATCAGAATAATTGCTGGAGCTCATCTAAGATCATCCTACAGACACTTATTTAAAGAGCTAGAGGTCTTCACTGTAGCTTCACTCTCTCTCTCTCTCTCTCTCTCTCTCTCTCTCTCTCTATATATATATATATATATATATATATATATATATATATATATATATATATATATATATATACACCCGTAAAGGCTACTTCGACTCAGACCACCACCTACTACAGATCAGGATTCGTCTTTTGCCCAAGAAAAAGCTCCAGAAGAACAAAATAGTTAGACCAGATCCAGAATACGTTACTTTAAACCAGACACAAATATTACACAAAATTAAAATGGAGAAAACGACAGACTGGACACAACTTTCACGAAGAATACGAGAGGCCATGAAACTAGCAAAACCACCACGCACACGGAAACACCGTTGATGGAACCACACATGTGACCAAGCTATTGACCAACGAATCAGTGCATGGAAAAAATTTAGTAGCCATAAATCCCAAGAGAATTGGATGAACTTCTTGAAAACACAGAACCAATCAAGCAAAATCATTCGCAGTGAAGAACGACAGTACGACAAACGGCGACTGACAGAGATCGAATCGGACTTCATGAAGAACAATACAAGAAACTTCTACAGAACGTTCAGAGAAAATATGACTGGATATCAACCACGCAACTTGTGCTTCAGAAGACGGGATGGAACCCTAGAAACCAATACCAAAAACAATTGTGACATTCTGGCAAAGTACTTTGAAAAACTGCTCAACACGGACCCCTCTATGGAAGAAATGATGACAGAAACGAGCACATACAATCCAGATAGTGAACCTCCAACTCTAGAAGAAGTTAAAGAAATAATCAAGTCACTCAAGAATCGTAGAGCACCAGGAGAAGATGGCATAATCGCGGAAATCTGGAAGTTACAAGACCCAGAACTCACCTAAGACATCCACAGGATCTGCACTGATACACCCACTACACAAAAAAGGTGACAATACTGACCCGAACGACTACAGAGGAATATCTCTACTACCGGTCACATACAAGATCCTCTCTAAAGCTTTACTGAACAGACTAGAATGCCAGACCGACCACTTGATTGGGGAATACCAAGCAGGCTTCCGTTAAGGGCGGTCTTGTGCGGAACAAATTTGGAACCTGAAAATGATTTTACAACACAAACAGAACCTGATCATTACCTTTGTTGACTTCAAAAAGGCGTACGACTCTATCGACCGGAAAACTCTCTTCTAAATTCTAGCAGAATACAAAGTAGACAACAGAACACGGGCTATCACAGAGCAAACTTTAACCAACACGACCTCCAAAGTAAAGTTCTGTGGGGAACTATCAGAGCCCTTTGAAATTCGCACAAGTGTCCGACAAGGCGATGGCCTCCTACCACTCCTCTTCAATCTGGTGTTAGATAAGGTCATAAAAGAATGGGAAACATCACAACAGGGGATAACCTTAAGAAACCTACAGATTAAATGCCTGGCTTTTGCAGACGATTTGGCGATTGTCACGAAAGGTATAAAGGAAACAAGAGACGCTATTGAAAAACTGCACGAAATCGCTTCCAAAACTGGACTACAGATATCTTACGAAAAGACGCAGTTTATGAGCACAAAGAAACTCTCATCCTTGAACACAAAGTATGGCACGATTTACAAAACGGCAAACTTCAAATACCTCGGTGAAACACTACAAATGATTGGACATAACAGAGACTCAAACGCAGAAAGAAAGAGTAAACTGGACAAGGCATACAAAGTAGTGTGGAATCATTACAACAAGAAGTCTATCTCACAAAAAGCCGAATTACGCCATTACGACACGGTGGTGCTCCCCGAGGCACTATATGCAGCAGAGACCACACTAATCCTAGGGCATACAGTATCAGACAATTAGAAAAAGTAGAACGGAAAATACTTAGGAAAATATTTGGCGCAACTAACAACAATGGAATATGGATTAAGAAACCTACAGAGGAAATGTACAAACATACGGAGACAATCACAGAAAAGATTAGAAAACGCAGTCTACAATTCTATGGACACCTATACAGAATGCAATCACACAGGCTGACCAATCAGATCTTTGACTGGGTAACCACTAGAAACAACAAATGCGTGGCAGAGGTAGAAAACG
The DNA here is from genome assembly GCF_021461395.2 of Schistocerca americana. Classification (NCBI taxonomy): domain Eukaryota; kingdom Metazoa; phylum Arthropoda; class Insecta; order Orthoptera; family Acrididae; genus Schistocerca; species Schistocerca americana. Next base: position 256,950,930 of record NC_060124.1, read on the forward strand.
ACCTGAACTAACTCAACATAACAGCAGACACAATAAACGACAGAATAAAATTCAGAAACATCATTAAGAAAAGTAAACTACATGAGATACAATGTGACAAACGAACAGGCATAAAATGGACCGAAGAACGCAAGCAAGATCACAGCCAGAAGATGAAAGAAATATGGGCAACCAAAAAGGCAATCAAGATGAAGCCGGAGACACAAAGCCGACAAAAAGCATGGACAGAGGACCGGAAACAGAAACACAGCGAGTGAATGAGGGACGTTTGGGCAGCAAGGAAGGAAGCAAAAGGAACTGGCCATGCAGTTTAGTCCAAATGCGCTCTTTAAGGGCAAAACACCAATAATAATAATTATATATATATATACATATATATATATATATACTTATGAAATTTGTTATTAACAATCCTACGAATTCAAAAGTAATAGCAGTGTACATGGCTATAACACTAGGAGAAAGGATGATCTTCACCATTTAAGGTTAAATCTAACTTCCTCTCAGAAGGGGCTAAATTATGCTGCAACAAAAGTCTTTGGTCACTTACCTATTAACATCAAAAGTCTGACAAATAGACATGTTGTTGTTGTTGTCTTCAGTCCTGAGACTGGTTTGATGCAGTTCTCAATGCTACCCTTTCCTGTGCAGGCCTCTTCATCTCCCAGTACTTACTGCAACCTACATCCTTCTGAATCTGCTTAGTGTAGTCATCTCTTGGTCTCCCTCTACAATTTTTACCCTCCACGCTGCCCTCCCATACTAAATTTGTGATCCCTTGATGCCTCAGAAATGTCCTACCAACCGGTCCCTTCTTCTAGTCAAGTTGTGCCACGAACCCCTCTTCTCCCCAATTCTATTCAATACCTCCTCATTAGTTATGTGATCTATCCATCTAATCTTCAGCATTCTTCTGTAGCACCACATTTCGAAAGCTTCTATTCTCTTCTTGTCTAAACTATTTATCGTCCATGTTTCCCTTCCCCTCCCATACTAAATTTGTGATCCCTTGATGCCTCAGAAATGTCCTACCAATTGGTCCCTTCTTCTAGTCAAGTTGTGCCACGAACCCCTCTTCTCCCCAATTCTATTCAATACCTCCTCATTAGTTATGCGATCTATCCATCTAATCTTCAGCATTCGTCTGTAGCACCACATTTCGGAAGCTTCTATTCTCTTCTTGTCTAAACTATTTATCGTCCATGTTTCCCTTCCATACATGGCTACACTCCATACAAATACTTCCAGAAACGACTTCCTGACACTTAAATCTATACTCGATGTTAACAAATTTCTCTTCTTCAGAAACGCTTTCCTTGCCATTGCCAGTCTACATTTTATATCCTCTCTACTTCGACCATCATCAGTTATTTTACTACCTAAATAGCAAAACTCCTTTACTACTTTAAGCGTCTCATTTCCTAATCTAATTCCCTCAGCATCACCCGACTTAATTCGAGTACATTCCATTATCCTCGTTTTGCTTTTGTTGATGTTCATCTTATATCCTCCTTTCAAGACACTGTCCATTCCGTTCAACTACTCTTCCAAGTCCTTTGCTGTCTCTGACAGAATTACAATGTCATCGGCGAACCTCAAAGTTTTTATTTCTTCTCCATGGACTTTAATACCCACTCCGAATTTTTCTTTTGTTTCCTTTACTGCTTGCACAATATACAGATTGAATAACATCGGGGACAGGCTACAGCCCTGTCTCACTCCCTTCCCAACCGCTGCTTCCCTTTCATGCCCCTCGACTCTTATAACTGCCATCTGGTTTCTGTACAAATTGTAAATAGCCTTTCGCTCCCTATATTTTACACCTGCCACCTTCAGAATTTGAAAGAGAGTATTCCAGTCAACATTGTCAAAAGCTTTCTCTAAGTTGACAAATGCTAGAAATGTAGGTTTGCCTTTCCTTAATCTATTTTGTAAGATAAGTCGTAGGGTCAGTATTGCCTCACGTCTTGCAACATTTCTACGGAATCCAAACTGATCTTCACCAAGGTCGGCTTCTACCAGTTTTTCCATTCGTCTGTAAAGAATTCGCGTTAGTATTTAGCAGCTGTGACTTATCAAATTGATAGTTCGGTAATTTTCACATCTGTCAGCATCTGCTTTCTTTGGGATTGGAATTATTATATTCTTCCTGAAGTCTGAGGGTATTTCGCCTGTCTCATACATCTTGCTCACCAGATGGTAGAGTTTTGTCAGGACTGGCTCTCCCAAGGCCGTCAGTAGTTCCAATGGAATGTTGTCCACTCCCAGGGCCTTGCTTCGACTCAGGTCTTTCAGTGCTGTGTCAAACTCTTCACGCAGTATCGTATCTCCCATTTCATCTTCTTCTACATCCTGTTCCATTCCCATAATATTGTCCTCAAGTACATCGGCCTTGTATAGACCTTCTATATACTCCTTCCACCTTTCTGTTTTCCCTTCTTTGCTTAGAACTGGGTTTCCATCTGAACTCTTGATATTCATACTAGTGGCTCTCTTTTCTCCAAAGGTCTCTTTAATTTTCCTGTAGGCAGTATTTATATTACCCCTAGTGAGATAAGCCTCTACATCCTTACATTTGTCCTCTAGCCATCCGTGCTTAGCCATTTTGCACTTCTTATCGATCTCATTTTTGAGACGTTTGTATTCCTTTTTGACTGTTTCATTTACTGCACTTTTATATTTTCTCCTTTCATCAATTAAATTCAGTATTTCTTCTGTTACCCAAGGTTTTCACTAGCCCTCGTCTTTTTACCAACTTCATCCTCTGCTGCCTTCACTACTTCATCCCTCAAAGCTACCCATTCTTCTTCTACTGTATATCTCTATCCCATTCCTGTCAATTGTTCCCTTATGCTCTCCCTGAAACTCTGTACAACCTGTGGTTTATTCAGTTTATCCAGGTCCCATCTCCTCAAATTCCCACCATTTTGCAGTTTCTTCAGTTTTAATCTACAGATAGGCATATAGCATTTACAAGGAAATTAAAAGAATTTCTTAATGGCAGCTCCTTTTAATCATTAGATGAATTTTTGGATATAGTAAATGAGTAGTTTCCTCAACTCCACCCCCTCGCTAAGTAAATAAATAAATATATATTAAGTGCCATGTAATATTTTGTGTAATGTAATATCTTGTATAGACACCTTTTATTAACCTGACACGTTCCACATCATTACAAAGTGTCGTAATCATGATCTATGGAAAAAGTAGTAATGTAATGTATTGCTGGACGTAGCTACGAGATCAACAGACGCTTGGTAGAAAGGCAAACTCCCTCACTGACAAAGTTTCAAGGTGTAAAGACAGAACATTAATAACAAAGATCCGTGTAGCAATAGCTATTATCTTTCCATATATGATGTACGGATATGACAACTTGACCATAAGAAAAGTTGAACGGCATAGAATAGCCTCTTTTTAACCCTGGTATTGGAGGACAATCATTAGAGTTGCATGGACTACAAAGAGAACAAATTAGCGTTGTAACAAATAAAGCCTGATTATTCCTAAATACTGATGATACTAAAACAAACCGAGCAGGGCGCCGCAGTGGTCAGCACACTGGACTGGCATTTGGGAGGACGACGGTTCAAATCCGGCTCTGGCCATCATGATTCAGGTTGTAAGCTCCCCCTTCGTAATCGGCCAACGGGACTGTGATGTAAGTGACCGTGATCGCACGTGCCTAATGAAATTTTACAGTTAGTGAGGCTATCGAAGGAAAATAACGCCGGTTAGTTGGAGGAAAGTGTACAACAGACTCTTCTCAAGAAAGACTCTAAAATTTGGAAATTTGTGGTAAGTTGCTATGTGATCAAACTGCTGAGGTCATTGGTCCCTGTGCTTACACACTACTTAATCTAACTTCAACTAACTTACTCTATAGACAACGCACATACACATACCCATGGCCGAGGAAGGTCTACCCCACGCGGCCTATTCAAAATTTAAGCTAAATACACCTACATCTTCATTTATACTCCGCAAGCCACCCAACGGTTGTGGCGGAGGGCACCCCGCGTGCCACTGTCATTACATTCCTTTCCTGTTTCAGTCGCGTATGGTTCGCGGGAAGAACGAGTGCCGGAAAGCCTCCGTGCTCGTTCGAATCTCTCTAATTTTACATTCGTGATCTCCTCGGGAGGTATAAGTAGGGGGAAGCAATATATTCGATACCTCATCCAGAAACGCACCCTCTCGAAACCTGGACAGCAAGCTACACCGCGATGCAGAGCTCCTCTCTTGCAGAGTCTGCCACTTGAGTTTGCTAAACATCTCCGTAACGCTATCACGCTTACCAAATAACCCTGTGACGAAACGCGCCGCTCTTCTTTGGATCTTCTCTATCTCCTCTGTCAACCCAACCTGGTACGGATCCAACACTGATGAGCAATACTCAAGTATAGGTCGACCGAGTGTCTCGTAAGCCAACTCCTTTGTTGATGGACTACATTTTCTAAGGACTCTCCCAATGAATCTCAACCTGGCACCCGCCTTACCAACAATTAATTTTATATGATCATTCCACTTCATATCGTTCCGTACGCATACTCGCAGATATTTTACAGAAGTAACTGCTACCAGTGTTGGTTCCGCTATCATATAATCATACAATAAAGGATCCTTCTTTCTACGTATTCGCAATACATTACATTAGTCTATGTTAAGGGTCAGTTGCCACTCCTGGACCATGTGCGTACCCGCTGCAGATCTTCCTGCATTTTGCTGCAATTTTCTAATGCTGCAAATTCTCTGTATACTACAGCATCATCCGCGAAAAGCCGCATGGAACTCCCGACACTATCTACTAGGTCATTTATAAACATTGTGAAAAGCAATGGTCCCATAACACTCCCCTGTGGCATACCAGAGGTTACTTTAACGTCTGTAGACGTCTATCCATTGAGAACAACGTGCTGTGTTCTGTTTGCTAAAAACTCTTCAATCCAGCCACACAGGTGGTCTGATATTCCGTAGGCTCTTACTTTATCAGGCAACAGTGCGGAACTATATCGAACGCCTTCCGGAAGTCAAGGAAAATGGCATCTACCTGAGAGCCTGTATCCAATATTTTCCGGGTTTCATGAACAAATAAAGCGAGTTGGGTCTCACACGATCGCTGTTTCCGGAATCCATGTTGATTCATACAGAGTAGATTCTGGGTTTCCAGAAATGACATGATACGCGAGCAAAAAAAAAATGTTCTAAAATTCTACAACAGATCGGTTAGAGATATAGGCCTATAGTTTTGCGCATCTCCTTGACGACCCTTCTTGAAAACTGGAACTACCTGTGCTCTTTTCCAATCATTTGGAACCCTCCGTTCCTCTAGAGACTTGCGGTACACGGCTGTTAGTAGGGGGGCAAGTACTCTGTGTAGAATCGAATTGGTGTCCAGTCTGGTCCAGTGGACTTTCCTCTGTTGAGTGGTTTCGGTTGCTTTTCTATTCCTTGGACGCTTATTTCGATGTCAGCTATTTTTTCGTTCGTGCGAGAATTTAGAGAAGGAACTGCAGTGCGGTCTTCCTCTGTGAAACAGCTTTGGAAAAAGGTGTTTAGTATTTCAGCTTTACGCGTGTCATCCTCTCTTTCAATGCCATCATCATCCCAGAGTGTCTGGATATGCTGTTTCGATCCACTTACTGATTTAACGTAAGACCTGAACTCCCTTGGATTTTCTGTTAAGTCGGCACATAGAATTTTACTTTCGAATTCACTGAACGCTTCACACGTAGCTCTCCTTACGCTAACTTTGACATCTTTTAGCTTCTGTTTGTCTGAGAGGTTTTGGCTGCGTTTAAATTTGCAGTGAAGCTCTCTTTGCTCTCCCAGTAGTTTCCTAACTTTCTTGTTGAACCACAGTGGGTTTTTCCTGTCCCTCTCAGTTTTACTCGGCACGTACCTGTCTAAAACGCATTCTACGATTGCCTTGATCTTTTTCCATCAACACTCAACATTGTCAGTGTCGGAACAGAAATTTTCGTTTTGATCTGTTAGGCGGTCTGAAATCGGCCTCCTATTACTCTTGCTAAACAGATAAACCTTCCTCCCTTTTTTTATATTCCTATTTACTTCCCTATTCAGGGATGCTGCAACGGCCTTATGATCACTTGTTCCCTGTTCTGCGCTTACAGAATCAAAAAGGTCGGGTCTGTTTGTTATCAGTAGGTCCAAGATGTTATCTCCACGAGTCGGTTCTCTGTTTATGGTAATTTACTGATGATAATTTTGAAATGGGTGGAATATAGTGCAATCGCTCACGAACCGCACAGGGGGAAAAATCACTGATTATCTAAGAAGAATGGATAATTAAACGGTCGACAGCTCGCTAGGGCAATGACTCCAGAGGATGTGAGAAAGATAATGGGAAAGACTTTTAAACAAATAATCACTGGCGTGGAAACAGAAAATAGAAGTTTGTCACACTTATTCATAGCACAACAGTTCACGAGAAAATAACGAATCAGGAATCACTGACTTTGCAGTTGCTCATTCTGAAATACTAACTTTTCAAACTAACGTTAAATGATATTGCTGATTAAATAAATGATTGGCTTAGCTTAAACTTTGTTATGAAAAAAAAAAATAACTTTCAGTAAACTCAGTGTAACGTAATGCAAAATTTAGAAAAAGGCAAGCAATTTATTTTCGATTATTGAAAGAATGAGCTCAATTTACTTTAAGCAAATGGGCAAGAACAATAAAATACGTACCAATCCAGCAGAAGTCACTCGGTTAGCTAAGTACAGAATAAATGAATCAGCGCACTTTTAATTTGTGCTATATCTTTAGCTATTAGTTTTGCCAGTGAAATTGTACTTCACTTTAAGTAACCTCTGTCATGCAAAAATTTAGACTGAAACTGGGCAGAACCCAATATACAAAACTGCCGGTAAATATTTAATAAATTTTCATATTCTTAAGACACTCGGTGATTGTATGGAAAGGAAAGGGACCCTTCTTGGTAATAATGTCTGAGGGAAGTGACAACACACGTGCCCTACAAGTTTTAACTATTGCAAATTAATATTCAAGTTATTCATATTTTGTGAAAGAAATGTTGCTGGGAAAAGCCTGTACATTACTGTATTTGTCGCTTAACAGTCACACGATGTTGCAGCTGCGCGGACGACCAAGAATGTAGCCGACTTCAATGTTGATCTGCCGTTGTTGTTGCTGCTGCTGTTCGATGAGAAGAACATGGAGTTGTCTCCAGAGCGACGGATGATTATGCGACAGGCAGTAGTTGTAATAGCAGCTTCCTCCACCTGTCCACACATACCATGCTCTCAATAATCGCGGTTTAACAAATCAGGCGCGTCTACGTTGGCTCGAGAATAGCTGCACACCGCGGAGGCGGGAGCGCCTAACAAATACTTCCGCACTCTTTCATAACTCAAGCCACTCTGCCCTCTGTGCCGTCAACGCGACAGAGACTCTCCATACGCAAAGATAAAGAAGGGCACAGCTACTACCATTTTGTCGTTTCTATCGATACATTCCAAAAAAATTCCCTTGGCTGTTACCCAGCAATGTACAACATTTTCATTGCAACTACAGTCAATTATATACAGTCAAAATTAAACACACTAGTACATCGATTATGTATTAAATATAATATAGCCCGCAGCACCAGAATCAAAAGCACAGTGCAAGTTATCAACGCATACTAAATGGCCAAAATTTTGGATGGTTTAGAAGGTACTTTATCTGCACTTTTGGTGTTTCAAGGTTTTTCGTGATTTTCCTAAATCGCTCCAGGCAAATAATAGTGCCTTTGAATAGGCACAACCAATTTCATTCCCCCATCCATGAGAAATTCCGAGCTGTGTCTACTAACGTCTGTTATAAGATGGCAAGAACTATGCCCCTTACATGAAGTCATTAAAGATCACCGAATTCACATTCAGCGAACAGTAGGGCTGAACAAAAATGACAGACAAGGCACAATGCATCTTGCAGAGGGTATAGTATGGACTTATTGGAATAATTAATGTTGGGTGATGGTTTTAAAGTAATTCACGCGACATGAAAACTTTGTTGAAACGCGTCGATTTACAGGAGGCGAGTTTATCCCAGGGAAGTATTCGAGGTGACCGCGGCCGGGTAGCGGCGCGCGGCTGGGAGCGGCGAAGTGAAGCGACAGTAGGCAGCCTACGGCGGCTCGAGCTCTGAGAAAGCGGTAACGGGGCGCGGCCTCCAGCTGCCTTCAGATGAGTGACAGTGAGGGGGTGGTTGACCCCATGCTGGTGTACCGGGAAGCAGACAGAGAACTTGTACGCCTGTTGATAAATGTCTGTCGTCCAGTTTGCAGTGAAACATGCGAGAAAGCCGCACAAAGCTACAGTGGAGCGGTCAACAGAGGCCGAAATATGCGTGTTCGTGACTATATCAACTTCACACTGAATTCACGGTCCGCAGAGTCTGAAGTAAATCAGGTGAAGAGCGACCTCTGATGGGAAAGCAGGACCAAGGTATTTGAAGTACTCTCCAGGTGTTTTATGCAGATGCTAACCTTGATGGATGGCCTGGGAGGAGCTAAATAGCAGAAGTTGAGAGGAAGGGAAATTTTGTGGGAATTTGTTCACTTCCCAGAGCAGGCATTGGTCGGCGCTGGGAAGCGACGCATAATTAACGCGACTTGCACTGCAATTGGCGTAAGTGATTTTGCTGGAGGGGAAACAGAGGCGAAGAGTGGACTGGCTGAAGTCTCCGTATAGGTTTTCCGTTCCCAGCTTGTGTAGAGTGCGGACGTGGCGTTCTTTACTCAGCTTCCCTGAGAGAGAGTGAGCATCTCTGCAGTTTATGACTTAGCAAACGGAACAATTGAGCTTGGAGATAGTTTTCGTTGAGCTATGTACTGAGCAAGATAGCTAGGAGTGAATAGACGAGCGCAGCCTTGCACCACTACAAGGCCGGCCGACGTCCGCACAACGACACAGCCCTGCAAGGCTGAATTCGGTGATGTTGCGCCCTCTCTGGCTTGAGTTAGGCTACTGATTAATTTGTTGGATCACGTCAGCAAAGTTTCCACGAGGCTTTCATTGGCCGTGTATTGTAGAATTCTTCTCGCACTTCGCATTGCGCCTGTGTCAGTCGATAGGAATTAATTTTGATTTATAGCGCTTTACTCCACGTAAACGCAATTTATTACCACTGCCTGTTAGGAGAGTCCTGTAATGTGATGATTGAAGGTCGTGAGTTAAAATAAATTAGTGCTAATCGACTGCATCTGTTTTCAATCAAGTAGTTGAAATCCCAAGTCACTGACTTAATTAATTTTATGTTCAACATTTGTATTTGGTGTTCAATAGCTGAATATAACATCAATGTGCACCCCTTTTTAATTAAAAGGGATCATTCTGAATCAGTTAATGTCAACACTGCCACCACAGTTCAATCAGGAGTCACAGGGCCTTATTACTTTCTTTGCGTTATCCGATATTGCGGCAGTTTTGCATTGTCTGTTGATCTGTTAATCCATTAGCTAGGGCAAACACACGCCAAAACCAGACAAGTGACGGGTGGGGTGTTACACTATGTAGATGGGAGCTAAAGCGTATTATTCCTTCGTTTTATACAGAAACAAAAACTGACCTACATTGGGCTCATCACGTGAAGATATGATTGACTCGAAAAGACATTAATACTGGGGAGGCTCGAAGTCACAAGAAGAAGAGGGTGACAAAGGATGAGATGGGTCGGTGGCATCATGGCAGTAATGGATTCCAACCTGGAACGTCTGTGGGAGATGGGGCAGAACAGAGGAAATTTGCGTATTTTGGTTCATGGGGTCACGGAAAGTCACAATCCAAAACGACTAGAGAGAGAGAGAGACATCGATCAAATAACATTCTCAACATTGGGTCCGAAAGCCTCGATCATGAGTAATGGAAATCTTTGGCCTAATCTTCGCACATGATAACCTTATTCTCACGGACACTAGAACATTGTAAATGGGGACGGGCTTGAAACACTGGGGATAGAGTAATCCGGTTTCCTTAAATGGGTGACCACTCAGACACATCTGATGTTATGCCCTTCAAGCACGGGGATCAGTATATTTAATGACGGTAGGCCTAGATCGCACGTCCCCTTGTTTCTTACCCTCTTGATGCTGCAACAACTAATTAAAATTTCAGTAAGATACTTAAACAGCTGTAGGGTGAGGGAGAATGCACATGTTAAGGACCACTTATACCTGGCAACGATCCACGAACATTCTACCACCGAAAATTTTAACGAGGGCTGCGCAGTTCATACTCTGGTTTGTTGAAACGAAAGACGTAAATTGCCACCAGTACTTCAGCCACAGTGGTCTGTTCGCAGTATATTAAAACCTAATATCCTGCTTTTCGGTCACTTTCCACTTACTACCACCACAAACAGTTAAAAAACACTGTTGAGATAATTAGGCCCAGTTTTTAAACCCGGCACAGTTATTTCATCCTAACGTTGCTATCAATCATTTTCGTGAGTGTCAGCAGAACTGTATTGCGTTGTCGTGGCTGTGTATGTCCAAAAACGTACGCGAACGACAGTGTATCCACTCGTGAATTTTAGTTACACACAGTTTATAAATCTGTCACAATTAGAAAATTCTCTGAATTACGATTAAGCCCACGTTGTTGATTCCGTAAACACCTTGGACCCGGAATAGGATTTTCACCCTGCAGCGGAGTGTGGGATGATAAGAAAGTTCCTGGCAGATTAAAGCTGTGTGCCGGACCGAGACTCGAACTCGGGACCTTTCCCTTTCGCGAGTTCGAGTCTCGGTCCGGCACACAGCTTTAATCTGCCAGGAAGTTTCATAGCAGCGCACATTTCGATGCAGAGTAAAAATCTCATTCTGAGAACATCCCCCAGGCTCTGGCTAAGCCTTGTCTCCGCAATATCCTTTCATCCAGGAGTGCTACTGCTGCAAGGTTCGCAGAAGAGCGTCTGTGAAGTCTGGAACGCAGGATACGAGGTACTGGCAGAATTCAAGCTGTGAGGACGGATCGTGAGTCGTGCTTCGGTACCTCAGGTGGTACAGCACTTCCCCCCCCCCCTCCCCCCAAAGGCATAGGTCCCCAGTTCGAGTCTCGGTCCGGCACACAGGAAGTTTCATCCTGGACCTACCTAAACTGTTACCTCAACAACATGACACATGAAAGTGGAAAGTAGCTACAGCTATCATGATAATGTACACATTTGCTGCTCAACACTGACATAAAATGTACAGACAACGTAACAGTTGCCGTTTGCGTAGGCCAGACGTTCAGCTGTACTCGTGACGCCAAAATCGAAATCTCCAACTCGTCTCTCTAAAGCCACACATCCACAGCCCGACTGGTAGACCGATGGCACTGCGACTTCCTGGCGCATCCTATGATGGTCGTTCAATAAGTAATGCCCCACATGTTTTTTTCTCAGATATATTTATTTTTTAGTGCAGAGTTTGGTGACAATATACATCAATATGTCTTGTCCATATCCTACTTTTATACGTAGTCTCCGTTACGTTCTGTGGCCGTACACCAACGTTGTCGAGGAGCATCTATTCCACGCGGCGAAGCCATGTTTTCACTGCATGACTGACTCTCTCGTTATTTTCAAAGTGTGTTCCCTGTAGAGAATCTTGAAGTGGCCAAAGAGATGGAAGTCCGAGAGTGTCAGGTCTGGACTGTCGGGTGAATAAGGCAATGATATCCAGTGGCTGTGACAGGATGTCCAGAATGTGGCTGATCATGGAGCTGTTTCTTTGCATTTCCTGACGCTGTAGCTTTCTTTACCCATTGTCGAACTGTATTCCTATCAACTTCAGCATCGCTATACACTGCACACGAACGCTTATGGATGTTCACCACGGTTTCTTTTTCTGCACACAGGAATTCCATGACAGCACGATGTATGTATCGTGAGTCGTTTGTAGACTCCATTTTCACGCTATGGTATATCTGTCATCTGCCAGAACGGTTCGAAACTTCACCGGCGCACAGAACAAACATGAAATGTGAATCACCAACAAGGACGTTTGTCGGTGCATATTAATGGCTTATTCTTCAAAAACGTGGGGCATTACTTACTGAACGACCTTCTTACTTGCCCATACTGATAGTGTGTGGGACGGCAGGTAGCGGTCGGACGCAAATTGACGCACTTAGACCACTGATCTAACAGCTACAAAATCTCCCACGTAAAGGCGAACGGATCAGGGTAGACTCGTCTCGCAAGCTGGCTGGCTGACTATTCGTCCTGTGTATTGCGTCTTTAGCACATGGGTCAGCCTGAGCGCTGGATCTGGTGCTCAGTTGGTTTCCATTCAGTTCGCAGACAAAATTCTTGGAAATGAGAGCAGGGCACTCGCATTGCATCTATTTAGTGTTACAGAAACAACCCATGCCTATACCATCAGTCAGAATAAATATTTTTGGACAATTTTTTTTAAGAAAAAGCTTGCCAATATTGAAACGCTGGAACGAGCTGCTTGTAGCCAAATATCGCCAAGTTACTACTGTCGCTTGCCGACTAGAACTGCCTTGTACCATTGCTGTATTTTGTTTTTCTATCCTTTCTCATATCAACCTAATAAAGACTTCTTGTCCGTTGTGGGCATATGTTGAAAGTGTAAGAAATTTTTCAATTAATTAGCTACAACCAGGAGCTTATTTGGGTTTTTACGTTTCCATGATGGCAATTCAAGGTAACTGGCATCCCATCTTCAAATGTTTACATCCATTCATGCGTCGTGGATATCATTTCTTTACTAACGGCATTGCAGAATTTTCCAGTGGAAGTTATTAAGTAGCAGGACTTGACGTCCTCACAGATTCTGAGTGGAATTATGTAACTCAGCAGCCCGTTAGACCTGTAGTGACCGAAAGGTCACATTCGATTAAATTTGTTCTTCCTACACTGGATTTCAGTACACCCTGCAATTTACTACTTGTCCTGTACATCAGCCTGAAATGTGAATAGTGGTATTGAAAATGGGTGCTTGGTTTGTGAAACAAGGCTGCAAGTTTACGTAAATAAAAAGTACGGTTTATATGTCAACTGAGGTGAGTGTGCAGTTACCTTTACACTAATATTAATTTAGTTAAAACATCAATACGCGACCCTTGTAACATCCATTTATAACGTAAAATATGATTCTGAAGCCAGTGCCGACAGGTACATGGCATGAAATTCACAAGGTGAAGTTACGTTGACTTTCAATGCTTTTATTTGATGTTTCTAGCTTTATCTGCTTTCAGGGCCTTCTGTAAGTAAAAACTTATTCTTGCAGAGGACAATATGGCATTTTATTTTGTACAAAAGAACAGAAGTGAGTTGTAAAACATTAGTGAACTTGGTAAGATTTTGTTTTGTTTCAGGCTATGGCTACCTATTACAGAAGAAGTCTCACAGACAAAGAAATTCAGACTAACGAGAGCGTTTTCCAAATGATATTGACACTGCATCTGAATATACTGATTACAGTTAAGATGAATCAATGCGTGCTATTCTGCACAATAATAATGCAAAATCTAATCAGACTTGTGGTATTGAGCTCTCTCCGTCTTCAGGCTACAAGTGGCCCATCGGGACCATCCGACCGCCGTGTCATCCTTAGATGATGGTGCGGACTGGAGGGGCGTGTGGTCGGCACACGGTTTTCCCGGTCGTTACGATGATTTTCTGTGACTGGAGCCGCTACTATTCGGTCGAGTAGCTCCTCAATTGGCATCACGATGCTGAATGCAACTCGAAAAACGGCAACAGCACATGGCGGCTGGATGGTCACCCATCCAAATGCCATCCACACCCGACAGCACCTAACTTCGGTGATCTGACGGGGAGCGGTGTATCCACTGCGGCAAGGCCATTGCTAGACTTGTACAAGTACTTCACAAAAAGTTACAGAACTAGAACTAAGTGCTAATGAGAGAGAGGCAGATAATGAAGAAAATACTCCAGGTATGTGCTAGTACTTTACAGAATATGGGTGGATAATCCTGCCGCTCACTTTCTTTCAAATTGTCGTGGAAATGAAGTATGCATTGTATCCACAACCCTGAAAGATGGAACAAAGGTTGCAGTGGGGGCATTGACAGTTGTATAAGATTGTAGTTAACACATGGGTGACGTTGATAAAGCTGACATCGTGAGGTCCGTCTATGAAACAGAAAGAAAGTCTAAAGAAAGTATTGGTGCAGACTGTTTCATGGCGAACGCCCGGTGAACGTCATCGGCCAGCATGTGTAGTGCCAACAGTAAAATTCGGAGGCGGTGGTGTTACGGTGTGGTCACGATTTTCATGGAGGGGGCTTGTACCCCTTATTGGTTTGCGTGGCACTATCACAGCACAGGCCTACATTGATGTTTTAAGCGCCTTCTTGCTTCCCACTGTTGAAGAACAATTCTGTTATGGCGACTGCATGTTTCAACACGATAGAGCACCTGTTCATAATGCACTGCCTGTGGCAGAGTGGTTACACGACAACAGCATCCCTGGAATGGATTGTCCTGCAGAGAGTCCTGACATGAATCCTATAGAAAACCTTTGGGATGTTTTGGAGTGCCGACTTCGTGCCAGGCCTCACCCACCAACATCGATAACTCTCCTCAGTGCAGCACTCCCCAAGAAGCCTTGCAGCACCTGATTGAACGTATGCCTGCGAGAGTGAAAGTTGTCATCAAGGCTAAGGGTGGTCCAACACCATACTGAATTCCAGCGTTACCGATGGAGGATGATATGAACTTATAAGTCATTTTGAGACAGGTGTCCGGATACTTTTGATCACATAGTGTACTTGCACGGTGTAGAGAAAAACTCAGCTGAGACAATGAATGTCATTCTGTGGTGTATAGCAATGAGTGTCGCTTCTGTTTGTGGTGATCAGAACGATGGTCACTCATCCGTAGACGACCTGACGAAAGGTCACAGGGAGCGTTTGTTTTCGGCAGTCATAACTCTCCAGCTTCACGACACACATGCGGGGAGCTATTGATTATGGCACCTGGACTGATTTGGGAATTGTTCAAAAGGGATGAATACTGGACAGGAAGCGGTAACCATAGTAAACAATGGTATCATAATCTTGTTGACCAGGGTACCAGATAGCATGTTCCAGCATGATAGTGCAAGACGCCGTACTGCATTTCATGTCACAAACTCCCGTTTGAATGAAAGGATCGTTGACTGACTTGCACAATCACCTTATCTTTTTTCCCTACAGAGCATATCCGTTATCGGATGGAAAGAACACTTACAAGATGTAACGTGTCTACTATAGAGACTGTAGATATCAAGTTGTTCCGTCCTGTTCTAGAGTACTGTTGAATAGAATGAGATCCTTACCAGATGAGACTGACGGACAACGTCGAAGGCGTGCATAAGAGGGTTCTCGTTTATTATTACTATGAAATAAAAGAGAACGTGGTGCACATGATGATTGAGTAGGCGCAGCAGTCATTAAAACAATGGCATTTTTCGTCACGGCGACATCTTATCACGGAATTCCAATTAACAGATTTCTCCTCAGGATGCCGAAATAGTTTACTGAGTCCCGCATACATAGGGAGGAATGCCATTCGTAACAGAATAAGAGTAATCAGAGCTCGTACAGAAAGTGTTGTGTGTTCACTTATCCCAAGTGTTATTGGAGAATGGACCGGTAGAGAAATAATCTGAAAGTGGTCCTGTGAACACTCCGCCAAGCACTTAAGTGTTAAGTGGCGAGTAACATTGTAGATGAAGATGTAGAAGTGTTACACGTTCATACCGGCCTCCAGTGAGCAATCGTCATTAACTGGGGCTGTAGCTACATGTGTTTCAGGCAGATTTAGAAAATCCTCAACATGATATTCGCAAGCGTTTTACTTCCAAGCCACAATGAACACTATAGTATTTCTACGTATATTCACTGATTGCGAATTCTGTGATGTTAGCTATATTAGGTATACACTACCTATTAGTGACAGGGCATCAAACCTGGTCGCCTTAACTACTTTGGCTATCCGTGCGCGCCCCCTGGAGCAACCCAAACCTGCATATTCCACATTTTTACGTCTCCTAAAGACCAGAATATTACTGGGATTGCTTTAATAGGGAGAAAGAAACAACAACGTGTTGAACATTATAACGATGGATGCATTACTGAAGGAATAAACAGTGTAAAAATACTCTATGAAATACTAGACAATTTTCTTTCGTTTGCCGATCTAACCTCAAGCCGATGTTAGTAACTGACACTGATTCCTAATGGAATTGAACTGACAAAATTACGTGAATATCGGGCTCCTGATTTATAGTGTAACACTTGCCATTTCTGTATTATATTAATAAGTTTTATTTCCTTTCCTGCAATTAATAACTGAAATATATAGACGGCATAAATAATAAGTATTATTGTAAATTAGTGGACTCGTGAATAACCCAGAATGAAACCAATAGATGTAACTAAAAGTGTAACCGATACCTTATTAGTAAGTATGCATAAAAATTTAATTATTATGTGGTACCATAGTTTTTATTAGAGAATTATCTAGAAAATAATATTTCTCTCAAAAAGTTAATAAGTAAAGTTGTGGAATAATGATTGCTAGAAAAGCAGTTCCTATGTGGAGTCTTATACGTATTTCAGCAATACACTAATAAAAATCAAAACAGAAGATAATTACTCTCTTACAAAAAGACGTAAGAAATACACTAAGTAAGTGAGACAGAAGAAGGGTAAGAGTAGAGTCTCTGGGTCTGATGTGAACGCCTCATGATGGCCTGCCTGCTGTTTGTTCTCGAGTTCTTTGAACGAAGATTGATTGATAGAATTTATGACGTTTTGCCAGCAGCGTGGCTGACAAGGTCAAAAAATTCACCCTCCATTACCGCCCACCATCAGCGCTGCTGAATCGTCAGAAAAACAAACTTCGGCTGAATGAGCCATGCCAACAGGCGGTACTTCACGTAAGGCTGGCTGAGGGTTCCCTTATCTTCGAAGTAGAGGCCATTAGAGACGTCTCGTGACAAGGAGTCAGCTGTGATCTTAAAATGAATGGTGCTGAACTTGGCTAGACTGTTCAGAGTAATTAAGGGAAACCTGATCACGTTATACCTGAAAGGAAGGTATTGATTTACAGAGCCAAGTAATGTTAGTAGGTATATTGGTACGCAGTACATACGGACGAAGGCAACTTTCGCATGATGTGTCAAGTAGCAATGCTAGATGAATGTTGGGCCATACATTGAAAGAAATACTACTGTATAGTACAATATAGAAGGAAACTGAAAAAAAATACCCAATAAGACAAACAGAAATGACACTTTTATTCAATGAAACTAATTACACTGACGTCACCTCGTTTATTATGGTTACGGGACGTAAAAATACGTTTTTGTCAGATATTTTGACAAACTGACAGTTCTGTGAGTAACCTCCGTACGTGGTAGAATCATAGCACTGTTCAGCTGACAATAATATTTAATTTCAAAAATGAACATATTTGGTTAGAATGAAACACCAAGTTTACTGTTACCTGTCACAATTTAGTATCTGAAAGGGTACTGCGAGAATACATATGATTAAGGGGTAAACCTTGCAGTAAGCGGAGTGAGCGAAAAAAAAAAAAAAAAAAAAAAAACGCGAAAAGTTTGTGCACCACCCTCGCGACTTGCATAATTTCTGATTTTGTGATCGGAAACTTGTATTTCAATATTATTTTGATAAAAGGAGATGGCTAATTGCAGCCAACAGTAGAACGAAATTCAAAGTAAATCTCACTCTCAGGGAAGCTAGCTCCACTGACGGAGTGTCGCTTACCCTCACTTACCATAAATTGTCAAAACGCCTCGAGGGATCGTTTCAGTTGAACATCATGCGCGCATTTTCAACTCCAAAGTTGTGAAGGGAACCCGCAGTCAACGAAACCCGCTCATTATCGCTTCATTCAATTGAAGGCGATTAGGCAGGTGTTTCGAGCCAGACAGAACACCACCGTCTCCGCAGCATCAGTTTGGTTCTTTATTCATACACTGCTACCCCCCATCCATCTCCCGCCCTCCTCCCCCCCTCCCCCCCACCACAACTCCAATGTCAACGTGATATACGGAGGAGACTGTAAAGGAAACACCTGGAGTACAACCAGGTCAATAGCATTGGGTTGTTTTCATCGACTGGTACAGAATTTGTTTGACGTCGGAAGTGGTCGTAGAGACGATTGAAGGTCGCTATGTATCAATGCTCACCTCTGGTTGGAAGGACAACGGGTTCTGCAGGAAGAAGGGTCGTGTTTTTGGTCAAGATTTTGTACGGACCTCGGACATCTCTAGTTACTATCGAGAGTAATTTGAAGGAAATATCGGTTAGTGTCTTTGAAGCTACTGTACAACCTTTCAGTCAACATTTCAGCGACGATTTCGTCCTTCAAGAAATTAATCCGCGAGTGCACCGCACCTGCCCTGTGGACCTCTTCCTCAAGAAACAACAATCAAGTGAGTGGAATGGCTTACGGTATCAAGGTCCCGATTGCCCTTGCTTGCGACCGCTTGAAGCTTGCAGGAAATTGTCGCAGATACTCTTCTCACACTAGAATTCAAAAATCTTAGTAGTAATCCACGCGCTTTGAAATCGAAACTGAAAGGTTTCCTCATGGGTCACTCTTTCTCTTCTGTGTAGGAGTTCCTTGGAAAATGAATCTGATTCTTGTTGTACTGTTGGTTGCGTTTACGTAAACCTTTGGCCTGACTTTCTTCGGTTTCATACACATTTTATTTTTATCTGTTATTACTTTTATGTTGTAATTTCATGTACTGACACTTTCTATGACTTTGGAGAGTTGCTCCTGAATTTGGTCCTACGGAACTTGACGTGTAAATAAAAATAAAATAACACACAGTGACGTCAGGGTGACAGAAGTGGGGCGGTATAACGCATATTTTGATAAAACCACAAAGGCGAACTCCTGTGCCTCACTATGTACTCTATTGATATTTCAATTAAAATACTTTCAAACTTGTGATAACAGCATTGAGTGAATAATAAACAAATATATCTTATACTTGTGTTGTAAAAAGGCAAAGTATTTTTGAAAATTAACATCAGTAAACTTTGACATTGTCGTTATTTTTGTTTTACGAACATGTAATTATGTCATCTATGAAAAAAGCGAAATTAGATTGCTTCCTTGTCTCCTTTCTGGCACCAGCACGATACAAATGTAAGTGCAATCGTTGTAACTTTATACCACCAATAATTGGGCCAGTATACTTAGAACATGTGTTTTATTTCTTATAAGAATCAGTCTTCCAGTTCCCCTTTTTTAATTACATAACCCAAGTGATATCTGGCAGTTTAAATTAGATTTGAAATGACTTCCAAGCTGACACACAAATCGAGCGCTATAACCGTTCTTTCCTTAGTTAATGTTTTGATAGTCAAACCTACGTCTTAATCCGAAGTTCGATTAACTTCTTACAAAATAATTTCCTTTGTATGAACATTAACTTCCTAAACTTATTCCTCACCAAGCTAACGGATAACCAGCTGTAATCATTTTGGCCTGAATTTAATTTTCATTTAAACTAGTCAAGACTTTGAACTTTATTAAAATTCAAAATAATCAATATTTACAACAATTTCGATTGAGAATGAAAACTGATGTATCTTCCACTTTTTTAATACCTTCTAAGTGGATCCTTTTATTTGAGACTCAGTGATATACGTGTACAACAAACTTCAACGGCATTGAGCGACATCATCTTAACCACCTTGTGGACAGCATACCAAGGGGAATCGAAGCATGTTACATTGCACGGGCTAGATGAACACGGCATTGAATGTTACCCAGTATCAAATTTGTGTTTAGAAGATTTAAACTTCCGAGAAGACTGCCTCTATTTTTATCGCTGTATTTATTTATAAAAATAACCGTTTTACAAGTTTTATATGCCTTAATGTTTTATTCACTGCCTCCTATAACAGTGGTGGCGTGACTAGGCTAGGACAAAGGTGGCAATTTACTCGTGGACAAGATACTTCCGTAAGGGGGAAAAAAATAGGAAATCAGAAATAACGACGTTCCGTTTGGGGAGATGGTGACTGACTTTTTGTAAGATATTCTATTTTTAAGTTTTTAAGACAATCATAAGCTTTTTCGGCCTTCAAAGGCCATCTTGAGATGCTATGGGCGACATCTGATGAAGAGGTGTTCATGCGTTGACAACTGTGATTCTATCCCAACAAGTGTTTGTGTCCAATAATACATCACAAAAATAGAAAAAATGTGGATAAATGAAATGGGAAGGCGAAATGTAAATAATTAGTAAGAGAAGTCTTTCACTAAGTAAGTGTAATAAATGATCATTCCAGAAATTATTCTTACATAGGATATACGAATCATTCACATTCTTTTACCCAGGTCAAACATCAATATACACTAAAATACGCTGGTCGGACAATATTTCGTGTAGCCAGCAGTACCGTCGATGTTAACCGCGGCGTCGTATGCCACTCTTCAAGCCATTTCTTACAAGGTGAAACATCCCCTTTAAACAATTTATACAAGACTGTGCTTAAACTGACACAATATTTTGTTAGCGCAACGCAATCTGACTTTCAAAATTCCCTACAAAAGAATGGCCCTGACTAACATTAAACTATACCTTTCACAAATCACTTACCTCACAAAAATCTTCGCTGCTCAAGCTACTGCAATACAGCGAGCGCCACTACTGCCAGCTAAATAAAAGATTCAAACTATGGAAGGCACTAACTACTGATAGGGATAGTTAGCAAATGAAAGATATTAATAGAGAACAATGTATTTACCTTGATATCATCATATATAAATATAGCAGTTCATGACAAATTTCAAAACTCCGCCATCTCTCTCCCCACATCCACCACTGCTGGCGGCTCACCTCCAACTGCCCAACGCTACGCGCTGTTCACAGCCAGCTGCCTAGCACTACAATGGCAGACAACAATGCAAACTAGCCACAGACTGCACACAGCACAGCCAGTGATTTTCATACAGAGGTGGCGCTACCAATAAAAAAACCTAAACAGCCTACTTACAAAGGTGACAAAGTATTTATGTATACTGACTCGACGAGTGCGCTACACTCTCTTACGAGGGCTTCCAAATGAAAAACCGTAAATCGTTTGAGATACGATATAGTGAGAAGTATTAGTCGAGTAGAGGAGCTGTGTGAAGTGATTCATCTACAACGGATGCCAGGGCATGGTGGAATTAAGAGCCTCGAACGTGCAGACCAACTGGCGAAAACGATACAGCATGTAACGTCGGGTAGCTCAAGTCGTACCTCTTACGGGAGAACTTCCGTATCTGTCGGGGTAATTGAAATAACACAGTTTGCTTTGTCTAGAATGAATCTGTATTTTTTAAGGTATCACACATAAATTAAAAAAATTTCCGCAAAATGAGTTTTCAACCTTTTTCATATATGTACTTGCGGCACGATTTAAGTGCCTCGTTTCCTAACACGTACCTCCTACAGCCTAAGTCAATGATGACATCATAAATCAATGGGCTAATGTAAAAATATTCCGCAATAACAAATTACAGGCTATGAACATAACGTTACTTCCATAGTTACACATAATGAAATTACACATAGGAACAAAATCAAATGGCTTCGATTGGCGTATCGAAAGTCAGTTGGTCTGAACACGGATGTCACTGAAATGTTTCTTTATTTTACTTTCCATGACTGTGGATATGTCGTGCACCTAATATTTACTTTTCATGTCTTCTCCTCCATCATCTTTAACTCTGTCCTTTGTTTTTTATTCTTCTTAAAGTTTTAGTGTGTCTCTTTTTTATGGATTTGTGCATAGGTTTCTTCCTGTTATTTGTCTTTTCTTTGGCTCCTATTTACTTTATCTAAGAACTTGATGTCAATTACCTTGTATTATGATGTCAATTACCTTGTATAACTGTTGTTATACATGGGAAGGAGATATAGTGTTCAAGTAAGGCTTTATTTGCTGACTATTAATTTCGGCTAGTGTTCCAGTATTGAATTCGAGTCCACATTCTTGAGACACTGTAGAAGTTCGGACTGATCATTGAGTGGTATAACATTATGTGGCCATTCAGATGTTCGCGGTGTTGCTTCAGTTCGATTAGCCGATTCTTGATCTCACTGATCAACAATATATACAGTATTAGCTACAAAAACATCTTCTTTGACGACATTTCTATCAAATTTTCACAAGCCTATTGCTTTAAAACCGTTTAGTGCCATGTGCATACAAAGTGATCTTGGGTCTGCAGTACCCAAAAGTTCTGCAATGTTAATTTCTTATAACACTGTCAGGATTTGTTCGTAACCACGAAGGTGCCGCTCCGCTGTAGCTGTCTCTAGTGTTCTAAAGAACCATCTGTCCAACGCTGAAGAGTCGTGTGAGCCGGAAACGACTGCATGGTTATTCCGTAATCACGAGCCAGTTGAACTGTTCTGAGATTTTGGTGTGTGTGCCATGCCCATCCAATAAAAACAGAATTTGTCTCTCGTCGCTAAGTGTATGCTGCGTTCAGTGGAGACCCCCCCCCGTGCCCCCCCCCCCCATTTATAATACATCATTCATTCTCTTGAGCTTAAATATTAACATCTCAGGTAAGAATTCGCCTGCTGCTTTCGTTGCACATATACCTGCTGCATTCGTTGCACATACACACATCGCTATAGGACCCCTTTCTCCGCTTGTAGTTTCGGGCAAATACCTTAGACCGTTGGTTAACTGTGAATAATACGGTTTAATCCACTTTATACATTTGGTGAGCAGTAATCTTATGTTCATATAGTATTTCCTTGTATCCGTCAAATAACTCATTAACTCTATTAATTAAACCACTGCCTTCGTGCCATTGATATTCCTGCGGGAACTCGTAAGGCCAAAGTAGGTTGATCTTCCACAAATCATCAATACCATTTTCTACTGGCTGTCTTTATGGAAGCCGTGCTTTAGCTGATATTTCTCAGTGTTAGACAAGTTTCCTTAATTCAGCAAGAGTTATTCCGAAGAAACTAGACTCGGGACTAATTGCATGCTGTGCTAATTCGTCTCTACAGTCATATGATTAGGTCGTCAAAATTTTCATGTTTTATTTGAACACTTCAAATGATGACGCATTGTAGGCTTTGGTAAATATGTTCTACACACTTCATTAAATCAAATTTCACCAATCCGATGTTTCAGTAAAGCTCCGCCTTATCGTCTCCCTTCCATTTTTGTACGCTTTCTTCATCATATTGATCAGGTGAAACAAACAATCTTTAGTTGGTCTGTCATTTCCATCAACGCCTAACTAGTACCGGTACGATTAAGGAATTCTCCACAGGTACAACTTGAGCGGTGAGACCCACGGTTTCTAATCAGAACTGCAGGCGTAGCCAAAAAATTTTGTACCGGTTGATTATGCTTAAATGAATGGCACTGTACCACGTAAGTGGACATGATAAACTGAACTAAACCCCACCCTGAACAGGCCATGAAGGCCAAGGGTACTGACTGGCCGCCGTGTCATCCTCAGCTCAGGGGTATCATTACTGGATGCGGATTGGACGGGCATGTGGTCAGCACACCGGTCTCCCGGCTGTGTGTCAGTTTCCGAGGCCGAAGCCGCTACTTCTCAATCAAGTAGCTCCTCAGTTCGCCTCACAAGGGCTGAGTGCACCCCGCGTGCCAACAGCGCTCGGCAGACCGGATGGTCACCCATCCTAGTGCTAGCCCAGCCCGACAGTGCTTAACTTCGGTGATCTGACGGGAACCGGTGTTACCACTGCGGCAAGGCCGTTGGATAAGTGGACACAATACAAAACTATTATTTATATCATCAAATTGTTCTCTGATATTGCTTACGGATGAATGAGAGAATGTAATAAAGACATTCAAACAAGATTACTTATTATTTTTCTTTTGAACATTTTTGGGAGGTGACTACCAACAGTCGTCAAATAATGTATAAAATGCATGTTTGACCATAAGAAGCTTTGTTATTTCAAACCCAAATATTGACAAGTTTCAACCACACACCATCTTCATGCATTAGGTTTAAAACAGTTTAGGCAACAACATCACATTTATCATTAAATAAATAATGGTAGCATCTCATGTGCAGAGCATGAGACGTGGCCATTATTTATGTAATGACAGATATGAAGTTGTGGTTTAAATTGTTTTAACCCTAATTCTGCATGTTGCCCCATGACTGAAACTGGTCGATATTTGGGTTTTAAATAACAAAGCAGCTTACGGTAAAAAATGTAGTTTATAAACTATTTCTCCGTCAGGGCACTTGGTTTTGCTCACATATTTTTGCTTGTTTCCATGACTATTAGTTCCATTTACTTTTGCGTCGTGGCCGAGAAAGCCACGCCAGTAAACATGCACCAAGTATCAAGAATAAATGAAATAATTTACTGTTAATAATGGAATAAAGAAAGACAGTCATTCGTAGTAGGATTCCAGTCCACCGATAGTCGATGACTGAGAGAGTTCTAACAAGGGCGACTTCGGCGCATTCCTATTTAGTGGAAAGTGCTAGGGCTCAAGGAGGGTGCTGGAGAGGGCTCAAGGGAAGGCTAAAGCTCGTAGCCGATCGGAGGTAGCGCGGCTGTTGCAGACGATACGGTGAGATGGGCTCCGTCCGACGGTCCTCTATCACTGCCGGCTGATTCTGAAGCACTCACGGGCCACTGGGGCGGCCGGCGTGGAGAGACGAGAACGAGACGTGAAGACTGGGGACGCGGGTGAATGCTCGACGGGTCGGTGTGGAACACTTGGGCGAGGCGCCGAACAAAGACACCGATGCGACTCCATGTGAAGGACTGCACTGAGGTAAAGGATGCTCCCACTGAGAACCAGCAACTGCCACCGGAGCTCGGAGTTTCCCGATGCGAATATGTGGTCGGCTGGGCGGCGTCCTTTGTAGCCGAACGGTGGAAGAATAATGCTGAGGTGGTTGGCGGGCACCAGATCTGCGGAGAAAGAAACGGTACCCGTGATGGCAGTGCTAATTGCGGTGCCTCTCGCACCTCTAGTGGTAGAGGTGAAGCTGGTGCTACGTGTTGCCGTAGCGACTGCGGGATGTGTCGTTGAAAACCATCACGACGCTTTAATGTCGTGGTCGTACTGTTGGTGCCGCATCTATGGCGGTGGGGTTGTCTAAGGCCTGGAGAGGTGGCAGCCCGCAGCAACTTCTGCGCTGCGTAATGACGGTTCCCAGGGGCTACAATTAATTATCCTTTGTAATGCCACTTCCTCGGACGAAAAATGAAAAAAGAAAAAATAGCAACCAATACCCCTAAAATTTCCCCAAAACAAGTTCAAAATTCCATGAAAAGTGAACAAGTAACCAAAGTTCCATTTAACACTATTATTTGGATAATAACCAGTAATTGAAACAAGAACCCTATACCTAGTAAATAATCAACTTACAAAAGAAAGATAGAACCTCAGTAAATTCGAATTCAAAATCATAGTAAATCGCAAAATCATTATAATTAAAATTAGCAAAGTAGAACCAACGATCTCAAAGAATATTTCGTGTGAGTACTCTTCGAGAATCGTGAGTAATGTCTAAGGAAAATTTGATCCATTGTCACCACGTTACGAGAGTTAGCCGAAGCTGGTCAGACCTGTTTCAATACTCGTATATGTAGGCTCGGTTAGATTGTTTTTCGAAGGTTGATAATTGCGATCTACTATGACGCAGTGAAACGAAACATTGACTTCAACTATAACATCATTCAGACAGAGGACTACCTTATATTAGACTGAAGTGAACTTGTAAATTAGATAACTCGAACTCAACTGTAGTTAGGTATTGCACAGTGATACACAATTAACTTCATTCGTAATTGCAAATGGACTCTGGAACTAGGCAATAGTTTTAAAGCAGATAATTTATAAATTCCACTCCCCCCACCACCACAACCTGGGAAAGCTTCTTCCTCACGGCCTTGTTAGGAAGTAATTGTTATTGTGAAATAAACCACCCTTTCGCGCATTTGTGATTCCAAATTACAAAACTGTTTAGAGACATAACTGTTATCTTTCACGTGCTGCGATAATATTTGCTGAAGCGCTCCGTGCATATATAGAATCTCTTTGACGTTAGGAAGCAATCGCAATGTTACGACTGATTAGAGACTTGAAATTACAACCAAACTATGCGGAAGTAGGTGTCGGTGGAACTGAATTGAATTATTATTAATATTTTAATAGCAGCTGTTAAACCGACGAATGTAAACGAGTTAATTACGACGGGTAGCGTAATATTGGTCACAATTAATGAAGTAAATATCACGCACACGTCGAGAGTTCAGTTCAGCACTGTTTTTTGTGGCGTCGTCTTTACTTAATAACAGTATCATCGCCCTACCGACTATCGCCGAGTTTTAGCTAGGGCCGATCTATACTAATCTATCAACTGCCAACTAGAAAAACCGGTGACGTTACACCTTTCATAAAATAAGGCGCCACTTGCTGAACGTATGCGAATGTAACCTGCCTCTCAGAAAGAAGTGTATAATTATATTCCATAGTGAGATCTGTCATAATCACGAAAGGAGATAGTAGTAGTTGTTGTTGTTGTTGTTGTGGTCTTCAGTCCTGAGACTGGTTTGATGCAGCTCTCCATGCTACTCTATCCTGTGCAAGCTTCTTCATCTCCCAGTACCTACTGCAACCTACATCCTTCTGAATCTGCTTAGTGTATTCATCTCTTGGTCTCCCTCTACGATTTTTACCCTCCAGCTGCCCTCCAATGCTAAATTTGTGATCCCTTGATGCCTCAAAACATGTCCTACCAACCGATCCCTTCATCTAGTCAAGTTGTGCCACAAACTTCTCTTCTCCTCAATCCTGTTCAATACCTCCTCATTAGTTACGTGATCTACCCACCTTATCTTCAGCATTCCTCTGTAGCACCACATTTCGAAGGCTTCTATTCTCTTCTTGTCCAAACTGGTTATCGTCCATGTTTCACTTCCATACATGGCTACACTCCATACAAATACTTCCAGAAACGACTTCCTGACACTTAAATCTATACTCGATGTTAACAAATTTCTCTTCTTCAGAAACGCTTTCCTTGCCATTGCCAGTCTACATTTTATATCCTCTCTACTTCGACCATCATCAGTTATTTTACTCCCTAAATAGCAATACTCCTTTACTACTTTAAGTGTCTCATTTCCTAATCTAATCCCCTCAGCATCACCCGATTTAATTTGACTACATTCCATTATCCTCGTTTTGCTTTTGTTGATGTTCATCTTATATCCTCCTTCCAAGACGCTGTCCATTCCGGTCAACTGCTCTTCCAAGTCCTTTGCTGTCTCTGACAGAATTACAATGTCATCGGCGAACCTCAAAGTTTTTACTTCTTCTCCATGAATTTTAATACCTACTCCGAATTTTTCTTTTGTTTCCTTTACTGCTTGCTCAATATATAGATTGAATAACATCGGGGAGAGGCTACAACCCTGTCTCACTCCTTTCCCAACCACTGCTTCCCTTTCATGCCCCTCGACTCTTATAACTGCCATCTGGTTTCTGTACAAATTGTAAATAGCCTTTCGCTCCCTGTATTTTACCCTTGCCACCTTCAGAATTTGAAAGAGAGTATTCCAGTTAACGTTGTCAAAAGCTTTCTCTAAGTCTACAAATGCTAGAAACGTAGGTTTGCCTTTTCTTAATCTTTCTTCTAAGATAAGTCGTAAGGTTAGTATTGCCTCACGTGTTCCAACGTTTCTACGGAATCCAAACTGATCTTCCCCGAGGTCCGCTTCTACCAGTTTTTCCATTCGCCTGTAAAGAATTCGCGTTAGTATTTTGCAGCTGTGACTTATTAAACTGATAGTTCGGTAATTTTCACAACTGTCAACACCTGCTTTCTTTGGGATTGGAATTATTATATTCTTCTTAAAGTCTGTGGGTATTTCGCCTGTCTCATACATCTTGCGGAGATAGTAGTACTAACGTGTTTTTTAAATAAAAAATGTTTAATACAAAAAGCTTTTACTGCCTAGACTGGAGTTTACATCACAGAATTGCGTTTTGATTTGCCTCGTGTAAATTGTGGGGAAGGCACTAAAAGTTTTTTCATCATAGCTTTTTAATTTTAATAAACTGGATTCCTTAGGTTTACATCCTCTATAAATGATAGCACGGGTCCACACTCATTACTCGTTTCCCAACCCAGCTAATATGAACATCAAATCCGACAACAGATGAGAAGAAAGTTATTAATGAGATTGCAGGAAGACGCTAGCGTATGTTTCGCTACTTACACTCTGAAAGAGGCATCCGCCTGCAGTAATTAGAAGTCGAATAAGACTGGTTTCTGCGAGCTATTTTAGTGTTAGAGTAAGCAGAGACGAAGTAAATGTAATCAGCATAGCAGTTGGCTCCTTTTAATAGGATATCGTTAGATAACTCGATGCTCCTCTTAAGAAGACACGGAAGAAACGCAGTCATATCTTACTAATAACAGTGTTTCTGATCTGGTGTAATGTTTTCGTGACCGCATTCTTGGATAGTCTTGTCCCTCCAAGGGCAGAGTGACCTTTTACGTCCCTCGCACATTGAAGACCACTTTAAAATAACATTTATAGGAGACAATCTACCTTGGATAGTCACTTAAATACTGTTTTAGAACCTGCCTAGCTTCCATCACGCCTAGAGTTAGGCGGAACGCATGACGGCGGACAACTGGCTGTTTAATGGTGTAGTTACGCCTGAGCTAAATGTGATGGCACGCGTTGCAAGGCGACAGCTTTTAGACTTGCCTGAACCAGGCGAGAGATAACAGTTCGTTGAATGACTACGGATTTACGATTCCACCAGATTAACCGACGCCAGAGAACCATGAGAATGTTCGTGGTGAAGTTAAGGTACTTTGGAACAGTCTCAATGGTAAGGCAACCAGCCAATATTTGATAATGCCTCATAGGCTAATGCCGAGACAAGAGCTCTCACTGTCCAATAATATGTGGCGTACAACTTTCTGAGATCATGAGACGGGAGGAGGGAAGCCAAATGGAAAATTTTCTCTCTTGGAATATGCCAGCAGATAATCATGAGCCGGCCGGGGTGGCCGAGCGGTTCTAGGCTCTACAGTCAGGAACCGCGCGACCGCTACGGTCGCAGGTTCGAATCCTGCCTCGGGCATGGATGTTTGTTATGTCCTTAGGTTAGTTAAGTTTAAGTAGTTCTAAGTTTTAGGGGACTGATGACCCCAGAAGTTAAGTCCCATAGTGCTCAGAGCCATTTTTTTGATAATCATCAGGCCTGGTCGGCTGCAGCTGGGTGTTGATGGAATTACTTTTAGTGAGACGCCTTCATTAGGGAAACGAAAAATACGGAAAGAATTCTGTTTTGGAGAGCAGTAGGTGTCGTTCAAAGTTCTAACTGGCAGCAGAATGGTAAGTTCCCTCGCTGCGGTGCTAGGATTTATATGACATTAGCCACGTGCCTAGTGCAGGAATGTTGTGAGTGTCGTAGAGAATGCTGTCTACTGTGGACTACATTGCTTCCGCCTGGTACTGGGAGACATGCAAAATCTCCTGCCGATAGGCAGCAAAAGGCGACGCACCAGCAATTGCAGTGCGTGCAGTTAGTCCAATACAGTACTCTGAAGATTAGTAGCCGCTGCCCATTGTAAACGAGGACAATTAAGAGAGAGACCCCACATTACAATTGCTTCCAGTGACAGTAAAATTAAGGTGGCGAAAGTCATGGGACGCCTCCTAATATCGTGTCGGGGCTAGTATTGCCTAGCGTAGTGCAGCAACCCGATGTGACATGGACGTAACAGGTCTCTGGAAGGCTTCTGCAGAAGTATTGAGTCATGCTACCTCTATAGCGAAAATGTTGCCTCTGCAGGATTTTGTATACGAAACGACTCCTCGATTACGTCCCGTAAATGTTCGATGGGATTAATGACGTGCGATTTGGGTGGCCATACCATTCGCTTAAACTGTCCAGAATGTTCTTCAAAGCAATCTCGAACAATTGTGGCCTAGTGACATGGCACATTACCATTCATAAAAATTCCTTCGTTGTTTGGGAACGAGAAATCCATGAATGGCTGAAAGTGGTCTGCAGAAAGCAGAACAGAACCATTTCCAGTTAGTAAGCGGTTCAGTTAGACCAGGGCCCATACCATTATGGTGCCACCACCAGCTTGCACAATGCCTCGTTGACATCTTGAGTCCATGCTTTTGTGAGGTCTGCACCATACTCGAACATTAACACCAGCTCTTACCAACTGAAATCGGGTTTCATCTGACAAGACCTCTGCCTTCCAGTCGGCTAGTGTACAACCGATACGGGGATGAGCCCAGGAGAGACCCTGCAGGCGACGTCGTGCTGTTAGCGAAGGAACTCGCCTCGGTCGTCTGCTGCCATACCCAGTTAACGCCAAATTTCGTCGCACTGTCCACCGGATACGTTAGTCGTACGTCCCACATCTATCTCTGCCATTATTTCACGCAATGTCGCTTGTATGTTGGCACTGACAACTCTACGCAAACGCCACTGCTTTTGGTGGAGAAGTGAAGGCCATGGGGCAGTGCATTGTCCATGGTCTACATCTACATCTACATCTACATTTATACTTCGCAAGCCACCCAACGGTGTGTGGTGGAGGGAAGGTAAGGGGTAAAGAATGAAATGTGGTATTCTCGGCACACTTTTGACACTGTAGGTCAAATCCAACTACTATTCCGAGTTCAGAGTTCGTTAATTCCCGTCGTGAGGCCGTAATCACCACGGAAACCTTATCGCATGAATCACCACAGTGCAAGTGTCCGCTCCGCCTTTTTATTTTTCCTTTATTGAATTGCAATTCCCCCCGAAGGGGGCGGGCTGGCAGCAGCCTAATACGCTGCTCTGCAGCCCACAGACTTTTTAAAAACGCAAGAAGAAAAGAAACAAGAGAAACAGGCGATAAAACGGTAACTTAAATTGTAAAACGGCGGAAAATTGTGGAAAGTTAAAACGTAAAGCAAAGGGGTCGGCAATGTTAATAAAATACACAGGAATCAGACGAGTAACACAGTAAGCTCACAATTTAAAAGAAAAAAAAAAACATGGCGACAGTCTGGTTTCTGTTCGCAAGAGATAAAAAATCACACCCAGCGACAGTATGATGGCCGTTCGCAACACTTCCCAAAAGACACACAGCACGGAACACTCACTGTAAAACACTGCACGAAAATGCCGGCACAAAGATGACACTCCCTAGCCAAGGGCAGATGGGGCGGTGGGGGGGGGGGGGGGGGGGGGGGGGACCTGGCTCAAATGGCTCTGAGCGCCATGGGACTCAACATCTTAGGTCATAAGTCCCCTAGAACTTAGAACTACTTAAACCTAACTAACCTAAGTACATCACACACACCCATGTCCGAGGCAGGATTCTGACCTGCTACCTTAGTAGTCCCGCGTTCCGGACTGCAGCGCCAGAACCGCACGGCCACGCGGCCGGCGGTGGGGGGGGGGGGGGGGGGACCTGGATGAGGGGGAAAGCAAGAAGGGAGGAGAGGAAAAAACGAAAAAGTGGTGGGGGGAACAAAGGAGGGAGAGGACTCATAAGGGGGGAGAGGGGCAGGGCAGACGCGAGAGGGAATGGGAAAAGGCAGAAGAGGGAAATGCAAAAGGACTCGGGGGACCGCTCCGCCATTGCGCTGCCCTTTTATTCCTCGTGTACGTAGTACTACCGCCATCTATATATGTGCACATCGCTGCGCCATGACTTTCGTCGCCTCAGTGTATAAACTGGCGTGTGCTATGTATGCTGCTCGGTATCCTGGACGACATCATCCAAGTGTCCGGACCTTTCGCCGGATAGTTACGTAATTTAAGGAAACGAAGTGTACAGCCACATGTGAAACGTCAACCACGACCTGCAACAAATGATGATGCCCAAGTAGGTGTTTTAGCTGCTGTCGCGGCTAATCCGCACATCAGTTGCAGACAAATTGCCCGAGAATCGGGAGTCTCAAAAACGTTGGTGTTGAGAGTGCTACATCAACATCGATTGCACCCGTATCATACTTCTATGCACCAGGAATTGTATGGCGACGACTTTGAACGTCGTGTTCTACCACTGGGTACAAGAGAAATCACGGGACGACGGCAGACCTTTGGCACGCGTGCTATTTAGCGACGAAGCGTCATACACCAAGAACGGTAACGTAAACCGGCATAATATGCACTGTTGGGCAACGGAAAATTTACGATGGCTGCGACAAGTGCAACAACAGCGAACTTGGCGCGTTAATGTACGGAGCGGCATTATGGGAGGAAGGACAATGGGCCCCCATTTTATCGATGGCAGTCTAAATGGTGCAATGTATGATGATTTCCTACGTAACGTTCTACCGACGTTACTAAAAGATGTTTCACTGCATGACACAATAGCGGTGTACTTCCAAATGATGGATGTCAGGGACATTGCTCGCGTGCGATTGAAGCGGTATTGAATAGCATATTTCATGACAGGTGGATTGGTCGTCGAAGCACGTTCACCGGATCTGACGTCCCCGGAGTTCTTTCTGTGGGGAAAGTTGAAGGATATTTACTTTCGTGATCCACCGACAACGCCTGACAACATGCGTCAGCGCATTGTCAATGCATGTGCGAACTTTACGGAAGGCGAACTACTCGCTGTTGAGACGAATGTCGTTACACGTATTGCCAAATGCATTGAGGTTGACGGACATCATTTTGAACATTTATTGCATTAATGTGGTATTTACAGGTAATCACGCTGTAACAGCATGCGTTCTCAGAAATGATAAGTTAACAAAGGTTCATTTATCACATTGCAACAACCAAAATAAAATGTTCAAACGTACCTACGTTTCCAGCTATCTATTAATTCAATTACCTTCAACCATTTATTTCGGGAAATGGTTGCGTACAGACGTATGCTTGGATCCGTCGTACCAGCATTGTTAAAAAGGCGTATTTCAACCTCGGGCCCGCATCTCGTGGTCGTGCGGTAGCGTTCTCGCTTCCCACGCCCGGGTTCCCGGGTTCGATTCCCGGCGGGATCAGGGATTTTCTCTGCCTCGTGATGGCTGGGTGTTGTGTGATGTCCTTAGGTTAGTTAGGTTTAAGTAGTTCTAAGTTCTAGGGGACTGATGACCATCGATGTTAAGTCCCATAGTACTCAGAGCCATTTGAGCCATTTTGAGCGTATTTCAACCGTTCATTAAAAGTATTATAAAAGTCATCAGAAAAGGAAGATCTATTTGCACGGTTATAAGTTCAAATCCTATCTGTTCATCGTTTCGCTCGCCGCCGAGATCCTGCATCAAGAGGTTCGGTGCAGACGAGAACAAATAACGCTGTATGTGGAGGAGCGTTCTTGCATCGAAATTGTCACACTCAATGCTAAACACAATAGACATAACGTGAAGGTATTGACTCAGACTTGACACGCAGCTCTTGAACTTGGTTTATTTATACGAAAAATTTTGTGCTTCGCGTGACAGATCAACAGTTTCAATGGTTGCGGTGATTATTTGGTACCGCACGCTACTGGAAGCAGCAGTACGTAATGTAAATTATGTAGTGATATTAAAGGTCTGTTGATATCGATACCAGTTAATGTTCACCAACGATTGTGCACAAATTCATAAATTACCTTCAAAATTTTTTCAACTATTCTTTCCAATCGATTTTTCTAATTACTGAAGCAATAATTAATACATTTCCATTTCTACATCACTATTCAAACATACTAATAATAAATGTTATTTATTACCTCTTTCTGTGTTGTCACATTTCTGTTATAGTGCCTCCCCATCAGGCAAGCGTTCAATAAACCACATCAGGCAAGCGTTTAATAATCAAAGCGTGCAGTGTCCACCTTTAGCGAAACACAGGGAAACATTTTTCTGTTATTGGGGATGTTCGGTCAGAATTAATATTTTGAATTTTCACATGTTATGAAATGAGAAGGGGCGATTTGTTTTATTTGGTGAAAAGCTTCTACAGCGAAGATCGCACAAATACTTCTTTGTTTTATTTATGGGGTCTTGGCTATAAAAAGTTTTTAAGCGAGAATTAATAGTAACATTTTGTTCCAACACACACAAGAGATCCAAAAGAAAAAAAATTACTCTCTGTCCTGCAGTTTACTGAGTTCGGAAGGATAGAGATAAAGATTTATAAACTGAACGAACGCGAAATATTTATTTTTGGAAGCTGAATGACCGTTAGGTGTACACAAGAACGAGGAAAAATTCATTCAAGTAATTTTTGTTTTATGGACGTAAAGCTGTAGTTCAAGGCATGTTTCTATGCGTAATGTTTCGTCTCCTGATTCTGTAGCATCACCAGAGAGTATAAAGCCTCATATATAAGTTTTAAACTAAAACTCAGCACGTCGAACTTTTTAAACTCTCAGAGTCATGCCGACGTGTGTTACTGAACTTGTACTCAAGAATAATTGGCACTGTTTTATTTATTTACCACCAAGGCCCACAAATTGTCTAATTTCAATTCTTCAAAAGCACAAAAACAAAGCGAATAGGAAAGAAGATGAAATGAAGTATCACAGTTTGTTAGCGTTAGTGCTAAATAAAGCAAACAGTGCCAACTCTTCCTCGCTAAAACATTAACAACACACATCGGCAGAGACATTGGTCCGATCATGTACGGATACGCATAGAAATTTCGTCTTTCTGAACTTCAACTTGGTAACTACGATCTGATGCCTAAGACATTAGGAAACGATACGTTAACCACCAAAACCACGATCAAATGACTATGCAATAAAAATACTCACGGATGCAATTACCAGCCTTGAAAGACTGGACTGAATTGGACTAGATAATTTAAGTAATAAAATAATTTGCATCACCCCACCACATAAATTTCAATAGACGTTTACAGTTTTACTTGAATATTCATACTTATCTACGTCATTGAAATTAACAATTCGTGCTTTGTAATAGAGAATTAGATGTTAATTCATTTTTTATACAATTTATAAGTGCTGCAGCAAATTTATTCTTAATACCTTATATTCTAATCGTAAAAAAGATTGCCGTACCTGTAGGCAGAGCGTCTGTTAAACAATTTGGTTTTGTATTTAATTAAAATGTACCTTACGTAGTGTGCAGTATTTACTATGTGCAATGAGACAGGGAGAGTAGCAGCTTCACGCATGGACAGATTACAGAAAAATATTTGAGATTGTATTTCCTTCACTAAAATATTTAAAAAAAATCTTTTCTCTCGTTTGTAAGATTCAGAGACATCAACCGCACTGGAGGAGCCTTCTAGCAGCCACAATGATCTACATTGGTTACACCTCCCCATGGATTCAGATGTAGGTAAGGAAAACTGGTATACAAAGCAACGGGTGATCCTGAAATTGAGCCCTTGCAGTTGGTTCTTTCAAACAACTTTACTAATCTCAAGAAAAAGGGTATTCATCAATCTGCTGACATCAATGGCTGCTCCAATCTGATCTCAATTTTTTACAAAATCTGTGTCACATAAATAACATGAATTTTCTGAGAAATTATATCGAGAGCACAAGTCAAATAAAATACCCAATGGATAACAAGGAATCTAAACTAATGATAGATTTGGCAATGAAGTTTTCATTCTGCAGCTGAGCGTGCGCTCGTATGGAACTTCCGTGAAGATGAAAACTGTCTGTCAGAGATTCGAACACGGAAACTTTGCCTTTCGCAAGAGAGCTGTGAGGACGGATTGTGTGTCGTGCTTGAACAGATCGGAGAGCAAAAATTTGTTTCGGGAAGCACCCCCCCCCCCCCCCCCCCCCCCCCCCCAAACTTTGACTTGCGTGTCTCCGCAATACCTTTTCCTCCAGAAGTGCTAGTCACACAAGTTTCGGAGGAGAATTTCTGTGAATCTTGTAAGGCATGAGATGAGCTTCTGGTGGAAGTAAAGCTGTGAGGACGGGTCGTGTGTCGTGCTTGGGTGACTCAGTTGGAGGTATCTGTTTACAGCAGGCGAAAACAAAAAATGATCAAATGTGTGTGAAATCTTATGGTACTTAACTGCTAAGGTCATCAGTCCCTAAGCTTACACCCTACTTAACCTAAATTATCCTAAGGACAAAAACACACACCCATGTCCGAGGGAGGACTCGAACCTCCGCCGGGACCAGCCGCCCAGCCCATGAGTGCAGCGCCTAAGACCGCTCGGCTAATCCTGCGCGGCACGGCAGGCGAGCTCTTTGGACACTGCTCAGATACGAGTGCCGAGGTATGTGGGGGGTGGGGGAGTAATCTTGGTGTTAAGAGAGGTATCTAACGCATGTTACACATAATACGGACCTAACGATGACATCCCATATCTGTAAGGACACTCTTAAATGGACGACCAAAGTATTTCCACGCAGAGAATTTTTGGCGAAGTGTGGTAAAACCAAGCTTTCATGAAACGATCGGTATTCACTTACAGATAGCTATTCGAACGGCCTATGTGCAGATGATGAACACAGACGAAAATGAGTCACAGCCTCAGTGGGAGGAATATTTAAATTCAACGCCATCTAAAAGTGGGAGGGGTACAGTAGATATGGTGGGATTTGGGATCAGGAACCTAGGATTTTAAGCACTTCGTTTGAAGTGACTCCAGCACAAACAAACAAGGTTCTAAGCCTGTACTGCTTGGTCCTGATTAACACAGTAGAGCCATTGGCGAGTTTCCCTTTCCTAAATGGTGTTCGACAGGTTAAGACCGACCTCCGGGACGTGTCCCCTCAGATATCAACGTCTGCATATGAAGAGCGATCATAATGTATGAAATTCAGCACCAAATGTGTTCAGGTTGTGGTTAGGAAAGAAGGAGTTGGCATCACGCAAACCTGGACATTGACAATGACTTACGTTCCAGTAGTAAGGGACAGGAATAAAATCACTAAAAGCGAAGGAGGATCTAGGAGAGATGACTACAGCGAAACAAGTCACACCAAAGGTTACGAAACAGATAAAGGCGACTCAATCACGCCCT
This sequence comes from Schistocerca americana, assembly GCF_021461395.2. NCBI lineage: Eukaryota > Metazoa > Arthropoda > Insecta > Orthoptera > Acrididae > Schistocerca > Schistocerca americana. The sequence continues at coordinate 256,987,928 of NC_060124.1, forward strand.
CAGTCAACGGTGCAAATATAAACCAGTGAGCGAGCGGAACATATCAGAGTGATCGCTGTTGAAAATCTCCGGCGACAGGAGGTGAACGACGCGATATCGCCGGAACCGAACGTTAAAATGATGTGGGCAAACAGCGACGTTTATCACGAAAATAGGGAAAGAATAACAGACACCGCCCCCACACGCAGACTAAAGGCGAGGGAGCTAGATGAAAGAGCCGAGAGGACTGTCGGACGGTCACCAAGACGTAATCCACCAGGCACCTCGTCCGGCAGCTACCCTTGAATCGACCGAGAAACGGAACCAACCCAACAAATAAACAGAAGAGTACAGGACACAAGAAACTACACTACCCATGCAGCGGCGAAGTAGTGCAACAGCTTAGAGCTGCCTCAGGAAAGCAGGCAACTGGGCAGATGATGCAGAACATGATGCACCGGGTGAAGACATGAATGAAGAAATTATGAGGATAGGTATCGAGACGGGGAGGCGCACGATGTCAAGTGTCACAAGGACAGGGCAATGAGAAATCTTCAACAGCGGCGACAGGAAAGGACAGAGACACCCTGATTCCGCTCAGAGAGAGAGAGTCCATTACAATCGCACAACATAAGCAACTGGTTAGCTGCCTGGAACTTCAGACTTTACTTAACATACCGTACGCCGCAGAGATACATGTAGTCCTACTGTAACAGGTGACGCAAAGTAAATCTCCAGAATATTTGTGGATATACGGCCTACACTCATCCAGGAACTGTGCAAGACATTATGACAGCAGTACTTAAAAAGGAATGAGTATTGGCGAAGGGTACAGAGTACCAGGCAAACGCCCGAGGTATTGTGCTCGCCATACAGGACACAAGCTTCGTCAACGTCTATGCAACCTCAGGCTATGGAGAAAGACGTAAACGGGCGGAATTTTTCAAAGAAGAAATGATCCCATTATTAGTTGTCAATTACGAGCACATAATCTTCGGAGGTGAGTACAATTGCGACCGGTTTCCGAAAGACCAGACGCCACATTTTAATAACTGCCCAGACATAATAACTATAACACGGGACCTGCGTTTTAATGATACATGATAGGGCGTAAACGGCGATCAACCAGGATTCATATATGTCACGAACCACTCAGCCAGCCGATATGACCGCATTTACGTGACGCTAGCCTTAAGGGACATAACTTTGCAGACAGAAACATGGCTGACCTCTTTTATGACCACGCGGTGTTCATTTATACACACAAAAGACGTACCGTTGTAGCAGATACTGGAAGTTCAGTATCTCTCATTTTGACGAACCATAATGGCGTGCAATATATGACAGTATATGGGCAGCTTGTTAAAGAAAGCTTCCGCAGTATGTCTCAGCACTAGATTGGTGGTTACACTGTGCAAAACCAGCGATCACGAAGGCCCTAATGACGTACTAACATCTGAGGATGGAATGGTGCAACCACACGGTGTATTGTACTGTATGTTAATCGGGGGCCTAGAAACGACGTATAGGCTGCGTCCCGCAGCCGCAGTGGTCCACAACCCCATAACGACTACCGCAGTCCACCCTTCCACCGCCCCACACCGAACCACGCATTCATTGTTATTGTGCGATTCCGTTTTCCCGTTGGATCCCCCCCACCCCCTCCCCCAGGGAATGTCTCACACCAGACGAGCGTAACCGCCATGCCTGCGTGGTTGAGTAATGGTGGTGTACACATACGTGGAGAACGCAAACGCCGACATAGTGTAGCTGAGGTGGAATAAGGGAACCAGCCCGTATTCGCCGAGGCAGATGGAAAACTGCCTAAAAACGATCCAAAGACTGGCCGGCTCACAGGACCTCGACACAAGTCCGCCGGGTGGATGCGTGATGGGGACCAGGCGCTGCTTCCCAATTCAGACACCCGTGCGTTAGACCGCACGGCTAACTGGGCAGGCACTTCTATTTCCTGGTTCTATGTGACTTTTCCGGCCCGACACGTTGGTCGTCGACAATTAGCAGGAAATACGACGGGCAAATATCACGACTACGGCTTTAACACGTAGAAAATTAGAAAAACGCCGAACTATTCTACACTCCTGGAAATTGAAATAAGAACACCGTGAATTCATTGACCCAGGAAGGGGAAACTTTATTGACACATTCCTGGGGTCGGATACATCACATGATCACACTGACAGAACCACAGGCACATAGACACAGGCAACAGAGCATGCACAATGTCGGCACTAGTACAGTGTATATCCACCTTTCGCAGCAATGCAGGCTGCTATTCTCCCATGGAGACGATCGTAGAGATGCTGGATGTAGTCCTGTGGAACGGCTTGCCATGCCATTTCCACCTGGCGCCTCAGTTGGACCAGCGTTCGTGCTGGACTTGCAGACCGCGTGAGACGACGCTTCATCCAGTCCCAAACATGCTCAATCGGGGACAGATCCGGAGATCTTACTGGCCAGGGTAGTTGACTTACACCTTCTCGAGCACGTTGGGTGGCACGGGATACATGCGGACGTGCATTGTCCAGTTGGAACAGCAAGTTCCCTTGCCGGTCTAGGAATGGTAGAACGATGGGTTCGATGACGGTTTGGATGTACCGTGCAGTATTCAGTGTCCCCTCGACGATCACCAGTGGTGTGCGGCCAATGTAGGAGATCGCTCCCCACACCATGATGCCTGGTGTTGGCCCTGTGTGCCTCGGTCGTATGCAGTCCTGATTGTGGCGCTCACCTGCACGGCGCCAAACACGCATACGACCATCATTGGCACCAAGGCAGAAGCGACTCTCACCGCTGAAGACGACACGTCTCCATTCGTCCCTCCATTCACGCCTGTCGCGACACCACTGGAGGCGGGCTGCACGATGTTGGGGCGTGAGCGGAAGACGGCCTAACGGTGTGCGGGACCGTAGCCCAGCTTCATGGAGACGGTTGCGAATGGTCCTCGCCGATACCCCAGGAGCAACAGTGTCCCTAATTTGCTGGGAGGTGGCGGTGCGGTCCCCTACGGCACTGCGTACGATCCTACGGTCTTGGCTTGCATCCGTGCGTCGCTGCGGTCCGGTCCCAGGTCGACGGGCACGTGCACCTTCCGCCGACCACTGGCGACAACGTCGATGTACTGTGGAGACCTCACGCCCCACGTGTTGAGCAATTCGGCGGTACGTCCACCCGGCCTCCCGCATGCCCACTATACGCCCTCGCTCAAAGTCCGTCAACTGCACATACGGTTCACGTCCACGCTGTCGCGGCATGCTACCAGTGTTAAAGACTGCGATGGAGCTCCGTATGCCACGGCAAACTGGCTGACACTGACGGCGGCGGTGCACAAATGCTGCGCAGCTAGCGCCATTCGACGGCCAACACCGCGGTTCCTGGTGTGTCCGCTGTGCCGTGCGTGTGATCATTGCTTGTACAGCCCTCTCGCAGTGTCCGGAGCAAGTATGGTGGGTCTGACACACCGGTGTCAATGTGTTCTTTTTTTCCATTTCCAGGAGTGTATATATCAGGGGCGCTCATGACTGAACTACTGACGACAGATGGACGGCTCCTGTTGCAACAGCGAAAGACTGAAGCTGAGCTGTTGAGATGTTGTGAGACGCTTTACGCCGCTACACCTCTAGACCGGACTGCGGAACTGTTGTTGGAAACAGTCCACAAATTTGACCAGACCGAGGAAATAAGTTTGTGACTTGACGAAAGAAGAAGTGGGTGATGCACTGACCAAACATCCAGAGAACAGTTCACCCCGACCAGATGGTATACCGACGAAGTTCTATGACACATTTAAACATCAGGTAATTAACTTTTCATAACTGGGATTCACAGCCATGTAAAATTTCTTGAAAGACATTATGTTTACGCCAGTGACTGTTAAACTTTATATTTCGACTATTGCAATTTCGGCCATAGGCCATTATCAAGTGCAGATGTATAAAGTAGACATGGCTTAAGGTCAAACCATCTGCTTATGATAAAGGCCTAAGGCCGAAATTTGCGATAATGGAAATAAAAGGTTTAACAGTCACTGCCGTAAACATGATCTCTTTCACTAACGTTAGGTGTTACAGAAACTAATGTTCATATGGCAGGAATTGATGGACCGAGACAAAGACATCCGGCAAAATATTAGCCAGGGCATGATTGTAACGGTTCCTAAAACGCCAACGGGTAAATCGACACTACATTACCGCCCGTTAACCCTCTTAAATAGTCACTGCAAGCTACTTACTAGGAATATAGCTGGAACATAGTGGCCATCCCGGAAGAAACGACTGTCGGTAAAGACTGCCACATTCACGATACCCTGTGTGAATATAGAGACACAATCGCTCTAGTAGCCACCTGTCACACATCTTAGCCATGGTTACGCTCGATTTTGACAAAACTTCTCACACGGTAAACCAAGAGTATTTACTGAAGATCATGCTGGCAATGAACTTCCTACAACGTTTCGTGACAATCGTCGGCCGTCTTCTGCGAAACACGTTATCCACAATACTGATAAACGGTCGATTGGTGGAGCCGATAACAATCAATTGTTCAGTTACACAAGGCTGTCCGATGTCGATGGCATTATTTACAGTAGCCATCAAAATGGTTCACATGGCTCTGAGCACTATGGGACTTAACATCTGAGGTCATCAGTCCCCTAGGACTTAGAACTACTTAAACCTAACTAACCTAAGGACATCACACACAGCCATGCCCGTGGCAGGATTCGAACCTGCGACCGTAGCAGTCGCGCGGTTCCGGACTGAAGCGCCTAGAACCGCCCAGTAGCCATCGAGCCACTGCTAACTGTGTTGAATAGACACTTGCGAGGGGTCATGTATGGGGTCATAAGTTGGTCTGGCATGCCCATGCGTATGATGTATTCTTGTCAAAACCTTGCTGTGGTACAAACGGCGACAGGTATAGCAGAGCAGTATGGGAAGCGGCTATAGCACATCTGAAGTCCAGTTTACTGACTGGCAGCGGAGTACGGGTTCCCATTTAAGGAAAGATAATCACTACCATCAAGTGCCTGGGTGGGAAACTCGTTCGAGGCAGTCGACACACCGATGCTATTAATTACAAAGATTTAGTAAAGTACGCACGTCTACATGTGAACATAAATCCCTGGGCGAACTACAACGGGTGGGCTTGGTGAAACTCTATCTCATATCTAATGTAAACAATATGGCACGAGTGCTCACAATATCCGTCCCGCACCTTTCCAATAGCAAAGAGATTACTAGCAACCTCCGGGCTCTTTGTCAGCCGCCACTGCATTTTCTAGATTAGATACTCCACACCCACTCTTTCAATTCCCGCACGCGGACAAATCTGACCGACGTACATGTCGAGGCAGGACTCTGTATACATGCTCCTCATACAAAAAGTGTAAACATTCGCCGAACAGTATGGCCGCCTGTTTATTAAGAGAAATGAAGGTGGCCAACTTTGAAGCGATGACGGACGTTTACCTTGTCTGAGACTCAACTAGCCACAATTCTAGCTGTGCACAAAAATCTGATCATCGCACACACCAAAATGATAAAAAATATAAGTACCAGGAGTCTATTCGGAAATCATGTGGAAAAGTGTCCACCGCCCACATCTGCCAACGAGTGCGGGGGCCTTGTGGTTGTATGTGGGCAACAGAAACCACCTCACGAATTCCCGACTTCATGCTATACACTGGACGGACTCTCATCCCTGTGCAGCCCATCGCTTGAAAGATACTGATGAACACCAGTCTTAATGTGGAATGGAGCACGAAATATAGATTGGGGATAGTAACCTCTTGGAATATCTCCAATGTACAGGGTGATTATAATTAAACTTTCAAAGTGATATAGAAATAACACCACTGGTCAGAATGACGTCAAATTTCAACGGCATATTATCGGAGAAGGGGAAAAATGTATGGCTGCAGAAAAAAATAGTGTGCAAATTGATCACTAGATGGCGCAGTATGTTTCAAAATACGTAAATGAAAACACCTGTCATGCGCACGACCTATTGAAGTTGGTATAAACCCATCGGGCACACGCCTTTTCCTCCTTTCGCGTCTGCGACGTTCACCATGGCTGTCTCAATTCAGGATCGCGCTCTGCTTGTAAAGCTGTATAACAAGAGTGATGACTGTGCACACGTCGCTCTGCGGAAGTTTCGGATATTGAAGGGTTTGAGAAAATGCATTGGTCCGATGACTGCCGTCGGTCTGGAGAAAATGATTCGGAAATTCGAAAAGAGAGGTTCTTTTGGTGTGCCACCACGTAGAGGGTGGAAACGAATTGATTCGACGTCAGTGGAAGCAGCGGCCACAATAATGCAGGGGGAGGCGAGTGGTGGTGTTCAAACGTGTAGTGCACGGAGACTTGCACGAACATTGGACATATCTGGGAGCACGATGTGTAAAATCCTACGAAACATCCTTCATTGCTAAGAATTTAGAATTACCCATGTGCACGAGTTGCACCTGTTGACCAGCCAGGAAGAGAGACCTTTGATTTAGAATTTCTTGCTCGCATGGGAGTGGACAATAATTAGCCGTGGAAGATTTTGTGGACAAACGAAGCCCACTTCCATCTGACAGGATATGTCAACACACAGAACTGTCGAAGATGGGCAACGGAAAATCCACACTCAAATCAACCAGTACCACTTCATCCTGAAGAGGTAGCTATGAGGTGCGGGTTTACGGCATCATTTATCATAGACCCAAATTTTTTTGAAGTGACAGATGCTTCCGGTCCTGTTACCTGTACCGTCATTGGTAAGCGCTATGAGTGTCTTTTCCGCAACCATCTCATTCCAGCCCTCCAACAGCGTGGATGTGTGGATGGGATCATTTTTATGCAAGATGGCACAACTCCGCACATTGTAAATCCAGTTAAACAGCTACTGAAACGCCATTTCGGAAATGCTAGAATTGGCAGCCGCCATTTCCCTGCAGCCTGGCTGTCCCGATCTCATTACCTTAATCCGTGTGACTCCTGGCTGTGGAGCTATCTGAAACATGTTGTGTTCAGTGTTCTGACTGCAAAGGTAGGTGCATTGAAGGCACGCATTGCGCAACACATTCTAAACGTGACCCCGGAAACACTTCGATCAATTGTGGAACATGCTGTTTCTCGATTTCAACTTGCAGAAAACGGTGGTCAGCATATTGAACATGTTTTGGCCAGTCACACGGAAATTAGTAATCAGATTTGATTTTGATTGATATTTTTTATGCGGTCTTTAGCCTCAGGACAATTAAAAACCGATGTGAGTGATGCTTTGTATGCGGCTTTTCGCCTCAGGACGATAAAAACAGATTAATCCCTTCCGATGCGATGTGACCTTGCCGTGATGGATGGGCTCACGTAGCTAATAGTATCACACCTGTACACCCATGCACACTGAGTAGTACAATTTGTTTAACGTACATCTTAGGCGTTGTTGTATGATTCATTTGTCATTTGTAGTCGACCACTATTTAATTATGATGCTTACAGCGCCATCTATTGCTACATTTTTTAACTATTTATTTTTCGTCTGCCAAACGTTATCCCCTCCTCCGATAATATTGCGTTGTAATTTGACGTCATTCTGACCAGTGTTGTTCTTTGTACTGCAGTTTGAAAGTTTAACGTTAATTATAATCACCCTGTATACACACTAACGCCATCACCTTTGATAGCCTGTTATGTCTGTTATAAGATCCTTTGCCCTAACGCAAAGAGAATCGCGGTCAGTTGGTTGAAAGGACAGGTAGTACTTTATATTCTCTCCAAAAAGGAGCGTACTATCGGGAACTTCTGGACATACCTGGGAACAGAGAATTATCGACTTCAATGAACTCCACATTGCAGGAATCTATACAGAATATGGATCACCCAGCGAACTGGAGAGCGTGGAGTTAGAGAAAATGGTTGATGAAAGAATAAGAAGGAGAACGACAGAGTGAACGACGGAAATACAACGGAGTGAAGAGAAAGCTGCCTGAGAAGATGAACTTCACTTTTTCGCCGACCGCTGAGAAAAATCCGACCAGACATAAAAAAAAAAAAATCAACCAGCGAACTTATCAGTGCCAGTAGAGATGAAGACTCGGATGGTTTCGGTCAGAAAGGTGGCACAAATTCAGTGATGCAGTCCCATATTTCTTTTATGTTACTTTATATTACACGTTTCATCTTTAATAATTGGGATGCTCTCAGACCTTACAGCAAAATAAATAAGTAAATAAATAAGCGTAACAACTAAAACAATATTCGTAGAGCACTTGCGCACGAAAGATAAAGTTCCAGAATTTGACCCTTTGTCCGGCACAGTTTTAATCTGCTAGGAGGTTTGAGATCAGAGCAAACTCCGCAGGGGGGTGGAAAATTTCGTTGCCAATACGTCCCCCAGGCTGTGGCTTGGCCATGTCTCCGATATAATATTTCTTCGAGATTTGCTATTCCTGCAGGTGAGGGAGAACTTCTGTGAAGTATGGAAGCTATGTGATGAGGTACTGTGTGGCTGTCTGGCTGTGAGGATGGGTCGCGAGTCGTGTTTGGGGAGCTCTGGTGGTCACAGGAGGAGCTGGAAGATCAGTGTGTTCTATCAGAGATGTAGAACCCATGCGTTCTCGTAGATCTGTCGTACCAGTGCCCTCGTGAGAGCTGTAACATCCTTGCCCTCACTGTACGTCACGTAACCCATCTTTTGCCAATGGCAAGACTCCATCAAATTTGGTGAAGAGAAATGTTCGTAACAAAAATTCTAAACTCCCTTCATAGAACAAGCTTCACCAAGCTGCTAATGACATGTGTCTCCAGAAGTAAAGTTCCTGATACTTAAGTGTAAAACCCCTACTCCTCGCACATGTTTTTTCTGGAGTCCATCCATGGCTCTGCTGCATCATTAATCCTGTGAAATCGGCATGCTGTCTCCCACTCTCTAGTATTTTTCTTTTTTCTGGGACCAGCAAGGGGTGTTTCTCCCATGTTTTCTATGACACCATAAGCCATGCGCCCTGGATGAAAAAGGCATCTGCCTGATGACATCCCACCCCCACAAGCAGAGGAAAGAGATTATAAAAGGAACTAACCTATTTCTCTTCCCAAGACAATGACGGAGATCCTTATCTGCAAGTGGCGTCCCACTCTCCGCTTTCTAGGGAGGCTGCCAGCAGTGGCAAACCAAATTTTTTAGACGATTCTCTGATCAAACATCATCGGTTTGTAAAAAGTGGACGGTATTCTGCACAGGGTCAAGTTTTCATAAGGACTTACAACACCTGAATTTTAAGTCGAAGACAATGGACTCTCATACCTTGCTAACCATTTTCAAGGAATTTCTGCGACCTCCGGTGGTCGGCACCTACCGTAATCATAAGAGATGTCAGCAGCGTACAGCGTACCTATGCTACACGAGGCTTTCTGACCCTCAGCAGCACTTCTTTAGAACCGACCGTCCAGGACGACCCTTGAGTCACTGAACCCCCCCCCCCCCCCCCTTTCCATGTCTCGACCAATTTTTATTGCCAAGCTGGTCTGACCCGACACGTTCTCCTTCGTGTTGTACGATTTTATAGCGGTCGGGTCCAGAGTCCAGGAATGTCGGCTACACTGGCTCACCGCTCCCTGCTAGCCCTGAGCTCTTCCTGACACCCGACACCCCATGCCCCAGTCGCAGTGTGCCCGCACACAGTCAGATGGGTTGGCGACCTGCTCAGCGAAGGGGCTCGGAAGATTTGTGAATGAGCTACTGTAGCTCAATACGCGACCCAGTTTTGAAGCTGTAGAGGGAATTCCCTGGCAATAGCTACCCAGTGTGGACAGAATATTAAAATGGGAATTGATGGCCTAATCGTTACAATGACAGACGCCGCTCGTAAAAGGCACTCATATACTTAATCGATACAAGAAGGTTTCACATGCGGAAACTGAGTTAAACAAATGAGATGAAATCAGACGAGTCAGTCCGTAACAGACCGACATCTTTGAAGTTTGCGTAGTAGTAGTAGTAGTAGTAGTAGTAGTAGCTTTTTTGTCATACTTAGATCTCTTTTTACAAGAATATACGTCATGTCAAAGTATATACAATTTAGCCCAATTTAAAGTATGCTAATTATGATACACATACATTTAAAGACTTCTTGTTAGAGACAATCATTAGATTTACTCCTGGTATACAACACTTTTTTCTACAAATAACTTATTAAATAATGTAATACAGCCTATTCGCTCATATCTCACTAACAGTCACTGCACACAGAATACACACATTCTTTCATAACACACCACTCACTACACACACACACAAACACACACACACTGGAGATCTCTGGGCCATTTTCTGTCCAAAACTTCCCATTTGCTACCCTGGAAAACCGAGTCAGCATCCCTCCATAACGAGTGAGATGCTGAGCTCAGAAAGAGGAAGAGGTGTTAGTATTGTGCTATGCATGGCTTGGGGGTACGTTTTTCTAGAAAAGGAAAAAAAGGAAATAAAACATAATGTGACTGTGTTATGTGAAATGTTGGATGTTTTATAATCATTATTATTATTTATTTGTAAAACATTTTTTATCAAAACCCTACCCTGTTTTATCTAAGTAATCCTTCAATGTATAAAATTTATTCTATAACAGGTACTTTTTAGCTACCTTTTTAAATAAGTATGTTTTTGCAATTTCTTTAATCTCTTTTGCTAATTTATTGTACAGTTTTATTCCTTGGTAGAAAACGCTGTTTTGAGTTTTATGTTTATTTTTTTTTTGGTAAAAGTAATTTGCTTCTATCTCTTATTGCATAGTCATGGACAGAGCTGTTTATGCAGTAATTACCAATGTTATTTTTGATGTGTACAACTGACTGGTAAATGTATTCCCGCGGAGCAGTTAAAATCCCCAGTGTTTTGAACAGATCTTTACAATCAGCTCGACTACTATTTTTGGTTATTATTCTTATGGCTCTTTTCTGGAGTTTGAAAATTATGTTCATATTTTGTGCATTTGTACCCCAAAAAAGAATGCCATAGCCGAGAACTGAGTGTACATATGAATAGTATGTAACTAAAGGACACTGCATATTACACACTGATGATAGGATTCGAAGGGCATAACATGCTGATGACATGCTGTTTGCAAGTATCTTTGTGTATTCACACCACTTCAACTGAGTATCAATATTTATTCCTAGAAATTTTGCATTTTTTACACAGTGTATAAAGGTGCCTTCTACATTTAATTTAACAGTGTCATTTTCCCTCTTGAAAATGAAATTCATGGCATTAGTTTTCTTTATGTTCAATGTCACTTTACTGCTTATTGACCAATCGTAAATTTCCTTCAGAGTTTCACTTGCTTTCTCTGCAAGGAGTTGCCGGACAGTGCGGCCGTGCGGTTCTAGGCGCTTCAGTTCGGAACCGCGTGACCGCTACGGTCGCAGGTTCGAATCCTGCCTCGGGCATGGATGTATGTGATGTCCTTAGGTTAGTTAGGTTTAAGTAGTTCTAAGTTCTAGGGGGCTGATGACCACAGATGTTAAGTCCCATAGTGCTCAGAGCTATTTACATTTTCTGCAAGGAGTTCTCTTCTTTCCTCAGTGGCTATGATATTACTGTCATTATAGAAGAAAATTTTTTCACCATGAGTAACACTGCTGGGAAATTCATTGATGTATATCAGGAATAGTATTGGTCCTAATATGCTACCTTGTGGAACACCTATATTAATGTATTTAGGGTCTGATAAGTGTTTTACTAATTGTTGATATCTATTTGGAGTATGTATTATCTCTACTCTTTGCACCCTATCTGCTGGTATGATCGAAACCAGTCATTCGCTACCCCTCTTGTTGCTAGTACTTCTAATTTATTTAATAGAATCTTGTGGTCGACTGTATCAAAGTCCTTAGAAGGATCCAAATGTATGCCTGTGACGCACTCATCCTGGTCAAGAGCATCAAGTACCATTTTTGTGAATTATACTATGGCTGACTCCGTATTTTTGCCACTTCGGAAACCAAACTGTGATTCGCTTGAAAGATTGTATTTTATTCAGGTAATTCATTAATCTGTCTTTCATAATTGCTTCTATTATTTTTGAGAATGGTGACAGCAGGGAAATGGGCTGGTAATTTCCTATGTCTTCTGCATTACCTTTCTTAAGCAAAGGTACAACTCTTGCCTGTTTTAACTGCTCTGGTTTATGTTATTAATTTAAATTTTTGACTCAAGTGGCAGGGGAGCAGCTAGGCAATGGTGTAAGTAGTGTGTGTGTACGTCAGGAAGATGGGGACTGGATGTGAGGGGTGATGTATGACCGACGTTTCACTGGGAATGACTGCGATTGGGGTAGCCACACACGAGAGAGAGAGGAGTACGCACTTTATGTACTTGGCCTCGGGCCCCCAACACTGTATTTATGCACCTCAATACAATACATTGAGAGGCATTTAATGAATTAGTAACCAGTAGCAATATGGAGATAAAACAATCAGATGTAAATATTTCAGGTTATTTCGTATTATTATCAAAGTTGTAGGATGGTGACAGTGATAAATTTGAAGTTGATGAACCAATAACAACACATAAGAACGATGAGACCATTAGGAGCGACTGTAGCCATTCAGGAGATAAAGAAATTCCATGTTAGTTTCTATCAAATGTAACTCAAGCAGATTAGAATGAGAAGTCTAACAGCATGAGATCAGAATGAGAACTAAAGGCAAAATAGTTCCAACTTTCGTCCGACCATGCTGATTTAGGTTTTCCGCAATTTCCCTAAATCGCTTAAGGCAAATTTCAGGATGGTTCCTTTGAAAGGGCACGGCCGATTTCCTTTCCCATCCTTCCATATTCCGAGCTTGTGCTCCGTCTCTAATGACCTCGTTGTCGAAGAGACGTTAAACACAAATCTCCTCCTCTTCTAACAACATGATATTAGAATGCCGACTAAAATGCCGGCTGCCGGCCAGAGTGGCCGAGCGGTTAAGGGCGCTACAGTCTGGAACCGCACGGCCGCTACGGTCGCAGGTTCGAATCCTGCCTCGGGCATGGATGTGTGTGATGTCCTTAGGTTAGTTAGGTTTAAGTAGTTCTAAGTTCTAGGGGACTTATGACCACAGCAGTTAAGTCCCATAGTGCTCAGAGCCATTTGAACCATTTTTGAAAATGCCGGCTGGAGTGGCCGCGCGGTTCTAGGCGCTATAGTCTGGAGCCAAGCGACCGCTACGGTCGCAGGTTCTAATCGTGCCTCGGGTATGGATGTAGGTGATGTCCTTAGGTTAGTTAGGTTTAATTAGTTCTTAGTTCTAGGCGACTGATGACCTCAGAAGTTAAGTCGCATAGTGCTCAGAGCCATTTGAACCATTTGAACCGACTAAAATCTAGCTGCCTAAGGTCAGAGAGAGAATTAAAGTCTGAAGATCGTCAGTTAAGAAACGATCATACACAACAATCAAGAAACAGTAACTATTTGCCGAGAAAACAATGTTAAGTTGAAGTTGGAATTATCTGTAGATTTGTCTGTAGAGCACAAGCGAAAGAATAAGTAGTAAAACGGCAGAAATAAAGAGAGAAAAAGTCGAAGCTATTTGTTTAGTTAGTGAAGAGTTTTCAAAAGTAAAAGGCTTTTGAGAGACTGTGTGCAAAAATCATTGTATAGCAATTGAGAACATGTGTAGTAGTTTGTTAACTAAAATCAGAGGCGACTGAACCGATTGAACCAGTGAGCAAAAATGGCTTGAGGGTTACGTTAATGAATGGAAATCATGTTTAGAGACTTATCTGTATAATAGCACGTCGTGTAGACTGTTGTATACTGAGGCAAAATGTTGAGCCTTTCAGTTAAAGCTACTAGTCGCGCCTAATTTTCTGAAAGAAAAAATCATGAGCTGTGCAAGCTTAAGATATCCAGTTGTAAACTGTTACCTGCAATTAGCTAACTGAGATAGCGTATGACTTCAAAGTAATATAGTGGAAGGGCATGCTTAGAAGGATCCCAGTGCAGGACTAGTACAACGTCCTTTGTGTTTCACGTCTCAATAATTGCATCTTTTCAGGAGGCTAACAACGTTTCGATCGATGTAAAGTTCTTTCAGGTTCATGAGACACATCCCGGAGGCCCTAGTAGCGCGAAACAGTAGAATTTATCAGAAATCTACTTTTTCCATTCTTACCTACTACTCTAGTTCTAAAAATCTACCTAGCATTATTATGTGGCCTCAGTTATGCAATTTCAGATCTTTTTAGACTATGCTTTTATGTCTAAACAGCTGTAAAGTTTTAATTAACTATGGTCGGACTTTGTAATTCTTGCTACACACAATAAATATATGCATGTGAAACGATGAAATGCCTTCAATTTCGAATTACTGGTTAAACAGTGAGATATAACGGTAATAATGAGTTTACGCTGTGAGCAATCGGAATTATTCGTGAATGACTAAAGGGGTACAATTTGGCTGTTTCATTATTGGCTGCTGTAGCGTAGTCGAGTTTTAGCATCGATTCTATTTTATTTCCCAATGACGCTACTGCGCGTTCGACTGTAGTATTATTACAGTTGCTCCAGTTTCCCGACCGTGTATTTATGACGGCTATTGTGCATCCGGGTATTACGCTTGCGAAACAAGCGCGAGCTTACGTGCTTGCTCTCACACACACACACACACACACACACACACACACACACACACACACACACACAACGTTTACAAGTAGAAGGGACGAGTGTAGGGTGAATGTAGAAAGGAACAGAGAAAAGATGAAGGGAAGCAGTAGCAGTGGTGGCAGGGATTTACTAAATTGGAGTGGTATAAGACAGCAAATCAGAACATACCGAACTAGGGAATTCCGGATATTCAGTATGTCACTTACATTCTACATAGGGCTCTGCACTTGCTTTCCAGGCAAAAATACTGTGCATGATACCAAACACGATACAGTTTGTAATATGTTTGTTGCTGTTGTAGTCTTCAGTCCGAAGACTAGTTTGATGCAGGTCTCCAAGCTACTCTAGCCTGTGCAAACACCGTCTCCGAAATAATACTGCAACTTACATCCTTCTGAATCTACTTAAATGTATTCAGCTCTTGGTCCCTTCCACGAATTTTACTACCCACACCTGGCTCCAACATGCCACTGCTTCACTTTTATTCCCCTCGACTCTTATAACTGCCATCTGGTTTTCGTACAAGTTGTAAATAGCTTTTCGCTCCCTGTATTTTAGACCCGCTACCTTCAGAATTTCAAGGAGAGTATTCCAATCACAGTTTTCAAAAGCTTTCTCTAAGTCTACAAATGCTATAAATGTAGTTTTGTCATTCCTTAACCTATTTTCAAAGAGAAGTCATAGGGTCAGTATTGCCTCACGTGTTCTCACATTTCTCTGAAATCCAAAATATTCTTCCCCAAGGTCGTCTTCTACCTATTTTTCCCATCTTCAGCACCTTCCGCACGGAACTTTTGTTAGTGCTTTGCAACCATGACTTACTAAACTTGTAGTTCGGTAATATTTACACCCGCCAGCACCTGCTTTCTTTGAAATTGGGATTATTACGTTCGTCTTGAAGTCTGAGGGTATTTCGCCTGTATCACACATCTTGCTCACCAGAGGGAATAGTTTGGTCACTACGGGCTCTCCAAAGGCTATCAGTAGTCGTGATGAAGTCTCATATATTCTAGTGGACTAGTTTCTACATAGGCCTTTCACTGCTCTGTCAAATTGTTCTCGAAGTATTCCATTGCTGGAAAATTCATTTCTAGTTCGTCTCCATTGTATGGACCCTCTACACACTCCTTACAACTTTCAGCTTTTCCTTCATCGCTTAGCACTGGTTTACCATCTGAGCGCTTCATACTTATAAAGTTGCTTCTGTTTTCTCTAAGGACCTCTCCAATTTTCCTGTAAACAGTAACTACCTTTCCCCCTGTGAAATGTGCTTCTAAATCCTTACATCTAACCTCTAGCTATTCCTGCTTAGCCGTATTTCCCTTCTTGTCAGTTTAATTTTTTGGATGTTTCTATTTCCTTTTGCCGACTTCAGTTTCTGCATTTATATATTTTCTCCTTTCTTCAGTTAAATTCAATATCGCCTCTGATATCCAAGATTTTCTACTAGGTTTTGTCTTAACTATTGGATCCTTTGCTACATTCATTGTTTCCTCTCTAAGTTGGTAGGAAATGTTCTGAGGCATCAGAGGATCACAAATTTAGCATTGGAGGGCAGCGTGAAGGGTAAAAAATCGTAGAGGGAGACCAAGAAATGAATACACTAAGCAGATTCAGAAGGCTGTAGGTTGCAGTAAGTACTGGGAGATGAAGAAGCTTGCACAGGATAGAGTAGCATGGAGAGCTGCATCAAACCAGTCTCAGGACTGAAGACCACAACAGCAAAAAGTGCTTTGTTCTTCTACTGTGTTCCTTTCCCCTGCCCTAGTCAATCGTCGGCTGATGCTCCCCACCCGAAACCCTCAACAGCCTCTAGCTCATTCAAATTATCCAGGCCTCGTCTCCTTAATGTCCTATCTTTTTACAGATTCTTCAGTTTTAGTCTCTAATTCTTAACCAATAAATTGTGGTCAGAGTCCACATCTGCACCGGGAAACGTCTTACAGTTTGAAATCTGGTATCCAAATCTATTTCTTGCAATTACATAATCAATCTGGTACAGTCCCTTGTCTCCACACCTCTTCTACCAACCCTCTTTCATTCCTTTTCCTCCAGTCCATATTCACTGCTACTTTTCCCTCTCTTCCCTTTCCTATTGTCGAATACCAGTGCCCTATCACCACGAAATTTTCGTCTCCCTTAAGTGTCTGAATAATTTGCCTCATCATACATTTCTCTAACTCTTCATCATCTGCGGAGTTAGTTAGCATATAAACCTGTGCTACTGTGGTGGGTGTGGTTTTCGTGTCTATCTGGGCTACGATAATGCGTTCACTATGCTTTTCATAGTAGCTTATCCTCATTCGTATTTTCTTATTTATTATTGAATCAATTCCTGCATTAGCCCTATTAGATTTTACATTTACAGCTCTGTATTCACCTAACCAGAAATACTGTTCCTCCTGGCTCCAAACTTCACTAATTTCCGTCGGCCGGTGTGGCCGTGCGGTTCTAAGCGCTTCAGTTTGGAACCGTGTGCCCGCTACGGTCGCAGGTTCGAATCCTGCCTCGGGCATGGATGTGTGTGATGTCCTTAGGTTAGTTAGGTTTAAGTAGTTCTAAGTTCTAGGGGACTGATGACCTCAGAAGTTAAGTTCCATAGTGCTCAGAGCCATTTGAACCATTTATTTCACTAGTTTCCACTATATCTAAATTCAACCCAAACGTTAACATTTTCTGACCTACCTGCTCGATTAAGAAATATAACATTCCACTCTTCGATCCATAGAACGCCAGTTTTATTTATCCTGATGACGATGCCCTCCTGTGTACCTCCCGTCGCCCGAAGATCCAAACGCGGGACTATTGTACCTCCGGAATATTTGACCCAAGAGGATGCCCTCATCATTCAGCAGTACAGTAGGGCTACGTGTCATCGGTAGAAAAAACGGCTGTAGTTTCCCCTAGTTTTCAGCCGTTCGCTGGACCAACATACCAATGCCACTTTTTCTGAAATTATAAGACCAGATCAGTCAGTCATCCAGACTTTTGCCCTGCAACTACAGAAAAGGTTGCTGCCCCCCTTCAGGAACGACACGTTTGTTGTATTGGTCTACAGAAAACTTAGCAGAAAAATAATTATCTGTCGCACAGAGATTGATCAATGCATCACTCAATCTGCTATGCTAGTAATCTGAAGTTGGAATGGCTTAATTACATGGCTTCCCGAGAGTTTGTTAGGAACTTCTAACCTCTAACACGGTTGTACGATTATGCTATTTGACGTTTCCAGTAAGTGCTTTTCAATCATAACACCCACACGAGTGCGTCTTAGTGCATCTAGTGGTGACGGCATAAAAGAGTGAATGAATGTGGAAGCGTGGAGGCCCTTCTAGCATCACCTTGCCATCGTCATCATCATCATCTATTCGACATCCACTACTGGCTGACTTGCAATATAGACTTTAGCACCGCAGCATGTATCCTCGTGTCTTGTCTCATTTATCTTCCTTCAAGTAGGTTCTCGTCTCGGCCTTCTCTTACTCCTCCAGATCCAGCAAAGAATCCCCTTCAAGTTTCTGCTATTAATTCACCTGCATGCATGTTCATCTCACATCCGTTTCAATTTCTTTAGGGTCATAATCATAAGAAGGACTCCACTTTGTTCCCTAATTCATGTGTTTGTTTTTCTGTCTGCTCTGATAATTTCCAACATGCATATCTCCACCACTTGTCCAGCAAGCCTTAGCTGCAGCGGTTAGCACCCTGGACGCCCATTCGGGAGGACGACGGTTGAAACCCGCGTCTAGCCATCAAGATTTAGGTTTTCCGTGATTTCCTTAAATCTCTACTTGTTCCTTTGAAAGGGCACGGCCGATTTCCTTCCACATTCTTGACACAGTAGAGCTCGTGCTTCGTCTCTAATGACCTCGATGTCGACGGGACGTTAAACCATTCTTCCTTCCTTCCTTCAGCAAGACTTAGTTTCGAGTGGTTTTCATATTAGAAGTCAGTATCACACCGCCATAAGACAAAAGTTATAATCCACACCGGTAGTAGATATCCCTCTTCAGTCTAAACAAAGGCAGTTTTGACAACATTGTTTAGTTTAGCAAAATCATTCCTGGTTTCTTATATTCTCCTATTTATTTCTTTTTCCGTCCATAACGTCGTAGTTTTCACCTTGTAAGTAGGCTGTTAAGGCTTTTATGTAGGTAAATCCACGTAGCGCTCTGTATGAAAATCACTGACTGTGCTGTCTGCAGTCTGTGGCTGGTTTGCATTGTTGGAATATTTACTATTGTAGTATTGGGCTGTTGGATGTGAACAGAGCGTAGCGTTGTGCAGTTGGAGGTGAGCCGCCAGCAGTGGTGGATGTGGGGAGAGAGATGGCAGAGTTTTGAGAGCGGATGATCTGGACGTATGTCCACCAGAGACAGTAAATTTGTAAGACTGGATATCATGAACTGAAATATATATATATGACTTTTGAACACTATTAAAGTAAACACATTGTTTGCCTCTATCAAAATCTTTCATTTGCTAACTATGCCTATCAGTAGTTAGTGTCTTTAGTAGTTAGAACCTTTTATTTAGCTGGCAGTATTGGCGCTCGCTGTATTGCAGTAGTTCGAGTAACAAAGATTTTTGTGAGGTAAGTGATTCATGAAAGGTATAGGTTATTGTTAGTCAGAGCCATTCTTTTGTAGGGATTATTGAAAGTCAGATTGCATTGCGCTAAAAATATTGTGTGTCAGTTTATTGATGATCACAATAAGTAAAGATAGAAATGTCTGACTACGTTCAGTTTTGCTCAGCTGTTTGAAAATCAAATAACGTAAGGGGTTTATCAGCACAATCATTCATAAATTTATCTAAGGGGAGGAAAAACTCTCATAAACAGATTCTACGATTTGATTCTTATTTTCTAAGCCAGAGTGTTCACTAAGGAACGCTTCTCAGACTTTCACTTCTAGCCAGCTCTGTAATAAAATTTTGATATATATTCTTACTTCATTTTTAAATTATGGCATTCACATTTTGTGTGCTGCAGTCTTCTTTTGAAATTACAAAAACTACTCCCAACACATGGAAACCTATTCGAAGCTACAACATGATCATGTAGTTAGAAACAAACATATTCGACTCAAATTTAAAAGCGCTGCCATGGAAGAAATCTTGTCAATGCCATATATTACCCTGATACATACCAATAATCCGTAAGTGAAATCAGATCAACCAGACGTATTATCAAAAACAAGCCACAGCCGAAAAACATTCTGGAATACAATTGTTGGGATCTAATACAAATTTTAATTTTAAAGACTGGTAAAATGTTAGGAAATGCGAGAAATTCAGTCAGTTGCAAGCAATACATGTTCCATGGTAAAAGAACTTTTGTTTCAAGGTGTAATACGAATCACGGCCGACGAAACGTGACTTAGCCGCCTACATGTTACTTAACTATTTGTAATGATGATATAAAGTGAACATGCATCTGCACTTTAAGTTTTTCCGGCGGTATTTCGTTCAGTCAAAAGGTAGCTTTACAGTTTGGAGAATGCTTCCAATTTTGTGTGTGGAACATACACACCGATCAGCCAGAACGTTATGACCACCTTCCTAATGGTCGGTATGTCCACCTTTGGCAAGGATAATAGGGCGAGAAAATGAGCCCTTGGTAAGTATCTGCATTGACTTGGCAGCACATCTGCATTCACAAGTCACCTAATTCCCATAAAATCAGGGCAGGGGTGGATGAATCCTGACATCACATTCAGTCACATCCCAGATGTCTACCCATGGGTTCATAACTCCCCGGTTGTGAGGGGTGGGGGGAGGCGCAGCACATCAGTTGTAACTCGCCATTGTGTTCCTTGAACAACTCCATTACGCTACTGGGCTTGTGACATGGCACATTATCTTGTTGAACAATGCCACTGCTTTCGGGATACGTGATTACCATGAAGGCTCTGCCACTGCGCCGACTTCCAGTGCCGATGGTCATGTGCCTATTTCAGTTATAGATTCCTATTTCGTGATATTAACAGTGGCACATGCATGGGTAGTCGGCTGCGGAGGCCCATCGTTTAGTGTGTGTTCAGACACTTTTTTATGCTGCCCAGCATTAATTTCTGTGTTTAGTTCCGACGTAGTTCGCCGCCTGTCCTGTTTCACCAGTGCGCCCAGCCTACAACGTCCAACATCTGTAACGAGGAGTGAGTTTCGCCACATGTTGAAGACACCACAGCACTCCTCCAACACCCTACAAGTCGAGCAATTTCGGAAATTCTCGTTTCGAGCCTACAGTGTGACTGAATTGTTTTATACATCGTCGTCAGTTGGGCCAGGGAGTCAGTGTGTGCTGCGCCAAAGGTGGCGTGGCGGAAACGTGGTGGCAAACTATCAGCTGTTGAGCGGCCGCAGAATTTTCCCACACGCTGCAAGGGCCCCCATGAGGGAGGAATGGGAACCAACACGGACTAACAAGTGAAATATTAGCCTCAAAATAGTGTCTGTTCACATAAATATTAGACATTTCTTGCCGGATTTCAAGAAATTTCTAAAAGCGGCAGTTGCTCTAGCCTCCAAAAAATTTATCGTCAATTCACACGACTTATGGTTTAAGAACTACTATTGTTTGATAATTTGATATTATCTACATATCAGTTAAGCATATGAATGCACATCCACGTATGGTACTGACATCAATTACTCCGTAAGATAGATTGTTGATGCAGTATTATCTACATATCAGTTAAGCATATGAATGCACATCCACGTATGGTACTGACATCAATTACTCCGTAAGATAGATTGTTGATGCAGTAATTGCAAATATATATTATTAAACAAATTATTATTTATTGCTGTTGAAACATTGTAAGGTGGCAGAATAAGTGTTCAGATCCGCACCTTACATGAGAGGCTTATACACTGCAATGAGAAGGTGAATATGACACCTAACGTAATTCGGTGGTTATGAGAACATTCGCCTATCAGTATGTAATGATGACAGTCAATCGATGGTAATTAACACACCATTCCTATGCAATGCATGTCTTTGAGTGGAAGGTGGAACAGGCAATGCGAGTCGTTTTTAGTTTGAAAAGCATGGCTGACAATAGCATAACGAAGGCGTGCTGCAGGGGTTACGATGGAAACCACTTAAAGGGGTGGCAGGAGGAACAACAGCGACCCCGACCAGGTGATTCAGGAGGGAGGACCACGTGTAGTGGCACATCTTCACAAAGGACAGAGAAAAAGCTTTAGAAAGCTGTGTTTCGGAATTCCAACGGGACATGAACAAAAACAAGTAACGCATTTCGATTACGTGTCCAGCGAGTGCGACACACGGAGAGGGAAATGTTCTTTACACATCTAGAACGGGCACAAAACGTCCGAATTCTGGAAACGATCTAGGAAGGAGAAAAATACTGAAGTTTCGACGCAGTTTGATAGAAGGGACATCGCAATTGGTAGAGACAGTTTCCACAAAATAAGAGGAATACTCCCATTGGTCGAAAAAGGCCGTGATGTGAAGAACGCATGAACCCAAGTGGGGGAGGAAGTTTTGCCATGAGTACCACAAGAGAGGAATTTTTGGGGACTCTTCTCTGAACTGGCATCAAGTGCAGAACAGAGCACTTAAAGCTCTGTACGATGCTGAGAAGAAATTTGTGTGGACACTGCGTTCACAGTGGCTGCAAATCCAACTAGACATTAGCTGTAGCAACGTTTAGCTCCAACTGTGGAGAAACGAATCAGCCAAATAAGTTAACTGCTCTTGCAAGAACTGAAAGGGCACTATAATATGCACACAGCTCCAACCATGGGCGTGTATATCGCCACATACTAAGACTAGGACTGAGTACATGTTTTCTTGCATAACAAGAAACATAGGGAAAGTTTATTATTTAACTTTTTGATGTTGGAGATATGTGTTATATATTGCGCTGTCGTTATGTTGTCGAGTTGAAAACTGTGTAAAAGCTGTAATTTTTATGCTAAAATCTGCGATATTAAACTTGTCATTTCAATTTACATAGTTGTTCTCAGTTCTATAAGAAGCACCAACGTTACATTACTTATATCACTTACTCTATGAGACAGGTTGGCAATGCCATAATTACACATATAAATTATTAAATTAATTATTATTTAGTGATGCTGCAACACTGACCAAAACGATTCTCCAGAGGTACACGAATTAATTGTAGGAGCTTGTTCCTTCTGCACTAAGTTCCATGCAGCAATTATTGCTGTAAATTGATTTTGCTATACACTGATCAGCCAGAAGATTATGACCACCGACCTACTATCGATATAAATCTGCCCAAGCGATAGCAGCGTCACCTGATGAGGGCCGACACCTAGTCAGGAACACGCACGGTACATGTGGCCACAGCGAGTGTGCTATCCAGGTCTAGAATGTGGAGGGCCCAGAGACATGGCGCGATCATTTCGTAAACTGCACGACTTATCGGGTGTTCGAGGAGTGCGGTAGTGAGCGTCCCCAACACATGGCGAAACCAAGGGGAAACCTCATCCACACGTCGGAGATTGGTCGGCCGCCCCTCATTACAGATATCAGACAGCAAAGGCTGGATAGGCTGGGCAGACTGGTGAAACAGGGTGGACGGCGTACTGTGGCGGAATTAACATCAGACTTTAATGCTGGGCAGAATATAAAGGTGTTTGAAAACACAGTGCTCCGAACCCTCCTAAC
Organism: Schistocerca americana; assembly: GCF_021461395.2. Lineage (NCBI taxonomy): Eukaryota > Metazoa > Arthropoda > Insecta > Orthoptera > Acrididae > Schistocerca > Schistocerca americana. The sequence goes on from NC_060124.1 coordinate 257,011,231, forward strand.
GATAGCCCTCCGCAGCTGACGACTCATGCATGTGCTAATGATAAAACTACGATATGGGCAACTACGATTGAAATAGGTACGTGACCATCGGCACTGGACGTTGGCGCTGTGGCAGAGTATTGCATGGTCTGATTGATCCCGATGCCTTCATCATCGTGCCGATGGGAAAGCGCAGCTCCTTCAGGCCTGTACTGTGGGATGGAGACAAGCTGGTGGCGACTTCATTATACTCTGGGCAACATTCACGCGGACATTGATGGGTCTAGTGGAGCTCTTGCCAGCCGCATGACGGCCAAAGAATATCATATACTAGCTGCGGAACACGTACACCCCTTCATGACAGTCATGTTTCTTGGCGGCAGTATCGTTTTTCAACAAGATAATGCACCATGTCACCAGGTTAAGAGTGTGATGGAGTGGGTTTGAAGATCACAGTGCCCAGTTACAATTGATGTTATGGCGCCCAAGCTCGGCAGCTATGAAACCTTTCAAACCCGTCTGGGACGTGACTGAATGTGGCGTCAAAGCTCATCATTCCCTACCCGGAAATTGTGCAAATTAAGTAACTTGTGTGGGCAGATGCGGTGCCAACTCCCTCTAGCGACCTACCAAGGCCTCACTGCCTTCAAGCCACGACGCGTTGCCGCTGTTGTCGGTGCCAAAAGTGTCCATAACGGCTATTAGTTAGGTGGTCATAATATTTCAACTGATAACGTAGTTGTCAATGTAAACTATTTCGTTAGACCAGAATCCTACTCGGGAATACTCATGAATTTGTCATGTGCTGGGCCATTACCTCATTACTAATGTAAATTATGTAATTTTTGTCAGAATCTTACAGCTATTTTGAATTATGAATGTAATGTACATCGGGCTGACAAAAGTCATGAGATACCTCCTAATCTCGTGTCGGTCGTCCTTTTGCCCATCGTCGTGATGAAAACTGACGTCGTGTGCCCTCAAAAATTCTTTGGAAGTCCGTTATAAAAATATTGAGCCATGTGGCCTCTATAGCCGTCCATACTTACGAAAGTGTTTCCAGTGTAGGATTTATTTGCAAGAAATGACCTCTCGATTTGGTCTCATAAGTTTCCGATGGGGTTCATGGTGGGCGATGTTGGTGGCCTGATCATTCGCTCAAATTATCCGTAATATTCTTAGAACCAGTCATGAACAGTTGTGGCTCGATGACACGCCGCGTTGTCATCCATAAAATTCCAGTTCTTTGGCTGAAAATGGTCTCGAAATAGTCGAAGTAGCCGAGTATAGCCATTCCCAGTCAATGATCTGTTCATTACCAGAGGACCCAATCCATTCTATGTAAACGCAGCCCACACCATTAAGGAGCCACCACCAGTTTACACATTTCTTCGCTGACAAATTGGATCCATGGCTTACTGGAGGTCTACACCACACTCGAACCTTACCATAGATCTTACCAACTGAAATGTAGACTCATGTGACCAGGTCACAGTTTTCCAGTCCTCTAGGTTCCAAGTGATATGGTCATGAACCCAGGAGAAGCGCTGCAGGCGATGTGCTGCTGTTATCAAAGGCACTCGCGACGGTGTCTGCTGCCATAGCACATGAGCGCCAAATTTCGCAGCCATATTCTAACAGATACGTTTGTAATACGCCGCACATTGATTTCTGCGGTTATTTTTCGCAGTGTTGCTTGTCTGTTAGCTCTAACAACTCTACACAAACGCTACTGCTCTCGGTAGTTAAGTGAAGACTGTCGGCTACTGCTTTGAGTGTCAAATGTTGTATTCTCATCATACTATTGACACTGTGGATTTCGGAATACTGAATTCGTTACCGATTTCCGAAACTGAATGTCCTATGCGTCTAGCTCCAACTACCATGTCGCGTTACAAGTCTGTTAATTCCCATTGTGCGGCCATAATCATTCGGAAACTTTTTCACATGACTCATCTGAGTAGAAACGACATTGTCGTCAATGTCGTACCATTTTATATCTTGTGTACGTGATGTGGGTTTCGCTATCTCATGAATTTCGTCAACCTCAGTGTAGATACCTAAGAAATTGTGACTATATTTATTACATATATGTAAATTAAACGCAGTATGAAAAATTGTATTATGATACAGTGGCACATTGAAAGCTTGTGTGTTCTATACAGCAGTAGGTCACGTGACCGAGACCCTTAAATAAGCAGGCACAGCGAGTCTCGATGCTTCTTTGACTGCTGTCGATTCACTGAGGTGTTTTGTAGGTGGTATGATTGGTGAGATTCTGGGTGATCGGAGTCCTGCCGCTCGTTCATAGTGCGTAGCATTTGCGGTGTTCGAGCTGTGTATAAATTTTTGTTAGCGCTGAATTTTTAAAGACTCCGTGTGCGAACGGTAGCGCTTCTCTGGATGATAGTCCTTGATGAAGTTATTTTTGCGGGTTTGAATACAACTAGTCATCCGTAGCTCGTGATGACAATAGTGACTTATTTGCAGTACGAACTTCGACGATAATTAGTGCCTGTCGCACTGCTTACTATTCGTCGTTTTATTTATTTTCATCAGTGACTGAGGAACTTTTATTCATAATAGAATTGTGTTGCCGCAGTTCGTATACGACTTCTTTGGGGTCTCTTTACTTGAAATAAACACGGCAAGTTAGTATTTAATTCAACGCATTTCGCCAATGTTACTTACCCATTGGGACATATTTTCCTCCATAATTATTACATAACCGTGTAGTTTGCGTAATTGCTTAGTTATCAAGATAATTATTTGACCCTCTACTTTGCATCTACGTGAAATTTGTGTTGTATGGTCCAAAAGACGACAGTGTGCATTCGAACCCCTGCTGAGAAACGAGCTAAAAAAATTTCCAGGCTGCATGCTTGCCAAGTTGGAGAGTGGCTATTAGGTTTATTTTAAGTTATCGCACACCACATCAAATTAAAGTCAGACATACCCTCCATGTACCGTCGCAAATTGTAAAAATAAAAAATGATTAGAATTTTAGTCAATATAAAATTCTGTACCTGGCGAATCAACAAATTATACCAAATAGCTTTAATATAATATATAACACTTAAATGAATAGAGCACGAAATGTATACAAATGCAAGGCAAAATTCAAGCTTATGCCTGGCCACAACAAAACTGAAGAAAATTACTAAGAATGCTTATGGTAGCCTCTAATGCACAGTCATTCATGTGGTTATAATACCAGGCACTAGACTGGTGTACAGACAAAAATATTTATTCCTATGCACATTATCCTCTAGTAACAACACTCTCCCCTACCATATTCTGGATTCTTGCCTTTGTATTGATTAGACACATGTGCAGAACCTGTGTGAACACTTTTGGTGCCACATATGTCCAAAATCCTGTCAACGAATTTATCCACACATAATAATATCAATCACGGTAAAGCCACTTTGTCATTGTATATAGACCGCATCCTCTGTGTATATTGGTGCTATCTATGAAAGGAAAAGCAGAAGTTAGATGAATGTGAAACAATCATTTTCATGGCATTACAAAAACAGGGACGTAAAAAATGTTAAAGACATACTAAATTGCTGCCTATATCAACGAGATACAAAGTGATTCTGAATCTATAGTGGTAAAGAAATCAAACAGTTTCTTTACAGTAATGAAATAAATCAGGATAAAAGATATAAGCTGCTCTAATCAGAGTACATAAATAATTATAAATGAAGAAATATTATCTTACAAGGCAGTTTATCTCCAAAGTGCCATGTAACATATTTAATAATTTAATATGCACATCCCCACGGCCATTAACAGTTCCTTAAAGCTGCATCAGACTTGCAGAAAATATTCACTACTGTGAATTATTGCTCAGCTAATTACTTCTCTTGCACCTTTACATTTATTATCAAAAGGGGTGGCCCGCTATTTTCTACAGACTTGGGGGTTTTACTTAGCTGGCTCGCACAACGTGAAAAAATACTGAAAATTCCCAGGGAGTCATAAATGTGTTCAGTGCTAAAAGCAGCCTCCTGAGCAGGTAGAAGTCATAGAATTCGCTGCATCCCATCTCGCACAGGAAGAATTCTAGGAGCAGCTTGACTGCTGAAAATTGCGTTGTGCAAGAAACTACAAGAAAGCTTTTCAAGAAAGATAAAACCTAAGCCAGGTGTAGCCTTCAAAACAGTAAAATTTTCCCTGTGACCATGCTATGAAAAAAATGTTTGTTTAAAATTCCCGTAACTATTAGTTGACAATAATTATTTCTGTTGAGGGTGCACTTTCCCGAGCATGTCTATATGTGAGCATTTCAGTTGGTTATGATTAGAAACTAGTCATGCAGTTGGAGATATTTTTTTTGGCGTCCTGCCCTTGCCAGACCATCATTGGTTAATGATGACATAATCTGCAAGGAGTTTGTTAAACTCCTTTAAATTTATTGTTGTGCGAAACTCAAAGCACCTGCTGCAATTGTCTGGAGAGATTCCTACACAGCACAGGTAGAGTATCCCGTATGAAATCATGATAACGTGCTCCATTGAGCGTAGGTGGAAGAACATACTGACGAAACTAAAGTGAGCTCTAACATGGAAATTAAGCGTTTCCGGACACATGTCCACATAACATCTTTTCTTTATTTGTGTGTGAGGAATGTTTTCTGAAGTTTGGCCGTACCTATTTGTAACACCTGTATAAGTGGTACTATATGGTTCTAGAGACCTTTTCAAGCCCCAAACATCTATTATATATATAAGCAGATTGAAACGGCAAATGAAAATTTCTACCAAGGCAGGGATACGAACATTGGTCTCCTACTGACTAGGCAGATGCGCTAACCACGAAGCCACCCAGGCACAGTGGCTTTGCACAACTGCAAGACCTACCCTAGCACGCTTCCCTCCCCACTCCAAATTCCGGTTCATACCTCGTATTCCCACTAAACTCGATCAGCTTGAGGCTCTCCATCAGTACTGTGTTGGAGTAGGTCTTCAGCATGGAACGAGACGGGGGATCCCACGTGAAACACAGGCATTGGTGCTTTAATCAAAGGTACTTTTATGGTTCCGGGGACCTTTTCAAGCCTCAAACACGTATGATGTATGTATGTAGACTGAAGCCCTAGAAAAAGTTTTCATTATTCGCTTCAGCCTGCATGTATCCAAAACACGATAAAGGTGATAAGGAAATTGGGCTTTATAATGAAAAAATAAATGAAGAAACACAGATGCACGTTCCTTCACGAGAGGCTACGTATTGTAGTGGCAGCGAAAATATTAGGTTGGTGCATATGTTCGTAGGGTTTTTCCATAAGTTTAATTAACACAACATACACACGTAACAGAGACTTTAGTTATCAGTAATATATTCTGCTTCACTATTTACGACAGTCTACGAACACTGAGGTCACTTTTCGATTCCACGACTGTAGAAATCATTTGATTATGAGGCGAAGAAATCATCGAGCCGTGTGCTGAACGGATTTCCATCCGAAAAGGACGTTCCTTGAACGTTGCTCGAAAAAGAATGGAAAAGGTGAGGGTGCAAGATCAGGTGAATAAGGTGGGTGCGGAATGAGTTCCTACCCCAACTCCTGTGTAGTGTTTTTTGTCGGTCTAGCTGACTGCGGGCAGGCGTTGTCGCGTGGTAGCGTCACTTCACGCAGTTTTCCTGATCGTTGTTCTTTGATAGCGTCTGAAAGACGTCTGTTGTTGACGATCAATGTCACATCGGGAAAGCAGTTCCTAGTACATCACACAGTTACTATTCCACCAGAGGCGTGATATTACACTACTGTCCATTAAAATTGCTACACCAAGAAGAAATGCAGATGATAAACGGGTATTCACTGGACAAATATATTATACTAGAACTGGCATGTGATTATATTTTCACGCAATTTGGTTGGATAGAGCCTGAGAAATCAGGCCGGCCGGGGTGGCCGAGCGGTTCTAAGCGCTACAGTCTGGAACTGCGAGACCGCTACCGTCGCAGGCTCGAATCCTCCCTCGGGCATGGATGTGAGTGTTGTCCTTCGGTTACTTAGGTTTAAGTAGTTCTAAGTTCTAGGGGACTGATGACCTCAGAAGTTAAGTCCCATAGTGCTCAGAGCCATTTGAACCATTTTTTTGAGAAATCAGTATCCAGAACAACGACCTCTGGCCGTAATAACGGCCTTAATACGCCTGGGGATTCAGTCAATCAGAGCTTGGATGGCGTGTACAGGTACAGCTGCCCATGCAGATTCAACACGATACCACAGTTCATCAAGAGTAGTGACTGGCGTATTGTGACGAGCCAGTTGCTCGGCCACCATTGACGACACGTTTTCAGTTGGTGAGAGATCTGGAGAATGTGCCGGCCAGGGCAGCAGTCCAACATTTTCTGTATCCAGAAAGGCCCGTACAGGACCTGCAACATGCGGTCGTGCATTACCCTGCTGAAATGTAGGGTTTCGCAGGGACCGAATGAAGGGTAGAGCCACGGGTCGTAACACATCTGAAATGTAACGTCCACTATTTAAAGTGCCGTCAATGCGAACAAGAGGTGACCGAGACGTGTAACCAATGGCACCCCATACCATCACGCCAGGTGATACGGCAGTATGGCGATGACGAATACACGCTTCCAATGTGCGTTCACCACGATGTCGCCAATCACGGATGCAAGCATCATGATGCTGTAAACAGAACCTGGATTCGTCAGAAAAAATTACGTTTTCCCATTCGTGCACCCAAGTTCGTCATTGAGTACACCATCTCAGGTTCTCCTGACTCTGATGCAGCGTCAAGGGTAACCGCAGCCATGGTCTCCGAGCTGATAGTCCATGCTGCTGCAAACGTTATAGAACTGTTCGTGCAGATGGTTATTGTCTTGCAAACGTCCTCATCTGTTGACTAAGGGATCGAGAGGTGGCTGCACGATCCGTTACAGCCATGGGCATAAGATGCCTGCCATCTCGACTGCTAGTGATACGAGGCCGTTGGGATCCAGCACGGCGTTCCATATTTTCCTCCTGAACCCACCGATTCCATATTCTGCTAACAGTCATTGGATCTCGACCAACGGGAGCAGCAATGTCGCGATACGATAAACCGCAATTGCGATAGGCTACAATCCGACCTTTATCAAAGTCGGAAACGTCATGGTACGCATTTCTACTCCTTACACGAGGTATCACAACAACGTTTCAGCAGGCAACGCCGGTCAACTGCTGTTTGTGTATGAGAAATCGGTTGTAAACTTTCCTGATGTCAGCACGTTGTAGGTGTCGCCAACGGCGCCAACCTTGTGTGAATGCTCTGAAAAGCTAATCATTTGCATGTCACAGCATCTTCTTCTTGTCGGTTAAATTTCGCGTGTGTAGCACGTCATCTTTGTGGTGTAGCAATTTTAACGGCTAGTAGTGTATCTTTTGTGGATGCGTGTAGGCCTTCGTGTGGAAAGTTGCAGCTTTGTTTGGGTTCTATAATTCTTTTTTCCTTATATTGGCATAAAGCGATTATTTCTCGTCACCAGTGACGACACAGAACAAGAAAGATCGATGTTGTCCACGAGCCAGTTGATAACGAGCAATCAGTGATGCAGATAAGACGACCAACCGAATTTTTTTTCGTTTTGGCTTAGAAATGAGGTGGCCATACAGGCGATTTTTAACCTTGCTAATTGCATGGAAATTTTGCACCGTGGTGGCATGATCACAGACCATAACACTTGCCATTTGTCGAGTACACTGAAGTGTATCACTGTGGATTAATGCATTTAAACGATTTTATCAAACCCCGTACGTCTTCCTGAATCTGGAGAGTCACTAATGTCAAAACGATATTCCTTAAGACGAGAAAACCATTTTTTTGCCGTGTTCTGTACAAGGTATTATCCCCATACACGACGCAAATGTTTCGGGCTGCCTTCGCTGCTGACAACCCTCTGCTGAACTCAAACAGAAGAACATGTCAGAAATGATCAGATTTCTCTACTTGGAACTCTATTTTCTAGCGTCTACAGCTCCACTCACTAGCTCCAAATGAACAAGTGACAATATGTAAACTCACATAGCAACATTGAAACGACAGTTGATAAATAAATCTATAGTAACCGGAATATCAATATGAGAAACTAAAATTCTACAGGATTAGCACAGTAGCCTAATATGAAGATTATTGTAACGATTGTGGCCCATGGACGATCTGTGCAAAACATTGCGGTGATTCGTGACAGTTGGTTGTTAGTGGAGTGTTGTCGGTTCTTCGCCATTCCTAAGAACTGGGCATAGAATGTTCACCAGTACGACGAATTCTCACTTATGATCTCGGTTACCACCCTTTCACAATTCAGTCAGAGCAGCAGCAAAAAGAACCCGATCAAAAGGAAAGGCATCAGTTTGGTTTCTGAGAAGACGGCAGGAAGACGTCGGTTTTGTGGGGAACGTCATCTCTAATGATGAGGCGCACTTCCATTCAAATGGATTTACAAATAAACAGAAGTGCCCTATCTGGAGGTCATAAAATCGTCGTATGGTTCAAGAGAGGGACATGCAACCGCAACTTCTGGCCGTTTGTGGTGCACTTTGGGGTAGTGCGTGAGGTGCGGTGTGCGGGCACAACAGACCCTTGTTGTTTTGAAGAAGAGGACGCAAAAACATGGAAACTTAATGAAAATGTAATCCATGTTACCATAAATAATTTTTGTGGCCTTTTTTTTTTTTTAATGGAATCGAGATTTAAGAGTAGTGCTTTCAGCAGGATGAAGCACCACTCACAATTTCCGCAAAACGCCTGAATTGCATCGCGTCATCTCTCCTAATAGTGATTAACTATGACGAAAAAGGTCATGAGTCGTAACCTCTTGCCATCTTTTCTTTGGGGTTATATTAAATAATTAGTGTATATCAACTACCTCCGAAAGATCCACTAGTTAGAAAAGGAAATTCGACGCGTCTTTGGGGAAATGCAAGACGAGAAAGAGAGGAAGTCACAGAGAATTTGATGGACAAAAAACTTGCATGCCAGTGCAGTAGGGGACCTCACTGCCGGACATCATTCTGGAAACGGTACCCAACATCGGAAGGTGTGATACACATGTTTACGCATATTGCTAAGTTACCAAAAAATAAATGTAATGATTTAATATCTGAAACCATGCGCCCTTTTTGAAAGACCATATAAAATGCAGACGTCATTAATAATCAATAAAAAAGAGGAATTAGTTAACTTCAAATATAAATTTAAATGCTAGAAAACCTGGATGAAATGTAGCTTTGTATGGAAGTGAAACGTGTTTGTAAACAGACCTGACATGAAAGGGACCGCTGCTTTTGAAAAGGGGTACTCCAGAAGAATGCTCAGTATTAGTTGAGTAGATCTGAGCTTTATCCAAAATGAAGTTTCACGCTGCCTCGGACTGTGCGCTGATTTGAAACTTCCAGGAAGATTACACCTATGTACCATAACTGGGCTCGAGCTTGGGACGTTTGCCTTTCGTGGTTAAGCGCTCAAACGACTTTCTTTTCTTTTTCGCAACGTCCACGACTCTGTTGCGGGTATGTGCATCTTATTGGCTTTGTTTCTTGCGGAATCGCTGTTCCTGTGATTTTTTCCTGTTTCGGTGACCCGAGTGAGCTATCCAAACACGGCTAATGACACGCACTCATAGTTTTGCCATAATGGGTAGAACAGGTATTGGCGTGAGTTTCTGCTAGTTGGATTTCTCAGTCGTGCTTGGATAGCTCAGTCGTTAGAGCATTTGCCTGGGAAAGGGACGATTTCAGTTTTCAACCCGGTCCGACACACAATTTTAAAAGGATAGGAATTTTCGAAACATATTTTGTGGCTCAACTTTACTAAAAGAGCGGGTCGGTCGATACCACATACCACGCGAATCAAGGAGTAGTCAGTTTGGTAACGGAAAGAGGAAAGAAACCCAGGTTTTAACGTCCCGTCAGCATCGAGGTCGTTAGAGACGGAGCACAAGCTCGGAATTTGCAAAGAAGCTTTCAAAGGAACCGTCCCAGCATTTGCCTCGAGCGAGGTAGAAAAGTCAGGGAAAACGTGAAACACAGTGGCTGGACAGGGATTTGCACTGCCGTCCTCCCGAAAGCGATTGCAGCGTGCTAACTATTGTGCCATATCGCTGCGTTTGGTAACAGAAGGAAATGATGTGTGTAAAGACAGGGGTATAAATAGTAGAGGAAGTCGAAGACTTGGCTACATTAAGCAGTTTCAAATGGAATAAGTCGCAGTAGTTATTCAGGGATGAAGAAGCTAGCACAGAATAACCTAGCGCGGAAAGCTGCATCAGTTCATTCCTCGGACTAACGACCACAATAACTTCTACAAATTATTATAATTTGATAACTTTTCGATGGTGTTGAGGCAAAATCATACGGCAATGTTCATAAGTGTGAACCCTATTTCACTGCATGTTATTATAATCACCTTCTCTACTACCTAGATTTCGCCTTTACTGCCAATATCAAGTACAATACTAAACGTTGCTAGACCATTATAATGCCACATCGGTTAAGGCAGTTCAGTGCCTTACCATTGTACTTGATAATGGCATAATAGCCGAAATTAAGAGAGTATAGAAGATAAAGAAAAGTTCGGAGTAGGTATTAAATCCATGGAGAAGAAATACAAACTTTGAGGTTCGCCGACGACATTGTAATTCTGTCAGAGACAGCAAAGGACTTGGAAGAGCAGTTGAACGGAATGGACAGTGTCTTGATATGAGGATATAGGATGAACATCAACAAAAGCAAAACGAGGATAATGGAATGTATTCGAATTAAGTCGGGTGATGCTGAGGGAATTAGATTAGGAAATGAGACACTTAAAGTAGAAAAGGAGTTTTGCTATTTGGGGAGCAAAATAACTCATGATGGTCGAAGCAGAGAGGATATAAAATGTAGACTGGCAATGGCAAGGAAAGCGTTTCTGAAGAAGAGAAAGTTGTTAACATCGAGTATAGATTTAAGTGTCAGGGAGTCGTTTCTGAAAGTATTTGTGTGGAGTGCAGCCATGTATGGAAGGGAAATATGGTCTATAAATAGTTTAGACAAGAAGAGAATAGAAGCTTTTGAAATGTGGTGCTACAGAAGAATGCTGAAGATTAGATGGGTAGATCACATAACTAATGAGGAGGTTTTGAATAGAATTGGGGAGAAGAGGAGTTTGTGGCACAACTTGACAAGAAGAAGGGCCGGTTGGTAGGAGATGTTTTGAGGCATGAAGGGGTCACAAATTTAGCATTGGAGGGCAGCGTGGAGGGTACAAATCGTAGAGGGAGACCAAGAGATGAACACACTAAGCCGATTCAGAAGGATGTAGGCTGCAGTAGATACTGGGAGATGAAGAAGGTAGCACAGGATAGAGTAGCATGGAGAGCTGCATCAACCCAATCTCAGGACTGAAGACCACAACAACAACAAGGAAATAAATATAGTAATACACAGTTAAATGGTGGTTTACTCTTTTTAACATTATAATGTAATTCTTCGTTTGTATTGCCAGTTTCCTTTTCTGTCTTACGGACACAGTACGCTCAACGCAGAGAAAATTAATAGTTGTCGTACTACATTGAAAGTGTGCCCATTGAAAATAATTTTACTCATGTTCTGTCATTTATTACTGCGACCTGCTCTCTTCTATAGTGAAGGTATGACCCCATAGAAGCCAGAGGAAGTTGTTTAACATCTTAAGGCTTTAGTTGAGTGTGTTAAGCCATGTTTGCAAACTTAATTAGTCTTTGTCAAACAGCGGCTTAAACTTCGTAGTTGGGACACAAATTTATGGACGATCTCTAGTGTACTTTTTATACATAGCACACTTTGCGGTATTTATGGAGTCTGTATCCGTTTATGAATTTTCATCAGTACGCTCGAACTCGCCGCCCGCAGTGCTTTTAGGTGGGAATATATATTAACACGGATCCGGGCCCTTTAGAACGCGCCCAGTTTTTCACCGCGATTCCGGTCGGCGCCGTAATTCCTTTCACCTCGCGGCCGGACAGGCTCGCTCCCTTCCGTAATGGTGTGGTGGGAGGGTGGGAGGGAGGGAGGACTGAGTTACGGCGCTGCCTACCTGGCAGACCATCACAGAGGAGGGGCCGACGCCGAACCTTCACCCCCTGCTGGAACTCACGTCGCATGCGCGAAAACGCCGCAGTGTTTTCCCGTCTATGCCAGCGGTGTTCCGACACGCAAAAATAAATGTCACGGAGATTACACTGCCTGTGGCGAGAGTGACTACCAGTTTTCGGCAGAGATCCCCTGTGCCATTGTCATGTGTGAATGCCGCTACCGCGCCGTAGCCTTTGACGTCACTGGTGCCCAGTTCCGCACATTTATAGCAATGTATGGTGAGCAAGATGTATGAGACAGGCGAAATACCCTCAGACTTAAAGAAGGATATAATAATTCCAATCCCAAAGAATGCAGGTGTTGAGAGATGTGAAAATTACCGAACTATCAGTTTAATAAGACACAGTTGCAAAATACTAACGTGAATTCTTTACTGACGAATGGAAAAACTGTTAGAAGCCGACCTCGGCGAAGATCGGTTTGGATTCCGCAGAAACGTTGGAACACGTGAGGCAGTACTGACCTTACGACTTATCTTAGAAGCTAGATTAAGAAAAGGCAAACCAACGTTTCTAGCATTTGTAGTCTTAGAGAAAGCTTCTGACAATGTTGACTGGAATACTCTCTTTCAAATTATGAAGGTGGCAGGGGTAAAATACAGGGAGCGAAAGGCTATTTACAATTAGTACAGAAAGCAGATGGCAGTTATAAGAGTCGAGAGGGTATGAAAGGGAAGCAGTGGATGGGAAGGGAGTTAGACAGGGTTGTAGCCTATCCCCGATGTTATTCAATCTGTATATTGAGCAAGCAGTAAAGGAAACAAAAGAAATATTCGGAGTAGGTATTAAAATCCATTGAGAAGAAATAAAAACTTCGAGGTTCGCCGATGACATTGTAATACTGTCAGAGACAGCAAAGGACTTGGAAGAGCAGTTGAACGGAATGGACAGTGTCTTGATAGGAGGATATAAGATGAACATCAACAAAAGCAAAACGAGGATAATGGAATGTATTCGAATTAAGTCGGGTGATGCTGAGGGAATTAGTTTAGGAAATGAGACACTTAAAGTAGAAAAGGAGTTTTGCTATTTGGGGAGCAAAATAACTCATGATGGTCGAAGCAGAGAGGATATAAAATGTAGACTGGCAATGGCAAGGAAAGCATTTCTGAAGAAGAGGAAGTTGTTAACATCGAGTATAGATTTAAGTGTCAGAAAGTCGTTTCTGAAAGTATTTGTGTGGAGTGTAGCCATGTATGGAAGTGAAACATGGACGATAAATAGTTTAGACAACAAGAGAATAGAGGCTTTTGAAATGTGGTGCTACAGAAGAATGCTGAAGATTAGATGGGTAGATCACATAACTAATGAGGAGGTTTTGAATAGAATTGGGGAGAAGAGGAGTTTGTGGCACAACTTGACAAGAAGAAGGGCCAGTTGGTAGGACATGTTCTGAGGCATGAAGGGATCACAAATTTAGCATTGGAGGGCAGCGTGGAGGGTAAATATCGTAGAGGGAGACCAAGAGATGAATACACTAAGCAGATTCAGAAGGATGTAGGTTGCAGTAAGTACTGGGAGATGAAGAAGCTTGCACAGGATAGAGTAGCATGGAGAGCTGCATCAACCCAATCTCAGGACTGAAGACAACAACAACAACAACAACAACATGGTGCCGCGACCGCCGCGTCTGCTTCGCCTACCCAATCACAGGGTCCTAGCACGTACTTCCTTCAGACTGTTGCCTGATATTTTGATCTCTATTGCTTCATTTATTACACTGTCCCAGCAGCCGTTGCTCCGTTTAATAATAGAAGTATAGTCGAATGTAATTCGTTGTTCGTTTTCCAGTACATGCTCCGCTGCAGCGTATGCGCAGACAACTTTCATGTTCTATGCGACGCTGTTCAATAGTGCGGACAGTCTGACCGACATAAATCTGCCCAGACCCTGACGCTATTTTCTACCAATAAATATCAGATGTTCGGAGGCCTACATCGTATTTCACATGCTTCTTTAGTTGCTGGATCTTTGCTGGAAGCTTGAAGACTGTCGATTTTATGTTTCTTCAGGAACCCGCTGATCTTCCCTGATATTGAGCTACAGAATGGTGGAAACGTCCAAGATGCTACTCCAGGCGGGTGTAAAAATGAATGTGCGCAACGGAAAATAATGGCTCTGAGCACTATACGACTTAACTTCTGAGGTCATCAGTCGCCGAGAACTTAGAACTAATTAATCCTAAGTAACCTAAAGACATCACTCACATCCATTCCCGAGACAGGATTCGAACATGCGACCGTAGCGGTCGCTCGGTCCCAGACTGTAGCACCTAGAACCGCACGGCCACTCCGGCCGGCACGGAAAATAATAAACGCTAAAATGATGATTTGGCCCTGTCTGACTACCCCCTGAAGCAGATCTTAGGATCCCTAAATGCTCCTTTTTACAAATAAATTACAATCTAAACATAAATCAATGATGAAAGCAACTAATACGATTAAATGATAAACGTTGTTATTCAATATATATTAATTATAGATTCAAATCAATCATTTAAGTACAATTGTCTATTTTTCTAACGAAAATTGTTAATCAATTGCCCAACTCTGCCCCTTATTATGACTGCGTGGTCTAGTATCACTAACGCGAAATAACGGACATCACATACGTACCAAACACTAAAAGACACTACTTTCAAAGATGATCTACGGTGGTGTGGAACCTCAGTGGAAATAAACTAACGTGATCACAGCCGTTTATCTTTATAGCCCTAATAAGCCGAAGCAATTTGCGATATCACCATGTGTACTGCGTCCGGTGCATCGAAGTGATGGTTCTCGTACTCGTCTGTGACGATGGAAGAACTCCAGCCACAAATTAACTCCTTCAAACAGTAGGACTGCAGAAGGCAGTCCTCTGACTAATATACTCTGTCGTCTCCTTTCCATGTTCTACAGACCAGAAAACGCGAACTCCCAGCCACAAGAACAGAGTTCAGATAATGTCTCAACGTAAGTATACGCAGAAGAAGTGCTCTCAATTACTGAACGCTGCGTACTCAACGACGACTTCCAACCTAATGGCGAAGTCCAGAATCGTATAGGTTCGCAACAGTACAATGCCTAACTGTTCTAACTATAAACTCTCCTGAGAGCAGAGACAGCAAGTCCGCCTGTACCAACAAAGCTGATACCGAGCGACTGTCACACATGGGCGCTCAGAACAGAAGACGTCGTCCTTCCACCGTTGGCTTCTCAGAAAGGCTGAGGTCCCCACCATCGTAATTCCCAAAACGAATCATATTCCCGAAACCACGGAATATTCCCCCTCTCTCCAGATTCTTCCGAACGCCGAACAACCATATTTTTGCCTTTTTTCGTCCAGCGCGGAAAGTTTGTGAGGAAAAACCTATACTTGTACAATGGTACGCTTCTGAGTAAAAATCCTTGGAAATAATCCTGTCTGTGTGGTTTACGAGGTGCCGCTTCTTCGTTCCTCTCACATGCGTCCAAGATTTGAAGTGTTCCCGGTCATCCTTTTCGGTCCTGCTACAATAGCGGCGCCGGCCAGAGTGGCCGAGCGGCTACAGGCGCTTCAGTCTGGAACCGCACTACCGCTACGGTCGCAGGTTCGAATCCTGCCTCGGGCATGGATGTGTGTGATGTCCTTAAGTTAGTCAGATTTAAGTAGTTCTAAGTCTAGGGGACTGATGAACTCAGATGTTAAGTCCCATAGTGCTTAGAGTCTTTTGAACCATTTGAACAATAGCGGCCGGCCGTCACCCTATTGTGTTCCAGAGCTCATATGCCACGACGTCCGTCTACCTGTTTTTAAGCAGCACCAACACATGTATGGGCCTCCCACCCAGAGCTTGAGTTCTGCCTGCCGTTTCATCTCCACTGGTGGTCCAGCCTCTACTAGTACAGGCAATCATTCATTACGCCGTTCTGTTAATAAAGACACTCCGTCACCTTCCATGCAATAAGCGTTAACAATTATTTACAAGGCGTACATGACAAAGTCAGTCTCCTTTAAATTTTCATATATACGATGTACAACCTATCAAATTATACCTAATTGTGGTTGTAGTTCACTTCAAAGTATGTGGATGAGCGCTTGTAAGGTGCGAAATTATAGACACCATACAAACGCAATCTTCTTCGAGTCTTCTTCTTCACGGCTTAAACTGCTTGCGAAATTTGTCTATTGTTGTAACTGTTTCCATAAGAACTTGACGTAGGTGACTCAGTTACCTCAGCAGGTTTTCGGGGTCTGAAACGATTTCAGCTCGATGTACCAAGTTCCTCAGAACAGACCGTTTCTCTACTGGGTCGTGGTAGCTGGTGGCGTGCAGATATCGGTCCGTGTAGGTGGACTTGCGGTAAACACTGTGACCGACACACCCACTGGGTTTACGGCCGACATGGACGTCCAGGAACAGCAAGGAACCGCCCTTCTGTATCTCTATTCTAAACTTTAGGTGGTTGTTGATGTGTTCCAAGAACTCTTAGAGCCTTACATGTCCACGAGGCCATATGACGAAGGTATCGTCGACGTAGCGATAAAAACAGCTAGGATTAGCAGGACCCGTGTCCAGCGTCATATCCTCAGAATGCTCTATGAAGAGTTAGGCTACAACTGGAGATATTAGGCTCTCCATCTCGACGCCATCTGTCTGGTTTCAATTGCCATATATGGTCCGAAACTGGGCACTAGTGACGTCACTGGCGGCGGCGCGGCTATATAAGCACGCCAGCGGCATTCAGACAACACTCTAGCACTTAACAACGTTGGAGGAGGTCTCTGCCAAAGCTCGTGGTCAGTTAATCATTAGACGCCGCTTGAAAATAGAGAATATTTTATTAGTGGATATCGTGGTGAGAGCAGGCAGTCGTACATTAGTTCTAGTTCATAAGAATTTGATTTTGCAAACTAGTTGCCAATTTTTTTGAAAAATATTTCAAAAACTCTCCCAGGTTGTCTCATTTAAGTGCTCACTCTTAGGTACATCTTCCATAGATGATATTTACGATAAATATCGTGATTTGGAACTTGCCTGCTGAACAAACATATCTTTTAAAAAAGAAAATGCCTCGGGCGTGAAATGATGGTGACCTCTAGAACGAGGGCGCGCAAAAGTGGGTGCGGTTTTGGTTATGTCAGCGGCCGACAGCTATCTACGAACAGGAGTTGACTATCTCGTTATCCAATGGGAAAAATGCCTTAAAGAGTGCGATGACTATTTATGAATGGAACCGTTCCACGGCCCCGTTGTGGGAGGTGTTCCGTTTTCATTTGACTGATCCTTATTTGTTAATCACAGGATGTCGAGGTTTTGGTATCTAGATCCAAAGTATTATCGTAATTTCTTATCTTGTTGTAACTGGTAGATTGTATATTGCTATAGCTGAAATATAACTTGAGCAATGCAGTGTTCATAGCCCTATATTTAAGCCGTCTGCTGCTCATAACACTAAATTCACGTCATAAGCTTTCTACAGAAAACATGTAATACAAGTTTATATCATCTTGATACATGTGCAGTATACCGATTATATCGTTAAGTTCTTTGTTAAGAGCATAGTTCGCCATAGCAGATATCAAATGATGAAAGAACTAAAAATATTTATTATTTTTTTCTAAGATAAACTTTTAACACGATAACTGAAAATAGCGTACGGGAGAAATTGTTCAGTGGTACGAAAATAAAATAAAAATTAACACCTGAAGGTAACGTAGAGTCAGTCAAAGAATAAAAAAGTCTTACAAGAAATGGTACACCAAACCGCAAAAAATAAATAAATAAATAAATAACTAAATAAAATAAATATTGTGAAGAAAACTGTCATCGAAAAATAGTCTTGACGAATTAACGTCTTAACACAATCTTACGTGAGCAGAGAGGCAGAGAGGCAGAGAGGAGAGAGAGAGAGAGAGAGAGAGAGAGAGAGAGAGAGAGAGAGAGAGAGAGAGAAGGACCTCTGATGAAATATTTTCTCATGTTATTTGAGCCATCTGAGCGCAGCATCACACCGTTTACTTAAAATAAAGCTTCAGCCCCTGTTGATTAAATTATCCACTATTCTGACCTATGCTACCCCTTTTGTTACACTGCCCCGGTTATTCGTATTTGACTTCACGCTCACAGTGAGGCAGTGATCGGGGACAGTTCATCTTAGTGAGCTGTTCGGAACCAGTATAGAACTTGTGTACTTGACACCTTTGCCCAGCATGCAAACATGTCGCATCGAAGCGTATGTGGTATGCGTCGCATTTGCTCAGTTCTTGTCTTTGTTTCGCACAACACACAAGTATTTCGATTTCATTTGACGGATCGATGTACGTGGGAAAGAAAATTACTCCTCTGGTACAAACCCAAAATATCAGAAACCGCCGGCCGAAGTGGCCGTGCGGTTAATGGCGCTGCAGTCTGGAACCGCAAGACCGCTACGGTCGCAGGTTCGAATCCTGCCTCGGGCATGGATGTTTGTGATGTCCTTAGGTTAGTTAGGTTTGACTAGTTCTAAGTTCGAGGGGACTAATGACCTCTGCAGTTGAGTCCCATAGTGCTCAGAGCCATTTGAACCATTTTATCAGAAACCATCAATATCTGTGAGAAAGTCTGAAAGATCAAAACATTGCTCTTACTATGCAACTGGCACGTCGACTGGAGGTAGAATGACAGTGTATACCTCAGAAACGTCACAGACTCACTGCAAAGTGATACCACAAGATATCAATAAAAAAAAAATGGTTCAAATGGCTCTGAACACTATGGGACTTAACTACTGTGGTCATCAGTCCCCTAGAACTTAGAACTAGTTAAACCTAACTACCCTAAGGACACCACACACATCCATGCCCGAGGCAGGATTCGAACCTCCGACCGTAACGGTCGCGCGGTTCCAGACTGAAGTGCCAAGAACCGCTCGGGCACAGCGGCCGGGGGGCACAGTGACATATCGGAGATATATGACAACATAAACAATAAGGTGCTTGAAAATGAAACTGAAATGCGTAATTCGCTAGACATACAGTGGAATATGTGTACAAAAATTCGTAGATATGTTACATATATTGTACATGTACGTATGCGAGCAAAACCACCGGTAAAAAGCTCGTCCTAAATATCAGTCAAATTTGATGAACGTATTAGTTATGTGGAAAAAATAGGTTTGAGACCCACCAGCCTCCTACCGAGGCGAGTGTGGTAACGTGAAGAGAGAATGGAGGACGACGAGATGGAAAGACAGTAAGGGAAAAGGAGGAGAGATAGGAGGAGGAGGAGATAGATAGCTAGTGGAAGGAGAAGAGAGGCACACATGGAAGGTGAATATTGACAGAGATATGGAAGGGAGAAATGTACAAAGAGAAGGGAGGGAAGGAGATGGACAGACAAAGAAAACTGGAGTAGATAGACGAAGACAGGGGGAGGAATAGGCAGAGTGATTGGGGGGTAGGGGTCGGAGAAGGAGATGAACAGAGAGAAGGGTAGAAGGAAATGCACAGTGAGGGGAGAGGAGGCGATGAGCACAGAAAGGAAAGGGGAGGAGGAGATCGAGAGGGACAGGAGTATATGGAACTGGAGGGTGGAGGAGGAGACAGGGAAGAAGCAGATGGAGAGAGGGAGAGGAGCAGATTGGCAGGGGGAGGGTGTGATTGTGAGAGAGAGGGGCAGGTCGCGATGGGGATGGAGGACGTGGACAGAAGGAGGTGGTGGTGGACAGAGTGAGGGAGACATGGAGGTGATGGAGATACAGGGAGGAGGAAAGAGATGTGAATACTGAGAGGGAGGATGGGTAGAGAGATGGGGAAGGAAGAGGTGGACAGAGAGGGAGCAAGAGGTGATGGACTGAGAGGAGGAAAGAGGAGATGGTCAGAGGGTGGAGGAGAAGGACTAATAAAAGGCTGGTATAAATAAATACCTGGGCAACGCCTGGTTTAAATATCCGTCCGTCGAAAATGTTCCTGGACTGATTTTTTGCTGGCCTATAAGCGAAGCCAGCACAGTAACTACCGTGGCAGCTTGGACTAACAACTGTAAACAACAGATGTGCGTTCGACCAATCAGCTGTCAGCACGCATTGTTAAGTAGGGGACGTGCTACTGTAGTGTGTAGACATAGTCATGTCATAAATACCAATGCAACAGCATCTCTAAATCAAATATACTAGACACTCTCCCGAATG
The DNA here is from genome assembly GCF_021461395.2 of Schistocerca americana. Taxonomy (NCBI): domain Eukaryota; kingdom Metazoa; phylum Arthropoda; class Insecta; order Orthoptera; family Acrididae; genus Schistocerca; species Schistocerca americana. The sequence goes on from NC_060124.1 coordinate 257,031,465, forward strand.
TTTTCAAGAAGACGAAATAGTGTACAATGCCAGCCACGCACGCCTTAACCGCTTAATAAAAACAACGAAGCTTGATCACTAGCCTGACGTGGTAGGAATGCAAAAGACGGACAGATATTCCCTGAAAAAAAGAAAAAAAATACAGCATGGGTGACGATAACTGGGGTAATCAATACGAACCTACCGTGTAAAGAAATTGGTTCTCTACTTCTGAAAAAAAAAAAAAAAATTGGCATAGTCTTTGTCAGAACATGCAGAATCTTATATGGGGCCAATAAGACGTCAATTTTTATCTAAATATGGACTGCCAATGTTTACGTAATAAAAAATAAATTGGGTAATTCAGTACAATTATTATACGGATGCAATAAATCACTTTAACGGGGGCCGAATGAACAATTAAAGTCAATATAATTCCACTGAAACTGAAAAAAAAAAATATTGTAGGGGCCTACATAGACATCGCGCATCTGCTAGATGCCCACGAAATACGTAATTTTGTTTTGAAGCTGACAGCCAACGAGAAAATAGGTGCAAAATTACTATTGGTTAGTTTTCAAGCAGTAATGGCGGACAGCATCAGCTGGTAATATACGTAATTTTATGGTAGCTAATTTTATTGCACAAAAAATAAAATATGTACTCCCTCCCAAAGAAGTTACACACAAACATTAAAATAAAATTATGATCAGCAGCAAAATGTCTGAGAAGAATTTTGAAAGAAAATTATTAATTGAACTTTAATTTGGCGGGTTTTCAACACTGTCAACAAGACGAAATAATGGAAAGAATATTTATTGGAACCAAACAAAATTGAGATATCATGACATTATTTTTAAAATAGATAATTTAACTGCAATTGTCTTTAATTTTGAAATGGCAGGGAGCACAATAATTTTCTTTTAATGTCTTAACTGTTGCTGCAGGCAGTGCGATGACGTCAGCGGTGGTCCGTGCGGACGATGTGTGAAGTTAATCCTGGTTCGTGGCGTGAAGATAATGATGGATTAATATTCCAGTTACGGCAGTGGTCCACGTCTCCGTTGTAGTCGAATCAGCTGGCAGCATTGGCGTGATATAATAGTTCCAGTGTGTGCGTTGTCGTTACTCGCGCGAGGTTTTATTATTAAACGTTTATTAATCACGCAGTTCGGGTAGGTCAGAATTATGCAATATCTTTAGTATTTACGATATATAGCCGGTTAATGTCAATACTTCGCACAGTTCTTTCACCGTGTTGCCACAGGAAAACAGTCACATGTGTTTATCACTATAACAGTCCTTTAAACATTAGTTCAATTTACGTCGTCGTCCTTAAGACAGTTTGGACGATGTAAGAAATGTTTCTTGATCAAATCACAGCACTGTTCTTTTACTTAACATATTGGTTTGTTCCATTTTCACCCAATTCTAACAGTTAGTGTCTCCACACGACAATGGTGTTTGGTTCACGGCTAATTGTCACAAGTTCACACAGTATGCAAAATCGTCACCGCAAACACTCGATGTACTTTTCAGGTTTTACTGTTCATGTAATAATGTACGATCTCCTATTAACACAGAGGACGCACTGTAATTAATTATTCCTCCGCGTATCACCGTCTACCACGTCGAACTTTGCAACGTTTCTCCACCCGCGAACCGGCCACGATACCACAACTCGCACTCTCTCTATCGATAGTCGTTCGCTCTCTCTCTCTCTCTCTCTCTCTCTCTCTCTCTCTGACACAGTACTTCTCCTAGCCTATCCAAAGATTTACAAAGCATATAAAACCAGAACATTCATATTCGTACAATATAAAACATAAAACAGTAGCAAAATGAATGAAGAAACAATGTGACGTATTTACAAATAAAGAATAGTTGAAATAAATGATACATACGTACTATGAGAAGGAAAAAAATATTATCAACTTTAGGGGAAAGCAATGACTTTAGAACCGCAAAACGGCAAAGTGCTGATATTAGAATGAGAGATCAACACTTCGACGACATAACCGATGTTCAAGCCACTTTGACGCACGATTTGAACAATATCTCAAAGGTGGCCTTTTCTGACATTTTTGGGTGGTTGTGAGATATTATTTTGAAGCGTAGCTTGGATCTGATTTTGTTTGGAGGGTGACAGTTCCATTCCGAATTGGCGAAGCCAACGATTGTGACGTGAGAATGACTATAACTGATATTATGGCACGTACTTTACGGATATGGATTTTGATGAGTGCTTCTGGTCCTCCATTTTGGTGACGCGATGTTGAACCATTCAACCAGGATCCCATCAAAAACCCCTTTATTCGTTCTGTATGTTGGCAATGTTTCCAATAAAGTGATCTTCCGTCCACCATGTAAGATTGCCGACAATATGGGATCGGAAAGCACGGAACTCATACAGGTTAATTTACGGCTGCGGAAGACTGGGTTTAGTTAAATACATGGCTGATGTATTACGAATTATACAGGTGGGTTCACAGGCACTCTACAAGATAACGTGCAGTGAACACCAGCATTGCACTCGCTTTTTCCATTCCGTGGTGTCTGCTTTGTTGAGCAATGTATCTCATTTGCACAGTCAGTGGAATATGTAATATTCTTGATAACAACATCGCTTTTGGACCACGTTATTAAAGAGTCTGCGGGCATACGCTTTGGAGAATTGTTTATTAAGCATGATAGCGGCAATATGTTGGGTAATTCGTGGAATCGCGTCATTTCCACTGTCTTCTCTCAGCTAGATCAGCGTTTCCCAAACTGTTTTCTGTGGAACACTGGTGTTCTGCCAGAAATGAATAAGTGCTCCTCAAAAAACTAGTAATAACACGGAGTTTCTCTCAACATGTCGACGATCCTAATTTAATGTATGTAAATTTCATAACCGACCCCTGACAGCGCCGCAAAACGAGTACGATGGGCATGTATATTGGCAATAAACCTACTTGCTGTAACTCTTAAGTGCCATTAAGAGACACTATTTCTTTGATCGTCAGAGTCATTTAATGGTGCTTCGTTACCGGAGAATTTGCTTTGCTCTGTATGAGTGGCAACCTATATAATTAAAATATGGCTCTTCACAATCATATAACTCCGAATAAATGCTGTAAAACAATGAAAATTAACTGTCGGTAGGTCGGCGAGAGTAGGGAAACAAAACAGAACATCCTCAAGTCTCCGTGTTTGCTTGTAACTGTTCTGTCGAGGTCGGCGAAATACCGGAATACGTGCCGGTATATTAGAACCGGATTTGACAACTTGAATTATACGCACCAACAATCGGTCTCGGTACATATTCAGTCCTTTACGTTGGCTTTAAGTCTTTTTTGAAACTGGTACCGAAATTCACTGCCTAGCCCTAAACTCATGAATTTTTGACACAAAAATGTATTATATGAAATGTACTTGCAGTTGTGAATATGGACAACCGCCAGAAGTGTAATGGAATGACAAGAAAGAAATTTTATGTCGGCCCGGGTCTCGAACCGGGGTAGAATATTGAATCAAAACACCTTTCAGCCGTCTAAATTTCCAGTTGTTTTATTGAGCAACCAGTTTCGACCATATATTACACCGTCTTCACGTCCTTCACCGACTTGTAGGATTATTCCGACCTCTGGCCCGGATAAAATAGGGGCCAGCATTCAATGATTGGTATCCCTTCGGTCACATTTGGCCGAGTTGAGTACACAAGTTAGTCGGCAAGTGATGACCGAAGCGATCGCTGTGTCAAAAATCTGTTGATACCAATCATTGAATTCTGGGCCCTAGTTTGAAGGGACCAGAGGTGAGAATCATCGTACACGTCTGTCAGGGGCCTAAGGATGGCGTAATATCGCCGAAATTGTTGCCCAATGAAACAACAATCGGAAATTCAGACGTCTGAAAGGTGTTTTGATCCGATATTCTGTAATGAACAGCCGATGTCCCGCAACCGTCTGTATATAGAGATGGACATACAAAGACCCGAACCGTGATATTCCGATTATAGGGAGCGGTCGCCTTAGCATTAGGCTATCCAAGCACAATTCATTACCAGATCGAAGATGCCATATGTCGTCAACCATGTGTCTACAACATTGTGTATATGCCTATACAGTGGAGACATTTTAATTGAAAATCGCTTACCCGGTGTCGGCGGATAAATACGATATTGAAGAGCCTGTGTCGTTCCAAAGCACGACACATTGTTCCTTCGGACATGGAAACATGCCATTGTCCATTGCCGAGCTTCTGGTGGTGAAGGTATCTGAATAAATTCCGCAAGATGAACAAAGTCAACGGAGAAGGAAAAAGTGGATCATTTGATCGGCCTTTGAATCTATAGAGGGTGAAAAGTATTTAAACCGACAAACTCTGGGAGGTTGTAGGGGACATGAAAACAAATATGTTTCCCTAATGTTATTTTCTCGTATGAGTAGTAGTTAAACCGGTAGAAGAAGATTTCTCTGGCGGCAAATTAATTAAACCAACAAACACTTTTCCGTTTCTTATGACCAAGAGGCAACACATTAACACAACCCAATTTCAATTACAGTAGATTTCCAAATATGCCTCCATTGACACGCAAACAAAGGTTACACCGTCGGATCATGTTCTGACACGGGAAAAAAACCCAGGAGTATCCTGAATTGTTCCTGCTGTTGCTACTATCCGGGCAACCATATCCTCTTCCGATGCAACAGGAGTTGCGTAAACGAGGTTGCGCATCTCTCCCCACACAAAAAAAATCCATAAGGTACATATCTGAGGATCGAGCAGGCCACAGAACCACCTCTGTCAATCCACGTTTCTGGGAACCGTCGGTCCAGGAATCGACGCACACGACGACTGAATAGTGCCGGCGCCCCGTCATGTTGGAACCACATGCGTTGTCTTGTAGGGAGCGGGTAGTTAATAAACCCGCTGTGCAGCTCGTCCGTTGTGGTGCGCTACGTGGTACGCACCGACCATATCAATGTACTCACTCCAGGAGTATCGCTCCATTAGTAAACAGAGACATTGCACTACTACACTGGTGAACAGAAGTTGCCTACAACTGAAGAGCGTAATACGCACTCTAACAACTGATGATCGCAATACGGCCTCTAACAACTGAAGAGTGTAATACGGCCTCCATCGGTTTAAATAATCGTCATAGGAAAAATGACATTAGGGAAAAATATTTGTTTAGATGTCCCTTACAACCTCCCAGAGTTTGTCGGTTTCAATACTTTTCACCCTGTAATGACTTGGTTCATGATGAACAGCCATACAAGTGTATAAATAAATAATAGATTGGCTCCTTTTTTTCCTCAATTCCATTTAGAATTCACCTGAGTGCCGAATTTGCTGTTAAAATGACAACACACGTAGTGATACGTCGTAATGTATTGTCTCCTGCATTTGAGTTTTCACAACGGCGTGATCATGTAAATGAGAAAGCTATCGACGGCGTGCGACCTTCCGAATTTGAACGTAGCTAATTCGCTACAGGTCAGATCACCTTGCATCCACTGTCTTATGTTTCCGACTGCTACCAGGCTCACTGATCTAACACTGTGGCACTGTCCTGACAAAGTTGTGTTCTGCGTCTCAATAGAAAATGGTTCAAATGGCACTATGGGTCTTAACTTCTAAGGTCAGCAGTCCGCTAGAACTTAGAACTACTTAAACCTAACTAGCCTAAGGACATCACACACATCCATGCTAGAGGCAGGATTCAAACCTGCGACCGGTTCCAGACTGTAGCGCCTAGAACCGCTCGGCCATCACGGCCGGCGTCTCAATAGAGAAATAAATAATGTAATAGGTGTGTAAGGACATTAACGTATCTGTGATGAGCTTTCACAAAATTTGTTACCTCCATTTGTACTCGAACTTTTCCCGTAGCTAGTGAAGCGGGTGCACGCCTGAATGGTCGCCACTGAAAGAAAAGCGTAGCAACGCTCCCCTCTTTCATCCGTTTTCCAAACAGTGGCCACGTTCCCTCTCCGCTTGCTGCGATCCCGTGGGGCCGCCCTTAAACAAGCCACTGGCAAGTTAGAGACCTAAAAATCAGTATAAACATTCGCGAGCAAAGATGCGATGTTCGTATTTGTTTTACCTGTGTGATAAAAGAAGGCGCAGTCTTCAAATGTTTTTGAGAGCAGCTAGGAGAAGCCTGGCCGTTTGCACTTGTCTTTCAGTTTCCAACTATCGCAATGTAAACTTCGTGGGCTGTATCCGTGAATGATTTCATAATATACGAGCTTTTTTGGGTTACTTAAGTTCTGTTTTATTATTAATCCTGCAATCCACATGTTTAACTTCGTTGTATTATGTCTTATTTTTCATTATTTCTGGGAGAGGAGACGCAATAGTTCAACGCTGCACCGATCAGCCGTTTGGCGTGTTTTCATTACTAATCTGCACTGTCCCTTCGTACCTACTACATGTGGAAAACCTGCAGTCATGGAGAAAAGAAGACCGAGTTTTTTTTTCTTCAAGTCGATCGTACAGCATAGAGGGACTAACAAGTCGCTATACGCAAATGACGAGCGTTGCTCGGGAAGTAATACACCGCTTTTTTTCTCTCAGCCAAAAACAATGCTCGAATGTAAAACGTTACGTATGTATTATTTGAAGACTCCTGAGTTAGCGCGCCGAGATCCGTCACTTCCGACAGATAGCGTAGCTGTGGGTCAGTTTCAAAATGGTGTCTGTAGGCGATGTACGTTAGAAGCAACGTGCCGTCATTGAACTTCTCACAGCAGAGAAAGAAACTGTGAGGAATATTCACAAACGCTTGTGCAAAGTCTATGGAGCATCTACTGTCGACAGAAGTACAGTTAGTCGCTTGACGCGGAGGGTGAAGTCATCAGAAGGCGGTTCGCGGAAGCTCCACGATTTGCAGCGGTCACGGAGACCATCCACGGCTGTCACACCTAACATGTAGCCCCCTCGAGCTTCCACTTACTTGGGCCATTAAAGGATGCCATTTGTGGAAGACATTTTGGGGACGATAAGGAGGTGATTCACACAGCGAAACACTGGCTCCGCGACTAGGACTAGGAAGGAGTTAATTTACCGACTTGGGATTTACAGTGAATATACGTTGCAAATAGTTGAATCTACAGATGTTTTAGGATAGCTGTACTACTAGTGTTTGTTCATTGTATATTTGATAAAAGTAATGAAGAAGAGTTACTCACGATCGCGTATTTACATGAAATAACAACAGGATAAGATATTAATCAAAGCATCCGCGCTAAGAGACCGTGGTCGAAGAGCAGAAATTGTTCCTCCTGACTTCTCGTTGCCAACTGCGGGCAATATCGTCCGACGTGAGTCAACGACCAAGACCCATAAAATGACTCCATTCTTACAGCTGTAACAGAATTGTGTCAAAAATAGGCGTGAACAATCTGCTTGAACACTCTTGCAAACTTTCCCATACTTGAAAAGTGGAAATAGCTGGATTATGGTCTTAGACGAGCGCATTTTATTACACCAATAATCGTTTTACTCTTATTGCGGTTGCAGTGGCACTCTTATCTTCAGTAGAACTGCCGTCTTATTACTGTTTGACGCCAAGTCTGTACTCTGGAAGTTTCCAACGCAGTAAAATAAAGCACGGAGAAGTGTTCTAAAAAAAGGAAGGATTTTACTACAGCACGTGAAATGTCTCGTAAGTTAGCACTACCTCTTTATCCCATTTTGAGAATGTGGACCTAATAATTACGAGAACTGCTGGGTTTCCAGGATCTAAAGAATATTTTAATATCCAATGACTCTTGCATTAGTTAATTAGCTTCAGATTATAACTCTTCTGACTAATATGATAACGCTTCTAGGCTTACCTCTGAATTTCACAATATCACGAGCAGCACATACACCCAACGTTCTCAATTGTTTGTAGGATATACACCAATACGTCTTCCGCTACAGCTTCTAGCTCTACAGTTCCACTTAGCACCATGACAGTTAATCCTTCATGTCTTGACACATGTCCCATCAAACCTTCCCTTCCTGATATTCCTTTACTCACCGATTCTGCGGAGAACTTCCGCATTTCCTATCTTACCAATGCACCTAATTTTCAACATCCTCTTATAGCACCAAATGTAAAACGCTTCTTTTCTTTACCAGATTTCTTACTACTCTTCATAAATTACTGTAGAGTTCTGTGCTCCAAATATCACACAAATTCCTTCCTCAAATTAAGAATAATGTTTTATTCCAGTAAACGTCTCTAGGTCAGTAATGACTTTGTTGTCTGTTCTGGCCTGTGCGTTGTCTCCTTGTGTATTACTGTGCTGGCAAGATAGCAAGAATTACTACAATCTGCCTTAGTAGGTCTCAAGTTTGTCGATAATCTCATTTCTACCACTCTTCATTACTTTGTCTTCGATTTATGCTCAACCCACGTTCTGTTCTGTTCTCAATAGACCGTTCACTGTATTCAAGTGATTCTGTAGCTCTTCCTCACTCTCACTGGGAATGGCGATATCATCAGCGAATCTTATCATTGGTGATTTTTCACCACTCGTCATTGCAGAGGGCAAGGAGGCACCCCAGTCTTACACACTTTAAATCCGAGCACTTCATTCTTGGTCTACTATTCTTAGTTTTGTTTATTGTACGTATTTTATATTGATCAGTTTTTCCTATTGCTAATACATATTATCCTGGAACTCCGAACATCTTGCAGTAGCTTTACATTGTCGAACTATTTTTCTAGGCTGACAAATCCTATAGAAATGTCCCGTATTCTCTTAATTATGGATTCGGTTGTGAAATGCAAACGTTGATCCGCTTCTATGGCCCCTTTACCTTTCATAAAGGCAAACTAACTGTCGTGTAATAGATCGTCACATTTCTTCTCAATCCTTCTTTACATCCATTTGTCAGAGACTATGATGCGTCGGGTCTTGAGCTGTATGTGCGATAGTTGCGACATGCATCTTCAGGATTCTCTGGATGATATTTCGTCGAAAATCTGATGGTATGTATACAGTGTGCTAGATTCTACACACGAATCATTTAGGAAGCAGAGTGGGTAACGAGTGAAAATGCAAGAGAGATGCCAATAGCAGGATCTGCTCTAGTAAAAACGGATTTCTGTAAAGTAAATGCTGCCAGCATCATAAAATATGTCCTGAGATTAAAATTGTTTCATTAACAACTATATTCGGAGCACAGCTCTATCTATCTTTGTAGATGGGAAACGTGGACAGTGGAAGATATAACATCGAAACGATTATAAGCGTTTACAGTTTGGTGTTACTGAAGACGAGCAGGTGTATTTACCAAGAAAGAAATGAAAATGTTTCCTAAAGAGTCAAAGAGAAATAGTGCCTAACAGGGAGCGAAATAAATTGAAGAGAGTAAATTGTTTGGTGCATGCCACATGAATCGCTGCTGAGAACCGTAACTGAAGGAATGGTGGAAGAAAACAAGCGCAGCTGGAGAAATACAGAGCTAAGAAAATTTGGATCAAGAGCAGTCGCCGCGCGGAATTAGCCGAGCGGTCTAAGGGCACTGCAGTCACGGACTGTGCGGCTGATCCCAGCGGAGGTTCGAGTCCTCCCTCGGGCATGGGTGTGTGTGTTTGTCCTTAGGGTAATTTAGATTAAGTAGTGTGTGAGCTTACGGACTGATGACCTTAGCAATTAAGTCCCATAAGATTTCACACACATTTGAACATTTGAAGAGCTGTCCATGTCTATCGCATTTGGGGTAGCATTCTTGCAAAGTGCAAGTGCTTGGGTATAGCTTGCACTGCATAAGGTCGGCTGTAGTCTACTCTTGTCCACTGTTCGTCTGATAAGCCTTATCTATTTCTTTTGCGTCCGGTTCTAGACACTGTGGACCATAGTCTGTTAAAGGACCTCTGTATGTCCCACTCCTCCATGCGTTTCGGGTAATTCGTCTTTTGTCAGGTTATATACCAGTCTCGGAGTTGTACTTCTTCCTTGCCACTTTTTTGCACTGGGTTCTTGTGGTGTATTAATAAAATTTTCTCTTGTATGCGGGAAACTCCTCCTCGATTTAAGCCACGCGAGTAAACAACGCATGTGGAAACCGCGCCTCTAAGTTGTGTAACCTGGAGAGTTGTCAAAAGGAATTATTGCTGTCATCTTGCAGCTGTATGTCAGTGAAATACCCTGACACCACAAAAGCCGCGTAATATCGTATGATTTCGTGTCGTACCTCCTTTTGCCCGGTGTCGCAAGCAGATCGACGAGGCATGAACTTAACAAGTCGTTGGAAGTTCCATGCAGAAATACTGAACAGTGCTGTCTCTGTAACTGTCTATAATTGCGAAACTAGTGCCGATGCAGGATTTTGTGCTCTGACCTCTCGATTACGCCTCATAACTTTCGAATGGGACTAATTTCGGACGACCGGGCTGAGCAGATCATTCGCTCAAATTGTCCAGAGCGTTCTTACAACCAATCGCAACAATTGTGGCCCAGTGACGTGGCGTATTCTCATCCATAAAAATTCCGTCGCTTTTTAGGAATTATGAATTTCATTAATGGCTGTAGATGGTCTTCAAGTAGCCAAACATAACCATACCCCGTCAATATCGGTTTAGTTGAACCATGATGAAAACACAGCCCCCACCGTTATGGAGCCACGACCAGCTTGCTCAGTGCCTTGTTCACAACTTGGGGTCATGGTGTGATGGGAACTGCGCCACGCACAAATCGTACCATTAGTTCACGCCAACAGGAACAAAGATCCAGGAGACCAGGCCACGGTTATCCAAATGATCGATATTGTCATGAGCCCAGCAGAGGCGCTGCAGGCGATATCGTGCTGCTAGCAAAGGCGTTCACGTCGGTCGTCTGCTGCCCTAAGCCATTAAAGCAGAATCTCGCAACACTGTCCTAAAGGATACGTTCGTCGTACTTCCCACATTGCTTTCTGCTGTTACTTCACGCTTGTGTGTTAGCACTGTCAATTTTAACCGAATGCCGCCGCTCTCGGTCGTCAACAGAGGCTGTCGGCCACTGCATTGTCCGTGGTGAGAGGCGGTGCCTGATATTTGGCATTCTCGGCACAGTATTGATACTGTGGATCTCGGAATATTGAATTCTCAAGCGATTTCCCGAATAGAATCTCCCATGCGTCTAGCTCTAGCTACCATTCTGCGTTCAAATTTCCGTCGTCCGACTTAAATTACGTCGGACGCTTTTCACATGGCTCAGATGAGTACATGTGACATCTCGACCAGTGCTGTGCCCTTTTATATAAAAAAATGGTTCAAATGGCTCTGAGCACTATGAACGTCACACACATCCATTCCCGAGGCAGGATTCGAACCTGTGATCGTAGCAGCAGCGCGGATCCGGACTGAAGTGCCTAGAACCGCTCGGTCACAGAGGCCGGTGGGATGAGATAGAGATCCTGTACCTCAGTCCCCGGTACTCCAACGAGAAGTGTCAAATTATAGTGCACAAATAGTAGATCCGAGCAACACTAATCTTGTTACATATTTAATAAGTTACTTAGTGTCGTTAGACTTCTAAATTTATTTTCAATCCCGCAAAGACGAATATTTGAAGGAGTAACTACCTGTTGTGTATTCTAGTTGTAGTCAGTCATTACACGTTTTTTTGCACGACCTATGCGTCAGGATTGCTCAGTTTTGTTTGCAGGCCAGAGGGGATGGAGCAAAGTGTGCAGCAAGTGAGTTTCAAAATGCATGGTCGCTCCTCTAGTTCAGCCTTACTAGATTCGTTTGTTTTACAGATTTCCTGTTGACGTCTCTTATTCTCCTAGGAGAAATAAGCAAGTGGCGATGGGACGCCCAACTGCTTTTAAAATCCTCTGTCTACTCGATTTTTTTTCGTTCATGTCAGTCGAATGAAACAACCGAATGACACTGGTCTCTGATGCCACGTCAGCTACATGAACATTTTTCACTCACTCTCCTGGTAAGAATGGTTTCACTTAGTGTGAGACGACCAACTACCTTAAGTCTCTGACGGTTACGTCAGTTTTATGATAGTTTCCACTCAGTCTCTGGGCTTAAAATATTTCAGTTACATACATTTTCATCCTTTTCGATTGTACATGAACCGTGACTTGGGTTGTCAACTTTACTTGAGATAGGTCACGTATCTTATATCAAGGAGATCTAAATAAAAAGTACTATTCTGAAAAATCTTTTTCAAACTTTATATAGTTAACAACATAAATACAAGTTTGTTATATTTGTGGCACAAAATGTGGATGTTGGTTTGATTTTCTAAGGTTAATACCCTGTGGTACATTTAATATTTATCTTTCAATAAATGAACCATTCCTTTTTTATTAAATTTGTTGAAGCTCTGTCTTTCTTCCCACTGGTTTGCACCAATAAGTGATGCAAGCGATAATTCTCTTTTAGTAAATACTGAGTTGACGTGAACAGATATAATATAGAATTTTTTAAACTCTTGGATAACTTATTATTTACTTATCAAGCATACACTAAAAATTTCAGGAAATATTTTTCCCGCTAGAAATATTTGTAATGGATTGTAAATTTCGTTTTAATTTCTTTAATTAACTCAGTATCAAAGGTAAGTATGTTCCTAGCAGATACTGCTTGTCGCATTGACTGTACTGATGAACACTTTTTTTCTATCCTGTCCCATTACCACGCCACTGAGCGTTTCGGCATTTTGATCTACACACAAAGTTGATTTCTAAGTAAACGACCACTCACGAGCCTGAAAAATGGTAACAAGGTGCATTCAACTATAATGATATAAGAACGGCAAACAAGCGAATGTTTCCGCTCAGAACTTAATCCGTCGGGCATCAGGCGGCACTAATTTTCGCTTCCAGTGTACCAGCGAGGTGAGACCGTGGTTACGGACGACTAGGAAGTGATGGCTAGAGCCTGTGAAATGCAAATAGGTTTTTGTGTAATGGTATGATCTGTACGTATATAGACGTTAACATAACTTTCTGCACAGTATATTTACCCTTAATAGAAATAAATGTATGAAATGATTTTTTGTTCATGGGCATTACGACACCTTTTCAGCAAAATGCAGTGCAAAATTTGGCAGTATCTCATCTTCACGTATCCCTAAGGCATTATTTATGCACTCCGTTGTACCGCTACCAACAGTCACTGAACGCCGTTCCGTTCTAGCCAATTGTTTTACTTGCTTAACAGAGGTATCGAAAAGCCCTTCCTTTTTCCATATTTGTGAGGGGCTGGAGGCGAATGGTGTTTTAGCTAAACAACTCGGAGTGAGAAAAATGTCAGGGTAATGAAAATTGACGCAGATATAGGAACTCCGTCAAGGCCAATGTCCTAAAGAGTTGGTTTGCCGTGCCCCACACCCCACCTGTTGTGTGTATCTGTTCGTGTGGATGACGGCGTTGAGGTTCGTTCACCGCAGTGATGTGTCTGTGTGTGTGAGCATTGACACAAGTTTAAACTCTGTTGTCTCACAGAAATGAAAGCTGAATGAACCAAGTCTGTACTAACAGGGAAATAAAGTTCCATACTCCTTGACAGAGGGTAGGGGAACGATGTGGGAGAGAAGCACCGCCGTACTAGGCAAGGGCCTAATGGATGTGGTTCGCCGTTGTCTACCTCCGACGGTAATGTGGATGAATGAGGACGACGACGACACGATAACACCCAGTCATCTCGGAGCAGGTGAAAATCCCTGACCCCGCCGGGAATCGAACGCGGCACCTCCTGCTCGGCAAGCGAGAACGCTACCGCGAGACCACTAGCGGCGGACCTCTACTAACAAGGTTCGATGTACGTTGCTACAGCAAGTACGATACGGCAAGCGTTTACAGTTGCGAATGCTAGCAGACTAGATCGTGTAATTCAGCTGACCAAGCTACTATACCACAAGGTCACATGCAAACGTATGCTTCAGTCTAACTACACTTGTGAGACCTCTAACCAGCATATACGGTTCTTAGCATTAAGTTCGATGCTTCAAATTCAACTCGCCACATTACAAACAGTCAGTACACTCAGGTTTGTCCGATGCACAGCAAGGCTCACAGTTTTCAATTGCCTCAATTGGTCCCATCGGGCAACGAACACAGGGGAATCAATAGACACGAGGCCACCACTTCACAGCCCTACAGACCACCTCAGCGAAGGAAAATCGCAGCCGATCAAGGCAGCAGCGGCAGTCGGTTGACTCCGGGCCGGTCTGCACACCTCGTGGGAGCCCACAGCACTCTTTCAGTCTCCCTCTCGAGACATCAGACCTCCCGCACCTCGTCGTTCGCGCCCCAACCTCGATCTCTCGAAAGCCTCTCGAAGATGTTCTGGCCAAACCAAAGCGACCCCTTCAATTGATTCAAACTGTCTTACAGTAGTACTTCACAGGAGAAGCATCGGACGGTCAAACAGGTTAGAAAAATTTCCAAGTCCAGCAACGATAGCCGCACAAAAAAAAAAAAAATAAATAAATAAATAAAATAAAAAATAATGACACAGTCTTGTCGGTGAAAGAATAAGCAGCACAAATTATACCAAGTCGCAGCTAGCATGTCGCCGGTCATTTAATTCACATGGGTCATGCGGCATCCTGCCTCGGTTGGGGGTGGTGGAGACGAGAGGGAAGCTTGGTGCAGATCATCTTGTCAGTTGATCGCTGTGACGAACCTACACTGTTAACCTCGCGCGGGTCTAAGTAGCTGCCTCGGGGAGTGATCCAAGGGGTGGGGGGCGGGGGGGGGGCTCTTTTCGACACGTGATCTTCTGGATACAGGTAGAGGTGTGGTACAACAATAAATTCTACCGCAACCACCCACGCTGTCTGGTGGCCTGGTTGGAACGCTGTTGTCACCTGTTGGTCTGACTGCGGAGTTCAGAGTTCCGCAGGGACGGAGCTCGAGGCAGTCCAGACAACTTAGATGTTGTGTGGGGCGTCGTCGGTGCCTGATATCTAGGATATCAGAGAGGATATGTAAGAATATCATACTGATAACATAATCGAATCAGATATACAATGAACTTCGATGCATGAGCCCACTTAGCGGTGTCGAGGCACTTCCTCTTGTCTGAATGCATGAACTGAATCTGTTGGGAAGGATGTTACAGAGACATTTTACCCTCTCTTGTGGCAAGTTCAAGCACAACTGTTGTGATTAGTCCTTGATATACTGGCTCTGGCATGGAGACCACGCATATTCCACTGGGGATGTTGCTGGCCGCAGGAGCATATCAACACCAGGCAGTGTGTTCATAGAGACAAACGCCTTGTGTGGACAACATGGTTTTCTTGAAAAAGCAGACTACGAGAGGTAACACTTGAGGACTCAGAGCTGATCACGACCAGCAGCTACTTGAAGTCACACCCAATGTCGACTCACACCCTAACGCTGTAGGCTCACCTGGGCTAGTCCAGAAGCGAGATTCATCACTGAACAGAATGCGACGCCTTCAGCACCAGTCCATGTTGCACAGTCATCACACGACTCCAAACGCAGCTGTTTGTGTTGTGATGTTAAAGACAGCCAATGCACGAGACGAAAATTTCGTAGTCGGGCTGCTGCTACCCTCTGAATAATGGTGTGGGATGACAGAGACTGTTGCAAGGACTCTATCACTTGTTCTTGGATGATAGGTACCAATGTGAGGATGTTTTGCGTGGTACAAAATAGAGCGATACTCTCCTGTGGTGGTCAGACGTGATCGAGTGGAACACATGCGGATAGGAAACTTCCTGGCAGATTAAAACTGTGTGCCGGTCAGAGACTCGAACTCGGGATCTTTGCCTTTCGCGGGCAAGTGCTCTACCAACAGAGCTACCCAAGCACGACTCACTCCCCGTTCTCACAGCTTTACTTCTGCCAGTATCTCGTCTCCTACGTTCCAAACTTTACAGAAGCTCTCCTGCGAACCTTGGTAGAGCACTTTCCCGTGAAAGGCAAAGGTCCCGAGTTCGAGTCTTGGTCCGGCCCACATTTTTAATCTGCCACGAGGTTTCATATCAATGCACACTTCTCTGCAGAGTGAAAATCTCATCCTGGAAACATGCGGATATGTCTGCGCCCAAGTCCACATGAAATGCTACGTCAGGCCAATGTGACATCAAAACACACCAAGAATCTGGATATTGTTCTATTAGACCAACGTGCCATACAGAGGATGAGGCGTGTCTCATGTTGAGTGGCCACTCTGAATGATACGGAAATACCATGTCCTCTTGTGAGATGGCGTTATCAGAACTGGACAGAGTTTGTGGATCGCTATTTGGCATGCTAGCCGAAATGTGCAGTATTTTCATCTGAGGACAGTCTGCGACTTTTGACTGCGTGGATATGTGAGGGGAGACCTCCTCGTCTGACGACCACAAGGGATCATAGCCATAATGTGCACCATATCAGAACCACGTCACAACTGTGGTTGCCATCCGAGTTCAAGTAGTGGACTTGCTACAACATTGTTTGTCATTCCCCACCATTGCTTATAGAGAAGCAATATCCCGGCTACGAAACCACCATCACATGAGCAGAGCGCGTTTATCACCACAACATAAATGGCAGCGTTTGGAGTGTTGCCATCACTAGGAAACGGACTGCTGATGGATGGCGTCGCACTGTGGTCAACGGTGACCTGGATCTACATCTACATCAACACTCCGCAAGCAGTTTGACAGTGTGTGGCGAGGGTACTTCTAGTACCACTAACTGATCCTTTTCTCCCTGTTCCATTTGCGAATGGTGCATAGACGGAATGACTGTCAGCAAGGTTCTGTAGTAGCATAAATTTCTCGAATATTCTCGTTGTCGTCATTTCGCGAGGCATATTTTGGAGGCAGTAATACGTTGTTCGACTCTTCCTAGAAGGACACCCTCAATATTTAATAGTAAATCTCTTCGTGATGCATAACGCCTTTCTCGTAGCGCCTGGCACTGGAGTTCGTTGAGCCTCCACGTATCGCTATAGCGCCGACTTAAAGATGCCGTGACGAAACACGCTGCCTTTCGTTAGATCTTTCCCATCCCTTCCATCAGTCCTATCTGGTAAGGGTCCCAAACTGATCAACGACACTCAAGAATCGGTCGAAAAATTGCCTAGTAAATCAGTTCTTTAGTGGATGGTTACAATCCCTTGACATTCTTCTTATATTTCTCAGACTGGTATTGGCTTCATGCTTCATTCTTTTTTTGTAGGTTAGTGTATTTTAGTATGCGCATGACTGGTATAGGACGCAACAGAATTGTTCATATATACGTCTCTGTGATGACTGAATGTAGCTCGAACAGCATATGCAGCGATGATTGTTCGCACAGCTTATGTCTCAAATGTTATGTCTCATGAAACACTACGTCTTTTGTTTGTTGAAGGAATTAGCTATGGATATATTTGAAGACCTCAACCAGCCAGGGTGGCCTAGAGCGCTAACGCGCTGCTTTCTGGACTCGGGTAGGCCCGCCGGCCCTGGATCGAATCCGCCCAGTGGATTAACGACGATGGCCGGTGTGTGGCCGGCGTGGATGTGGTTCTTAGGCGGTTTTCCACATCTTACTAGGTGGCTGGTCCCCACGTCCCGCCTCGGTTACACGATTCGCAGACGTTTGCAACACATTCGCACTATTTCACGATTTACACTAGTCGCAGACAACTGGGGTACACTACTTCCGGTCTCGGGGGGTATGGGGTGGCGGCAGGAAGGGCATCCCGCCACTCCTTCTATTAACCATGCCGATTCTGTAATTAACCCTGCCGACCCTGTGCACAATGCAGGATAAAGCAGTAGCGAAAGAAAGAATATTTGGAGACTTCAGTACACCTATGACATAAAAACGACGAGACATGAAGGAATATACCGAATGGGACGGAAATAGGTAGAATGGTGATCTAGATGAACAGAATAACAAAGGATTATAATTTCCGAAAAATTGGATGATTTATGCAAGAGAAATAGGTCCACAAACAGAACAAATCAATGACGCATTGTTCCATTTGCAGCCCATAGGCAAACGGTATTTGGCCTGCCATTATTTAACGGAGATGTTGGATGTCACCTAGAGTGCAAACGTACCAAATTATGTTCAAGCTGATGCGTTAGATAATCAAAATACCGAGCTGGCTGGAGGACTCTCTGCCCATAACGCTCCAAACATTAGCAGTTGTGGAGAGATCTGACGACCTTGCTGCCCAAAGTAGAGTTTGGCAAGCGCGAAGATAAGCAGTAGAAACTCTCGCGAAGGCCAGAATGGCTTGGCATGAAGGGCAACAAAACGGGGCGCAGAATATTGTCGACGTACCGTTATCCTGTAACGGTCACGAGGACGACAACGTAAGAGTTCCTGCACCCCAGACTATCAATCCTAGTATCGGGTGGCAGACAAGTTACTATCCCACCGCTGTCCGAGGCGCCTCTAGAGACATGTCTTCGGGCGCCCCAGACAGCGACGGGATACCAACATGTCGCCCGCTATACGAATCCGACAACAAGGAGGGCTGGTCAAGGGTACCACTTCATTTCATGGCTGGTCCCCTTTGGTTGTCATCTGCGGCACCCTTACAGCTCAGCGGTACGTCGACGATATTCTACTCCCCTGTTTGTTGCCGTTCACAGAAAGCCATCCTGGACTTACATGTCAGCAACATATTGCCCACCCACACGTGGCGAGTGTTCCTACCACTTATCTTCGTTCTTGCCAAACCGTACTTTGGCCATCAATGTCGCCGTACCTCTATCCAGTTGAGAGCGTTTGTGGCATTATGGACAGTGCCCTCCAACCAGCTTAGAATTTTGGCCATCTAACGCCCCAATTTAACATAATTTTGCCTGATATCCCTCAGGACATCCAACAACTCTATTAATGAGTGCCAAGCCGCATAACTGCTTGCATGAGGGTCAGAGGTGGACAAACGCGTTACTCAGTTTGTGAAACTCTTTCTCTTGAATAAATCGTCTAATTGCCCTGAAATTGTAATCATTTGTTTGTCCCGGCATCTACGTCACATATACCGATTTCCACCCCATTCGAATAATTAATTTGTGGTGCGTCATTTTTTTTTTCTTTAGAGATAACGTGTGAGACTTGACACTAGAGCAATGTGTCTAAGTCAGCGAAATGAGACGGAACCTGAAAGAGCTCGAAGAGATGTGGAGTCGGAGAGGCCAGTGGAGGCAGCAGAACATTGGGACTGCAACAGTCGACACCGGCCGTGGCTGACTGTGACGTCGTTTTTCTTTGACTGCGGCAGCAGACGGTACTCCGTACGTCCAGAACATGCGTCAGATGGGAGCCAAGGAGTAATTCTGACAGAGAGTTTGCGTTACGAATATTCTAACGTAAGGGGGCGAAAGAGCGACTTGTGCCACTGAGTGGGTTCATAACTGCATGTGTGCTGGTATTAGAATGTGATGAGGATTATAACTGTCAAAACACAATGCGGCGGCGTTGCGCCTACATTGGTAGAGATATTTTTACAGAGTGGTAATAGAACTGAAAAGTAACGGTAGGGTCATGTTGTTCTCTGAATCTATCATAATTGTTTGTGAATAGAAAGGGCACGATGAGGACAAATTTTCTCTAATTGAGTCATGGCAAAAATTTTCAAATGCGTGTGAATTCCTAAGGGACCAAACTGCTGAGGTCATCGGTTCCTAGACTTGCACACTATTTAAACTAACTTACGCTAAAAGCAACACAAACAACCACGCCCGACGCAGGAGTCGAACGTCCGGAAGGAGGGGCCGCGCAAACCGTGACACGGCGCCTCAAACCTCGCGACCACTCAGCGCGGCTGAGTCATGGAGACAAGCTTTGTAATTCTATCACCAGTCTGTGCTTGACTGTTTGTTAGCTCGTTGCATCAGTGTAGTCTATGTTGTTCACCTCTGTTGTCTGTCTGTTGAGTAGGTAAGGTATTGACTGCAATTAAGCGTGGCATATTTATTAAGAATCACATGTCTACATAAACTTAACTCCTCCCGCACAGGCCATGAAGGACCAAAGGTACCGACCGGCCGCCGTGTCATCCTCAGCCCACAAGCGTCACTGGATGCTGCGGATATGGAGAGGCATGTGGTCGGCACACCGCTCTCCCGAGACCGGTGCCGTTACTTCTCAGTCAAGTAGCTCCTCAGTTTGCCCCACAAGGGCTGGGTGCACCCCGCTTACCAACAGCGCTCGGCAGACCGGATGGTCACCCATCCAAGTCCTAGCCCAGCCCGACAGCACTTAACTTCGGTGATCTGACGGGAACCAGTATTACCACTGTGGCAAGGCCGTTGGCCTACGTAAACTTTAATGAATTACTATTTCATGTTCTTAGGGCCCTCTTTGAAGCTTTTGTAGCTTTACGCTGAAGAGACGAAAGTTATGGAATAGCTAAATGCACATACACAGATGGCCGTAATATCGTGTACACAAGGTATAAAAGGACAGTGTACTGGCGAAGCTGTCATTACTCAGGTTACTTCTGTGAATGTTTTTACTACGTCATTACGCCCCCAGGCAGGGGTTTAGCAGCTTTTGAACACGGAATGGTAGAGCTAGACATATGGGACATTTCATTTCAGAAATCATTTGGGAATTCAATATTCCGAGGACCATAGTGTTAACAATGTGCTGAGAATACCATATTTAAAGTTTTACCTTTCACAGTTGACAACGAGTGGTCGAAGGTCTTCACTTAACGACCGAGAGCAGCGGCATTTACATAGTGTTGTCAGTGCTGATATACAAGCAACGCTGCTTGAAATAACCGCAGAAATCAATGTGGGACTACGACGAACGTACCCGTTAGGACAGTAAGGAGATATGTGAGGCCGGCCGGTGTGACCGAGTGGCTCTAGATGCTACAGTCTGAAACCGCGCGACCGTTACGGTCGCAGGTTCGAATCCTGCCTCGGGCATGGATGTGCGTGATGTCCTTAGGTTAGTTAGGTTTAAGTAGTTCCAAGTTCTAGGGGACTGATGATCTCAGAAGTTGAGTCCCATAGTGCTCAGAGCCATTTGAACTATTTGAATTTGAAGAAATGTGGCTTTGATGGACTATGGCACCAGAGAACGACACGAGTGCCTTTGGTACCACCACAACATCGCCTGCACCGCCTCTCCTGGGCTCGTGACCACATCGGTTGGACCCTAGAGGACTGGAAAACCGTGGCCTGGTAAGATGAGTGCCGATTTCAATTGGTAAAAGCTGATACTGGGGTTCGAGATTGGCGCCAACTCCACGAAGCTATGGACCCAAGTTATCAACAAAACTCTACGCGAACTGATGGTTTCTCAATAATGGTGTGGGCTGTTTTTACATGGAATGGACTGGATTTTATGATCCAAGTGAACCATCATTGACCGGAAATATGTTCGACTGCTTGGACACCATTTTCAGCCATTCATGGACCTTACGTTTCCAAACGATGATGGAATTCTTATGTATAGAACATGTGTGGGTCATAATCGAGAGGCCAGCTCGTGCACAAAACGCTGCGCGGGCAACAGTTTCCCAATTATGGCCTGGTATAGAGAAAACATGGCCCTGTAGTTATGCAGGGGATTCCAAAGACTTGTTGAATCCATGCCTCGTTAAGCTGGTGCGATATTAGGTGCCCCATGATTTGTCACCTCGGAGTACTTATCTCCGATAAACTGTTTCAATTCAAGTTAATTGATTTGAACATCGAGCGTAAGAGTTTGCCCTAATTATTTACGCATGCGCTTGCCGTCGTAAATTGCTGTTAATAGAACATTACATTTGGTCAGAAGTCCATTCTTACGAAAACCTCAACGAAATACCACTTCCACCGAAAGCGCGAGCCACCGCGAAAGCCAATTTCGTGCCCCTAAGAGCTGCAAGAAAGATGTGAAGAAATCTAAAAACAAATGATTGTTAGAAGAACTGACTCAGAATATAGAAAATTCAAAACAGCCTTTGGTGAAATTAAAAACACGGGTGGTAACATTAAGAGTGCAGTGGGAATTCCATTGCTAAATGCAGAGGAGAGAGTGAATAGATAGAAAGAGCTTACTGAAGGTCTATATGAAGGGGAAGATTTGTCTGATGACGTGATACAAGAATAAACAGGAGTTGATGACGAAGAGATAGTGAATTCAGTATTGTAATCAGAAGTTCAAATAGCTTTGGAAGACTTAAAATCGAATAATACAGTAGGGATGGATAACATTCCATCAAAATTGGTTAAACCATTAGGCGAAGAGGCAACAAACTAATTTTTCGATTTGGTGTGTAGAATATATGAGTCTGTGGACTTAGGATAAACATCATTCAGATTATACCGAAGATTGCAAGAGCCGACAAATGTCAGAATTATCGCACAATCAGCTTAACAGCTCATGCGTACAAGTTGCTGATAATACACTACTCGCCATTAACATTGCTACACCACGAAGAGGACGTGCTACAGATGCAAAATTTAACCGACAGGAAGCCGATGCTGTGATATGCAAATGATTAGCTTTTCAGAGCATTCACACAAGGTTGGCGCCGGTGGCAACACCTACAACGTCCTGACATGAGGAAACTTTCCAACCGATTTCTCATACACAAACAGCATTTGACTGGCGTTGCCTGGTGAAACGATGTTGTAATGCCTCGTGTAAGGAGGAGAAATGCGTACCATCACGTTTCCGACTTTGATAAAGGTCGGATTGTATCCTATCGCGATTGCGGTTTATTGTATCGCGACATTGCTGCTCGCGTTGGTCGAGGTCCAATGACTGTAAGCAGACTATGGAATCGGTGGGTTCAGGAGGGTAATACGGAACGCCGAGCAATGTCGTTAGTCACTCACAAGACGTGCACGATGGGTGCGCGAATTGTCGTCCATGAAGATGAATGCTTCGCCACTATGCTGCCGGTCGATTCAGTCTGGAACCGCGCGACAGCTACGGTCACACGTTCGAATCCTGCCTCCGGCATGGATGTGTGTGATGTCCTTAGGTTAGTTAGGAGTAATTAGTTCTCAGTTCTAGGCGACTGACGACCTCAGAAGTTAAGTCGCATAGTGCTCAGAGCCATTTGAACCTTACTTCAGGTACCGTCCGAATAATAAAAATGGCAGTGTTAAGTCTTCGAACAAGATCGTGATCGTAGACTTTCCACGACAATGTACTATCTGATCGTAATCGATTTTCTACCTCCAAACACTACTGCCCCTTTCACTCCGTTGTGTATGAGTTCTGTGTATCTGTTGACTACAGGCGACTACAATGTGTGTTCGTAAAGTGAGGTGTCACGTTTTTGTTACAAGATACTGAGAGAAGTAAGAGGTTTGAATACATCACCAGCACATGGCCTGTTTCCCTCCAATATCGTCCGGGGCAACGCGAGGCTTAACGTCCCCATATGATGGACGGATCACCATCAGAAACGTGAGTTATCTTCTTTTCATAATACACTACTAGCAATTAAAATTGCTACACCACGAAGATGACGTGCTACAGACGCGAAAATTAACCGACAGGAAGGAGATGCTGTTATATGCTATATATTAGCTTTTCAGAGCATTTACACAAGTTTGGCTCCAGTGGCGACACCTACAGCGTGCTGACATGAGGAAAGTTTCCAACTGATTTCTCATACACAAACAGCAGTTGATCGGCGTTGCCTGATGAAATGTTGTTGTGATGCCTCGTGTCATGAGAAGACATGCGTACCATCACGTTTCCGACTTTGATAAAGGTCGGATTGTAGCCTATCGCGATTGCGGTTTATCGTATCGCGACATTGCTGCTCGCGTTGGTCGAGATCCAATGACTGTTAGCAGAATATGGATTCGGTGGGTTCAGGAAGGTACTACGGAACGCCGTGCTGGATCCCAACGGCCTCCTATCACTAGCAGTCGAGATGACATGCATGTTATCCGCATGGCTGTAACGGATCGTGCAGCCACGTCTCGATCCCTGAGTCATCAGATGGGGACGTTCGTAAGACAACAACCATCTGCACGAACAGTTCGACGTCGTTTGCAGCAGCATGGACTATCAGCTCGGAGACCATGGCTGCGGTTACACTTGACACTGCATCACAGACAGGAGCGCCAGCGGTGGTGTACTCAACGACGAACCTGGGTGCACGAATGGCAATACCTAATTTTTTCGGATAAGTCCAGGTTCTATTTACAGCATAATGATGGTCGCATCTGTGTTTGGCGACTCCGCAGTGAACGCAAATTGGAAGCGTGTATTCGTCATCACCATACTGGCGGATCACCTGGCGTGATGGTATGGGCTGCCATTGATTACACGTCTCTGTCACCTCTCGTTCGCATTGACGGCACTTTGAACAGTGGACGTTACATTTCAGATGTGTTAAGACCCGTGGCTCTACCCTTAATTTGATCCCTGCAAATCCCCACATTTCAGCAGGATAATGCACGACCGCATGTTGCACGTCCTGTACGGGCCTTTCTGGATACAGGAAATGTTTGACTGCTGCCTGGCCAGCGCATTCTCCAGATCTCTCACCAACTGAAGACGTCTTGTCAATGGTGGCCGAGCAACTGGCTCATCACAATACGCCAGTCGCTACTCCCGATGCACTGTGGTATCGTGTTGAAGCTGCATGGGCAGCTGTACCTGTAGACGCCATCCATGTAATCACTTGTCAGTTCTAGTATAATATATTTGTCCAATGAATACCCGTTTATCATCTGCATTTCTTCTCAGCGAAGCAATTTTAACGGCCAGTAGTGTATTTCGATTTCAGCTAAGAACACTGACGCTTGTATGACCAGCAGGCCGATTACGCCACCATCTTTCTTCCGCTTATCAGGCAAATACCGGCGCTGAAACTTACTTCCGTCTAAGAATTCGACTCGGTTGTCTCCATGTCAGGTCTCACCAGTGTGTCACGCATCAGCGATCACGTCTACGGAGGCAGGAGCTACAATATTGGTTCATAGTGCCAGGATGCAGTTTTCTACTGTAGGCAATTTCCGCAAAGTAGCTACAACGCCCACATGACCTGGGTGCAAATCGCAGTTCATTGAGTATCAGGAATACAGACAACTCCTGTTCCAGTTGAAGGTAAGCCAGAAGGATTGTACCACTTGAAAAAAATATGCCATGTATGATGCCCGAATGTTACAGGATGTGACGTAAGGCATGAGTGCAGATGTGACGACTGACAGATGTACAGTGAGCGTGACGGGAGTGTCCGCCTCGGTCCGCGCAACGGATTGCTAAGTGCAGAGACCCGAGTTCAATTCCCGCCCGGATCGAAGATTTCCTCCACTCGTGGATTGGATGTTGTATTCTCCTTATCGTCATTATTGACATTCCACTTTTGAGGTGCCTGGCTGGTTGGGTGGTTGGTTTAAAAGGAGGGAAAGGGAACTAACTGCTTGGTCATCGGCCCTTGTTCCTATTGTCACAATCCACAAGGGAAAGAATAAAACAAACTAGTCATACAGCAGAATACCGAGAGGAAGGGAAAACAACAAGAACGGCAGAAGAGCAACGAACAAAATAGGACAAGAAAAACACAGAGAGACCGAAGAAATAGGTAGAAGAGAGTAAAACAGGAGAGCAGATTACTGTGGATGGTTTACCACGAAAATAAGAGGATAAGTCAGCCACTCTGAAACACATTAAAACCTCCACCTAAAAGCACTAGGGTGGAGGACACTGAGGGACAAAGGATATGCACTAAAACTTATATCAAATGATGAAACCCACCCTCACGTATAAAACGTAGAACAAAATCAGCCGATGACGCGTTGTCTGCTAAAATTAAAGACAACGAGTCCGGCAACCGAAAATGATGTCTCAGGGCAGCCAAACTAGGACAGTGCAAAAGAATATGGGCCTCTGTGAACCGGGCGCCGCACCGACACTGAGGTGGGTCTTCATGGTGCAGGAGGTAGCCGTGGGTCGCCCAAGCGTGGCCAATGTGGAGGTGGCAGAGAACCACAGAGTCCATGCGAGAGGCCCGCATGGAGGACTTCCACACATTCGTAGTCTCCTTAATGGTACGCAGTTCTTCGTGCGTACTGAGACTATGCCATTCCGTCTCTCAAAGGCGAAAAACCTTGCGGCGTAATAATGAACGCAGGTCAGTTGTTGGAATGCCGATCTCCATAAGCGGTTTCTATTTGTAGCCTGTTAGGCCAGTCTGTCGGCAAGTTCGTTGCCATGGATTAAGACGTGACCAGGGGTCCAGACCAACACCACTGAACGACTGGACGACAGGCTATATATGGACACCTGGATGGTCGCTAGCAAAGGATGACGAGGGAAGCACTGGTCGAGAACTTGTAGGCTGCTCAAGGACACAGTGCACAGGAGAAACGACTCCCCAGGGCATGCATGGATATGCTCAAGAGCACGAGATACAGCCACCAGTTCTGCAGTGAAAACACTGCAGCCATCGGGCAAGGAATTCTGTTCAAAATGGCCTCTGCGAACGTAGGCGAAGCCAACATGACCATCAGCCATCGACCTGTCGGTGTAAACCACTTAAGAGCCCAGTAACACGTCAAGAATCAAGAGGAAGTGACAGCGGAGAGCCGCGGGAGTAACTGAGTGCTTAGGGCCATGTGAAGCTTCGGTCGAGGTTTACACCATGGAAGTGCACGTGGATCGACCTCGAGTAGAGCTGGTAAAGGGAAGGGCTCCAGTTCAGACAGAAGCGATCGGACCCGAACCACAATCATGAGCCCTGACCTGGGCCGCCGATTCGGGAAATGAACAGCAGTGGTTGGGAAAACGAGACGGTAATTCGGATGCGCAGGAGAACTACGAATTTGTGCAACGTAATTAGTGAGCAGTTGTGCATGCCTAGCCTTCAATGGAGGGACTCCCGCTTCCACCAGGACGCTGGTCATCGGATTAGTCCTAAAAGTTCCCGTTGCTAGTCGAATGCCAAAGTGGTGCACTGGGTCGAGTAAACGCAACGCTGAGGACGCCGCCAAACAATTTAACAAGACTCCCATAGTCAAGGTGGAATTGAATAAGGGATCTGTAGAGCTGCAGCACCGTAGAGCGATCTGCACCCCAGTTGGTGTTGCTCAGGTGGTGGAGGGCATTGACGTGCTGCCAGCACTTCCGCATAAGCTGACGAAGGTTAGGAAGCCAATTCCATCGGGCGTCGAAAACCAATCCTAAGAATCAATATGTCTCCACTACAGTGAGTGGATCGTAATCAAGGTAAAATTCTGGTTTCGGGTGAATGGTACGATTCCGACAGAAGTGCATGACACACGACTTTGGGAGCCGTGGGCTACAGCCAATAACTGCACCCTGTAGGCGCCGGTCAGCAACACCAGTACTGGAGAAGCAGTATGGAATGCAGAACTAAAAAATGGCTCTGAGCACTATGGGACTTAACTACTGTAGTCATTAGTCCCCTAGAACTTAGAACTACTTAAACCTAACTAACCTAAGGACATCACACACATCCATGCCCGAGGCAGGATTCGAACCTGCGACCGTAGCAGACGCGCATGCAGAAGTCGTCTACATACAAAGGAGGTGAGACAAATGGCCCTACAGCTGCCGCTAGGCCGTTAATGGTCACTAAAAATATACACTCAATACAAATCCCTGAGGGACGCCATCCTCTTGGGCATGGGGAGAGCTATGGGAAGCATCAACCTGGACACGGAAAGTACGAAGTGACAGGAAATTTAGGATAAAAATCGGGAGCGAGCCCAAGAAGCCCCACTCCTACAATGTGACAAGGGTGTGATGTCTCCAGGTCGTGTTAAGCTTATCGTAAATAAAAAAAGTTGGTAACAAGTTGTTGGCGTCTGGAAAAGGCTGTTCGGATGGCAGACTCGAGGGACACAAGATTGTCAGTGGTAGAGTGACCCTGGCGGAAACCGCCCTGGCATGAAGCCAGTAGGCCACGTGGCTCCAAGATCCTACCCAACTGTCAACACATTATACATTCTAGCAGTTTACAAAGAACGTTGGTGAGGCTGTTGGGTCGATAGCTATCCACAGCAAGCAGGTTTTTACCAGATTTGAGCACTGGAATGATTGTGCTCTCCCGCCATTGCGATGGAAAGACGCCATCGCACCAGATCTAGTTGAAGATGATGAAGAGATGTCGCTTGTAGTCAGACCAGAGATGTTTAATCATCTGACTGGGGATCCGATCCGACACAGGTGCTGTGCCGGAGCAATGTGCAAGGGCGCGAAGGAGCTCCCACTCTGTAAATGGAGCGTTGTAGGGTTCACTATGGTGTATAGTGAAGGAGATGACTTTCCCTTCCATCCGCCGTTTGAGAGTGCGAAAGGCTGGGGGTGGGGGGGGGGGGGTAATTCTCCAATGCGGAGGCTCGAGCACAGTGCTCATCAAAGTGCTCGCCAATCGCGTTTGCGTCGGTAGATAACACTCCATCGATGGTAATGCCAGGGACACCTGTTGGGGTCTGCTACCCATAAACACGTCTGATCTTGGTTCAAATGGTTCAAATGGCTCTGAGCACTGTGGGACAACTTCTGAGGCCATCAGTCCCCTGGAACGTAGAACTACTTAAACCTAACTAACCTAAGGACATCACACATCAATGCCCGAGGCAGGATTCGAACCTGCGACCGTAGCGGTCGCGTGGTTCTGGACTGATATTGGGAAGGTGACACATGCTACCCAATGGTCGAGACGTACCTCTCCCAACACTCCTGTTTCCATCTTTTCATAAGCTGGTGAACGCGAGCACGGAGCTGTTTAGAAGCTGTGCTCCAGAGGTGGCTGCCGCTTATGCCACTGTAGAGCCTACTCAGCAGTTTCCGGCGACCACCAAGGTACTGTCTTTCGCTGGGGGCATCCTAAGGAACAAGAGATCGCGCATTATGCAGCAGAAACAATCGTTCTATTGACCCACTCAAACACCACATCGATGGTACCATGTGAGGGAGATTCAACGGTGACAGCAGAGGAGAAATCATCACAGACTGCCTTGTTTGGAGCCCATCTGGGTAGGTGTCCGTGGGCTTGACGCCAAGGAAGGGGGGGGGGGGAGGCCGGAAGATGGGGAAGTGGTCACTACCACATACCATACAAGTCATTGTGGACTCTCCAGTGGACAGATGGGAGAAGTCCTGGGCTGCAAAGTGATATATCAATGGAAGAATAAGTGCCAACCACACTGAAATTTGTGGGAGACCCAGTAAGTAGGAGGCATAGGTCGAGCTGAGACAGTACATTTTCGATCTCTCTACCTCGGGCAGTAAGTATGGTGCCACCCCACAAGGGGTTATGGGCGTTAAAATCTCCCAAAAGTAGGGAAGTTTTAGGGAGTTGATGAATCAGTGCAGCCAAGACGGTACCACACCGCATATGTTGCAGATAGTTATTTCCTGCGTCGTCCTTATCGTGACAGCCACAGCTTCAAGAGGAGTATGAAGGGGTACAGGTTCACTACATACTGAGTTCAGGACGTAGACGCAAACTCCACGTGACACCCTATTATATTCGCTTCGGTTCTTGTAGTATCCCCTATAGCTGCGGAGGGTAGGGGTCCGCATTGCTGAGAACCAGGTTTCCAGGAGGGCAATGCAGATAGCAGGTGTAAAGCTTAACAGTTGCCGTAGCTAAGCCAAGTACTGGAAAAAAGCGCAGCAATTCCATTGGAGGATGACGTTATCTGGAGGCAGGGAAAGCATGAAACGCTCAATGAGGCAGTTTACGCCTCAGTGTCACCTGCTGCCAATCGACTTGGTTTCTGAGCAGTCTGTATCCATTGTGTTTGAGGGTCCGGCCATATCTAGGTCCTCAGAGGACGCCAGAATCTCCACTTCATCCTCAGATGCAGAGCTTGTGGATAGTGGAGGTGTGGGGGCCACCGCAATTCCCTTGTTCTTGGGGACCTTCTTTTTCGATTTCTCTGCTTGGGTTTCTCTGGCTGGGAGGGCTTCTTTGATTCAGTCTCCTGGACTGAGGAGGATGGTGAAGATCTACGACCGGGTGCTTTTGGGTTCTTCAGCCACTGGCGCGTGCCATCTTTCCCACTAGTAGAAACCTGGGAAGGGAGAGCCCCAAGGGACTCCATCCTAGCGAGAGGAGCTAAAGAAGACTTACGCTTCTCCAGCTGAGAAGTGGGGACTGATGTCCCTAATGGATGGGGTTGGGAGGGGGGGGGGGGATGCAGTGCTCCCGAGGTGCGCCGCTTCTCAATTACAGAAAAACCCGTGGCAAGTGGCTAAAATTATTCTCTAATTTTAAGGCGAGCCATTAACTTTACATTTAACTGTAGGAGAAATACTTGGAACTAAGATTACAGTCTCTGAACTGTGTCTAGTGCTGAGTACGACGGGGAGAGCCTTAACGATTTTCAGAATTAATATTTTTTCGTTAGAACATTGGTCAGATACACTACTTTGTTGATCGACGGTAGACGTTCACTTGTTCTCATAGTTTCGGAACCCTCTGTCTTATATTTAGAGAGTTAGAACACTGGCAGGCTGAGTTGTGGACCTGTGGACTGAATATACTGAACAGCACGTCCTCCAGCATTTTATAACTGTTGCCACTGATAATTTCCAGGCCCTTGGGAAAGGCTGTGGTATTTAAAATCTCCCAAGCCAAACATTTAAAATTTAAAACGTTCAAAAAGTAATAATCATAGGAATATGTTTAACCACCGCCCAACCGTCGATGTTGGCTTCGTGTCTGTCTTGGCTGTGATAATGGATTGACTATCTTGTTCATGATAACTAACCTGCGTTCCTATTTTCTTATT
Organism: Schistocerca americana; assembly: GCF_021461395.2. Lineage (NCBI taxonomy): Eukaryota > Metazoa > Arthropoda > Insecta > Orthoptera > Acrididae > Schistocerca > Schistocerca americana. Next base: position 257,062,079 of record NC_060124.1, read on the forward strand.
AGTTATTAGACCTACTCCTCCATTATCCCAATTTGATTTTGTATTTCAGGGTAAGAAGTTAGAAATTATAATAAACCTTATAGAATGTAAATGACAAACTCCTTTGTTTCTCATTTTGGTTTTAATTATTTTCAAGTTTTTTAATTATTTTGTTCGCAGTATAATTACAAAACTTCAGAATGTACAACATTTTGCGTGTTTTGGATACTATCTGGAAAGAGTATGAACTGATTTTCTTTACTAGCAGTTCCTGAAAGGGCGACATGCAATTAACCATGTGAAACATTTATCTAACGGCCCTGTAATCGTAGATAAAGCCGACTGAGGAAAAGGAAACGAAAACGCACATTTTCACAGAAGAGCACAACATTTTCTTTGTCGTAGACGGTTGTAACTGAAAACCTGTACGTTGCTGTTTAAAGAAGTACATTGTGCGAAAGAACAAGGGAACACGCGTTTTAGCGTCCGGTATGTTAAATCTGTTTTGACGCAGTTGGTATCTGCGGTCTTATAGCATGACTTGAGACCTTCGTTTTTAGTGTAGCCAACAATCAAAGTCACTAGCCATATATTGACTGTGTTATGCATTGCAACGCAGGTGAAGCCTCAGAAGGAAGTGAGTATCGGTGTTCCAACGTTTTATTCTGAGGTATACAGATGGCAGTTGTCATTTGAGGATTTTCTACTCAATCAAGCACACGGAGTAAGACATCTTGATGCAGTGTAAGTTGCAACGGCTGTCTGTTTGTTCAAAAAATGATATACTTTCGGTTATGTTGCTGCAAATGCCAACGCCTCTCCATGTGTAATCTGAAGAATGTGGACACGCTGCAAGGAGACAGGTCAGTACGTAAGATGAGATGGACAATATCACAGACCATTACAACCCCACGTGGAGACCGATATCTGGCCATCTCCGCGATGCAGCGTCATACGTGTACCGCCAGAGCACTGAAAGACGATTTCAGAACGGGTATTCTAATCGCTGTGGCCAATCAGGCTGCAATGAACAAGTTAGGAGAAAAATCCTTACGACCTGGATGTCCTATTCGTATACCATGCTTGACACGACAATATCCTGCTGGGCGCCACCGGTTCTGCCGTTCCCATGTCAACTGGCAACTTCGTCACTGGCGAAACGGGTAATTCAGACGCGTCCAGATATCCTCTGATGCAAGGTGCAAGCCGTGTTCGTGTGCGGGGCACGTGGTGAACTGTGTATGTCAAATATTGTCCGGAGGCGAGGCTTCAGTGTTGACAGCCGTACGGATGTTGTCGTTAACCGTGGTCGCCAGAACGCCAGGAAATACACCGAACAAAACCTGTTGGACCATATGGTTGTTGCTGCATAAGGTGGGGGGTATGAACTCCTTCCAATGCAGGAGCGCCGCGTGGAGTGACCGCGCGGTTTGAGGCGCCATGCAGGATATGCACAGCCCCTCCCGCCGGACGTTCGAGTCCTCCATCGGGCATGGGTCTGTGTGTTTTTCTTAGCATAAGTAGTAGTGTGTAAGTCTAGACACCGATGACCTCAGCAGTTTGGTCCCTTAGGAATTCAGGCAAATTTGAACGTGCAAGAGCGTACGTAGTAGGCCTCAACAAGGATGTCTTTCGAAGCCTGGACAATGAATTATGGGAATGGACTGTGGTTAGTTCCGACTTAAGGCGCATCGTGAGAGATGATTGAGGGACGTTTTCGTGGTCGACCTGTTCCGCCATAGACTCTCCCAGAATTCTCATGGGCTGTCCTCGAAGAATGGGAACGGATATCACGTACTTACTCGATGCAGGCAGTATTAACGCTCACAGAGGGTATAAACGTTATTGAAGCTCTCGAAGTCCTATGGAAAGCACCCAGGATGACGGGATAAATCATTCTTTCCACTTTGTTTTTGACGTCTGTCGGTCGTTCAGTTCTTCCTATGTATCCTATCGCGGATGTAATCATCTTTTATGGAGTATTTAATTACTAAAAGATAAAGGTATAATTTATTAACATACACAATTCTTAATTATTGTTCAACAAAGTATGGCAAACACCCAAAGTTATGTTCTAATTCTTTTGAGAACTGTACATAGGCTTTGTCTGTCAGAATGTTTATTAGAGTAGCGTGTAAAAATTTGTGTCAAATCAATAAGATTTAACCTATATCCGTCAGAATATTTATTAGTGTGTCGTGCTAAAAATTTAAGTAAATCAGACAAGGAGTTTAGGAGGTTCTTGCTAACAACTTTTCCACCTTGTACGTTTGTAAAAAAGGTACAAATTATATCCGTTAGAATTTTTATTAGAGTGTCGTGCAAAAATCAGAAACAAATCAGTCAAGACTTTTCGAGAATGGTGTAAACAACTTTTCCCATTTATGTACTAGTATAGATGAAATGTGAAAAGACTGGTGGACATTCTGCCACAGTAGAATACGTCCGGATATGTGTAGAGTGGATGTTCTGACTGTACGGTCGGCGTGTGAATTTTAATCACAGATAGAAACGGTAATTTTCTTGGCGGTGGTCTAAAACTTTCATCTCTTGTTGTTTCGTCCTGATGAAACAATAGCGAGGGAAAGCCGGTGTGTGCTTCTGCTGCCGAGTATTGCATCTCAGGCTTCGCCTTTGTGTGATCGAGCCCTCCTTAATGAGCCACGAGGCTGGGTTAAGGGTGGGGCGGAATCGGAACGGTGTCTTCATTATCCCCTGGTATTGGCTTCTGGTATTGACTCCCGAGGCCTCTTCCCGAGTGCGACGACAACGGACGCTTTTAAGGACCTTGTTTCTTCCCCAACCTTTCTCCTCCAATCCCACCTCTCCACCGCCCTGCAACTGAGACAAACAAAAAGTATCAAATGGCAAGAACGCGGCGGGAACGGAGAAAGCAAGAGCTAACTGAAAGTCGTTTTACTGGAAAGGGCACTTAACTACAGTCGGTAAGGTACTTCTTCCTTCCGTAAAACATTTTTGTACTCGGACGTTAGCACAAATGGTTATTTTGAAGAATCCAAACATTTTATAGAAGGTTTTTAGAAAAAATGTTTTCTCTAATTAGAAGCAATATGTGCAATAAGAGAAAATTCCGTGATTAATGAGGAGCAACGGCCACCAACGGGTAAGTATTGCTCTCTTTTATTAATAGTGTTACTGATTTCATGGGGAGATTTTTGGCCTGCATGAGGTGCAAATGATTTTGAAGCTCCCTAGGAGAATATAACAATTACTCAGAGCTGCTATAGATGTACATCATTCACTATCGACAGCTGGTGCCTATGAAATTCCGTGCAGCTGCTTTCGAGTACACACTGGAACCACAAAAGGAGTATTAACACTTGCTTAGGCGAACGTTAGGAGAAAAATCGCTTTGGACAGACTAATAAATCGTCTTAGCGGAACATGACTTGGAAAATGAAATAAAACTTCGTTCGACTGGAGTATAAAACACAAAGTACAACTGTGCGCAGCTCGTGGTCTACGGGTTAGCGTTGCCCTCTCTGCATCATTATGTCCCGGGTTCGATTCCCGGTCTGAGTGGGGATTTTCTCCGCCTGGGGACCGGGTGTCTGTTTTGTCCTCATCATTTCACTGTGATTATCATCATCATCATGACATTGGCTATATTTTACTGTGCGAAAATTGGGACTTTGTAGGGCGTTGATGACCGCGGAGCTGAGCGCCCCACATACCAAACATCATCATAAAGTATAAATACATGAAGGTGTAGATTTGAAGCCAAGAGGGTAACGATCGATAACTCTCAGCCGAAGGAAGGCTGACTGTGGGTCGACAACGACGTCACTGGTGATTGAGGATAAGCCCGGACAGTGTCTAGAATATGGAAGAAAATCGCCAGTGGCCCTTCAAAAGAATCATACGGGCATTCGCCTGGAGCTATTTAGAATAAACAGTCGTCCTCCCGAATGCAAGGCCAGTGTGCCAAACGTTTGGTAACTTCTTATCGAGAATGATGTCTCCAAACAGAGGTAATTATGCTTTCAGCATCATGAGCAAAATTGAGGTGTCCTCTATACTGCTCTCATTGTGTGTTTAAACTCGGAGCCCCTTGAGCTTTAGATGCAGATGTCGGATGGTCTCTGAAGATATCTCTCTAAGGTGCGGACTAAACGTATAATTTTATACATCGACCGCGGTCTTTCAGCCAGCACGGAAGCTGTAATAGAAGTAAATGCCAGCCGTGAAAGCCATCATTTTAATGTTTATTTCTTACGCCATAGTACATATGTATATAGTACATATTATCTTTTCTATGGTTATAGGGTCACCATTTTATGTCGTTTCTTCGTTCATGTGTCGAGAACTCACTTTGTAAATGCAGTACCTTATAACAACCACATGGTTTTTTCGCACACACATTTCGTGTTAGCTTTTGCGAATTTGTCGTGTCACTCTAGATCAGGGTTCAATATTTTCGCAATATCTTCTATAGCCACAGTTATTAAATCACTTTTGTGTATAGAGACATCAGAATATCAGTCACAGCTCTCTTGGTTGTATGTTTCCCAGTACGAGATCAGGTTTCGAAGCGACCATTAAGTTGAAATTGTTGAGTACGGCATCTGGAGAACACGGATCGAACTCTTCGTATAATATCCTTCCTTTAGAAACAGAACTGCATCCAGCACATAAATTACAGAAACAAAACGATAGCTATCGGTGATCCTGGAGTGGTAAAGCAATGTGGAACATAACCGTTGCGTAACTCCGAGGAAAGTTATTGAACTCTCATAAATAGGCAGCGGATTCATCATTAAAGAGGCTGACATTTGGAACAAATAGCCGAACGTGGAATTAGGTAGAATGGGAATCTAAGGCAAGAGAGAATCTACCAATGTACATATCTTGATTTCACGTTGTGATAACTGAGGCAAGTTCTATAGAAGTTTGTATGAACAAAAATTAAACAACAACGCTCGCATGGCATAAATTAAAACAGCAAGTATTAAAACTGAATTACATTTATCCCGAATACCAAAGAAACTACACATAACTAGCACATATCGGGTGTAATTGGAATACGAGCAGATATTTTTATTGGTTATGTTGAGGACCGTGTACTTAACAAAATTTGAGCATTATTTACGTTATTTGCAGACTAATAATAATAGCTATTTGAAGTCGTATTTTTTTAGGTTGGTTATTGCCTCCAAGTACATGTGGCAAGACTAAGCTATTAATATTTATTTTCCCCTGGGTCTCATGTCAGGTGTTTAAGTGTGGATGTATGGACGCAAATTCGTTAGTCTATACTGAGAGGCGTGATCCACTTAGCGATGCAGTTATGGCCATGCAGGAAAAATATCTGTAAAGTGTGTGATCTGAATATGCAGAGACTGTTCAACGTAGAAAAAAAAAGATCAACACAGTAATGTGTGTACATATAAAGGTACCGCACATGAAAGTATTTGCTCTTATGTCGGTTAGACCCTGTATAATATTCAAAAATTATTACCAACAGGGCAACTAACGACCCCACCTCAGATAACTGTGGTATAAAGAATTTCAGCAGTGTTATTTACCCAAGTTAAAACTCGTAAACTCTTTAAATAAAATCGAGGTTAGACCAGACCTAAAGTAATATAGCTTAGGTTGTTTAAAGAACGATTCTGCATAGCGGATAGTTCTGAATAACTGTTTGTACAGTCTACACAGTAAGCTGTTCCCTAAATATGTTCAACAAGCGCCGATATCTGTGGCTCACGAATCACTTTGCCCACGAATTATGTAGAGACAAATGGCAGAAAAATTTCCAAGACTGTGTTCTACCAAATCTGAGACTGGTGATTCTCTGGAATTTGTTTTACTTGAATACAGAATCATACACCCGCTCAAAGTCATATTCAGCAAATGCTCATGGCTTCTGATTGCCACATGACTGACAGCACTTGTCCGTGGATGGCATCCAGTAGTTACTGATGGTAAACGAGTGACAGTCAGCTCAAGCGCAACGCCGCCAAGTTGGTGCTGTGGAGAGACACATGCCCCCTGGCGAGATGCGATGGAGGCGTTTCCTTAACTGCATAGACAAAGATATTATACCACCCTTCAGAGATCATATCGAAGCACTTCACGGGCTAGGAACGATAAGATGACACTACAATGGTCATTTTTACGTTTCTTAATGATCCTGATAGGGCAGCATATTGTAGAAACCTAATACGACATAGCGATAAAGAAAAGTTATCGACAGAAGCTGGTTATCCTAATCAGCATAAATGCACATAACGTCAAACAAAAGCTACCATGGAATCTATACTTTTCATGCCCTAGCCTCAAAACATATAGTGATATAGTTTGTGTTTGTCCATTTGTATACAATGGTTTAATTTCTTTATGTGTAACTAGCCACCCTATCCATTCATTCCACATATATACTAAAAACTTTTTATATAAACTGAACGGGTGGGAAGGGGGAGAAACGAAAGGGAAGGAACTACTGATATCAGCTACATCGGGACATTGTGAGGCATCAGCGACGATAATAGAAAATGTACGGCGGATCGGGATTCGAACCCAGGACCTCCTGCTTACTAGGCAATTGCGTTAACTACTGTGCCAGTTGGACACAGTGTTTATTACAACTGAGCGGACAATCTGACATTTGCGCAAGAACAGTTACCACGCGTTTTTATAAAAACTTTATGTATATTCTCCGTAAAATGGGATCATAGAGGTAAAATTTAGCGACACATTTCCACTCACTGCCCACAATTGAATGAAAAGAGTCGCTGTTTATACTTTTCCGTTTCTGCTCGAGTCACTTATTACTGTGACCCCAACTTACTGTCGTTACTGCTTTCTGCATTCTCTTTATATCTGTCGGCTCTCTCTTCGAAATACACCTTTAAAATAACTTCTGCACATGTTTATTTTTTCCCCCAAAATGTAACATCTAAACGTCTTCCATGTTAACACTTGGTGCATATTTACAAACGTATTTAACCGTTAAACGTACCACCTCCCACAGATAGCTTAATTTCTTGAGGATCGTTAACGTAATATGTACATGTGAGTGAAACAGAACGTAATCAGGTTCATATTAAAAAGTTTTCAACCTGTTTCCACCTTCAGCTGGAAGAGGCTCATTCCACATACGGTGACCATAAACACTAAACGAATACCAGCTTGCTAATGATTAAAATGCATAACGAAATGGCAAATACAGTTACGTTCCATGTGTCCGTGCTTTTTCTTAGTAACATAGTGTGTCCATATTCTTCAGGTTAACAGTGTTCTTGAAGATGTAGGAGACATAAAAGAGGCGATATTTAACTATTTTAGAAAGAAAACAATCCAGTCGTTCTGTAGATTCCCATGATAGTTGAAATGGTTGTTTTTAATGACTTGTTTTGCGGCACAATGACAACGGTTCTTCATTATCTTCTTCTTATTTAGTGTTCAGCCTAAGGTTGGTCTGCACCAATACGCCATTCCACTGATCTCCCTGCCTTCCTCTTCACTTCAGCATACGTAACACACCCTGCACCACTCATAACCTGCTGCATGTATGACATCCTTCTTCGTCCCTCGCCATTCCTTCCATGAACAGTTTTTCCTGCTGTTGTTCCTGTGATGTTAATTCTTAGAGATACATATCCCACTTCAGAAACGCATATCTTCACCAGAGTCCTACGCTTGTTTATGCTCACGTTACACTGGTTACACTCCATTGTGCTGAAGATCCCCTCTAGATATTTCCTCTCCGTGACTCCAGTAATATCAGCTGCTCATCGCAGGTTATCTGTCTCCTGAGCCCTGTCTCTGTTGCAATATGAAATTGCTATTTCGGCAGTCACCGTTCTTCCTCAGATCTAAAGTCAGGTAAGTCTGAAAGATGAAACAGAAGTTATGCAGGTTACGTCAAAATTATAGTACAGCGTCTAACTACACTGAGCTGCCAAAAAAACTGTTATAGGCATGCGTATTCAAATACAGAGATATATAAACAGGCAGCATACGGCGCTGCGGTCAGCAGTCCCCATATCAGACAACAATTGTCTGGCGCAGTTGTTGGATCGGTTACTGTTGCTACAGGTTATCAAGATTTAAGTGACTTTGAACGTGGTGTTATAGTCAGCGCACGAGCCAAGGGACACAGTATCTCCGAGGTAGCGATGAAGCGAGGATTTTCCACGAGTGTACCGAGAATAGCAGGAATCCGGTAAAGCATCAAGTCTGCGACATCGCTGCGGCCGGAAAAGATCCTGTCAGAACGGGACCAACGACTACTGAAAGAATCGTTCAACGTGACAGAAGTCCAACCTTTCCGAAAATTGCTGCAAATTTCAATGCCGCGCCATCAACAGGTGTCAGTTTGCGAACCATTCAACGAAATATCATCTATATGGACTTTCGGAGACAAAGGCCCACTCGTGTACCCTTGATGACAGCACGACTCAAAGCTTTACGCTTCACCTAGCCCCCTCAACACCCACTGGAAACTTGTTGTCTGGTCGGACGAGTCTCGTTTCAAATTCTATCGAGCGAATGGACGTATACGAGTATGGAGACAACCTCAAGAATCCATGAACCCTGCATGTCAGCAGGTGACTGTTCAAGATGGTGGACGTTCTGTAATGGTGTGGGGAATGTGCAGTTGGAGTAATGTGGGACCCCTGATACGTCTAGATACGACTCTGACAGAGGACAGTTACGTAAGCATCCTTTGTGATCACTGCACCTTTCATGTCCATTACGCATTCCGACAGACTTGCGAAACTCGAACAGGATAATGGGACACCCCACGCGTTCAGAATTGCTTCAGAGTGGCTCCAGGAACACATTTCGGAGTTTAAACACTTCCGATGGCCACCAAACTCCCCAGATATGAACATTATTGAGCATATCTGGGATGCCTTGTAACGTGTTGTTCATAAGATATCTCCATCCCCTCGTACTATTAGAGATTTATGGACAACCCTGCCGGATTCATGGCGTCATTTCCCTCCAGCACTACTTCAGATATTAGTTGAGTCCACGCCACGTCGTGTTGCAGCACTTCTTCGGGCTCCCGTGGGCCCTACACGATATTATACAGGTGTACCAGTTTCTTTGGCTCTTCAGTGTAAATTTCCTGCACACGCATTGAGAACAGGTTCCTTACACCGAAACAAGAAGAAAATGTCTAGTAAACATATGCCCTAGAATGCATACTTGTTCATCTTCGCTACTGTCAAAAACCTCTAGTCTATTGAGCAAGTGCTCAAATCACTCATAGTATGCCTTTTGGAGTCCATGTTTACTGGATACTATTTTCTTGTTTTACTCCATACTACCTCCTCCAAAATTACGGGAAGCAAAGTGTTTGCAGTAGAATCAAAATGTGGTCATAGCTCTTAAGGTACGTAATTCAGAGCCAACGTTTACTAGACATTTTTATCTTGCTTTGCTGTAAGGAACCTGTCCTCAAACTTTGCAAAACGGAATTTAGTTACACTCTGTATAATTAAATACACTGAAATGATAGAAAGTCAAGGGATACCTCCCAACATCGTGTGGAACCTCCTTTTCCCAGCAGAGTGCATCATCTCGATGTGGTATGCTCTCAACAAGTTGTTGGAAGTTCCTTTGAGGAATATTGAGCCATGCTGGCCCGTCCATAATTGCGAAAGTGTTGCTGACGCAGAACGATGTGCATGAACTGACCTCTCGGTTATGCATCATACATGTTCGACGGAGTTCATATCGGGCGATCTGGGTAGCCAAATCATTCTCTCAGATTGTACAAAATGTTCTTCAAACCAATCACGAACACCTGTGACCCGATGCCATGGTGCATTATCATCCATAAAATCTCCATCGTTGTTTGAAAACATGAAGTCCATGAATGGCTGAAAATGGTCTCAAAGTATCCGAACATAGAGATTTGCAATCAATGATCCGTTACGTTGGACCAGAGGACTCTGTACACTGCATGTAAGCACAGCTATTACGGAGCCACTACATCCTTGCACTCTGTCTTCTTGATAACTTGAGTCAATGGCTTCGTGGGATCTGCGCCACACTCCAACACTTACAGGCTGAAATCAGGCTTCATCTAACCATGCCACCATTTTCCAGTCGTGTAGGGTCTAACCAATAAGGTTACGAGCCCAAGAGAGTCACTACAGACGATGTCGTTAGCTAGGGCACTAGCGTCGGTCGTCTGCTGCCATAGCCCACTAACGCCAAATTTCGCCGCTCTGTACTAACTGATACGTTGGTCTTACGTTCCAAATTGATTTCTGCGGTTATTTCAAGCAATGGTGCTTGTTTGTTGGCAGTGACAACTGTAGTCAAACACCGCTATTCTTGGTCGTTAAGTGAAGGCCGTCGGCCATTGCGTTGTCCGTGGCGAGAGGTAATGCCTGAGATCCGGTATTCTCGGAGTACTGGATTCATTAACAATTTCCTTAATGGAATATCTCATGCGTCTACTCCGACCACCATTCCGCCATCAAAGTCTGTTGATTACCGTCGTGCGGCCATAATCTCGTCGGAAACTTTTACATGAGTCACCTGACAACAAATTACACCTCCGCCAACGAACTGCTCTTTTACATCTTGTGTGCGAGATCCTAACGCCAACTGTATATGTGCATATTGCTATCCCACGCTCTCTGTTACCTGAGTGTAAAGTGGTGTAATACCACAAGACAGACGTCATGGTGCACTCCACCCTCTCAAGAAAACGCGTCATGAGTGAATGTACGAGAGCTGCGTCACATATTTAAAAACAAATCCCATGTGTGATCAATAACAGCGTAAAAGGAAATGCAAGGAACTTCAATGACACAGAAACAAGGTTCAAATGGTTCAAATGGCTCTGAGCACTATGCGACTTAACTTCTGAGGTCATCAGTCGCCTAGAACTTAGAACTAATTAAACCTAATTAACCTAAGGACATCACACACATCCATGCCCGAGGCAGGATTCGAACCTGCGACCTGCCCGCATCTCGTGGTCGTGCGGTAGCGTTCTCGCTTCCCACGCCTGGGTTCCCGGGTTCGGTTCCCGGCGGGGTCAGGGATTTTCTCTGCCTCGTGTAGGCTGGGTGTTGTGTGCTGTCCTTAGGTTAGTTAGTTTTAAGTAGTTCTAGGGGACTGATGACCGTAGATGTTCAGTCCCATAGTGTTCTGAGCCATTTGAACCATTTGAACCTGTGACCGTAGCGGTCACGCGGTTCCAGACTGAAGCGCCTTTAACCGCACGGCCACACCGGCTGGAAACGAGGAAGGAAATTAGCTGTCGCCGAGCACTGCTTCGAATAACATCTTGAAATTAATTGTGAAATACGATGAGGCAAGTTTCGTGGCGCTAACGCCAAGTTTTTGGGACTCATTAATTAAGGAGACTATCGAAATAAAGATGTCGTACAAATTAATTAACCAGGGCAGAGGTTTTAATTTAAACAAGCCTTGGGGTCAGGCGTTCCGTTGATTAAGATCTCGCCGATAATTGCTTCCGCCAGTTCGGGAAAACGCTGCGAGAATTTGTGTTTCACTGAGCACAAGTGTGAACTCTGAAGAACAAAACAGCGTCAGAGGGCGTATCTGGCGTCGGGAGTCGAATCCGCAGTCAGCTACAAACAGCGCCGAGAGACCAACAATAGCTCACAGCCTGCTTGAAATGCAGGGAGCGAGTGAGTCACAGAACAGCAAACCTGAAGAAGAAAGCTGGTTTGTAGTCGAAATATTATGTATACGAAGGGAACGGCCACTTTAATCAATACCCGGAAATAAAATTGTTTTATACGTTATCTCCAAGTGTTGCATGGGAGCAAAGTACTACATTTAAAACATGTAATTCCATAATGCTGACCAGGGACACCACAGCTGAACTATGGTACAGATCTCGCGCAGTCAAAACAATGACAACGGTCAATATATAAACGCAGAGAGGAACAGTTCAGCATTTACTTCGCTTTAACCAGATCAACTAATGATAGAGACGAAATCATGAGATATTGTACCAATACGATGAGAAAACTTCATTGGCAAAGGTTTCATACGAAGTAGACCAGTGTTTGCTGCGGCCAGTCACAGGCTGGATTTGTTGGGCGCAGTGCTATCGCAAAATGGTTCGTTGCACGTAGCCAAATGCACCGGTGCGATTCATTCGATGCTTTGTCATGCTGCTATCTTGTTACACGTGCGGCAAACTTGCTGCGTTCGTCGCGCCGCTATCACTCTCTTGCGTATCAGCGTGTGAAATGGAGCGCGTTGAAAGTTAATGAATCATTCCGACAATGCAGAACTATCAGAGACTCTACCACACGTGGGGAAAGAAATTTTATTTTTATTTCGTTCTTGTATTTAATGCTATTAGTCTTGGTACATAGCCATTTAGTGTCGGATTCCTTGATTCAGTGTTTTAGTTTTTCATTTAGAAATTATCAGAAAAATCGTATCATAATAGCTCTTAGTTTATTCCAAATCACACATTTAGGAACTCGATACAAACACTCGGGAAGGTAATCACTACGAAGAATTAGTCCGTGTGTAGCTAGTCTTTCCGATTGTGATGAGTACACCACAGTATAAGATATTTTGTAGAGTCTTTAGAAAAAAAAGTCATTTATTAGATTTTTGTAGGGCAATACACATGTGTCGTTTTTTCTGTTGAAGTAACTACCGACAAATCACATAGATTGGTTGTAACGGTTGCGATCATTATGTTACCTATTTCCTGATTTTCTATCTTGCTCGATTTTTATTTTCTCCGACATTGTATACATCCTTACCCATTAATACATCAGCCATCATCGGAACCTCATTATCACAACTCCCATACACAGTGTTTTATCTTATTCCCTGGTACATCTGTACTGCGGCCTATAGCTGAAACACTGAACTCTGTTCTCAAATCTTCTCTTGCATGGTACTTCGCAGGGGTAAAACCCAGTGTAATTTCAGTAACAGTTCCTAGGTGAGCGTTAAGTTATTAGTGTCTGTGGTGCTGGCGGCTGTTACCTCACTGGTTCGACGGAATCCCTGATGATATCCTGCTAGCGAGGATCCAGCAATCTGGAGAGTCATCTACAAATGTAGAAGTAAGGAGATGTATTACAGTTTTAATTGTTCATTTCATGCGTTAATACAGTGCCAGACAATAGTAACACAAACTACACGCAATTTTCAGGTCAGGCAGGCAGTTGTCAATAACCAAGTAATCTCTGGAACAAATTCGGCGAAATAAAATTGTGCTCCACACAAAATGGAGAAACTTTAAATACAAAATAACTAAATTACAATTGTACTCAGTCATTACACACAAATGTTAATGGGAGGGAGATTCAACAATATTGTTACCGTGTTCAAAACTACGGCAAGATAGACGAAATATTGTTCTCGTCGTTTGGCTATTAACTACAAACAAAGAACGTCAAAACACGTAACAATAAACCTGTATTAAAGAACTGTAAAATTTTGAGCATACGGCTGGGCCCATTAGCTCGTCGATACTTAATGTTAATGCACTGTATCGGTAAAGATGGACATTAATTCTAAGCGGCCACAGTGTCAAGAAGGGCGAACTTTAAAATCTTCAAACTTCGTTGGAATTTTTTGAGAACGGTAGGTCTTTTTCTTTCCTTTTTAGACTTTTGATTCCCCCCCCCCCCCCAAAAAGGGCGGGCTGGCAGGTAGGTCGTTGATCGTAGGAGATGTTCATTGTTACTATAATTCAATATCTGACCGCGAGTTTGTTTTCAATCTGCATTACACACTGCTGCATGCGACGTCTTTAAATTCCTCCACACACCTAATTCGCTCATCAAATAGATTTGCATTTCCTTCAAAGTCAGTCATACACTGTATATCCGGACACCTGGCTGAAAATGACTTACAAGTTCATGGCGCCCTCCATCGGCAATGTTTTAATTCAGTATAGGGTTGGTACACCCTTAGCCTTGATTCCAGCTTACATTCTCTCAGGCATACGTTCAATCTGGTGCTGAAAGGTTTCTTGGGGAATGGCAGTCTATTAATCACGGAATGCTGTACTGAGGAGAGGAATCGATGTCGGTCGGTGAGGCCTGGCACGAAATAGGCGTTTCAAAACATCCCAAAAGTGTTCTCTAGGATTCAGGTCAGGACTCTGTGCAGGCCAGTCCATTACAGGGATGTTACTGTCGTGTAACCACTTCGCCACAGGCCGTGCATAATGAACAAGTGTTCGACCGTGTTGAAAGACGCAATCGCCATCCCCGAATTCCTCTTCAACAGTGGGAAGCAAGAACGTACTTAAAACATCTGTGTAGGCCTGTGCTCTGATAGTGCCATGCAAGACATGCGGGGTAGCCAGTAGCCAAGCGGTGTAAGGCGCCTTGTCACGGTCCGCGCGGCTCCCCCCCCCCCCCCCCCCCACCGCCCGTCAGAGGTTAGAGTCCTCCCTTGGGCATGTGTGTGTGTGTGTGTGTGTTTTGTCCTTAACGTAAGTCAGTTTAAGTTACAGTAAATAGTGTGTAAGTTTAGGGACTGATGACCTTACTAGGTTGGTCCCATAAGACCTTACCACAAATTTCCAAGTGCCATTCAAAACAACAAGAGGTGTAAGCCACCTCCATGAAAAACTCGACCACACCATAACACCACCGCCTCCGAATTTTACTGTTGGCACTGTACACGCTGGCAGATGATGTTCACCGGACATTCGCCATACCCACAGCCGGCCATCGGATCGCCACATTGTGTACCGTGATTCGTCACTCCACACAACGTGTTTTCCACTGTTCAATCGTCCATTGTTTACTCTCCTTACACCAAGCTCCTTTTTGAGTCCAGCATGATGTGTGGCTTATGAGCAGCCGCTCAACCATTAAATCCAAGTTTTCTCACCTCCCGCCTAAGTGTCATAGTACTTGCAGTGGATCCTGATGCACTTCGGAATTCTTGTGTGATGGTCTTTAAAGATTCTGCCTATTACACAATACGACCCTCTTCAACTGTCGGCGGTCTCTGTCAGTCAACAGACGAGGTCGGGCTGTACGCTTTTGTGCTGTACATGTCCCTTCTCGTTTACACTTCAACATCACATCGGAAACAGTGGACCTAAGGATGTTTAGGAGCGTGGGAATCTCACGTACAGACGTTTGCCACAAGTGACACCCAATCACCTGTCCACGTTCGAAGTCCGTGAGTTGCGCAGAGCACCGATTCTGCTTTCTCTCGATGTCTAATGACTACTGAGGTCGTTGATATGGATCACTTGACAGTAGGTGGCAGCACAATGCACCTAATATGAAAAAAAAATGGCTCTGAGCACTATGCGACTTAACTGCTGAGGTCATCAGTCGCCTAGAACTTAGAACTAGTTAACCCTATCTAACCTAAGGACATCACACACATCCATGCCCGAGGCAGGATTCGAACCTGCGACCGTAGCGGTCGCTCGGTGCCAGACTGTAGCGCCCAGAACCGCACGGCCACTCCGGCCAGCTAATATGAAAAACGTATGTTTTTGGGGGTGTACTGATACATTTGATCTCATAGTATATATGATACTATACATTCTCCTTCCACACAACTCTCCCTAACAATATCCGAAACATTAAAAAACCAGTCTATCTGATTAATATTTTATCATTCTTCCTTTTTACATATTCCCTATTCAAAGAATTGTGTCCATACTCCTCAGAATTGTTCATCTCCCACAACTGAATCCATAGCATACACTTAATGAGGTTGGGCACGTTTGCTTGCCTTATCTTTTATATCCTTCCTACCTACAATTCCTTTCTTCGCCTTCCATTATTCTGTCCATTTTACCTCCTCCCCTCATTATCATTTCTGTTTCCCCTACAGTGCTGACTGAAATTCTCTCTCTGCCGAGAATCACGCGGGCTGTCCTCGTACAAATTCTGTGACCATCCTGATTAATATTTCCATGCCAACAGCTATCGTTATTAAGCGCATTACTGTTACTGTGGCCACGTTATCTGAAATAAAATCTCAGTCAAATCTATAAAATCGACCATTGATCCTGTCGGACTATGTACTACATTATGCAATGTGTTCTACATCTCTACATCTACATCCATACTCCGCAGCCACCTGACGGTGTGTGGCGGAGGGTATCTTGAATACTTCTATCGGTTCTCCGTTCTATTCCAATCTCGTATCGTTCTTGGAAAGAAAGATTGTCGGTATGCTTCTGTGTGGGCTCTAATCTCTCTGATTTTATCCTCATGGTCTCTTCGCGAGATATACGTAGGAGGGAGCAATATACTGCTTGACTCTTCGGTGAAGGTATGTTCTCGAAACTTCAACAAAAGCCCGTACCGAGCTACTGAGCGTTCTCCTGCAGTCTTCCACTGGAGTTTATCTATCATCCCCGTAACGCTTTCGCGATTACTAAATGATCCTGTAACGAAGCGCGCTGCTCTCCGTGGGATCTTCTCTACCTCTTCTATCAACCCTAATCGTTACGGATCCCACACTGCTGAGCAGTATTCAAGCAGTGGGCGAACAAGCGTACTGTAACCTACTTCCTTTGTTTTCGGATTACATTTCCTTAGGATTCTTCCAATGAATCTGTCTGGCATCTGCTTTACCGACGATCAACTTTATAAGATCATTCCATTTTAAATCACTCCTAATGCGTACTCCCAGGTAATTTATGGAATTAACTGCTTCCAGTTGCTGACCTGCTATTTTGTAGCTAAATTATAAGGGATCTATCTTACTATGTATTCGCAGCACATTACACTTGTCTACATTTAGATTCAATTCCCATCCCCTGCACCATGCGTCGATTCGCTGCAGATCCTCTGCATTTCAGTACAATTTTCCATTGTTACAAACTCTCGATACACCACTGCATCATCTGCAAAAAGCCTCAGTGAACTTCCGATGTCATCCACAAGGTCATTTATGTATATTGTGTCCTATGACGCTCCCCTGCGGCGCACCTGAAATCACTCTTACTTCGGAAGACTTCTCTCCATTGAGAATGACATGCTGCGTTCTGTTATCTAGGAACTCTTCAATCCAATCACACAAATGGTCTGATAGTCCATATGCTCTTATTTTGTTCATTAAACGACTGTGGGTAACTGTATCGAACGCCTTGCGGAAGTCAGGAAACACGGCATCTGCCTGGGAACCCGTGCCGATGGCCCTCTGTGTCTCGTAGACGAATACAGCGAGCTGGGTTTCACACGATCGTCTTTTTCGAAAGCCATGATGATTCCTACAGAGTAGATTTCTAGTCTCCAGAAAAGTCATTATACTCGAACATAACACGTGTTCCAAAATTCTACAACTGATCGACGTTGGAGATATAGGTCTATAGTTCTGCACATGTGTTCGACGTCCCTTCTTGAAAATGGGGATGACCTGTGCCCTTTCGCAATCCTTTGGAACGCTACGCTCTTCTAGAGACCTACGGTACACCGCTGCAAGAAGGGGGACAAGTTCCTTCGCGTTATTCAATAATCGTTCCTTCACGGGTTAGATTTCTGTCAGGACGCCTAGCAACCTGCTCATGTCGATTAGCTGCCCCAGTTTTTGAACATAAAAATCCTTGATGAAACGATGACCTCTTCTTTACACACGTGCATTTAAGGAGAGGTTTGCAAGCGAGTCTGTCTTGCGACTACTTAACTTTAAAGCACTCAACAAAAGTTTTATATTTAAATGCGAACATTTTTAGGTTAGGCTTTACCGTGACTGTTACTGACATTAAATTTGTTTACAAATGGGGGCAGTATAAGTGTGAAGTGTTACGACAGAAAAAGAACCTGTGACCACTGGAGGCAGTGCCACAAGTTCCTCCAAAGCCGTAACACAACATACACACATATGTAATACTAACTAATGTAAATCCACCCGATGATGGAGGTTTAAACCTTCGAAACGCGTCATGGAAAAAATAAAACGGTGACTGGTAACAGTAAACTTGTTGTTTCATTTAAAAGTTTTATAATCGATGTATTTGTCGACATTATAGCCTGGCCACGACAGAGAAATGCCGTCCAGGTTTGATTCGTTGGACATTGAAGCAGAAAAATTATCATAACATGCTACCAGTAAATCGGTAAAATAGTACCTATATTCCCCTGTAAAACATCTGCGTTTCACTGAAGAACACACTGCAACTTGACGAATGGAATGCAAGTGTTTGCCTTTACCCCTAAAATCTGCTGTGCGCGCTGCACAACGTCGCTATTGATTTCTGTTTCGCAGTTACTTTTGCAGTTCATAACCCCATCATCACATTCTCTATTCTCCTACACCTTCAGAAGTCGCTTCAGTCGTTACCACATTCCCAGAACACAAGTGTGTCGGTGCTTTGCACTTTCAAAGCTCCCACCCAGATCGCTTCACAAGTCAATCATGTACCCTACCGGTTAACATACTGACATTATTCAAATTAATTTGGACCTGCCTCAATTCGGAAGAAAGTTCGCCCATTTAAACCGCTGAATCTTCCATTCTACCCTTTTGTTGTCCGTAGTGCCCATTTTATTTTCCACAATCCCCCATCTATCCCATCTATAATGACAGAGCCCGTATCTACTGCACATCGGTGACTTCATGGCCTTGCCCAGACTGAGGACTACTAAGCTACTCAGATCCATACAAACTCGATGGCTGATCACCTCCGCAAACCCATCCTGCAAGCGACTCTCTAAAGAAAGGTGAATCTATGCCCTTGGCGTCCGTATAGAGGGTGTTACAAAAATGTACGGCCAAACTTTCAGGAAACATTCCTCACACACAAAGAAAGAAAATATGTTATGTGGACATGTGTCCGGAAACGCTTACTTTCCATGTTAGAGCTCATTTTATTGCTTCTCTTCAAATCACATTATTCATGGAATGGAAACACACAGCAACAGAACGTACCAAACGTGACTTCAAACACTTTGTTACAGGATATGTTCAAAATGTCCTCCGTTAGCGAGGATACATGCATCCATTCACCGTCGCATGGAATCCCTGATGCGCTGATGCAGAAATGGAGAATGGCGTATTGTATCACAGCCGTCCAAAATACCAGCACGAAGAGTCTCTACATTTGGTACCGGGGTTGCGTAGACAAGAGCTTTCAAATGCCCCCACAAATGAAAGTCAAGAGGGTTGAGGTCAGGAGAGCGTGGAGGCCATGGAATTGGTCCGCCTCTACCAATCCATCCGTCACCGAATCTGTTGTTGAGAAGCGTACGAACACTTCGACTGAAATGTGCAGGAGCTCCATCGTGCGTGAACCACATGTTGTGTCGTACTTGTAAAGGCACATGTTCTAGCAGCACAGGTAGAGTATCCCGTATGAAATCATGATAACGTGCTCCATTGAGCGTAGGTGGAAGAACATGGGGCCCAATCAAGACATCACCAACAATGCCTGCCCAAACGTTCACAGAAAATCTGTGTTGATGACGTGATTGCACAATTGCGTGCGGATTCTCGTCAGCCCACACATGTTGATTGTGAAAATTTACAATTTAATCACGTTGGAATGAAGCCTCATCCGTAAAGAGAACATTTGCACTGAAATGAGGATTGACACATTGTTGGATGAACCATTCGCAGAAGTGTACCCGTGGAGGCCAATCAGCTGCTGATAGTGCCTGCACACGCTGTACATGGTACGGAAACAACTGGTTCTCCCGTAGCACTCTCCATACAGTGATGTGGTCAACGTTAACTTGTACAGCAGCAACATCTCTGACGCTGACATTAGGGTTATCGTCAACTGCACGAAGAATTGGCTCGTCCATTGCAGGTCCTGGTCGTTCTAGGTCTTCCCCAGTCGCGAGTCATAGGCTGGAATGTTCCGTGCTCCCTAAGACGCCGATCAATTGCTTCGAACGTCTTCCTGTCGGGACACCTTCGTTCTGGAAATCTTTCTCGATACGAACGTACCGCGCCATGGCTATTGCCCCGTGCTAATCCATACATCAAGTGGGCATCTGCCAACTCCGCATTTGTAAACATTGCACTGACTGCAAAACCACGTTCGTGATGAACACTAACATGTTGATGCTACGTATTGATGTGCTTGATGCTAGTACTGTAGAGCAATGAGTCGCATGTGAACACAACCACCGAAGTCAAAATCACCTTCCTTCAATTGGGCCAAATGGCGGTGAATCGAGGGAGTACAGTACGTACTGACGAAACTAAAATGAGCTCTAACATGGAAATTAAGCGTTTCCGGACACATGTCCACATAACATCTTTTCTCTATTTGTATGTGAGGAATGTTTCCTGAAAGTTTGGCCGTACCTTTTTGTAACACCCTGTATAACTCATTCATCTGAGCTGCCTCATGCAGCTTGGCTGCTGTTCGCTGTATGTCAGCGGGGGCGTCCGCGGCTGATGGCACCCGATGCTTGCTGCAACTTCAGTGGCTGCTCCATCGCAGATTGCAGCTGCTGCTTCTTAGGAGACGGCTGCTCCCACTTTGGCGACAGTAGATGCTTTAGCGGACTCTGGCAGCAGTCCACCAGCTGGTTCCGTCTCAGATATCCGCTCTCTAGCTTGTGCCTTTGGCTATGCAGATGTTGCCAGGTGTGTTACTGCTCGAGAGCCCTCAGAAGAAAGCCCAAAATGACTTTGTTAATAGGTGGTGTAGTGTAGGGCAACTTAATCCCAGACAGACGACAAACACGCGATTATTTTAGAATTATGACGGCAGTGGTTCTACTAAGTGATAAACCATGCAGACATAGTTTCGAAGCCCGAGGGGTGGATCAAATACCGCAGTACTCATACTGGGAAACAATACCAACAGTTGAATATAAAGGTTTTAACACTTGCGCCGGGCGGTAAATAAAGAAGTGCGGTTGACGTGTTCACACGAAATGTGCATATAAAAAAATGTTGGTTAAAAAAAGTTATTGCAAATTTTGGCTCTCACGTAAGTCTCAGGGAATGATTTCCACACTTGGTGCATTAGTACACTGTTCCACACCCGCGCATTAGTTACAGTTTTTGAATTAATTATCCACTCAGACATTAGTACAGTTTATGCTAGGGAACAAAAATTAGGCGATTATTATAGAAACCCAGTTTTTCACGACACAGTTCAATCACGACACAGTTCAATCACTAATTATTGGCGTTGTCCTTTTCTTTGACACAATGAGATTAGCACTGGTGAAACGGTTTACAGTTTTACTTTAATAATAATTTGACTCCCAGCCCCCAATAGCAGTAATGCAGGCTGCTATAAAAGAAAATTACTCGATCAATTCGAACAGAACCACAAGTCCCACCTCTTTGTTCTAACAGTTTTGGCGCGAAATCACAGTTCGCCACTTGTTCACTTACGACGATGTATACCACGTAAATCGCACTCACACAAATAATCGTAACACTTCCAGCTGCCGGCCGAAGTGGCCGTGCGGTTCTAGGCGCTCCAGTCTGGAACCGGGCGACCACTACGGTCGCAGGTTCGAATCCTGCCTCGGGCATGGATGTGTGTGATGTCCTTAGGTTAGTTAGGTTTAATTAGTTCTAAGTTCTAGGCGACTGATGACCTCAGAAGTAAAGTCGCATAGTGCTCAGAACCATTTGAACCATTTGAACCACTTCCAGTTCACCAAATATATGCTTGCACACTTGCACTGTTAAACAATACTCTTTGTCGAAATAAATCGGCGCGGAAAATAATTCTCAAACGACTACATGGGCAACCCTCAAGGGGGGCTCGCTCGCCATCCATCCTCCAAAACGACTGACCAACGACTGACACCTGGCCAAGATGGCCGCTCGCTTATATAGGCTCGGACGTCAACCCCCCTCTCCCCCACCCCTGGTTATGCAAGTACCAATCTCACCAGTTGAGGTTACAAATTTTGATACATACATCCCTTGACAGAAATAAGTACACCATTGGAACCGCGATATAAAGTACATCTTATTTACTGTGTTTTATTAATTTCTAGGATTATTCCATCGCCCGTAAATCAAGTTTTAGTTTTTGCAAAGTTTCGCCACTTAGCGCAAATTTGTTTGTTTACATTTGTGCTGCAAAGTTTTGACATAGAACTGCATATAGCACTGTTTTTAGACGTAATCTATAGCGATCTACACAGCGTGCTGCTCAAAATCTTCATATCTATACTAATTAATTAATAATGGGCGATAAATGTTAATAATAATTTGCAAACAATGAAAACTATTCCAAGTTAAGTGTATAGTAAAACTGAACTAGTTTAAGATACGTGTGATGCCACCCAAAATATTATATAGTGCCGTTCTTTACGTCATGAATTTTCTATTCAAATGTTTTCCCTCAAACTTCGTTTATTGCTCTTTACGGGCTTAATTATTTATGAATCTTAACATATGACTACGGAACGCGATCCGCTATGACGAAACGTTTTTAATGAGCCCTCTCTCATCTCTGTAAGTTGTTATTTACTATTTTATTTATCTTTCAGTAATCGTGATATTAACCGATTTTGAGGTTACTATAACTGTTGCGTCTCGTGGCTGGAAATAAATATCGATCTTTCAGAAGGTGCATATTGCTGTCCACAATCCACTGCCGCATCACTCTTCACCGTAAGTTACACAGTTTCCGCGTAATGCGCGAAAAACCAAACAATGCCCCAAGCTGCGGGCCACATGACCGCCCGGCGGCGGAGACCATCTCACCAACCGTTGCAAATCTCGCGCGGGCGCGCCACGCGCTTCTACATCTACATCCACACTCCGCAATACATCTGACGGTGTGTGACGGTGTGTATCGCGCTCGCTCTCCACAAAGCAATCCTTGCATACTAGAAATATTCATCTAGTAACGGGGGTTTGTACCGTCACACACTCATGCACTCATGACACAGAAAGTCTAGCAATATTGCCAATAAAGAAATTGTCGGTGAAACAATTTAAATAAAGTAGAAGAAATAAATAAAACAGATGATTGAATAAGGTACTCATCACCGTGACTTAGTTGATTCGCAATTGAATACTGTACTGTCAGTAAAAACAGCACAGATAATACCAAGGCTTACAAAATATAATTACCAACATGTCTGTTCTGTCGGAAGTTAAATGATTATAGTTATAGCAACTGTAGTTAAGTTTAAATAAAATAGGGGATAATTTGGCAGAAACCCCACTAAATTAAGCTAACCCGGTAGCAGTATCAAAGTCCAGAGCCCGATGAATAGTACAGTGGAAGTTCTTGGTTATGTGGCATTTACTTTTCGTAAAAGTTCATCACGAAATATTCTGTGACTCGTATCAACCCAAGGTTTTTCAGCGGTGAAGAAATACAACACTCGGAAGCAGTGGGAAGACGACTAAGACCAATTCTATCAGCCGTAAATATTTTTTAAGTGCAGAAGCGAATTCACGACTCGTTACAGAATCATTGTTATAATGACCGTCATCAACAATTTCTTAGATTTCATTATAGCAAAACATATAGAAAAGAACATCTTCCCACGCTTATTACTCTCCTACATTCCAAATGATTCAAAGAAAATATGACAGCACTTGACAATGGAATCATAAACTTACGCTGCCATGAACTGTGTTAAAATGAATAAGACATACAGAAATATACTGAAGTGACTGTTGTATTCTCCAACAGTTTATTGAACGTAACTTCTTCTACAATACAAGAGCCAGTTGTACAATAGATGAAGACCTCCGTCGATGTAGCCGGAGATGTGTTCCTCTCGGTCGGCTGGTACTTCGATCGGCGGTGCAGTACAGCGGCTTCGGTGATATCTCCTCGGAGACTCTGCTATAGCGGTTGCCAGTAGCAGCGGACGGAGACTGGTCTGCCTTCGACCGGCGGGGCCTGTATAGTGAGCTGGAGCCAATAGAAACCCGGCGCAGGAATCCGTGGCCGGATATGTCGCGGCGGCCTCTGCAAGGAAAGGTTCCTATTAATCGACTGGAATCTTCGGCGTGTTTACCTGACGTCTTCGCCTGTTTGGCTGTTCGTTTGTTTCCCTCATAGCGTGGCTGTTATGCTGTGCTGCCTGCCATTTAGGGGAACCAGTTGGCTGACAGTACAGTGAAAAATTCCACGGAATACTACCTGATATCGTACTGAACCTCCTCTTTCCCAGCGTAGTGCTGCAATTCGACGTGAACACAACAAATCGTTGGAAGTCCCCTACAGAAATAATGAACCTTGCTGCCTCTATAGCCGTACATAATTGAGGAAACGTTACTGATGCAGAATTTTGTGCACGGACAGAACTCTCGATTGTGTCCCATAGATGTTGGATTGGCTTCATGTCAAGCGATCTGGGTGGCCTAATCATTCGCTCGAATTCTCCAAAATGTGCACTGTTCTACGATCGCTGTGTATGAACGTGAAGCCCATAAATGGCTGCAAAATGTCTCCAGGAAGATGAAAATAACCATTTCTACTCAATGATCGGTTTTCCAGTCGTCTAGGGTCCAACCGATATAGTGACGATCCGAGGAGAGGCGCTGCAGGCGATGTCGTGCTGTTAGCAGAGGCACTCGAGTCGGTAGTCTGCTGCCATAGCCAGTTAACGCCAGATTTCGCCGTTCTGTGGTAACGGATACGTTCGTTGTACGTCCCACTTTGAAATCTGCTTGTCTGTTAGCACTGACAACTCTAAACAAACCTTGCTGCTCTCGGACGTAAAGTGAAGGCCATCGGCCACTGCGTTATCCGTGGTGAGAGGTAATTCCTGAAGTTAGGTATTATTGGCACACTCTTGACATTGCGGATCCCGGAATATTGCATTCCTGAATGATTTCCGAAATGGAATGGCCATTTTCCTAGCACCAACTACCATTCCGCATTCAAAATCTGTTAATTAGCGTCGTGCGGCCATAATCTTGTCGGAAACATTTTACATGAATCACCTGGCAGCAAGTGACCGCTCCGGCAATGCACTGCTCTTTTATATCCTGTGTACACGAAATTACCTGCATATGGAAATGTGCACGTCGCTATCCTATGACTTCTGTCACCTCAGTGCACATGCATATAAATGAAGGTACACAAATTTGTACTCTCTCTTATGATACAGTCAGTTCATAGTTGGCACACCACAGATTTGGATTAAGACAAATTTACTTACTGGCCTCATACAGTCTGGCAGTCTGCAGTCTGACAGTTTGACACATATACTGATGTTCAGAGAAAAACAGAACTCCTTGGACGACTAGAGTTAGAATGTTCATACTCTCAGGACATGTACACTACTGGCAATTAAAATTGCTACACCAAGAAGAAATGCAGATGATAAACGGGTACTCATTGGACAAATATATTATACTAGAACTGCATGTGATTACATTTTCCCGCAATTTGGGTGCATAGATACTGAGAAATCAGTACCCAGAACAACCACCTCTGGCCGTAATAACGGCCTTGATACACCTGAGCATTGAGTCAAACAGAGCTTGCATGGCGTGTCCAGGTACAGCTGCCCATGCAGCTTCAACACGACATCACAGTTCATCAAGAGTAGTAACTGGCGTATTGTGACGTGCCACCATCGACAAGACGTTTTCAATTGGTGAGAGATCTGGAGAATGTCCTGGCCAGGGCAGCGGTCGAACATTTTCTGTATCCAGAAAGGCCCGTACAGGACCTGCAACATGCAGTCGTGCATTACCCTGCTGAAATGTAGGGTTTCGCAGGGATCGAATGAAGGGTAGAGCCGCGGGTCGTAACACATCTGAAATGTAATGTCCACTGTTCAAAGTGCCGTCAATGCGAACAAGAGGTGACCGAGACGTGTAACGGGTGGCACCCCATACCATCATGCCGCGTGATACGCCAGTATGGCGATGACGAATACACGCTTCCACTGTTCGTTCGCCAAACACGGATACGACCATCATGATGCTGTAAACAGAACCTGGATTCATCCGAAAAATGACGTTTTGCCATTCGTGCACCCAGGTTCGTCGATGACTATACCATCGCAGGCACTCCTGTCTGTGATGCAGCGTCAAGGGAAACCGCAGCCATGGTCTCCGAGCTGATAGTAAATGCCGCAGCAAACATCGTCGAACTGTTCGTGCAGATGGTTGTTGTCTTGCAAACGTCCCCATCTGTTGACTCAGAGATCGAGACGTGGCTGCACGATCCGTTACAGCCATGCGGATAAGATGCCTGTCATCTCGACTACAGCACGGCGTTCCGTATTACCCTCCTGAACCCATCGATTCCATATTCTGTTAACATTCACTGAATCTCGACCATCGCGGGCAGCTATGTCGCGGTACGATAAACCGCAATCGCGATAGGCTACAATCCGACCTTTATCAAAGTCGGAAACGTGATGGTACGCATTTCTCCTCCTTACACGAGGCATCACAACAACGTTTCAACAGGCAACGCCGGTCAACAGCTGTTTGTGTATGAGAAATCGGTTGGAAACTTTCCTCATGTCAGCACGTTGTAGGTGTCGCCACCGGCGCCAACCTTGTGTGAATGCTCTGAAAAGCTAATCATTTGCATATCGCAGCACCTTCTTCCTGTTGGTATAATTTCGCGTCGGTAGCACGACATCTTCGTGGTGTAGCAATTTTAATGGCCAGAAATGATTAGCATTTGAACCATGGTGGCCCGCGCGTTCAAGGTCAACATCGATATCGCGGTGTAACACCACCTGCCGGTAAAATGTGCCTGCGGCTGTCGTCGCTATGAACCGAGGCTAACGGATCAGCGTGACTTGAGCAGATGTGCATGATACCTCGCAGACGTATGCGTGAACCGTGCCTTCTAATCAATGAGTTTGGAAGAGGGGGCATTATTGGCAAGATAGGATGTGATACATACATCCGCGAATTTGCTGCTCGTTAGGGCAAAGTGTTTCGGCAGTGTAACGGGTGTGTGCAGAATTGTTTACGGAAGCACATAGAATACGAGATGAGTCAGTTCACACCAACCAGACTGCTCCACTAGAAGATCGACACGTCATCCGAATCGCATAACAGGGCAGATCTGCACGCTCCTCGGCTGTGGCAAACAGTGGAACAGTGGAACACATCGTACGCTATCAGCAGTGACAGTCCGTCACCATTTCTTACGGCATGGGCTATGTGCACGTCGTCCACTTCTCCGCCTACCATCACGAATGTGCAGAAACGTGGTAAACAGCAATGGTGTATGGAGACAGGAATGGCATCAGATACCGTTTTCGGACGAGTTCAGGTTCTAGGGTCTGTCTGTTTGAAAACGATGGTCGTATTTTGGTTCGCCGCACGGGGGGAGGGGTGCGTCAGGACGGGGAGCAGGAGTGAGGGGGAACGAAATCACACTGACTACATTCGCACAAGACTTAGAGCTCCAACTCAAGGTGTTATGGTGCAGACTGCTACTGGGTACAGCCACAAATCACAGTTGGTGCATGTGCAGAGCGCTGTGACCAGTGCGACTTATGTGAAGAACATCCTGCGACCTGTAGCCCTACTCGTTCTACACAGCACCCCAGACGTCATTTTTCAGCAGGACAATGCACGACCAAATGTTGCTGCACGAACACGTGCCTTCATGATCTCATTGGATGTCAGTCTTTTGCACTGGCTTGTTATATCACCATACTTGCCGTATCACCAATCGAAAACGTGTGTGCCGGCCGGTGTGGCCGAGCGGTTCTAGGCACCTCAGTCTAGAACCGCGCGACCACTACGTCGCAGGTTCGAATCCTGCATTGGGCATGGATCTGTGTGATGTCCTTAGATTGGTTAGGTTTAAGTAGTTGTAAGTTCTAGGGGACTGATAACCTCACATGTTAAGTCCCATAGTGCTCAGAGCCATTTGAACCATTTGAAAACGCGTGGGATGTGGTGAAATGACAGATGCCGTGCTGTGACCCAAGGCCAGCCTCCACTCATGAACTTTGTAACCAGATGAATGCACCATGGAAGGCTATAGAACAGGACGCCATCTGCATCTTATACGCGTCGATACCGTCACTCATGGCACAAGTTACTACGCAACAGGACAATTGCTGAAGAAGCTGACTGAAACGCTAATTATTTCTGCAAAACATACTAATTTAGATGCCCTGTGAATGTGAACGTCCTATCTCTAGTCGTTCAAGGTGTTTTTTTCCTGAAGATGAGTATAAATGTGATCTATAATTAACGCTAAAAATGTTAAAGGAAAGGATAAGGGAATTAGGGAATACATGATGATGTCATGCTACGAGAACCTGTAGCTGTACGTCCTTCGGTTGAATGGTCTTAACTGAAGTCGTCATTACTCTGGTACCATTTTACTTTCAGATAAACCAAGTGATTACTTGTTTCAGCATCGGTGAAGACTGTAGCTCCCTTGGTTGTTCAGTAATTTAATTTAAAATATATGTTTAATCCTAGTTTATAAAGAGCTGCTTGTGAACCAGAGGTCATACACAGAAGCGCCGTGCACAGAAACGCAGTGAGCTCGTGAGGTCAAGAAGTACAGTTTGGTACCCTCTTATACAGCCTGTCCTACCACATTAAGGTGACCACCGTCTATGTATGACGTCAACGTGCAATAACAACCCATAGACGGCAGGTATCCGTTCTGGCGGTGGAGGGTATACAGGGTGTTCCATTGATAGTGACCGGGCAAAATATCTCACGAAATGAGCGTCAAACGAAAAAACTACAAAGAACGAAACTGGTCTAGCTTGAAGGAGCAAACCAGATCGCGCTATGGTTGGCCCGCTAGATGACGCTGCCATAAGTCAAACGGATATCAACAGCGTTTTTTTTTGAATAGGAAACCCCATATATTATTATATATTTATGTAGTACGTAAAGATATATGAATGTTTTAGTTGGACCACTGTTTTCGCTTTGTGATAGATGGCGCTGTAATAGTCACAAACGTATAAGTACGTGGTATCACGTAACATTCCGCCAGTGGGGACGGTATTTACTTCGTGATACATTACCCGTGTTAAAACGGGCCGTTTACCAATTGCGGAAAAGATCGATATCGTGTTGATGTATGGCTATTGTGATCAAAATGCCCAACGGGCGTGTGGTATGTATGCTGCTCGGCATCCTGGACGACATCATCCAAGTGTCCGGACCGTTCGCCAGATAGTTACGTTATTTAAGGAAACAGCAAGTGTTCAGCCACATGTGAAACGTCAACCACGACCTGCAACAAATGATGATGCCCAAGTAGGTGTTTTAGCTGCTGTCGCGGCTAATCCGCACATTAGTAGCAGACAAATTGCGCGAGGATCGGGAATCTCAAAAACGGCGGTGCTGAGAATGCTACATCAACATCAATTGCACCCGTACCATATTTCTATGCACCAGGAATTGCGTGGCGATGACTTTGAACGTCGAGTACAGTTCTGCCACTGGTCACAAGAGAAATTAAGGAACGATGACAGATTTTTTGCACGCGTTCTATTTAGCGACGAAGCGTCATTTACCAACAGCGGTAATGTAAACCGGCATAATATGCACTATTGGGCAACGGAAAATCCACGATGACTGCGACAAGTGGAACTTCTGCGACCTTGGCGCGTTAATGTATGGTGCGACATTACGGGAGGAAGGATAATTGGCCTCCATTTTATCGATGGCAATCTAAATGGTGCAGTGTTTGCTGATTTTCTACGTAATGTGCTACGGATGTTACTACAAGATGTGTCACTGCATGACAGAATGGCGATGTACTTCCAACATGATGGATGCCCGGCACATAGCTCGCGTGCGGTTGCAGCGGCATTGAATAGCATATTTCGTGACAGGTGGATTGGTCGTCGAAGCACCATACCATGGCCCGCACGTTCACCGGATCTGACGTCCCCAGATTTCTTTCTGTGGGGAAAGTGGAAGGATATTTGCTATAGTGATCCACCGACAACGCCTGACAACATGCGTCAGCGCATTGACAATGCATGTGCGAACATTACGGAAGGCGAACTACTCGCTGTTGAGAGGAAAGTCGTTACACTATTGCCAAATACATTGAGGTTGACGGACATCATTTTGAGCATTTATTGCATTGATGTGGTATTTACAGATAATCACGATGTAACCGCATGCGTTCTCAGAAACGATAAGTTCACAAAGGTACATGTATCACATTGGAACAACCGAATTAAAATGTTCAAACGTACCTACGTTCTGTATTCTAATTTAAAATCCTACCTGTTACCAATTGTTCGTCTTAAATTGTGAGCCATATGTTCGGGACGATTACAGCGCCATCTGTCACAAAGTGAAAAAATTGGTTTAACTAATTCATATTTTTTTACGTACTACACGAATGTGTAATAAAGAATGGGGCTCCCCTTTAAAAAAAATCGAAGTTGATATCCGTTTGACCTAGCTGGCCAACCATAGCGCCATCTGGTTTCCACCTTCAAGCTTCACAAATTTCGATCTTTGTAGTTTTTTCGTTTGACGCTTATTTCGTGAGATATTTTGCCCGGTCACTATCAATGGACCACCCTGTATAATGCGTGTGAGGGAACACGGTGAACGCTGCAGTCATTGTTGTAATGCGGGAACGGAGCGTTTTTCTGACGTCCGTGAGGACATCATCGTTGGCTGCCGCGCCAGGAGTTTAAGCGTTTTCAGAACGCCTATGTTTGTAAGGTGTTCGCGTACCGACATGGCCAAATGGCGCTATCCTAAAGCGGTACCGAGGTTACTGCGGTGGAGCACAGGCCATAGATGACAGGGGTGAAGACGGCTGTGGAGATGTGTACAAGATAATAGATGTGGAACATTTGAGCAACTGACCCCCGAGATGAACCAAAGGGCATGATACATCCACCAGCAGGACAATACAACGTGTCACATAGCTCTCAGTGTATGTGCGTGATTAGAAGAGCACTAGGATGAGTTTACCGTACTCTCCTGTCAACCAAACTCCTCGGATACCAATCGTATCGAGAACCTATGGGACCATCTCAATTGGGCTGTTCGTGTCATGGACCCACAACCGAGGAACGTAGCTCAGCTGGCCACGGCAGTGGAGTCATCATGCGCCTGAATCCCGGTCGGTACCTTTCAGAACCACACTGACTCCCTTCCCGCATGTCCCTACTGAAAAGTTGGATATTTAGGCTTCCGACAGGTGATCACATTAATGTGACAGGACAGTGTACTTTCAGCCTCCATTAGATTCAGTTTTTGGTACCTCTTATGTATTTCCAGGTTCTTTTCACTGGCTGTAGAGCGTCACTCGGCTACCGGGGTGCATGTCATTCGGACATCCAGGTTTTTACGTCATTATCTACCAGTGATCACCCTTTGTGCTTACGCTATACACTGGGTTATCCCGCTGCTGTGTTGCTGAAGTTCCAACCAGTACTGTAAACTCACAGCGGGTAGCGATCTGAGGGGATATGAAATGGGGTGAGCACATTTACTCAATTCAAGTTAACGCAGATCGCAGACTTCGGTTTATTTTTAGGGTTCTGGGAAAGTGCTGTCGGTCTGCAATGGAGATTGCTTGCAGAATGTTCGTGTGACCCAGCTTAGAATAGTGTTCAAATGTGTAGGACCTATCCCAAGTCGTATTAACAGCATCGATTGAAAATCTACAAAAAAGAGCAGCATGAAAGTTAATGTGTGTTTGACACACAGAAAGGATCACGGAAAACGTAAGTGGCAAACACTTGAAGATTAACGCAAAACTATCCGGGAAAGATCTACTCGCAATGTTTCAGAAGGATGTATTAGCTGTGGGATCTAGAACTATACTACAGCTTCTTAGGTAAAAGTTCTGTAGAGATCATTAAACCAAGATTAGACGAATTAGAGCGTGCACAGAGGTGTTTATAGAGTAATTCTTCCCTTGTTTGATAAGTCACTGGAACGAGGACAGGCTCTAAAACGTCGGATTATTTGAGAAGTATCCCTTGTCACGGAGTTCAAACTAAAGTGGTTTTCAGATTATGGATATAACGTAGATGTCGATGTAGATCAAAAGGAAAGACATCTGAGTGGAGCACTCAAATCATATAAGTGACGAACCTAAAGTTTCCATTCGAAAGTCACACTAACCCTGGCCTTCGTATAGGTGCTTGTGTACAAGCATCGGAATGGTGCTGTGGTGCACGTCCTCTCCAGCAACCTCATGAAACGGAATAGTTTTGCCCCCCCCCCCCCCCCGCTCATATATTATTAGTGAACTCAGCTGAGTCATGAAGATGTTTTCCCAGCAAGATGAATCATGCAGAAGTTATGTCTTCTTGGTTCATTCAGATTTTGCATTAGATATATTTTTAAGATGACTAAAATTAATGTTTTTTCTTATGCATATACAGCTATAAAGAGTGATTTTGAATGGTCCAGCATTATTACTTTCTGTAATACAAAGATGGGGCAGTGAAGTATTTACTATCTGAATTTCTGCGTCAGTATTTCTGTAGTAACTGCCAAGATCATATAACTTGTAGTTATACCTTTTCCGATTACTTAACAGGGATGCAATCTCCTCATGGATTGCAATTAAGCCTCTGGAGATGTTTCCTAGCATATCTTCACCACTATCATTCTTATTTTTTTGGGTTCTCAAGGTTCTCGCATGATCTATGTAATCGGACCAGTAACTGGTAGAAATTATTAAAATTTCATATTTACTAAATAGATATTCTGTGTACATCATAAGATAAAGAACTGTTATTTATACGTATCTTACACTGTCCAGTCACATTTATGCGACCTCCTATCGACAGCCCGAACAACCATATTCAGCAGTCCGCTTCTGCGGGCGTGGTCGGCAGCTCACAGTTGTTGTGGGGTTGAACCTGGCACTCTAGATGGCCGAGCTGAAGCCGTTTCTCGTCAGGAGGCTGAGCAAGTTCAATAGCATCAAGGGGCAGTGCACAGTGATGCAGCGGTATTTGGAACCATTTCTTTATTCACATAATTTACATTACTTCGACGGGTGCAGCATAGTGTCGGCGTGCCGACCGCAAGATTGTCCCACGAGTCCAGCGGGCTCAGCAACTCCTGGTATGCCGACGCTGCTGCTCTGTCATCAAGGCCGCTCAGCTTGATGTCGGCTGCACTCTGCCCGGTCACCGCCTGCCGAGGTGTCGCGTCTTGAGCCGCGTAGCAGCCCGCAATTCCTGAGACTGATTCATTCCCTGGTCCACACCGCCCTCTGCCCCATTTGGCCTGCCCTGTCCAACCATGGGATAAAGGTGGATGTACTGGTCACCCATGGCCCTCGGGCCGCCACTGCTCCTAAGACAGGATCGGACTCGAACCCGCTCCCTCCTGGATGTGGTGCCGCAGCTTGCTGCTAGTGGTGCTTGCCAGATGGCAACACCTGCCACCTCCACCACCGCTGCTGCAGTGCTGCCGCATCTCCTGCAGCGTATGCCTCGCCCGGACCATGGTACGCCAGGTGGGAAGTGAACGTGGCCTGTTTTGGACCTGCTGCAGACCGCTGCCACTGCCCTCCTTCAGGCAGACCATGCAGTCGCCAAGTACCTGGTTGTCGTTCCATCCCACCCCGATGTTGTGTCCTCGGATGCGGAAAACAGCCCAAACAAGCACATAGAAATAAAGTACAGGGTTACACAGAATATTTGTTACACTGCTGCCAGACTGGCCCTTATAAGCATAGACCAGCACAGGTCCAACCCAACTCTCGACTGACCTGGCACCTTCAATCTAAAAGTGCCTGATTATTTATACTGTTTTTCCCCCCGCTTATGACGTAGTGTCAGAGAGAGACAGAAACTAT
Organism: Schistocerca americana; assembly: GCF_021461395.2. Lineage (NCBI taxonomy): Eukaryota > Metazoa > Arthropoda > Insecta > Orthoptera > Acrididae > Schistocerca > Schistocerca americana. The sequence goes on from NC_060124.1 coordinate 257,095,695, forward strand.
GGCAGGGGTAAATTCCCATACATCAGCCACTTACACATCGCCACTCCTGCCTCTGGTCTACTGCCTCGACTGATATATTGCAATAATTTAAAGCAGCGCCGCAGTTCCCTGCCTCGCTGTTGCTTCAACCCAAAGAAATCGCCGCTGCAGCTCTGCACCAGAGGGTATCTCTGGCCCACTGGCTGCCGACTATTACCAAACACTGCCAGCAGCCGCAGACTTCATCGCCCAACAACGCCTTTACTGAATTTTAACAAAATTCCCCTTTCCTACAACTAAGACTAATACTAGCACAGCACAGTTATGCGGTGGTGCTGGACCTGGGGGTAAGCTGGTTCCAATCCTGTTTGGAGGAAAGAATTTTCCCTTCCAGTGTTTGGCCGGCAAATAAAGGGAAGAAGGTGGCGTAAAGTTTCTGGTCACTAGACTTTGCACCAGTGTGCTGGTTTAAATACGAAACCTCTCTGCAGTATGGGATGGGAACGTTAAGCTCGGCGGCCGTTTATAAATAATCAAAGAGAAAGAAACCATCTCTCTCAGCGAGGACCGCTATCGGACGTGGAGGAAGAGTCAGTGAGTTTCTGGAATATACCAACAGTGATGTGGAACTGTGCCGACTCCTGTGCCGTGGCCAGCTGTGCTGGATTTATCCATTATGGATCGATGCCACCAACAGCCTAATCGAGACAGTCCCACACACTCAGTTTTTCGCGATAACTCTTTCTTCATCGAACTGCTATGTGAATTTCAGAGATCCGCTATGGAGAAATGAAAGCTGTGAAGACGGGTCGCAACTAGATATACAAGTAAGTAAACACATTGCCTGGTATAAGAATATCTTGTTGGTCAGTTTACATATGTGCCATGCCATTACAAAATTTTACAGGTGACGTAAGGAACTTATTATATCGCAGAGAATTGGTGGTAGTGGCTGTCAATGGTGTAAGAGAATGCTGTAACGAATGAAAAGTCTTTACTCCATATTCCGGAGGGGATGGGGGATGACAAGTGTCCCCTGTTACCCCCCGCCGTCCTCTAGCGGACGCCTATGCATACAAGTAGGTATTTGAGCCACGAATAAGTGATTTTTCTTATGAGCGAATGTAATTGGAAGGCACGTCAGAGAAGGAACAAACGAAATAATTTCGTAACTGGCCTACACAGAATTACAAGCCGGCCGCGGTGGTCTAGCGGTTCTAGGCACTCAGTCCGGAACCGCGCGACTGCTACGATCGCAGGTTCGAATCCTGCCTCGGGCATGGATGTGTATGATGTCCTTAGGTTAGTTCGCTTTAAGTAGTTCTAATTTCTAGGGGACTGATGACCACAGATGTTAAGTCCCATAGTGCTCAGAGCCATTGGAGCCATTGGAACAGAATTACACACCTGTATACAACATACATTTTGTGCATCAGCAGGTATCCTGTTTACAGATGCATGGTGCTACTGCAACATATTGTTATCCATTCTCAGCTAGTCCCCATTTAAAAACAGGATTCCTTTATTCTTTGGATACGATCTTCTTAGGAGATTACGGAAAGAATGTCCCATTGTACTGCTTTCAGGATGTAATAGCTTGGATGAGCTCATGAGTTTGTCCTTTATTCCACCAGGCAGCTACCATTATGTGTGTAAAACCAGAACACGATGTGAGTAGCCTCCTGAAATGTATCTTACTGTCCATAGATCTAATATATTAAATACATTCTCATAATGAAGTGGTTGGAAGATATTCTTTTGTACATGGGATCATATAATCATTATAAGCCACACTAACAGATACGGCATCAAACCTACAGTACGATAAGTAAATAATGTTTGATTCCACAAATGTTTTCCAGTTTTAGTTCAAATGTGTCCAAACATGTTAATAAGCTTTAAAAATTTTTGGAAATTGTTTGGATGCCTTTTGTTTGCAGTAACAGGTCTCCTTATTCCGGTAAACCAATTTTACCTACAGTACTTTGTGATCAAATTTCTGCATGTTTTTTATATATCTTCTGGGTTATAATGTAGTAACAACATATCATACATATACTTTGATTCATCTGTTTTCTACTGTAAATGAAAACCAGTCAAGCTAGACTTCTAATTCAGCAATAGCAGGAACAATACCCTTTCTTATAATACAATAAATTTCCAGTAATAATTAGAGTTTCCCTTTCTAATGGTGTAACGAGTTGAAGAGAGTAAATAAATTTTTTGTGATATTTATTCAGTAACTTCTATCACTAAAGAAACATATATTAATTGAGATATTTAGGTTCTTTATGTTTCGCAGACAACTATTTCTTTATTGGATATTCAAACTTCTTTCGTTTTTCATTGGAGCCTGCTTTCACAAATTTACTTTTACTTACTATAGATAAATGATCATTTGCTAGAAATGTGTAGACTTTATTGATAAATGTTCTGTAAGTTTACTTTATCCAAATTTACTCTTGGTAATATGCTTACAGAACAAGTCCTTTCTCTTAATTGTGAACTAGTGATCTATTATTGTAAATCTGTACAGAAATTATTGATTAAGAATTACATGCTTTATTTAAAACTTTTCTCGCATTGTTCACATTAGACCATTTACAGTGTCTTTTGTAAATGTTTATATCATTACATGAGTAATACACAATTATGTGAACTGAACTCAGTTTCATGAATTTCACTTTCATCATATTTCTTCACCTCTTAACTTGAAGAATAACTCTTATCTTCATATGTAGCTTATTTCAGTGTAAACTGTTACATATTCTGTAGTTATCCCAGATAGATTACCTTCATCCAAATTCAGGAACTGTGACAGATAACCCTTTCATATTTTCTACATCTATGGTTTGAAGTCTACACTGAGGTCTTTTCCAACCACATAATACTCATTTTTATTTCTTTATCAGTGTTCCTCGAACCCTTATGTAAGAAATGAAAATATATGCTTCAGTTCTTTTTCTTCAGACTTAAATTCTGCTTTTGTATTTAGTGAATGATGTGATAATTCTCCAAAATTCAGTTTTATTGTTACTTATATGTTGTACTAAGGTTTGGCTATAGTCTTATTTAAACCATATTGAGTAAATTAAAGTTATTCTAGCTTCATTTTCATCTAAATCCTGTAATTCTACAATTTTCATTAAACTCAAAATCCAAGCCTTATAATTTCTGCTCACCTATTAGTAGAAAAACTTGGGAGCTTTATTTAATGTTCAGACAAGGAAAATTTCATGACTATTTCTATTGTCACATTTTCTTCACAATTCATCTATTTAATAAGGTCAAATTTTCAAGTAGTAGGTATTTTCTGCGTTAATTTCCCTTTTAAAAATCTTTTGTGAATTATGTATCTCTTCATATTTTGTACAACTACAGCTTTCACAGTACTGAAGTGCCGTCTGTAGACTTTTATCGGTAAATTTTTCATGCTTCATCTTGTTGGAATTGTGTTATTCGTCTCAATATACTTTTCAGTTTTTAATTTATCTGTTTCTTCACATTCCTACTCGTGGCAGATGTACTGTGTTTTTGAGTTCTTCAGTGTCAATTTTTTAGTTCGTAAAGTGACAATAATCATCGGAAATTGCACTTTCTTACATCATATGTGTGTTTTGTTTGCATTTACGAAATTGAAAGCCTTGTGTGCCAAATAGGGGAATTAGAATGATACCGAATTTCGGTAAAACTTGTATAATCTGAGTTTAAATCTGGCATCTGTTGATTTACTGAATTACAATGAGAACTGTGCAATTTTTCAGTAGATTCATTCTGCTGCAATATTTGTTAATGCAGTGTGAAAGTATTTTCCTAATTACTACATATTCTGTCTATGAATATGATTTACTAGACCTCTTTTGATGATACACAAATTTTTTGTGTATTTCATTGCACCTGAAAATAATTACAATGAGTCTTTTCTTATGATACCAGTTTGAACAGCTGATTGTACTAGCTGTATAGGTTATTGCATCGTAATCCTTGTCTCTGTCCTGGTCACAGTTTATGGAATCTTGTAGATTTTCAATTTAAAACACCTGACGACATCATAACGCAAGTATGGGTTTTGTTCCACTTAAAATTAATTCAGACTAGCTTGATGCAGACTCGCGTGGTTAATAAAACATACTCCAAATGCAACTGGCCATTTTCTGGATAGAAATTCGATATAAATTATTATTTATCGCAACGTACCAACAGCTGACCAAAATCTTCATGGATTGTACCTGGAAGATATTTCTGTAAATCCTAAAGAAGAAAATGTTTTCATCTGAAATCGTAGAACGTTTCGTAATTGAACGAATTGTATCCGATATACGTACAGAAGGCAATGACTACAGTTTTTATTGAATGTGACTATCACTTACACATCGTCGTCCACTAAGCAAAATACATACCTGTAGCAACCTGACCTAGTTTGTGACTCGACTGAAAGTTAATTGGCAGTCAGGGTGCAACACGTTAACGTGGATATGGGTTCATCTATACACACTGTGGTAATATCAGGTGCATATCATGGAAACGTAATAGAAGCGTACTATACAGTAAAGTAATTAGTGATAGGGTAGTGCTAGGGGTAATATCAGAATTTTCGAAGAGGAAACTTCATTCAGTAAAAACTACATTAATTCCCAGGTATATCTCGACAAAGTATGAGGCTGGTGCAAAGACTGACAGTTTATTTTTACCATAGACAACTGCAAAGTTGTGCTTACAAGGAAAGGTAAAAGCGAAGAAACATTTGACTACAAGGATGATAATTTGCAACTTGAGCCACTCAAGCACTACAAATAATTGAGATACTGAGATCGGAAATGGAACGACCGCATTTATGCAGCTGTTAATACAGTAAGTTGCAGTCAATGATAGAGTTTCTACCAGTTACCACCAGCCAAATCAAGCCAACCTGTTACAACATAGTAGATGAAAGAATATCGACGGAATGAAAACTTCACAAAATAAATCAATCGGAAACTGACAAACATAGAGAGTTTAATCCTATATACACCCTGTCACACAGATACGTCCGTGGAGAGAACAACGTCATTGGGAACGTTGCAGAGATTTTGATTTGCAGAACGGTTGATCTCACTAAAATCGGTGCTACAACCAGGGGGAAACCACTGTCCTAGAACCGAGAAAAATACCTGAGTATGGTTGGTAGGACATATTCTGCATTACTTTAGAGGGGACCAGGAAGAAGGATTATATCAATACTAGGGAGCATACATTGCAACTAAGGGAGAACTAGTAACGGAAGACACTAAAAGAGGTAAAAGCATACAAACTGTGGCTCAGCACTGAAACTTACGAAAATTCTAGCCGAAAAAAAAGAGAAATATAAAAGACGGAGTAGAAATAAAGATGCTGCTGTTAAAGTTTCTATTTGGCTGGCTGTTACTGGTGGTTTCCTCTGGTAAATTTGGTATTCTTGTCCTAGTTAATGGGAAGAATAACTACAAAGACACACTGCGGTCAAAACATATGCAGCATGTGAAATGGACAATATGGCTGCCCCTGGTCACTTTCATAAGTTAACGTATTTTATCGCATACCCAGTGTAATTTGATCGATTTGAGCAGCCATCACTAAAACTGGGATGATGGTAAGTGACCATTTGTGTAAGTATCAATTACACGCTGAACCGAGGAAAAGCAGACGGAAATGCTGAGGAAGCAAGTGATCACGCAAACAGAGCACCGCAGTGAAATGGCCAAGGTGAAATTTCTAACGGACGCTCTGTATTAACAGCACATACGCCTCTGTCTTTCACTTAAAAACATATTCAGAGGAGAACCATCATAGCCTGATGCTAAATTTACTTTTAGTTAGCATTTTTCATTGAACGCCAAATCATCGAAAGTGATTGTAAATATGTAGTAAACGCTACAAGGAACACTGATGGAGAAATTTTTAAAGGGCGCAGCTAGATGCGGGATTGCGCTTTTAACAGTTTTCTGGTTTTTCGGCAGAAGTCGGGCTCTAATTTGAAGCCAAACTCCCCAGAGTACAATTCCGAGAAGCATTCAGAGAACTAATTTCCATGCAAATTCTAACTGCGCGCGGACCTTTAACGGGAAACACACGGAATTACACTGTACTGTTCCCGAAATGTTTCTTTTGCGCAGTGACGTCAGATCACGGGAGGAACAAGTACGGCCGCATGATTTCGATTAATGTGCATTTTTAAAACTGGTTTATATAGCACGTGAGCGCGTGTTATGCATGTATGTTATAACAAACTCCGACCGAATAGGTCTTGAATACCTCCGAACGCCACGTCGCAGGTATCAGTGAATGTGGATATGTGTCTGTAGGCTATTTATGTGTTTTTATGTTGGCAGCGCTATGTAGCGTTCTGCATTAATAACTCTGACAGACAGCACTGTTAGCGGTTTGAATTGTTAGCGAAAGCGGACACCTGGACGTGTCCGACTTGGGGACTGAATACTATTCATGATAACATAATTTTTAGAACTAGATGTCACGGACTATTATATATATATTTTTTGACTGGATGTCACATTATTAAGGTAAAAATACATTGTTTGCTCTGCAAAAAAGTCTTTCCTTTGCTGACCAAATTCCTATTAGTAGTTAGAGCCTTCAGTAGTTAGAATCTTTTATTTAGCTGGCTGTATTGGCACTTTGTTGCAGTAGTTCGTGTAATGAAGATCTTTGCGAGGTAAGTGACTTATGTAATGTACAGGCTATTCTTAGGATTTCTGCTAATGCAGGGCCATTGTTTTGTATTAATTATTTGAAGTCTGGTTATCATTTTTAGCAGTCAGATTGCATTGCGCTAGCAAATTGTGGATCAGTTTTGAGACGCTAAAGACAAGTAAAGAGACGCTACGTTCAATTACACTCAGCAGTTGAAGAATAGTGAGTAATCACTCAGCAGTTTAAGTAAAATCATATTTAGAAGTTTCATCTTCTCAGTTATTTGAGTTTAAGTAAAATCATTTCAATTAAGAAGTTTCATCTGACTGCCCTGAGCCGAGGATACCTCACTGTATTCTTCTGATTTTCTCGTAGTATGAATAACTAGTGCATGATTAGACATTAGTTATTGAATAGAGAATTTCCTTTGTAGTTGTAGATTCTTGTTGTTGTACTGTATTGTAGAGAGCAAAGCAATTGTGGTATGCATGTGGATTGCACCAAATATCTTGCAGTCGCTTGTTCAATAAATTAAATATTATTATCAGTGCTATTTTAGTACGTCTTTAATTTTTGCTTTTCAAATTATTTTTGTGTGTTATTGTGTGAAATTCTGTGATAATCATGGCTTGCAAAAAACGTAACTCTAGGCTGCAAAGCAAACTGAGAAATGATAGTGACGATGAGAATATCGTGTTAACGCTACCTAATAATGAATTAACAAATGATCAACATAATAATTTGGTAATTGTGCACAGGGAAATGGACGAGGCAATAAATAATGGTGTAGGCAGTGAAACAGTTAGTGAACATGGAAATACTGTAGATCGGTTGGTAGGTAACAATTCATCTCAGGAATGCGAAATGACAGAACAAAATCTTGCAAATACCGTAGATTCAGGTATTGTGTCATCGCCCTTTTCTCAGTTAAGTCAAGACTTTCTCTCAGCTTTTCAAAATACGAATATTGTCGATGCTAATGCACTGCCGTGAAGCACAAAGGAACATGTTCCAGACACTAATATATTGTTATTACAATTAATACAACAAAAGGGACAAAAGTTTCAAAAGTTAGACTCACAGGAACAAAATCAGAAACAAACACGGCAACGCTAATGTAACAGATGGAACAAAATCAGAAACAAACACAGCAATAGCTTCAAACGTTAGACACAACGCTTGAACAAACACGTGAAGATGTAACTACTGAGTTACTAAAAATCGAATCGAAATGTCAAATAGTTTGTACAGAGTTAAAAACACAAATTTGTGAGCATTTTCACCCAATTTTTTCGCGACATGAAAACGCATAACAGAATCATGAAGCAACCATGAAAGAGCTGCAGATAATCGTTGACGAAAATCACGATACCTTGCAAGCTAAAATTAACTCTGTTGCATCTACCGATACGGTGGGCAACTTGTGCAAAATCAGGAAAATTTAAAGGACACAGTAGGTACTCTAAAGCTTTGTTCAGGAAAACACACATCATCGGAAAAGGTAGTCGAACTTTCGGACCAGCTAACTAGTTTATCTACGAAGGTAGAAGCTGACCTGAATGCTACAAGACCGGTAGCCTGTACCTACACCGATGAGTACAAGGAAATTTAAACAAAACCAGAATCAAATTGACATGCAAAACAAAAGAGAAATGCAAAAAGTACAAAGTCAGTTAGCACACGTGATTAGTGATTTCAGAAGATACTTTCCAACACGGGAAGAGTAATTTAGAAATATGGAAGAGTCACAAAGTAATAACAGTGGGTATTCCGGAGATCTTACAGGAGTCGGCAAGGTGCAGCGAGGCTTCAGAAGGAACCGCCGACACGATGTAAGAGTGACAGATTTGCCACTCGGCATTATGATGACTTTGACTGTAAGCTCTCCATCACAAGGCTTAAATTCAGAACATTCAAGAACTGTAATAATGATATGTATCCACAGGCTTTGTTTCATCAAGTTTCTTATTGATTTCCTCGTAACTGGTCATTAAAGAGCAGAAAAAAAATAAAGAAAAATAACGGAAGATTATACCACATTTCTCGTGTAAAACCGATTATTGAGAAACAATTTGCTTTCTGACTTAGTCTTTGCAATTAAATTTTTCACTTCAAGTTACTATTACGCCTTGTCACATTTCGCATGCAGCGATGTTTTGAAGTCAACTATCCAGTCAACAACCTATTGAATTTATCCAGACTGTAATTTTACGAGTTTTCTTATATCGGGAACAGACGACACAGTCTCATTTTGAGTACATTTTCGCTTGTCAGTATCACGATTACGTCACGAGTCTAACGCTCACAATTTTGGAACATATAATGATAATGAGGTTTTTCTGCTACATTTTGGTTTACTTGTGAAGACATTTTTTATATAAAGTACTTTCTGAGAGGTCACAGATGATACAGTATTTGGTTTACTTGGCAGCTTCACGATTACAGTACGACGCTACTTAGGAGTGAGACAATTTTCGTTATTACTTTTACGCTGTATCTCTTTATGTCTGCACAGATATCTGTGTTCTTTTGGAAACTAAAACATGTTTTGGTAATGACGTTTGTGGCATAGCTACAATGAGATAGGTATTTTTCGTAACACAACAATACGTTACAGTACAGTACTTTCAAGGTCACGGCAATGCACGTAGTAACTACAACTTTTATACTCATAGCTCTTTACTTTTGTAAATGACGAGGTAAGTACATTGATTTTTGGAGAACGTTGCTTACGGATGACGATAACTACGACACTTTGTACTTTTTTATCGTTGAGCTATGACATAAACTATCTTACAGCAAGAAGCACAGTTTAGCGTTACACGACACGCAATTGAGTGATTAATTTTTGTACTTAGAAAATTTTTAAGAAATATGTTTGTTACTGTGATACAGAGAAGGTTTCCAGCGATACGTTTCATTCTGCAGTTTTAATCCGTAACATCCGAGGGTATAATTACATTAGCCACCATGGTGGTACGCCTACTTGTGTACCATGCGTGTGGCAAACGCAAGGAGCCCTGCTAATATGGTATTTGCTTATACAATTTTCCACATCGTTACCATATTTCCTTAACACACAATTACACAACTATCTGGGTCATTTTAATGGGAGAAACGAACATTTACTATGTCAGTGAGACATGCCTACGTAATTAAACAGTTCGATTATTTCACATTTATGAAATTGTTACTTGTCTGTAATTTGTAAACTGTTCATATATTTTCAGAACCATTGTGGTACTGTGAGAGATTTGAATGATGTATTTTGTATAGGATCATGGTTTTCGAAGTACGTTTGAGGTAGACGACGCTACTGATACCAGCAAGAGAGCATTTTTTTAGAGGTTTTGAGATTACTGAAAGAAGCTATGACGATATTATTACGACGACGATGCGTATTATGATGTTGAGATATGGTTATGATCGATAAGGTGATACTATGTGAGGAATATGTTTATGCTACATGTTTCTTATGATGAAATATAGAACAAGAATCGACAAATATATATGTGTAATAAGGCAATCAGTAGTGGCTGGGGTCTCTGGCTTGTGAAAAAATGTTGGAGACTAAGAATCGTATTTTAAGAGTTATGAAAGGTGAGTATATACATGAATGTGAGTACCAAATGTCAATGGAAAACTTTTGGACACTGTTATTCATGAGATATAGTTTCTACGCACTTCCACTGTAACCTTTCGACCTGTGAAATTTTTTTATTGGTATGAAACTGTCATTGTAGCTGAAATTGCTGTCGTAAATATTTTCGTAAAAAGTGTATGTGACCTTGACGTTAAGCTTCGCTGGCTATGCACTAGTCGCTTTGGAAAAAGAAAAAAAACGTTGTGTGGACTTATCACTTTCCTCATGCCACTTCAGCAACTTCTGAAACAAGTACTCGCACAGCTGTTGAAAAGAGAGGCTGTTGACCTCACTATTGACATTTCTTTGCAGAATATGCCACAAACACGACACACTATTAGTTGGAAACATATGAGTAAACTTTGGAGCTCGTACTTTGTGCTACGTACTGAAATATTATTAAGTGATGAGAAATATTTTTAAACCTACACGCCTGATTATGACAAGTATCTTTCTACGAGAGTTGAGAGAATTATTACTGACTTATGAGATGCCACATGGCTATTGGATGATTTTTTCATGCTTTGCTTTGTACATATTTGTTTACTTTATTTGGTATCTAGTTCCAAAGTGCACTGTAGCATTGCTTTTATAAAATAAAATTTAATACATATGCTAATGCAAACAATTTCTGTCTAGATACATTAAATAATAATTTTGTGATCCACACTCCTAAGAAATGGGGAGCCCTTGGAAAGAAAAAAAAATAAGAAGGTGAAGTGACTGGTAAATGCATTTGCGCACATAATTTCCTTTTCAAGGACTTGGTAACTTTTGATAGAATAAGTTGTTGTGGTGCATCACTCTTGTGTTAAGGTGTGACATAGACATTAAGATGAGAATAGACATTTCCTATCTGTAATGCTGTCTTTAATATTTTCTTTCTGCTTGTGCTTTGTCATGTTCAGGTATAAGTTACTGCAATTGCTGCTGCTATTTCTCAGGCAATATCCTACTGAACTTTACTTCTTATTACTGTCCTAAGCGAGTTCTACCAATGATTTATGTTTTCTTGTTTGCTGCATATTGCCTTATATTAGTTGTAATGTTGCATTTTCTTTACTAATTTAGGTATACTGCTGCTTACTTCACTAACTGCATTATTTTGTCATTGTGGTATCTGTCAACTGTTTTGTGCTGCTGCATTGCCTCATTCTCTAGTTCATATATCTGAGTGCAGTAGATTTAAGTTGGTTTAAGAGGGGGTATGCTATATAAGAAAATGAGTTGTGATGAGTTGGGAAGAAATGAACTGAGAAACTGTACAGAAAAGGTTTGGCCAAAGAATATTGTACAATGAAGAACAATTATTATGAAAAACTAAATGAACATATAAGTAGGGTATAGTGACAACAGGTATAGGTGGGATTTTCTTGGAAACAAATGAGGTAAGAAATATGTGAAAGCATAATTCGAGACAGCATGAACAGATAGGACTTTTTCTTTCAAACAATGTTAAACTAGGGGAGTTCTCCGAGAATTAAATGAAGTTTTGGTTGGAAATGAGGTACCACAAGTACTGCAGTAGTAAGTGTTCCACTGAAAACAGACCCTATCCTTTCCGTTTGTGTTATTCCGCTACATGTTTGTGTACCCTTATGTGTCTGTGTGCTTTCTGTCTCTGTATGTTTACCTGATAAGATAAATTTTTAGATTTTTTCTTTCTTCTAATACTAAGCTGCATTCACTATGATGACGAATACTGTTATCCTGAAATCTAATTTTGTTTTCTAATATATTCTTTACATTTTGAAGATGTTTGAACATTATTTATTCTGTTACGTTTTCTTTAATGCTCATGTGTCAAGTTAATGTTTTGAGGATATTCTCATTTTTCATTTATTTACTTATCTCATAATTCCTATAATACTCATGTACGAGGTGCAACAATAAAGTTATGAGACTGATTTTCTTTGCAAGATGTGGCAACCCTGCAGGCTTGTGTAGGCATAATATTTTTGACCTTGCTCTATAACCGGCTTCTAGTCCAAGCAGCACATCGATGCAACTGCTCAGTCATGAGTTGTGCTGCAATAGGTTAAAATATGTTTGTGTCTCTCGTCAAGGAAATGGAAGCGCACAATATTGCGAAACTGTATGCCATTTCTTTTTGCGATAATTTGGGTGAAAACACGACAACTTACTGTAAGCTTCAGAAGGCTTTTGGAGAGGAGGATATGTCAAGAGCTCAATTTTTCATTGGCAGAACGAATGTTGAAAATGAAGACCGCAGTGGACGACCATCACCCTCACGGACGGATGTCAACTTGGCCAGGGTGAGTAAACTAGTACGATCTAATCAATGATTATCTGTGAAAACCATTGCAGAAGAACTGAACATCAATCGAGAAACGGTTCGTCTAGTAATAACTGAAGATCTAGGTATGAGAAAGATTTGTGCAAAAATGATCCCCAAAAGTCTCACATCACAACAGCGAGAAACACGGAAAAATGTGGCAGCCGATCTGTTAGAGCAAACGGAAATCAATCCAGAATTGTTGAGCCCTGTTATCACTGGTGATGAAAGTTGGTTTTTTCAGTACGATTCAGAGACCAAACGCTAAAGTTCACAATGGTGCTCAAAGGGATCACCCAGACCAAAAAAAGCTTGCATGTCAAAATAAAAAATGAAATGCATGCTTGTGTGCTTCTTTGATTCCAAGGGAATTGTTCGTAAAGAGTGGGTGCCTCCTGGACAAACAGTTGACCAAATCACTACAAAGAATTGTTACAAAGACTTCGTAAAAGAGTTCTTCATGTCCATGCCAACATTGCTGATAATTGGATTCTGCATCATGATAATGCGCCATCCCATGCTTCTCTGTCAGTACAGCAATTTTTATCAAAACAAATTTCAGTACTACTACAGCCACTTTATTCACCAGATATCGCTCCGTGTGACTTTTTTCTACTTCGAAGAGACAAAATGGTGGTCAAGGGACACCATTTTCATACAGCACAAGCTGTCCAAAAATCTGTGACGGGGGTCTTGGAGGATATTACAGAAGATGAGTTCCTGAAATGTTACCATCAATGGCAGAAGCGCTGGAAAAAGAGTGTGCAATCCGAAGGGAACTACTTTGAAGGAGACAACACTAAACTTGACTAAAACGGTACGCAAAATTTCTTTTTCACATCAGTCTCATCACTTTCTTGTCACACGTCGTATATGTTTATTTTTATTCTTTTTGTAAAGCCAGTATTACAACAAGTGTTATCTGTATTATCACGTTTTTGAATGCAATGATGTTTTCTGTACCCTTGTAATTGTATACTTATGCTGCAAAAATGTAAATTTTATAGATATCAGTTCAAGTTAAGTAAATAGTAGGGATTCATTTTACTGCAAACATTTCAGTTGGTCATACTATATATATAAAATATCAGAGGTTATATGACTGTTTTAGTTCTGGTTAGCAGCATTTCTGGTTCTAAGGATATTGCAAAAAGTTTGTGAGTGCACAAGGGGTAGTTCATGGACTTGCTACAATGTCATCAAGACTCTTCAACTATGACTGTGCACCCACACAGTGGCAACTGCTGGCCATCTCTACAAGGACTACAGTGGATCTGCACCTTCGGTGGCCCACTACTACCATAATCTCTACAAAGACTACAGTGGGTCTGCACCTTTTGTGGCCCATTACTACCATAATCTCTACAAGAAATAGCGTGGGTCTGCTCTGTGGTGACCTACTAATTCTACCAATACTCTACAAGTCTTCGACTCTGCTGTGGGTCTACTCTGTTGTAGCTCATTACCAATCTTCATGTTTTCATGTCAAGAGTCAGCACTGTGTTTCCGTTGGGAGGACAAGACTACTTTTTCAAGACTGCATGGAGGTCCACTGCTTATGTGTGAATTTCTTTTACTGCTCAGATTTTGAGCATAAGATTTTCATAGACTTCTCTTTTGATGAATGATTAGGACTGTCTTTACGAACTGCGATGACAGTTTTTGCATTTGACCAACAATATATTACTAATTGTGCGCATCTGATCTATTTGATATTGTTAATAAGAAAAAATTTACAACAAATTAGTCTTGGCCACTGCCCAAAATATTTTGCAAATTTTTTTGAGTGGAGCAGGTCGGCTATGTAAATAGGCTGTTTACATGTTTGTATGTTGTCAGCGCTGTCTAGCGCTCTGCTCAAAATGGTTCAGATGGCTCTAAGCACAATGGGACTTAATATCTGATGTCATCTGTCCCCAAGACGTAGAACTAATTAAACCCAACTAACCTAAGGACATCACATACATCCATGCCCGAGGTAGGATTAAAACCTGTGACCGTAGCATCAGCGTGGTTGTGGACTGAAGGGTCTAGAACCACTCGGCCACAGCGGCCGGCCTAGCGCTCTGCATTAATAACTCTGACAGCACTCTCCGCACTGTGTAAGAGACTCTGTGGCTGGTCGGACTCGCAGATGGAGGTGAATCATCAACAGTGATGGAGGTTGGAAGTGAACAGGCAGCAGTGAGGGAGGTTGGAAGTGAATAGTTAGCATTGATGGAAGTTGGCGGCTTGAAGTGTTAGCGAAAGCGGACGATTTGTACTTGTCCGACTTGGAGATTGAATATTATTCATGATTATAAAATTTTTTGAATTGGATGTCACGAACGATTATATATTTTTTTAACTGGATGTCACATTATTAAGGTAAAAATGCATTGTTTGTTTTGCAACAAAATCTTTCCTTTCCAAACCATATGCCTATCAGTAGTTAGAGCCTTCAGTAGTTAAAATCTTTTATTTAGCTGGCTGTATTGGCGCTTGCTGTATTGCAGTAGTTCATGTAATGAAGATTTTTGTGAGGTAACTGACTTACGTAATGTATAGGTTATTGCTGGGATTTCTGCTAATTCAGGGCCATTCTTCTGTATTAATTATTTGAAGTCAGGTTATCATTTTTGAGCAGTCAGATTGCGTTGGGCTAGAATTTTGTGGGTGAGTGCTGAGATGATAAAGACATGTAGAGAGACATTACGTTCAATTTCAATCACCAGTTTAAGAATACTGAGTAAGCACTCAGTAGTTAAAATAAAATCATATTCAGAAGTTTCACCTTCTCAGTTATTTCAGTTTAAGCAAAAAAAAATTAATTAAAATGTTTTATATGGAGAGGCGTGTGGTCAGGACACCTTCACCCGGCCGTTGTCGGTTTTCGTGTCCGGACATGTATGTTATAAGGTCGCCGAAAAACTTAGCAGGCCCGTCATACGGCTGACGTCAGTTTTTGTCTCCACACTACACAGGCTTTTCGGCAGTTGCAGATAATTCTCTCCAACAGACAGCTGAAACGCTAATGCGAATGGAAATCTAGCACCTGTATAGACTGCCTCTGTGCTCGAGACAACCAGTCTCAGGGCGACGTGGCTGCGCACGTGGGAAGGTGAGTCGGGGTAGGCGCCCTGAAGGTAGACTGCTGTAATCAAAACTGAATTATCCTCCGTAGGTTCCCGCAGGCCCTCTGCAGATATAGCGCTCCACTGTCATGTTTGGGCTCTGTCTCCTTCCCTCCTCTCACTCCCGGACACACACACACACACACACACACACACACACACACACACACACACACACACACGAGCAAGCGCGCGAGCACAAAAGCATGAACCCGCGGGCGCTGTACCGTACGCCTAATAATATCAACAACAGTATCGCTAACACTGCTCTGTTCTTATTTCGCTGTGCAGTATAAGCCACTAGCGGTAGCAGTTTCAACGCACCGGTAATTATATTGTTTACGGACTGCCTCCTAGGGACGAGGATATTATATTTCTTTAAATGTTACCACACCCAAACGAGGTTTCTGTTTCCCTGCCCATTCTTTTCTTCTCCAGCATTGATTTGATAGGACAAGCATAGTGACAAAGTGGGAGATGAAAAACTAGGGAATCTGCTTGATGCTTTGATCCTCAGACCATTAAATCTATTGAAATAATTTTTTTCCTTCATCAGGTAGTTCATCTTGATCTACACACATACCTCGTATGGAGCATGGCGGAGGTTACATTGTACCAGCTTTCATCCTCAGACCATTAAATTTATTGAAATAATTTTTTTCCTTTATCAGCTTGTTCATCTACATCTACATACATACTTCGTATGGTGCATGGCGGGGGTTACATTGTACCACTACTAGTAATTCCCTTTTCCGTTCCATTTACGGCTATCTGTATGCCTGTGTACAAGCCCTAAGATCTCTTGTCTTTTCTTCAGAGTTCTTAAGCTGAATGTACGTTGGTTCCAGCTCTGCAGCCAGTTTCATATTCTCTTTCTGTAAATTTCCTCAAAACTTTTACTCGAAAAGAACGCCGCCTTCCTCCCAGGAATTCTCATTTGAGTTCCCAAAGCACCTCCGTAATACCTGCATGTTGACAGGACCCGCCGGTAACAAATCCAGTAGCATGCTCCGATGTCTTCCCTTATCCCGACCTAGTATGGTCTCCAATAGTGCTGAAGATTGGGGCGCGTTACTGTTCTGCACGTGTTCTCCTTTATACGTGAGCCATACTTCCCTCAAAATTCTCCTAATAAACCGAACTCCACCATTCACCTTCTCTTCTAATGTCCTTACTGACCGTTCCATTGCGTGTCACTTTGCAACGTTACGCTTAGACAGTCAACGTGGCTATGTCATGGTTATTTATTTATTTTTTCGAGTCTTCAGTCTTCTGACTGGTTGGATGCGGTAGGCCACCTCTTCATATGAGAGTAGCACTTGCAATCTACTTCCTCAATTATTTGCTAGATGTATTGCAATCTCTGCTGAGCGGTTCTAGTCGCTTCAGTCCGGAACCGCGCGACTGCTACGGTCGCAGGTTCGAATCCTGCCTCGGGCATGGATGTGTGTGATGTCCTTAGGTTAGTTAGGTTTAAGTAGTTCTAAGTCCTAGAGGACTGATGACCCCAGCAGTTAAGTCCAATAGTGCTCAGAACCATTCGAATCATATTCCAATATCTGTTTTCTGCTCCAGATGTCAGCCTCAACATCTCCCTCTAGTACCATGGAAGTTATTCTACGATGTTTGAAGAGATGTCCTACCATCCTGTCCCTTCTTCTGGTCAGTGTTTTCCTGATATTTCGTTCCTCGCCGATTTGCAGAGAACCTCCACATACCTTATCAGTGCACCTAATTTTCAACATTCTTCTGTAGCACCACATTTCTAATGCGTGATTCTCTTCTGTTCCCGTTTACCCACAGTCCATGTTTCACTAATCATGCAATGCTGTGCTCCAAACGTGCATTCTCAGAACTTTCTTCCTCAAATTTACGCGAATGTTTGACACCAGTAGACTTCTGTAGGTCAGGAATTCACTTTTCTCCAGTGCTAGTCTGCTTCTCATGTTCTCCTTACTACATCTGTCATGAATTATTTCGCTGAATAGGTAGCATAATTCCTTAACTTCATCTACTTCATTACCCTCAAACCCGCTCTTCCCGTTTCTGCTACTTCTCTTTACTTTCATCTTTCTTCGATCCACTCTCAATACATATTCTGAACTCATCAGACTGTTCAATCCATTCAGCAGATCCTGTAATCCTTTTTAAATTTCTTTGACAGCCGTTCACCTTGAAAAGCCTCCCTTTTATTTCTGTCAATGCTTCTTCGACGTATAGATAAGCCAAGCACCATTCTGGTCTTCCAATTTTATTGTTCCCTCTCAGTTCTTGTGTACATTGTATATTACCCAGCTGCCCTATAGCTAACCCCCTGCTTACTTAATAAGTTTTCGAGCCTCTCACATACATCGGAAACTATCCCGTATGCTCGGACCTCCTTTAACAATCACCTGTGAGGCAACGTGGTAAACGTTTTCCCATAATCTATGACTGTGGCATCCACGTTGCTATTCATGCTTGATTCTTATTTGAACAAAGGTATTATTTTCCAGACTGGTACCTAATTCCTCCCCTTTGATCATTATCAGGGAACATTAATAACAAATTACGTTCCGTGCTTCCAATTAGTAGTGGACTGTACAGTTTTGACTTACATTTAGTAATTTAGTTGTGTGAATGTACGACATTATGCCATTTAATGTGAATGTGGGACACCATTATATGTTTATCTATTCCACATTGCCGCGTGAACCCTCACATACTGACAATTGTAATTTTTGATTAAATTAGCTAATTACCAAGGAAATGAAGTGATGGTTAGCAAATAAAAAGCGACCTGTTGCAAGAAAATACAGTATTCAAGTAGTCTGTGAGTCTGAATGTGGCACTAATCTACCCTTTATTTAAATTTTGAAGAAATTTGCTTATGGGTCCATAGGATTGGTAATATTCTTAAAATTGCATGAACGTTTCTCAGTTAGCACAAGTGTCAAAGTGTGATTTTTTTATCGGTTCTGTTCAAATTGTTGAGTTGAACTCACAAGGGCTTAAGTCAGGGGAGTGCAGCAGATGGTGCAGCACTTAGCAGCCCCATCAGTCAAACAAATCAATAACAGCTTGCACTGTACGTGATTGAGCATTGTCCTGCCAAATGATGGTCAGCTCCTGCAGAAAGAGTCATCACTTCAGTCTCTATGCTGTTCATTTTTGGGCCACACCTTATGACCAGATTAGAGACAGGAGTAATGAAACTTTCTGCAGGACCTGACCATTATTTTTCAGGACAATGCTCAAGAACGTGCAGTGCAAGTTTTTACTGATTTGTTTGACTGTTGGGGCTGCTAAGTGCTATACCACCTACTGCACTCCTGTGACTTAAGCCCTCTTAAGTTCAACTCGATTTCTAAACTAAAGGAAACACTTCACTCCATTCGCTTCAGAACTGCAACAAATTCGTCGGGCAATAGACCGTGCCGCTCGAACTGTCAACACAACTGGCTCTGCTAAGAGTATCCTACGACTTCCACATCGCTAGCAACGGGTTTTGCATAATGCTGGCGACTACTTTGAAGGTCAGTGAAACTTTGAAACACGTATCTATTTTGTTGGAGCTGTAAATAAATAGTTGCCACTATTGAAGTTCCAACCCTCATATATTGGTAAGTTTATGAAGCAGTGTTCAAGAATCACGCACTGACGGACATCAGTCGTGGCGATGAGCTCCGGGTTGCGCTGACGCATCTCAGGAAGCAGAATCCAATGTGTGGAGATGCCGTCCCATTCTTCGATAGAGGGCACGAAATTTGGTAAGCGTGGCATTGCTAAACAGGCCGCTAGGACCAAGCCGACGCTGTCTTGCTTCACGTAACTTATGGAAAAGAGCATTTCACTTGCCTTCATTCCTTTGATTCAACTAGTCACTTGTCTTTAACTCACGAATGGACGACATATTCGTGATTGCTTATCCACTTCCGAGCAGATGTAATTTCACCTCATGCATGCTTAACTAACATTTACACAGTGCAATATGGTCAAAGCACCTGTTTTTGAACTACTGAAACGTGAAGATTTTATACAAACTCATTTCCAGTGTTGTCTTTCGCTCATTCCTGACAGTGTTCCACTGTGGTCCAATGTACAATGTGCCATGCCCGTTTCTTATGTCTTTGAAGATCCAGTTCACTATTGTGATGTCCCTTTGAGATGTAAATAACTTGTCGCATCCTTAGTGTTATTGTGATACTTATGAGAAACATTAACTATCTAATGTATCCCAAATTCCTCCACAAAGCTAGTCAGCCAACAGGCTCATTTCAGCTTAAATATAACCTTTTCGCACTTCTAGCACAAAATATGATATTTAATTGGTTTTAAAGTGTTAATAACCGGTGCTGCACCATTAACTTACGTTAAAAAATTTAACAACTGCTTTTTTAAGATAATTCTCATTTATTGTTCAGTCTAATTTAATTAGATCCAACAGGATCATCTTCAGATCTGAGCAGCTGCCTTAGCAACCCTTCTCGTCTGCTCAGAACCAATAACAGAGTACTTTCAGAGTATTGTCATCAGAATACTCTGTCGCCATGAGTAGACAAGGCGGGTTACTGACACAACTACTTACATCTTAAGAAGCTCCTGAGGATCCTAAATACCGGGGGGTGTTCAAAGAATTAGTATAAATTTGAAAACTTAATAAACCACGGAAAAATTTAGAGGTAAAAATTGACACACATGCTTGGAATGACATGGGGTTTTATTAGAATCACCCCATATTGGTAGACGCGTGAAAGATCTCTTGCGTGCGTCTTTTGGTGATGATCGTGTGCTCAGCCGCCACTTTCGTCATGCTTGGCCTCCCAGGTCCCCAGACGTCAGTCCGTGTGGTTATTGGCTTTGGGGTTACCTGCAGTCGCAAGTGTATCGAGATCGACCGACATCTGTAGGGATGCTGAAAGACAGCATCCGACGCCAATGCCTCACAATAACTCCGGACATGCTTTACAGTGCTGTTCACAACATTATTCCTCGATTACAGCTATTGTTGAGGAATGATGGTGGACATATTGAGCATTTCCTGTAAAGAACATCGTCTTTTCTTTGTCTTACTTTGTTATCCTAATTATTGCTATTCTGATCAGATGAAGCGCCATCTGTCGGACATTTTTTGAACTTTTCTATTTTTTTTGTTCTAATAAAACCCCATGTCATTCCAAACATGCGTGTCAATTTGTACCTCTCTATCTACATTATTCCGTGATTTATTCTGTTTTCAAATTTTTACTGACTTTTTGATCACCCGGTATGTAATGTAATTAAAAGTTTGCAACAGACGCGGAAGAATAAATGAAAATTATCTCAGCAATGCTATCGCTTGTCGGGAGTACTTTTCTGTGAGAAATACTTATAATTCAGTTAATTTGTCTGAATTTCTTGGATTAAAATAGTTGCGTAATATGAATCATTCCTGAAGATATGTGCATCGTATTGAATTTATTATAAGGATTACTTTTTATCCGAACTTATGATTTATTCCATTCCCATGCCACTGGGTGTTTCAGCACTTCTACGAAAAGGCCTGTCCATAAATACGGAGTCACAGCTAAAGTAAAGGCGACACTCAACAAAAAGCAGATATCGGGACAGCAATAACTGTGACGACTGGCGATAACAGCGTGCAGTCATCAATAATAATTAAACAACGGTAAAACGATCGGACGTTTCTGTTCAAAACCGAACGTGCTGGGAAGGGGCAACCGTTATCATACCGTTGTTACCACATATGACTTCATTCGAAAGAAGTGAATTAAATGAATAATATAACCAATACCAAAACAGGAAACGAATGAGTCGATTGAAAATGAACACACTTTGTATGCCCCGATTGCAGTGTATACACTTTTATTGTTCCAATACGACCCGTTTCAACAGTTTTATGAAACTTGTTGTATTCATAAGATCAGACGATGACAGCATAAGAGTGCTGACTCCTGTCATCTTTTAATAATGGAAGTGTGCACATTGTTATTGTGGCGTGGGAAGTATGCTCATTTTCACCCATATTAATCGCCCCAGAGCACAGCATATGTACCTTGCAAAATTACTCGATTGTTTGAGAGATTGGGCATAGCACTGTGCTGGGATTTATGGTGTACAAAAACTGATTCACGTTTATTTCTTTGATAATGACCCAACTAAAGTGGCACAATTTATTCTGTTCCATGTCACACTAATCTTTTAATGTATGAAACTCCCAATAAATAAATTTGAGAGGAACGGGGAACTTGTGAGAGATTGCAGGCACTCTCACTTCTGATTCAGTGTTTGCCGCTTGATGTTCTTAGGCGAAACGATCTTTATTGCAAGTTTTGCCTTCATACATCATGATGATGTTGGGAAGTAAGTTAACGCTCTTGCTTGCGTGCTCTAGGGAAGGAATAACGGTAAGCTTTACCGGCGTTCAAAGGATTAGGGTACCAATTTAAACGACTGCAGTAAAAGCGCACGGTGACAATGGGCCGAGGTTAGCGCGTTTTTTCCGCAGGACTTGGGAGAGACCTTTCCGGATGGCCGAGTTCCGCTGTCTCATTGTGCAGGTACTTTGGTTGGCGCCGGTCGGGAAGCAGCTGCGTCCAGGTAGACTAACTAGCGCCCAGAAGTCGCCACTGCAATTGCCAGCGAATTGTAGACTGGCAATAAGGCAGAGGATGGGCCCTTGTTAGGCAGGAAGCCGACAAAGCAACTGTGAGCGTTCTGCGAATTTCTGTGGGACAGGGTCACTGGCGCCCAGACGTCCAGACTCTGTTACAAAACATATTTGTTAAGGCATGAGGCCTTTAGCGAGCTTATGGCCATTCTTTGGAAACTTTGAAATGGACGCATTAGGGGAGATAACAAGCTTTTATGGAGGGATGTAGTTACATCCTCGTCATGTTGTTAGCAAAAGACATGGCACACATGTGGGAAAGAGGCCACAAAGCTGTATCCTTATTCCTCTTCTCCCAATTAACTTCAAAGTCTCTGATTGGTCAAATCGGTGTATGCAGAGCGAAGGCAGCTCTCTCAGCTTCGAATGCCAGGCTCCAGCCCGTTATTGGCTTGTGCTAAAGTGGGGCAAGTCTGAGATGTAAATGCGCTTATATACCGAGCTGAGGAGGAAGCGGACAGAAAGAGAAGAACTCACTCTTGTACTGGCGCTTCGCTAGTAGGCCTAAGGAACTGCAGGACTCTGCCTAAACGGTGAGACTTGTGTCCTTTTCTAGTGCACCACTTAAAGAGCCTGTGACAGTCACCTTATGAACCGTCGGAGGTACTGCTTCAAGCACCGCGCACACAACGAGTGATGAGTGGGTGCACTTACTTGTCTTGAGTCGGCCGTCTAAGCATTTGACTTATTCCGTCATTCATTGTCATGGCACAGTGTCAAACTGGTTTGGCAGACCAGCAAACGGGTTCGCCTGCGCTGGAATCCACCGGGGTTTCAGTACCTGCGTTCCGAATTAACCGAACGCGAGACTGCGTACTTGCATTTTCCGGGTGCGCGCCATTTAACAACAGATTGCGACCGTCCATGACTTCAGTCCCCGAACGCATCGTGGTGTGCCGCCCTGACCAGCAGGAGGGTATGTTATTCGCTGCTACGGCGTAGGGCTCCAGTATATGTTTCTCAGCACACTGTTCTTTCGAACCATATTTTTCTGTTTGGAATGGTAGGATATAGATGCTTGATCGTGGGGTAGTTTTTCTGGGGGTAGTTTTTCTGCCATAATTTGGATTCACATGTATGAAGTCCGATGAAGTGACTAGTGTACCGTTTAGTGTCGGGTGTCGATCCCCAGCTGATCACTTTGTCCACCATAGAGCCCATCTTAGTGAAAGCATTTGTCAAGTAAAGAAGTTTGTGTGATGTTTCTTTAGTCTTGTTTTGTCCTGCTATGTTAAGATTGAATAAATCTATTGTCATTTAGATCACAACTTATCGCCGAGTTCTGATTTACAGTTCTTCTCATTTTATTATTAAAGTCTAGATTTGAAACACAAGTAGTAGATTTCAATTTCTTACTTTATTAACGTTATCTTTAATGTTTTCCCACAACCGAGTGAATTGACTGTTTACATTCGGTTGTTTCCATCACTGTTTCAGACACGTGTGATTTCCGAAAATTTTGTTTGTTTTTATAGTAATTTTTTTGTTGTTTTAGTAATTCCCAGCAACCAGCTCACCCTTTTCGGTTTCAATTGTGAGAGTCTGGATGGTTTCCTCATTAAAATCGCCTACAACGTGCGGTGGGGTGGGGTTTAATTTGCAACTCGTCATTCGTCGTATTGTTCAATGCAAAGTTCCACTACCTCAGTACGGCGTCCGCTCACTTTTCCCTTTCTTTTCTCTGCAGGTGTAATTACATACAAGACGGTGAAAAAGGAGCGTTGAAGAAAGACGTCTCCTAATATCTGTCCCGCAAAGTCGGCAAAACTCTCGTAGCAGTTCCTGTATTGTGATATATCATAATTTAGGGTGGTAATGTGGTGAATTTCGACTAAAATGAGTTTCCTAATATTTTCAGACTAGTAATATTTCTCGCTGAATAACGCAAATTTACGCTCTGTCAAGTCCTTATTTACTGAAAAGCTATTCTATCACTCTTAGTTCTCAGTCAAACCACAAATTTCACATGCAAAGCATCCAGAATTTTGCACAAATCCAACCCATTAACTACGTGGTCTCACAGTCACTGATCGGCAACTCTGAGTTTTACATTCAGTTTTTTTCAGTGGACTTTACAACAAAAGGTGCTCGCAAAATATTCTCTAATTAATGCAGAATATGCCACGCGGAATTTTCGCACCCGCCGAAAGTTCACATGCGGCTGACAATCCAAGAAAACAATTCGGAAACTTCCAGACTTTTCCAAACTGTCTATAAATGCAACTACTATTATGGCCACACAATCTGGACGTGAGAAGCCAATTATTTCTTAATTTTACACATAATAAAGACGGAAGCATTCAACATGACCTTCACATTCGATAGCTGACTAGCGACTCCTCTCGCTTCTGCTTCTACCACACCATATCTATCTAGCAGTGCGCAGGAACTGCTTAATTCTGACTAATTGATTAGTTTGAGTGGACAATCAGAATTAACGCCCGAGATCATTCTTGCGCCTAACCTGGCCTGCACCATTCCATATACACAGACGCATTTCCGTCAATCTGACATGCACATATTATTGTAATGTTAATAAGCGAAAACGAAAAGACAATAATTCTAGACATAAATTAAAAAACTTATTACTCTGCAAACGGCTATTCTGGCTCTCCTTGCAAAAACAAGTACACTTAGACATATGTCATCAGCAAAGTGGGCACAAACACCTTTCCCACACTATGATTGCGTAAAGCATTACATGAAATTAACCTTGAAAATTTAACGTATGTACCACATACACACTTTCACTCACTCTCATTTACTCCAATAACGACAGAAGACACAAATAATAATTTTGTCTGATTTTTTATATTACGAAAACGAAAAATAATTAAAGTTTTAATTTGAAAGTCCCAATAAATTAATTCTGCACAATGAAAGTTCTGTTTATGTTTTCAAATTATACAACAGATAAGCTATTATAGCTCGTAACTGAATTTAATTTCCTAAGTGTCGGTTTTTGACTTTTTAAGTAATTTTCTTCATCTCCGAAAGTATGATAGTTACAACGTTGAAATTTTTATATAATCCTCTCTTGAGTAACAAAAGGTAGTGTACCGATTTTGATAAAGATTAAATAGTATTTCATATAGTAGATTTAGGTTCATAAGTGGCATGAATACACATTCGCTCGAAGTGACATGCAGGCGCCTTCACATGCTGTAGTAGCAGCAGGTGCACATGACCCATCGGTAGGACTCAACTTGCGGTTTCCTTTATAGCCTTGGGCTCCAATACTGTAGCTTACTGTAATAATTTTTATTACGCATTAACTCGCGATGTCACACACCCCTTAAGAACCTAAAATGTCTCCCGAGCATTTTTTATGGTTCTTATTGCGGACCAATTTTTTAGTAAAGATTTAGTTAACTACACTGACACTGTCAAATCTAAATGGTTCTATTCATCATTTTGATTTACAGTTCCTTGTATTGGCCGTATCTGAGGCTAAAGTTGTTGGATGTGAGGTCTGCCAGTTATGCAAAACTTCGTTTTTTCTCAGTACCCAAACACGTTTCGGCACCACTGTTCCATCTTTAGTGGGTTTTCGTCTCTATATATTCTGCAATGTTAACATTTTTGTTAAATGATTACAAAATTATGTGCATCTTTAGTTCAAACAACAGATCGTTTCATTTTGTAAATACCTTTACATCTGGTCTGCATGAATTTTCTGGATCACTTGTGTATTAATTACTACATGTAGCTTGTCATCTGCAACCAAACGATGATGATGATGAGAAAGTTTTTGCTGAGAGTTAACCTATCTTCTAGAATGTAATTTAGTTTGTTGCGATGTTTTTGTGGTGTCACCGCCAGACGCCACACTTGCTAGGTGGTAGCCATTAGATCGGCCGCGGTCCGTTAGTATACGTCGGACCCCCGTGTCGCCACAATCAGTGATTGCAGACCGAGCGCCGCCACATGGCAGGTCTAGTCTAGAAACTCCCTAGCACTCGCCCCAGTTGTGCAGCCGACTTTGCTAGCGATGGTTCACTGTTTACATACGCTCTCATTTGCCGAGACGACAGTTTAGCATAGCCTTCAGCTACGTCATTTGCTACGACCTAGCAAGGCGCCATATTCAGTTACTAACAGATAACATTGTTAATCGTGTACCGTCAAGAGCGACGTTCATCATTAATGGATTAAAGTTAAGTATCAAACTAATTACGTCCTCTTTCTGAATTCTAATTCCTTGTCATGTTCCAGACCTCACGTCAGTATAGTTCTTCCCTCCTCATGCCAGCCTGCGTGAGCTAAAACGTGTGCATTTCGACCTCCTCCAGTAACACGGTGTTGGCACTTCGGCCAACACAACATTAGCGACGAGTGTGAAACCGGTGTTCTTATCTATACTGCCCCGATTTAATTGTGTAATGGCTTCGCCACAATCTCCAGATGTAATGTCCGAATTTTATCGCTTACAGAATCGGCAGGCTCAGGCATTACCAGATGCCCTTGGACAGCTCGTCCAGGGTCAACGAGCAATGCTAAACGATGCGGCAGCCGTCGCTCCACCGCTAACGCAGCCACAACACGCAGTTGCACCGACATTCCGACCTTTTGATGCTGCACTGGAAAGCTGGACGGAGTGGACGCGCCAATTTGGATTCCATCTCGCCGCCTACAGAATTCTGGGTAACGAGCGGCACCCTTTTCTATTTTCGTCCGTCGGGGTGCAAACCTATTGTGTGATGTCAAATTATTTCCCCGACGCGACGTAGCAACTCTGTTCCACGACGAAATTTTGTCTGCATTATATGCATATTTCAAACAATCAGTCAATGTAGTTGCGAAACGGTATACCTTCTTTCGTACAAAACGTACGGCAGGTCAGACTAATCGGGAGTGGGTTGCAACCTTGCAAGGCCTTACTAGGGATTGTGCTTTTGAGTGTCAATGTGGACTCCCATATTCAGATACTATGGTACGTGACGCAATTGCACAGAATATTTCTGATGTTCGTATAAGGGAACAGATTTTGAAACCAGTCAATCCCTCCCTTCAACAAGTGATGGACATTTTGGATGGACAGGACACACTTGACTTTGCTCTGGAATCATTTGACACTTCGCCAGCCGTGTGTCAGGTTAACCGGCCCGCCGGGCGAGCTGCACGGAACAGTAAACAGTCCTCGTGCCCGGCCGTGCCGCTGCCGCCAGGTACTCAGCCACGTGTGCCGCGCCGGCAAGCAAAACCAGTGCTCAAATCATGCCACTAAACATTCGCGTGAGAATTGCCCGTCACGCCAAGCTATTTGCTTTTACTATAATAAAAAAGGACATGTTCAGAGTGTTCGCCAGAAAAAGCTCAGATCGGAAACTCAAAACCATTCCAGACCCTTTGCTTCGCGCCAGAATCGGAATCAAAACAAGGTTACTCAGGCTCGCGAAACTTTGCCCATGGAAATTCATTTCGTTCATTCCACTCTGCCCAGTGCCACTCTCTCTAACAGCGACTGTGTTCGTCCCACAAATAGTGTGCGTCGACATCGCTGGAACTCCCATCAAATCACAAGTGATTTTGTACCAGTGTCCGTTCACGTTGCACGAGACAGTCGCTCTTGTCGTCAGCATGACTATAAACTTTTTGTAGACTTGGACATTAACAGCAAAGTGATACCATTCCAGCTTGATACCGGAGCTGCAGTTTCACTGAACAATCAAGACACTTACAAACTGCTGGGCACACCTCTGTTGTGTGCCGAACATGTTAAATTAACTAGCCATTCAGATCAAGAGATCCCTGTGTTAGGACAGTGCAGCCTTCTTGCAAAATACAAAGGACAAACAAAACTTGCCGTTTTACGTCCTTCGTTCTTCTTCTGTAGTGAACTTGTTTGGTTTAGATTCATTTCAGTTGTTTAACTTGTCTATAATAAATCAGGCCCTATCAGTGAACCAGACTGTGCCTTCAGACAGTGTTTCTCGTCTATGTGAAGAATTTGCAGATATTTTTGCAACGGGCCTTGGTTGTGCTAAGAACTATAAAGCACATTTGGAACTGAAAGTAAGTGCACAACCGAATTTTTTCAGAGCGCGCAATGTTATCCATGCATTGCGTGATGACATCGCAAAAACATTACACGATTTGGAATCGCAAGGTGTAATTGAACGTGTGCAGGCTTCTTTCTGGGCATCATCTACAGTAATTTTGCCAAAACCTTCGGGAAAATTGAGATTTGTGTGGACTTCAAGGCAATAGTGAATCCACAACTAGTGATTCCAGGTTCTCCTTTACCGCACCTGGAAGATATTTTTGACAAACTGTGCCCGGGAAAAATTTTTTCGAAGTTGGACCTAGCAGATGCGTACTTGCTAATACCGGTGGATGAAGAATCCCAGCACGTTTTGGTGGTTAACACGCATCGTGGTTTGTATCAATTCAAACGTCTGCCATTCAGGTGTGCATCCGCCCCGGCATTGTTTCAGGAATATCTACAAATTGTTTGTGCATCGGTCCCTACTGCAGCAAACTATCTGAACGATATTGTGATCTCCGGAAAGACGGAAGAACATTTAGCCAATCTCAGAAAATTATTTCAGGTCTTGCGACAAAATGGTCTTCGCTTACGGAAGGACAAATGTGTTTTTTGCTCGTGACTTGCCTTACCTGGGCCATGTACTCAATGTCCAAGGCATAAATCCCAGTCCCACGCACCTCCGTGCCATACAAGACTTGCCTTCACCACAGAATTTGAAACAGCTACAGTGCGTGCTGGAAAGAATGAGCTGTTGTCACCGATATATGCCGCATGCCTTTTCCATTTCAGCTCCGCTTCATCGCTTACGCCGGAAACGTGTTCCGTTCGTCTGGACGATGGAATGCGAACGCGCTTTTCGCCAGTTGAAATCAGCGTTGCTTTCAATTACTTGCCTTACGCCATTCGATCCCCAGAAGCCTCTTTTGTTGATGGTGGATGCATCGGATTTCGGGATCGGTGCTGTACTTGTGCACAAAGATGGCTCGCACGATCGCCCTATTGCCTTTGCGTCCAAATTGCTCTCGTCTGCGCAAAGAAATTATTCCCAGATCGAGAAAGAAACACTGGCTCTCGTACTTGGTGTTACAAAGTTTCATGACTTCTTGTATGGTCGTCCCTTTACCATAATCACAGACCACAAACCTTTGACATCGCTTTTTCATCCGAACAAGCCTGTACCTCCACGTACAGCGCAGAAATTCATTCGGTGGTCTATTCTCCTCTCGCAGTGCCGCTACGATATCTTGTATCGGTGCACTACTAAGCACGGAAACGACGATGCGTTGTCCCGGTTGCCTGTTGCTGAGGATGGGGCATTGGATATCTCCGAAATTGCTTGGATGTTCATTGATTCGGAAACCCATGACGTGGTCGAATCGTTTCCGATTGATTTTCGTCGTGTAGCTGCAGCCACAACTGCTGACCCTGTCCTTGCTACCGTTCTGCGTTTTGTTGCTACGCAATGGCCCTTGTCAAAGTCGTGGATCGGGGATCCGATGGTTCGTCGATTTTTTGCTCACATGGAGAGACTTTTCGTTAGATGTTATGTTTTGCTGTTGCGTTCTGCTAATGATAAGTCCAGGGTCGTGGTACCGCATCCGTTACAGTCCTCTGTCTTACAGCTTCTCCACCAAGGACATTGGGGTATAGTGAGAACGAAACAACTTGCTCGTCAGCACTGTACTTGGTTTGGAATCGATGCTGCGATTACGATTATATGCTCTTCTTGCATGGTGTGTGCCGAACAACAATCAGCACCACCGCGTATATTCTTTGCATGGCCAAAAGCCACTTTCCCTTGGCATCGCTTACACATCGATTTTGCTGGTCCATTCTGGAATGCTCGATGGTTGGTTGTGATAGATTCCTTCAGTAATTTTCCTTTTGTTGTCCGGATGTCTTCCACGACATCATCTGCCACCATCTAAGAGTCATCTGCTATCTTTTGCATTGAAGTTCTTCCACAGACAATTGTTTCCGACAATGGCCCACAATTCATGTCTGCAGAATTTCAGTCATTCTGCAAGGCCAATGGTATTCAACATCTGACGTCCGCGCCGTTTTCGCCAGAGTGAAACGGTGCCGCTGAACGATTGGTCAGGACTTCCATGTCACAGATGTTGAAGATGAGAGTCACATTCTCGGGAGGACGCGTTATTGCTCTTTTTGTCCTCGTATCCCTCTCAGCCCCGAGATGGTCTCTCGCTGGCTGAGTTGCTCCATGGTCGCCATCATCGAACATTGATGTCTCTGCTCCATCCGCCGCATCAGGTTCCTGTTCAGCGTCTTTTGCCCCAGGTGACGTTGTCTACTACCGCCACTGTCGAGGTTCACGGCGTTGGCTGGAAGGGCGCATTCTTCACTGCCTCGGACGCGCTATGTATCTGGTTTTGGGGGCCTCTGGTGAGGTACGCTGGCATCTCGATCAGCTGCGCCTCTGTCATCGCACGGGATCTGCTGCTCGCCGTCTTTTTTCAGCGATGGTGCTGTCCGGTCAGCGCCCGGGGGACCCATCTACTGGCTCGCCACAGCCCCAGGTGTTACCGACGCTGCCTTCCATTTTGCCCCATGGTGACGCGTCGCCGCCACCACCTGTTCTCCCGCCGACGACGCCCGCAGTGGACGCGTCGCTGCAGCCGTCGGGCGCCCCCCTGGGTCACGCGCCGCCGATCGCTCCCCGTGACCAGTTGTCCTCCGCAGTGGAACTCTTACCCGCTCCGGACCATATGTCGTCTTCGCCCGTCGGGTGCCCCGGCCCGATGGAGGTCGACCCTTCGGCCCCTCATGTCTCTCAACAGGCGCATACACCCCATGTTGCCGTGCCCCCTGGACTAGGTTTTCAGGCGTTCCCTAGCTCCCCGCGATCCGAATGGCAGGGTGCGGGTGGCACAGCCTCGCCTGTTGTTAGGCTCCCCACCTCGTCGCATACGTCAACATGGGGTTCTCCACACGGCGGGCGGAGGCCTTATACCACAACTGTCCGCCGATTTGCGGGGGAAGAATGTGGTGTCACCGCCAGACACCACACTTGCTAGGTGGTAGCCTTTAAATCGGCCGCGGTCCGTTAGTATACGTCGGACCCGCGTGTCGCCACTATCAGTGATTGCAGACCGAGCGCCGCCACACGGCAGGTGTAGTTTAGAGACTCCCTAGCACTTGCCCCAGTTGTACAGCCGACTTTGCTAGCGATGGTTCACTGTTTACATACGCTCTCATTTGCCGAGACGACAGTTTAGCATAGCCTTCAGCTACGTCATTTGCTACGACCTAGCAAGGCGCCATATTCAGTTACTAACAGATAACATTGTTAATCATGTACCGTCAAGAGCGACGTTCATCATTAATGGATTAAAGTTAAGTATCAAACTAATTACGTCCTCTTTCTGAATTCTAATTCCTTGTCATGTTCCAGACCTCACATCAGTATAGTTCTTCCCTCCTCATGCCAGCCTGCGTGAGCTAAAACGTGTGCATTTCGACCTCCTCTAGTAACACGGTGTTGGCACTTCAGCCAACACAACATTTTTCGCACCTGTATTCGTTTTTACTTACGTTTTCGTGTGGCAAGCACTTCCATTCTCCGCATCATGCAGAGGTTTGTGATGCACACGTAACTATAACAACTATTTTCCACAAATAACGTAGTAAAACACTTTTCACTTCACCAAAACACGGTGTGATTTTGGTTTGTTGTGTGTCCCAGCCCAGTCAGTGTTCATTTGTTCACCAGCAAGTTTGTCGCCGAATTTGAATTTTGTTTGCATTTAATCTTTGTGTGTGTGTGTGTGTGTGTGTGTGTGTGTGTGTGTGTGTGTGTGTGTGTGCGTGCGTGCGTGTGTGTAGATTCTTTATCTGTTTGTGTTGATTTTATTTGTAAAGTTCCTTTAATGTGTTAAATAGTGTGTGTGTGTGTGTGTGTGTGTGTGTGTGTGTGTGTGTGTGTGTGTGTGTGTGCGTGCGTGCGTGTGTGTAGACTCTTTATCTGTTTGTGTTGATTTTATTTGTAAAGTTCCTTTAATGTGTTAAATAGTGTGTGTGTGTGTGTGTGTGTGTGTGTGTGTGTGTGTGTGTGTGCGTGTGTGTAGACTCTTTATCTGTTTGTGTTGATTTTATTTGTAAAGTTCCTTTAATGTGTTAAATAGTGTGCTCTTGCAGAGTGTAGTGTATTCGTTTAAGACATGTTTTCCCTCTGCTATTGCCTTCTGTATATGGAAGTTCTCCTCAATTGTCAGATTGCTGGTTAGGCTCTGGCTGCGTTTTAGTATTCTTAAGTTTTTTTTTATTGTCGTTGGGTGGTGATTGTTGGGTACAAGGTGGTCAGCAAATGTTGCTTTTGGAAGCTCTGAGATGTTCTGAATATCTGCTTTTGAAGTTTCTGCATGTTTGTCCTATGTACACTGACTGAAAAATGTTGCATGTGAATTCATATATTCCTGATCTGTTAAATTTATCCATGTGTGTTCCTTGTGTTCTGACCTTTTTATTTGTTGTTCTCCATCTGGTATCCTATTTGAGTCCCTGTTCCTTTAATATGTTGCCTATTCTGTGAACAATCTTGTTATTGTAGATGAATATGTGCCACTTCGTTTTATGTGCATGTTGTTGCTGTGTTGTGTCCTGTGTGTGGTCATTGTTTGTGTTTTGTGTTGTTCTGTGCTGGGTGAGTATTTGTGTGTGTGTGTGGTATGTTCATTTTTGTACTATTTGGATATCTTTTGATTTGTCTACAATATGGGTACTATAACCATTTTCTACTGCTATTTGTTTTATTGTGTTTAGTTCTTGTGTGTACAGGTTCGATGGAGGTTTATTCAACCAGTCGAGACTCCACTGAAAAAGGTTCACCAGTACCACTCGTGTGATAGAGCAGCAGTATGCTGATGACAATGCTTCTCCAGCTCATTCACCTGCAGAGTTGCAGCTGTCAGTTGATTCCTTCAGCAGGGCGTACGAACGATTTGGTCTCTCCATCAATATTCCAAAGACAAAGGCGATGGCTCAGCCAACTCCTGGATCCTCCATTCCTGATTTCAGCATATCCATTTATGATACATCCTTGGAACAAGTGGACCATTTCCTTTACCTAGGAAGTATACTGTCATCTAACTGCTCATCTGGAAATGATGTGGAGAATAGATTACATGCTGCCCATGTAGCATTTGGACGTCTTACAAAGCGTGTCTTCCTGAATAAAGAGCTAACACTGTACACCAAACTGATGGTGTACAAAGCTGTAGTCATTTCCACCCTGCTGTATGGTTGCGAAACCTGGACTTTATATTGCTATGATCTGAAGAAACTAGAACGCTTCAAACAACAGAAGCTAAGATATATCATGAACCTGAAATGGGATGACTTCATATCCAACACAGCTGTCCTTGAGAAAGCAAAAATGTATAGCGTGGAAGCTCTTATCATTGGGCATCAACTCAGATGGTTCGGACATGTCCAGCGGATGAAAAACGACAGACTTCCACGCCAAATGCTGTACAGCGAAGTGAGCACAGGTAAAAGACCACGAGGTGCCCCTCTCAAACCTTATGAGGGTCAGTACAAGAAAAATCTGAAAAACATGAACATCGATCCGAGTAACTGGTCCACAATAGCAGAAGATCGAAGTCTCTGGCGCTCAGTTACTTCAAATACTCTTCAAACTTTGAGCTGGAACGTTGAAGAATGGAGAATGACAAACGCTGGAGACGTAAACTCCCCCAGGCTCAGCCACGTCCTCCACCTTCCATCAGCTGTAATGTCTGTGGCCGCCTGTTCCATGCTAGGATTGGAATGCTAAGCGATCAACGACACTTCCATGCCTGAACTGTGACAAAGGAAATCTCAGGAGAGAAATGAAAACTCGGATACGAATATCAGCCGACGACGACGACAACGAGTAGTTCTTTTTGTTTGTGGGTGTCCTGTTTAATCTGTGGAGCATGAATCTTAAGTTTGCATGCTAATGTGTCAATGGGTGGTTTGATAGATTATGAATGGTGGTGCTTGTGGTTGTCGGTTTCCTGAATATTGTGAAGTTGTGTGTGTTGTTTGTTTTATGTATGGTGAGATCTGGAAAGTGTAGTGCATTGTTAGTTTCTGTTTCTAATGTGAAGTTAATTTCTGGGTGTAAGTTGTTTATTTCATTGTGTAGCTGTTCTGTGTGTGTATGTGGTTCATCATCAGGCATATTATGTCATCGATATAATGGTACCAGTATATAACTTTGTAGTTTTTGGTTTTATTATGTGTCTGCAGATCATGTTCTCCATGTTGTTCATGAATACGTTAGCTAGGAGGCCACTGATTGGTGATCCCATTAGCAGTCCTTCATGTTGAAAATAAAATTCTCTGTTGAATATAAAATAATGTTGTGATGTTATGGTCTTGGGTATGGGTGTTATTTCATTTGTGTATGTGTGGTGAGTTTCCTAGTTGTTTTAATCTCTGTGTGATGATGTTGATTATTCTGACTGAAATCCATTTTTAACTGAAGTCTCTCTCAACTAAACAAAAAATTTAAAATTACATTACAACATTATATACAGTTATATCAAGTATCAAAGGATAGGACTAAATAGTGTACAATCAAATTAACTTACAAAAATTTCTTTCTTCTGCTAAAAAACGTATTTTTCTCACAAAATTATACTCTTGAATATTTTTCTCAAAACGGGATTAGTAAGATATTTACACTGAACTTTCCTTGAAATTATAATTTTTTCAGAACAAGAAGCAATCTGTCTTTCACATTGACTTCTTCGTCAAACATAGCAATTTTATCACTTCACTTTATCAGCATTCAAAAATTTACTAAAATACAATTTAGGCGCAGTGTAGGGTGTCCCTTCCTGAAACCTTACAGAATATATTCACTTCGATATGGGGGTCGTCTCTGAATTTTTGCAAAATCTTTACTTTGATATAGTGGTCGTCTCTGAATTTAACACTTTTCTGTCGATACGTTGGGGTTTTGACCACTTTTTTCCGATAAAGCAAATGGGTGCAAATCACTTCTGCTCAACACTGACATGTGGCTCACATCATGGGCTCATCACTTGGATACAGCGTC
Source organism: Schistocerca americana (assembly GCF_021461395.2). Taxonomy (NCBI): domain Eukaryota; kingdom Metazoa; phylum Arthropoda; class Insecta; order Orthoptera; family Acrididae; genus Schistocerca; species Schistocerca americana. Next base: position 257,131,093 of record NC_060124.1, read on the forward strand.
CAGCTCTCTCTCCATTCGGGTTACTCACAGTCTCACATTTGGTTCTGTCATATTTTGGTACCTGCAATATACAGTAAGTCTAGGTGCCCATTCATAATATCTACATCCTAAATTAATACACATGTTTCCTATAGTCCCTACGTCTTGCTTACAAATTGAAAAGCTAAACTATACTAAGAACGTTTCCAAAATTTTATTGTCCTTCACAAATTCTCTTTTCACTCTATTCAAAAAAGTTCTTTCCCAGGCAAATTCATATTTCATTGCTATTTAACATTTCCTTTACAGTAGTTACAGTTAATACTAATCCTCTCAGTAACAAGTGAATTAACTGTTTCCCTTAAAGTCAACAGTACCCAAAATTGCTACTACCACTAAAACCTTATTTTCTTGAAGATCTGTTTTAATCATTAAGCAAGTTGCTGTTTCAGATATAGTTGATTCAAAATCCATAAATATTTTTCTCTAGGAATTTTTCCCTTACAAAAAAAATTTTTTTTACAGTTAAAAATTAAGTTCCATAGCTTTATATAAAATTAACTATCAAACCTCAAGAAAAACACATCATTAAATTTACTGAAAATTATTTCTGCCACCCTCCGCATTTCTGAAAAACATCATTATACAATATATAAAGAATGCAAAATTATCGAATACACTGAACATCATTCAGGCCACCTTCTGCACTTCTGCAATACCTCCTACATACATTATGAAAACAATTTTACAAATTACTGCAAACTATTCACATAAAGTACACACTGTAGAGAAAAGACTGAAATGGCTCCTTCCAGCTCCTGGGACTCTCCATTGTAGATTATATATACACTTATAGACAGAAAATACCAGAAATCCTTATAGGAAAATACTGAACCTAACACAAGCCCTCTGTGGCTCTGCACATACACCTTGTATACCATATATAACTAATACATATTATTGAAATTACTAGAATCCAACTAAGCCAACCTCTCTGTGGCTCTAAAACACCTTGTAAGCAGGCTGTTTATGTTTTCTTATTGGCAACGTTACGTAGCGCTCTATATGAAAATCACTGGCTGTGCTGTGTGCAGTCTGTGGCTAGTTTGCATTGTTGTCTGCCATTGTAGTGTTGGGCAGCTGGATGTGAACAGCGCATAGCGTTGCGCAGTTGGAGGTGAGCCGCCAGCAGTGGTGGATGTGGGGAGAGAAATGGCGGAATTTTGTAATTTGTAAGACTGGATGTCATGAACTGCTATATATATTATGACTTTTGATGACTATTAAGGTAAATACATTGTTTGTTCTCTATTAAAATCTTTCATTTGCTAACTATGCCTATCAGTAGTTAATGCCTTCCGTAGTTTGAGTCTTTTATTTAGCTGGCAGTAGCGGCGCTCGCTGTATTGCAGTAGTTCGAGTAACGAAGATTTTTGGTGAGGTAAGTGATTTGTGAAAGGTATAGGTTAATGTTAGTCAGGGCCATTCTTTGGTAGGGATTTTTGTAAGTCAGATTACGTTGCGCTAAAAAATATTATGTGTCAGGATACGCACAGTCTTGTATAATTGTTCAAAGGGGACGTTTCATACGTCGACCCTTAGCCGAGGATACCTCACTGGAATCTTCTGATTTTTTCTTGAAGTTTGTGTAATTAGTGTAGCTTTTGTTTATTGCTAGCGCGTAATTGTAGAGAGAATCTCCTTTGTAGTTGCAGTCTTTCACTGTTGTACAGTAAAATAGTTGTGGCATGCATGTCGATTTGCACCAAGTATTTCGCAGCTGCGCTTGCAATTAACTAGATCTTAGTTTCAGCGCTATGTTAATGTGTTCTCTTATTTTTGCTCTTCAAATTGTGCTTTTCTGTGTTATCGTGTGAAATATTGCGACAATAATGGCGTGTGCAAAACGTAACACAAGGCTCCAAAGTAAACTGAGAAATAATATTGACGACGAGCGTAGCTTACCAGCACCACTGTGTAATGAATTAACAGACATTCAAAGTAGTAATTTGGTGACTGTGCATAGGGAAATGGAGCGGGCGTCAAATAATGGTGTAGACAGTGAAACAGGTAGTGAACAGGGAAGCATTATCGATCGATCGGTCGGCAACAGCTCGCCTCAGTAATCGGGAATGACAGAACACAATATTGCAAATACTGTAGACTCAGGTTTTGGGTTCTCACCGTTTTCTCAAATGAGTCAAGACACATTTTCCGCTTGTCAAAATGTGAATGTTGCCGGTGCAAATTCACTGCCGAAAAGCACTGAGAAACATGTTTCAGACACCAGTACATTGTTATTACAATTAATGCAACAAATGGAACAAAAGCTTCAAAAGTTAGATACCACGCTTGAACAAACACGTGAAGATTTAACTACTGAGTTACATAACATTGAATCGAAATGTCAAAAAGTCTGTAATGACGTAAAAACAAAAATTTGTGAGCATTTTCTACCTATTTTTTCGCGGCATGAAAATGCATTACAGAATCACGAAGCAGCCATAAAAGAACTGCAAACTACTGTTCATGAAAATCATAAGACCTTGCAAGGTAAAATTGACTCAGTTGCATCTACTGATTCGGTTACGCAACTTTCAAAAACTCAGGAAAACTTAAAGGACACAGTAGATACTCTGAAAATTGGTTGAGAAAGACACATGGAGGGAATTAGTTCATTATCAGAAAAAGTAGTCGAATTTTCGGATCAGCTAAATAATTTATCTACAAAGGTAGATGATGATCTGAATCACACAAGACCTGTAGCCTTCACTGACACTGAAGAGTATGAACAAATTAGAAATTTCAAACAAAATCAAAATCAAATCAATACACAGTACAAAAGAGAAATTCGGGAAGTACAAGATCAGTTGGCACAAGTAATACAAGAATAACATATTTCAGAGGACACTCGCGCTCCTACACGGGAAGAGGAACTTAAAAATACGGAAAAGTCACAAAATAATAACACAGGGCATTTCGGAAATTATGAAAGAAATTGGCAAGGTGCACCGAATTTTGAGAAGGAACCGCCGACACGACGCAACAATGACCGATATGCTACTCGACGACATGATGATCTTGATTATAAGCTGTTTATTACTACACGTAAACTCAAAACATTTAAGAATTCCGGCAACGACATTCATCCACAAGCGTGGCTACATCAATTCTCTCATTGTTTTCCTCCCAACTGGTCATTAGAGCACAGACTAGAATTTATGTGTGGCTATTTAGAGAATGAACCAGCTGTAAGAATGTGATCGGTCATTCACGATTGCCACAGTGAAGGAGAATTTTATCATGCCTTCCTCTCAGCATATTGGTCTCAAGCTACACAAGACCGACTAAACATAGCATCATAATGATGAAACATTTCGAACAATCTGAATTCTCCAGTCTTGTGAAATATTTTGATGACAAGTTGCACAAGAATCAGTACCTGTCAAACCCATACAGCCCCTCAGAACTCATCCGCATTTGCTTCAGCAAATTGCCTGAACATTTACGACATATTATTTTGGCAGGACGTTGCAAAGACGACATTGAAGCTTTTCAGGGACTCTTACAAGAATTAGAAATTGACACTGACAATCGCGGAATGCGAAAACTGGAACACAACAATTACAGGTCACATCCATTGCAATTCCGCGATGAAAGAAATAATAACTGGACACGACAAGGCTATTCTCACAACACAAATCGTGACCAAAACAGACACCACCCGTATGATAACCGTTGGCAGAGTAGTAATAATTATAGGGAAAGATCACCTCTCCCCAGTAGTGACTATCACAGAGACAATCAGAGAAACTGACAATATGGGAACCAAAATAATTATCAAGGGAGACAGAATAACTTTAGACGCAACGGTCCAGCGCGCAGTTACAATTCCGGGAGAAATTCTCCACCACATGACCGACAAGAAAGAAACTATGGAATCTATCGACATGACGACAGACGATATGATCGTAACGACAGACCTGAATTGCATCAGAACTGGCGAAATTCAAACAGGGCAGGGCCCTCTCGACACGGTGAATTTGTAGAAGTTAGGTCTCCGGATCGGAGCGTGGAATGTCAGATCCCTCAATCGGGCAGGTAGGTTAGAAAATTTAAAAAGGGAAATGGATAGGTTGAAGTTAGATATAGTGGGAATTAGTGAAGTTCGGTGGCAGGAGGAACAAGACTTCTGGTCAGGTGGCTACAGGGTTATAAACACAAAATCAAATAGGGGTAATGCAGGAGTAGGTTTAATAATGAATAGGAAAATAGGAATGCGGGTAAGCTACTACAAACAGCATAGTGAACGCATTATTGTGGCCAAGATAGATACAAAGCCCACACCTACTACAGTAGTACAAGTTTATATGCCAACTAGCTCTGCAGATGACGAAGAAATTGAAGAAATGTATGATGAAATAAAAGAAATTATTCAGATTGTGAAGGGAGACGAAAATTTAATAGTCATGGGTGACTGGAATTCGAGTGTAGGAAAAGGGAGAGAAGGAAACATAGTAGGTGAATATGGATTGGGGGACAGAAATGAAAGAGGAAGCCGCCTGGTAGAATTTTGCACAGAGCACAACATAATCATAACTAACACTTGGTTTAAGAATCATGAAAGAAGGTTGTATACATGGAAGAACCCTGGAGATACTAAAAGGTATCAGATAGATTATATAATGGTAAGACAGAGATTTAGGAACAAGGTTTTAAATTGTAAGACATTTCCAGGAGCAGATGTGGACTCTGACCACAATCTATTGGTTATGAACTGTAGATTAAAACTGAAGAAACTGCAAAAAGGTGGGAATTTAAGGAGATGGGACCTGGATAAACTGAAAGAACCAGAGGTTGTACAGAGATTCAGGGAGAGCATAAGGGAGCAATTGACAGGAATGGGGGAAATAAATACAGTAGAAGAAGAATGGGTAGCTTTGAGGGACGAAGTAGTGAAGGCAGCAGAGGATCAAGTAGGTAGAAAGACGAGGGCTAGTAGAAATCCTTGGGTAACAAAAGAAATATTGAATTTAATTGATGAAAGGAGAAAATATAAAAATGCAGTAAGTGAAACAGGCAAAAAGGAATACAAACGTCTCAAAAATGAGATCGACAGGAAGTGCAGAATGGCTAAGCAGGGATGGCTAGAGGACAAATGTAAGGATGTAGAGGCCAATCTCACTAGGGGTAAGATAGATACCGCCTACAGGAAAATTAAAGAGACCTTTGGAGATAAGAGAACGACTTGTATGAATATCAAGAGCTCAGATGGAAACCCAGTTGTAAGCAAAGAAGGGAAAGCAGAAAGGTGGAAGGAGTATATAGAGGGTCTATACAAGGGTGATGTACTTGAGGACAATATTATGGGAATGGAATAGGATGTAGATGAAGATGAAATGGGAGATACGATACTGCGTGAAGAGTTTGACAGAGCACTGAAAGACCTGAGTCGAAACAAGGCCCCCGGAGTAGACAATATTCCATTGGAACTACTGACGGCCGTGGGAGAGCCAGTCCTGACAAAACTCTACCATCTGGTGAGCTAGATGTATGAAACAGGCGAAATACCCTCAGACTTCAAGAAGAATATAATAATTCCAATCCCAAAGAATGCAGGTGTTGACAGATGTGAAAATTACCGAACTATCAGCTTAATAAGTCACAGCTGCAAAATACTAACACGAATTCTTTACAGACGAATGGAAAAACTAGTAGAAGCCAACCTCGGGGAAGATCAGTTTGGATTCCGTAGAAACACTGGAACACGTGAGGCAATACTGACCTTACGACTTATCTTAGAAGAAAGATTAAGGAAAGGCAAACCTACGTTTCTAGCATTTGTAGACTTAGAGAAAGCTTTTGACAATGTTGACTGGAATACTCTCTTTCAAATTCTGAAGGTGGCAGGGGTAAAATACAGGGAGCAAAAGGCTATTTACAATTTGTACAGAAACCAGATGGCAGTTATAGGAGTCGAGGGACATGAAAGGGAAGCAGTGGTTGGGAAGGGAGTAAGACAGGGTTGTAACCTCTCCCCGATGTTGTTCAATCTGTATATTGAGCAAGCAGTAAAGGAAACAAAAGAAAAATTCGGGGTAGGTATTAAAATTCATGGAGAAGAAATAAAAACTTTGAGGTTCGCCGATGACATTGTAATTCTGTCAGAGACAGCAAAGGACTTGGAAGAGCAGTTGAATGGAATGGACAGTGTCTTGAAAGGAGGATATAAGATGAACATCAACAAAAGCAAAACAAGGATAATGGAATGTAGTCTAATTAAGTCGGGTGATGCTGAGGGAATTAGATTAGGAAATGAGGCACTTAAAGTAGTAAAGGAGTTTTGCTATTTGGGGAGCAAAATAACTGATGATGGTCGAAGTAGAGAGGATATAAAATGTAGGCTGGCAATGGCAAGGAAAGCATTTCTGAAGAAGAGAAATTTGTTAACATCCAGTATTGATTGAAGTGTCAGGAAGTCATTTCTGAAAGTATTCGTATGGAGTGTAGCCATGTATGGAAGTGAAACATGGACGATAAATAGTTTGGACAAGAAGAGAATAGAAGCTTTCGAAATGTGGTGCTACAGAAGAATGCTGAAGATTAGATGGGTAGATCACATAACTAATGAGGAAGTATTGAATAGGATTGGGGAGAAGAGAAGTTTGTGGCACAACTTGACCAGAAGAAGGGATCGGTTGGTAGGACATGTTCTGAGGCATCAAGGGATCACCAATTTAGTATTGGAGGGCAGCGTGGAGGGTAAAAATCGTAGAGGGAGACCAAGAGATGAATACACTAAGCAGATTCAGAAGGATGTAGGTTGCAGTAGGTACTGGGAGATGAAAAAGCTTGCACAGGATAGAGTAGCATGGAGAGCTGCATCAAACCAGTCTCAGGACTGAAGACAACAACAACAACAGGTCTCCAAATCCCAATAACGACGCGAACCAACTAAGAGACAATGGGCAATGACTCATACCGCTGGCAGCCACAAAAGGTACTTCAGAGACTGACGACGCAGCTGCCGTAGCTAGTAATTACGTAAAAATGGAAGACATTAGGGACACCTTACTCCAGGAACACGACGTAAAACATAACATTACATATCCTGTGATTCACATTACAGTAAATGACGTAAAATTTACGGCAGTACTTGACTCTGGCAGTACCATTTCCGTAATTAGTGAAACAGCCTTTAGCAAATGCAACAAATCGAACGATTGCCCCGCACTTCCGTTACGTAGGATTAAATTACAAGGTGCAATCTTTGGAAAAAGTGTAGATGTACGCCAGCAAACCAACTTAGAATTCTTTTGTCAAAACCATTGCTTCTCTATGAACTTTCTTATTGTTCCATTATTGTCGACGGAAATTATATTGCGAGTAGACATTTTGAATGAATACAAAGCAATCTTATAATTTCACGATGCTGAAATAAGTTTAGAGAAAGAAGGTAAGTCAGTAGCTTTGAAATATGAAGATTGGCTCTCAAACCATGACGAAGAAATTAATCGGCTTTACCTCCTGTTAGACAACAGTTCGGAATTTTTGACGGAACTTGACACTAACAATCACTCTGCAAGTACTGACAGGGATGATATCGACGGCGCATTTGATACTAATGAGTTAATTCAGAATAAAATTCAAACAATTGAGAATTGTAATGAAACTGATAGGCAGGACCGTTTTGAGATTTTACAAGCACATTCCACAGTTTTTACTCACAAGACAGGAACAATCAAGAGATTTCAATACCAATTTCGTGTTCGTGAGCATACTAAATTTTGTGTTAGACCATACGTAATTCCGGCACATTATAGGGACCATGTTAGAACAGAAATACAATCTATGCTTGACGAGGGCATTATTGAGCCTGCAGTAAGCTCATACAACAATCCATTAGATGTTGTTGAGAAGAAAAATGGATCGATCAGGCTTGTCTTAGATTCGAGACAAATCAATACTATCATCATTCCTGAAACAGACAGGCCGCAAATGTTGGAAGAACTTCTTCAAAATTTTAACGGTGTAAAAGTGTTGTCTTCTATTGATCTCAGATCCAGCTTTTAATAGATCGAACTTCATCCAGAATGTAGAAAGTACACAGTTTTCCCTTGTTTCGGCGTTTGTTATCAATTTCGGAAACTTCATTTTGGTTTGAACTTTTCTTTGGCAGCGTTTATTCGCGGGCTAAATTCCATATTACCTGAGTTCTTAAAACGTCACATCACCTTATATGTGGACGATATTCTGATAGCAGAAGCCTCATTGGAACAACATAATCGCATCCTCAACAGCGTGTTACATATTTTTGCAGAATCTGGAATTACAGTTAACTTGGAAAAGTCTGAGTTCGGTAGGACAAAGGTGAAGTTTTTGGGACATTATTTCTGCTGAAGGGATTCAGCCAGATCCTGAAAAGTTAGAAGCAATCAGTGCCATTCCACTTCCATCCCCAAAAAAGGAGTCCAAAGTTTTCTAGGTCTCGTAAATTTTTACCGTCGTTTTCTGAATATGCAAATTCTAGTTACACCAAAACTTTGTTCTCTCACTGGAAAAAATACTATTTGGAACTGGGACGAACAAGTACAGTTGGAATTCAATTCTTTGAAAGAATCGCTACTTAACGCGCCAATACTAGCTCATCCAGACCTGCCACAAGATTTCTGCCTTAGCAAGGATTCTTCTAAAGTCGGTCTTGGTGCCCATTTATTTCAAGAAACCACAGAAAATGACACTACTGTTAAGAAAACTATTGATTTTGCTAGTCGAGTGCTAACAAAATCTAAAAAATAAATTATTCCGTTACTGAATTAGAAGCTTTAGCTATCGTTTGGGCATTTAACAAATTCCGTTTCTTTCTTTCTGGTAAGCACGTAAAAGTATACAGTGATCATCGTGCGTTACTACTTGTTATGTCTTCAAAATTAAATCATGACAGGTTAAAACGTTGGGCATTGTTTCTGCAAGAATTACACTTCACAATAGTCTACGTTCCCGGCAAGGAGAACATTGTTGCGGATGCTGTGACATTACAGCCTTTATCACTGCGATTTTTAACATGTAAAAGTTTTTCTTCTGTATTTGCGTCAGTATGTGCGAACTTCTAACATATACCAATGAATGTTGTAACCAGATATCTTTGCCGCGCTCCTGAAAAGCGCAGAATATCACGATAGCTATAAACTGTTATACGCTGCTATCGATCAGTAAAAAAAAAACAAAAAACGATGCACTTATGTTTCAAAATAACAATTGCCAGTTTTTACTTCTGCAGGGAGCCGCGCCGCTGTCTGGCTCTTCTGTGAATGTGTTGCGAGTCGGACGCAAAAGTATTGTGCTCCATACTGACATAATCATTTTATTGTAAAGTTAAGAGTTTAAGTGATTAAAAATATATGTAGCCACAAACAAGCGAGAATGTATATCGTAAAAAAATTCGCTCCACCGCCACAATGGGTGGCCATGTTAATGTAAGTTTCCGTTTCATATTATAATACTTGAAGCCTTGAAGTTTATTTAATTTCAAAGAAAATCTCTCAACCTTATTTTCATTAATTATACTTATGATAATCCTTCCTGTTTAAAAGATTTATGCAGCTTATGATCCAGCGTGTGTTCTGTCGGAACAGGAGGCTGTCGTGACGACATCGCTATAGTATTTCTTCCAAGTTCTTTCAGTTCCGTTTATATGTTCGTACAAATCCAATCAGTTGGTCCCTTAGGTTTCTTTCATGTAACTTCTGTCTGTTTTCTCCGCGCGATCTTCCTCCGAAAAAAAAAAAAAATTCTGTTCATTTTTTAGTAATTTTCGATATCGCGAATGAGAAAAGACAGCCGCCTCCTGCTCCGAACGGAACACCACGACTTTTCTAACGTCGGAGAGTACCGCACGAATTTTCCGCTAAAAGGTAATAGAATTTCTTAAAGCTGGATCAATTACACATGTTGCTGCTGTTCTCCGACAAATCTGGTGTGATTAATAGTAATTTATTCTGTCACGACAAAAAGAACCAATTTTATTTTTACCAAAGCAACAAAGCTTTCAATTAAATTACTAAGAAAAAAAAAATCATACCAGATCTGGCGCCCGAACAGGGACATGACTAAAATATTGAAAGTGTCACGGTACTAATATATAACTGTCTTATTTCATGTATCGCTCTTTGGAACCCAATGCTGCATAAAATTACGGATGAGCAATAAATATACGCAATCTTGAAGGACGCGGTATTTACACAAATATCTTGGGATTTAATAAGACGCAGATTTGCAGTTTTGAAGACAACGCCGAGTGAGTACCAAACTTTCGTTTGCCATAGTTCTATCTAAAGAGTAGCTCATTGACCTCCAAATTCGACCTCACTCTATCCTTTCTGTAGCTTAACGTAAAAAACCATTTTTTTTTCTATGTAAATATTTGAACATTTTCTGTAACCTTTTGCTTGGCCTATTTGTTTTATACTGTAGTTAGTATTCTCGTGTAAGTTCAAGATGGATGCCATTTCAGTCTTTTCTGTGTAACAGCGTTGGCAATCAATTGTTTCAACGGCGTTGACTCCATCTTGTCTTTTTGCTACAGACGTGTGTCAGTTATTACCCACGTAACATTAGACATTTGACGAACGTGCCGCGACTTTAACTTGCGCGGCAAGAATAATTGACAATCAGAATTTCAGTTGGCAGTACCCATTTTAAGTTGGCAATAGTTGAATTTCATTATGGCGGACGGACAATCGAGCGCGAACTCTGCAGACGAAAGCGACGGCACTGTTAACAAACATTACCGACTCCGCTCACGCGGAACGACGGCCAGGACAGACGACAGACAAGAGGTAGCTAACGTGGACGACACTCAGCAGGAAACACCCACCTCCCCGATAACGGTATCAGTTGACATTGTCAAAATGTTACAGGAATTGATACTAGACAGACAGGAGAGGGAACAGCGCGAACGTGATCGCGAACAACGTGAGAAAGACAGAGACAAGTTTTTATCAGAGCTGAAAACGGATATGACAACACAAATTGACTCAGTTAGGAATGACGTAAATACCATCATTGATGCGAAAGTAGGTACCCTCACTACGCAAGTAGGCTCTCTCACAGCACAGATAGATTCGGTTAAGGGTGACGTCACGGCACAGATAGATTCGGTTAAGGGTGACGTCACGGCACAGATAGATTCGGTTAAGGGTGACGTCACGGCACAGATAGATTCGGTTAAGGGTGATGTCACGGAGCAAGTAACCACTTTGACAACCCAGATAAGCACTCTGAATAAGAAAATTGATAACATTGGTCAGAATCTCACAACTCAAATCGAAGCGTGTCGCAAAGAAACCGATTCGGTAAAACTTGCGTATAAAACAGTTGCACGACAGGTAGACGAGTTAGCGACAGCGGTAGCCACTGTAGAATCAAAAGTAAGTGCAATGGCGAATGACATTTCGGACCGAACTATTGACGAAAGAGTTAACAGTAGTGTTGCTTCGCACACTAAAGCACTTACCGAACATTACAAAGAATGGATTGATGTACAAGAGAAGCTAGTTGAGGAGAAGGTTACACGTGACTTGAAAGATGTTGTTAAATCCGCAACCTTAGACATATTATCTGCACCCGGCAGTTCAGGAGACACTGTTTGTACTGAACTAGGCCAAATTAGACGAGTGTTTACCCGGGATTTGCCGGAATGGCGGAAGCAAGTAACAGATGAGATATCCGACCTGAAACAGCAAATTCAAACACTACAGTATGATAACCAGAGTGACGGGAAACACTCACTACCTTCTGAGCCAGATGAACATCAATACCAGACAACACAACAACACAACACACCACAGTACATTCCGCGACTGAAAAATGAATTTAACGATTCACACAACAACACTGAACAATTGACACTCACAACCCTCATGAAAGAGGAGAGTGTATTGAAACACAGAGTTTTTCAACCATTCCAACCGGAAAAGCGAAATATTCATCCAGTCGTTTTCCTAAAGAACTTTTCAGGAGTCTTTCCAGCTGCCTGGAATGACAAACAGAGAATACAATTCATTACCGGATATATACAAGGAGAAAGTGCTATATGGGGAACCGAGATGGTTGATAAGTGCAAAACATTTAGCGAGTTTGAGAAAAACTTTTTAAGCAAATTTTGGAGCGCAGGTATTCAGCAACGCCTACGCAAAGAGGTCTACAACGCCGAACCTTTCCATTCGAACAGTGGCGGACTTCGCCGGTACTTTGAAAAGTACTTGAGAAAGATACAATATTGGGACACTCCCATAACAACAAAAGATGTTATTATGATTCTTAAGTCAAAACTACCCATTTCCATACGCGAAAAATTAGTGAACGTGTCAGAGGAAGATCAGGACGCATTTTTATCCGTCCTTGATTAGCTCGATCTTATACACAAAGACGCGCGTGCGAATGCTAACCGTAAGAACAACAACGCAGGCACGTATTCGAATGGAAACGGTAGTAATGGAAATGGTTCACACGAAACACAATACGGAAACAAACAGTACAATAACCGCAATAGAGGCCGAAACAATGGTTACCGTAATGGTAAACACAAAAACAAGCATTACGGCAACCAACGGTACAATCCAATATACAACACGCAACAACAGTATTACGGGAATGCCCCATACCAATCAAACAATAACGGTAGTAACTTCTACGAGAATGGGAACAAATAAAAGGGTAAACGTTGCAACAATCAAAATTGCGGAGGTCAGCTACCTCCACCACAACCCTATGGGCAGCCACAACACCAGCAACAACAGCAATACACGCCTCAGCAACAACCATTCATGGAACAACAACAGTACACGCCACCACAACAGGACTTTAGATACAATAACAATAAACCAAGGAAACAATACAATCCACCGGTATATTTTACGCAGGCAAGTAATGGACCGATTTTTCAGCCTGGTAATCAAGTGCATTACCAACAAGGGTTTGATACAAATCAACAAACACAATGGGTAAAAAACCAGCGAGAATGGTCAAGTGATGTGACAGAAGAATCAAATCAGTCGCATCACAAGAAAGCGGAAAACTAAAGGCAGCACCTTTTCGCCTCCGTGGGGATGCTGCGGATTAATGTCGAGTCATCGGGAAAGAAATGAATGGTTAGATCCCATACCTAAAATTGTAGAACCAGAATTAGATTTAGATGCAAAACTTAGGCAAGCATTGGTATCCTTAGCTGTACAGGCGAATCTACGCAAGAAGTCTTATGACAATAAAGTATCTAAGGCTCTTACATATGATATTAATGAAAAGGTGCTTTTACGGACACATTTTAAGCCATCGAAGTTGTTGAAAAGAAATCGGAAATGGAGGCTATTGTACGACGGACCATTTGTAGTAATTAGAAAACCACATACAGGATGTTATCTAATAGCGGATCCTGCATCTGGCAGAATTAAAGGATTGTATCACCACCAGGATCTCAAGAAGTATAACGAGGCAAAGTAACAAGCAAAGGAACATTAGCCTAAGGTTTAACCTGTGAAACACTTCGGTATTCAAACACACCAATACGAGTACTCACACTTTAGCGAAAAAAACTATGGAAGTAATTGAAGATTTGATTTATTATGGCGTACGAAAAAGAAAGCACATTCCATTTGAGAGGACAGATTCTCAGTTAGTTTTAAGTTAGTCATAGGTGTAAGCAGTCCAAGTTGGCTGTTGGCATTGAGGAATGCCGTTATTGGTGAAAGGAGATACGGAAGGAAGTAGCAGATTGCCACCTTCCAACTCCAATGAATATATATGTATGTGAAATGTTAGGTTAAGCAATTTCTTTTTCAGCCCTCAAGATGGAATGTTAGTCTTTAAGTGTACAGAGTACAGCCTATTGCGTGTAAACTGTGCGTTATTGTAACACCGCCATGAACTATACCTTTTGTTAGCGCGATCTTTAGAATTAAACAGATTTGTGTAGCCAAGTGTTTGAACTGTCAAAAGCAGTAAATAACAGAGAGAGAGAGAATCACGTAGTATTTGATAGTTTTCAGGAGATTCAATCTCAGATTCAAAGTATCATCTACGAACAGTAAGCCTCATAAAGATTTAATAGCTAAGCAACAAAGCATTTCCTTTATTCTGTTTTACAACAGCTGTTAGGTCATGTAGTCGCGAGTGCCACTACATGGAAACATATACGTCGTACTGACAAGCCTGAAGTATTCCTGATGGTAAACGTATCTTCTTTAAACATGTAAGATGCACTAAAGTAATTAGCTATTTCACAGCCAAGCCCGACAATCGCCCAGAAGGAAGCGTGATAAACTAGAAAGCTGTCACCAGATATGACTCACATTATAATATAATAAAACTAAGATCTGATATTAGATTAAAGAATAGCCACTTGAAGGCACACGTGACGCATGTCATGCATCTAAGATCACAAAAATATCCTAGTGTAGTTGTGCTAGAATTTGTATATGTATACAGTGTATTTATGTTCATATTTGATCCTCTCCTCTTCCACTTCCCCATCCTATCCCATTAAAAAAAAAATTGAGGATTAGAATTTGACAGGCTCGTCTGAGTGCTCTTTAGACGGTTGAAGTGGAAACGAAATTTGTGGGAGAGATCCGTTAGCGAAAGTTTTGTTCTAATCGCGTATCGCGAGTAGCAATGTTGAGAGATTATAATACATTCCGCGAGTAGTACTTGCAGCCAGTAACTTTATGAAGCATGAATCTTCCGGAGAGAAATGCATGAGTATGCTCGACCAGTAGAGACAGAATTTGTTCTATCTGTGCTCTACATAAACAGTGACACTAAATTTTGAAGAGAAACGAAATAACAAGCTGCTTAAAAGATTTGTTTTTAAAAAAAATTTTTTTACCTTTGTAAAAGGGAGAGAGAATAACCGAAATAATCGTGCCTTGATGCACACGTAGTGGTATTCAATACGCTAATCCGGCGTGGCGTGACTGAAAAGGTTAACAGAATTTTGTGACTGTAAGCAAACTTAAGAAAAGTATGTGTGTATGTATGTAATTTATGGACATTGTTTAATCTTGTAATGTATTTACCTGTGAGTAACTTGAACTGTGAACTTTGAAATCACAATGTGAGATGGGAGATGTGAATTTGCAGACACTAAGACGTTCTAAACAAAATGCGAGTGATAAAGTGTACAAAATACGTGTGCAGTGACATGTGTACACGCAAGTGCAGGTAGTGACAGCGATCACAGCAAAGCATTTTGCAAACTATATGTAAAACGTTGGCTTCACTTACCTGTGTGTAAGCAGCATGGCAGGTCGCAGGGACTGTCGTGTGAAATCCTCGATACAGACGATGGTATTTTCTACCCAAGTTTTCGATACGCCGATCGACGATGGAGGAAGGACACTAGACGTGTGTTTTCCGCGTGTTCTCATTTTAGCAGAGCGCGAGTGACACACGTTAAACTTCATACGAGCATACACGAGCGCGTGTTGCACTGGACTAGTAACAGGCAACAGCGCGGAGCTGCTTGCAGTTGGACTCAACAATTAACATTTGAAACACAACCGACGCACGCGCTGTGGAGGCGTGTCATTGACCTTACAATGTTTTCCGTCTCACAACTACGCAAGAGACATTGCTAAAGCTATCACAGTGAAACTTAATTATGAACTTTATTTATTCTGTAAAAAGAGAAGTCTTAGCTTCAAATTAATTTCCATTTAATCAGTCACGTCGGATATTTTGCGATAGATAGTTAAATAACGACAAGGCATTACTGAGCACTGAAACGTTAACTGGAGGGGAAGGTTATCAATCCTGTCCAGAATCCTATAAAACCTTTACCTGTAAGTCTACATTATAGCATGAACCTAACACAGGTTTCTTTCTGTTTATTTGCATGTAAACGACATGACGCTTGATGCGAGACACTAGAGAGGCAACACGAGCGAACACAAAAAGGACGCTACCCAGGGTCGTGACCTCTCGGACGACGCCGCTCACCGAACGAGAATAGACGTTGCAGACTCCGGTTAAGTGAGCGTGTGACAAATAAAAGTGTACAGTGTAGTGTCAAGTGAAACGTCCTGATTAACAACGACATTCTAAAAGAATCTAATGAAACGGATAAAAAAAACATTACGAGACCAAACAGGTCACAGACAATTTTAGAGGACTGTTTAAGTAATTATTTCAATGTATCTGTGTATGTTTGTCTACTGACATGTTTTGTTTTCTATATAGAGTATTATTCATTTATCTTTGTGTGTGTTAGACTTAAGATTGTTTTTTGTCATATTTTGTTTCACAGTAACAGCAATTAAGATGACAGTGCAAGGACACCTTACAATGAGCTGAGAGAAGTGCCAAAGTGCACAAAAGACACTGAAAGACATTTGTTTTCATAACTGTACTGGAAGCATAAAATAACTAGATGACAAACTCATTCCAATTTTATGTTAGAACTAAAGTAAACAGATGATAAAACCCAGTAATGTCTTGAAACTACATGTGAGTCCTGATGATCCTTCCGGAATCATCATGCCTCCCATGGGAGGCATTGTGACATTACAGCCTTTATCACTGCGATTTTTAACATGTAAAAGTTTTTCTTCTGTATTTGCGTCAGTATGTGCGAACTTCTAACATATACCAATGAATGTTGTAACCAGATATCTTTGCCGCGCTCCTGAAAAGCGCAGAATATCACGATAGCTATAAACTGTTATACGCTGCTATCGATCAGTAAAAAAAAAAAAAAAAAAAACGATGCACTTATGTTTCAAAATAACAATTGCCAGTTTTTACTTCTGCAGGGAGCCGCGCCGCTGTCTAGCTCTTCTGTGAATGTGTTGCGAGTCGGACGCAAAAGTATTGTGCTCCATACTGACATAATCATTTTATTGTAAAGTTAAGAGTTTAAGTGATTAAAAATATATGTAGCCACAAACAAGCGAGAATGTATATCGTAAAAAAATTCGCTCCACCGCCACAATGGGTGGCCATGTTAATGTAAGTTTCCGTTTCATATTATAATACTTGAAGCCTTGAAGTTTATTTAATTTCAAAGAAAATCTCTCAACCTTATTTTCATTAATTACACTTATGATAATCCTTCCTGTTTAAAAGATTTATGCAGCTTATGATCCAGCGTGTGTTCTGTCGGAACAGGAGGCTGTCGTGACGACATCGCTATAGTATTTCTTCCAAGTTCTTTCAGTTCCGTTTATATGTTCGTACAAATCCAATCAGTTGGTCCCTTAGGTTTCTTTCATGTAACTTCTGTCTGTTTTCTCCGCGCGATCTTCCTCCGAAAAAAAAAAAAATTTCTGTTCATTTTTAGTAATTTTCGATATCGCGAATGAGAAAAGACAGCCGCCTCCTGCTCCGAACAGAACACCACGACTTTTCTAACGTCGGAGAGTACCGCACGAATTTTCCGCTAAAAGGTAATAGAATTTCTTAAAGCTGGATCAATTACACATGTTGCTGCTGTTCTCCGACAAATCTGGTGTGATTAATAGTAATTTATTCTGTCACGACAAAAAGAACCAATTTTATTTTTACCAAAGCAACAAAGCTTTCAATTAAATTACTAAGAAAAAAAAAATCATACCAGATTTGCTAGTCGAGTGCTAACAAAATCTAAAAAAAAAAAATTATTCCGTTACTGAATTAGAAGCTTTAGCTTTCGTTTGGGCATTTAACAAATTCCGTTACTTTCTTTCTGGTAAGCACGTAAAAGTATACAGTGATCATCGTGCGTTACTATTTCTTATGTCTTCAAAATTAAATCATGACAGGTTAAAACGTTGGGCATTGTTTCTGCAAGAATTACACTTCACAATAGTCTACGTTCCCGGCAAGGAGAACATTGTTGCGGATGCACTGCCACGCGCACCAGCTGGGCTTGAGAAAAGTAACACAGAAGGCAACCTCGAGAAAAATTTCAGTATTCTTTACATTCAGAAGGTCGCCTTTGAAAACTTCATCACCACATTTTTAAAGGACATTGCTCATGAACAAGATAAAGATCCGATTTGGAAAGACATCAAAAGTAAATGGCATGAAAAGACACACTCAGATTTGCCATTATTATCTTCTTAGAAACAACATACCCTTCAAACGCTGCACTGTTGATGACAAGCTATGGGTACTTTGCATTCCAGACGATTTTGTTAATAAGCTCATTTGGCACATTCATTTCAGCTACGCACATTTTGGTCCACGAAAATGTTATCATATTCTTCGAACGACTTGTTATTTTAACAATATGGAAAAGAGAATTCGAAGAATCTTGTCTATTTGTAAACTTTGTCAAAAGGCGAAACCATCTACTATGTCACATCGTGCTCCATTGTTTCCTATCATTCCTTCTAAATTAAAAGAATTTGCTGCTGTTGATTTCTTGGGACCCCTTGTCAGAACATCGAATGGATTTTCGTACGTTCTAGTCGCTGTTGAACTTACTTCAAAATTTGTTTCTTTCAGTCCGTTACGTAAAGCCACTGGACGGTCTGTATCCAACGCCTTTGTTAAAAATTTCTTACGGGAAGTTAGCCACGTTGCTAAAGTCATTTCAGATAACGGACCGCAATTCAGCTCTGCTGTTTGGTCACGCACGCTTCGGAATCATAAAATCAAACCTGTTTTTATTTCATTGTACTCACCACATTGTAACCCGTCTGAACGGATTATGAAAGAAATCAATAAGCTTTGCAGACTTTATTGTCACAGAAAGCATCAGCATTGGGACAGATATTTACACTTATTTCAAAATGTGCTGAATGAAATGCCTCATGACTGCACTGCTTTACAACCTACTCTTGTAGTGAAGAATGAAGAACCACCGAACAGAATCAGAGAGCTTGTACCTTTCCCGAATACACGTAAACTTCAACACAAGGACATAATTGATTTGGCTACCAAAAATATGAAATCTGCAACAGACAAAAGGAGATAACTACACGGTAAAGCAAATGCAAAGAAATTATACATTGGTCAGAAAGTTCTCATTAAAGCTCATTCATTATCACATAAGAAGAAACACTTGAGTCACAAATTCTTTCTAGTTTACAATGGATCTTACAGAATCCGACGTATACCACATGATAATTGCGTTGAAGTTGAAACTCTGCGTACTAGGAAGAGTATAGGATGGCACCACATTTCACATGTAAAACCGTTTATTGAAAGATAATCTGCTTTTTGACAGCTACACCATTTTATCACGACGCTACTAATGAGTGACAATTTACAATGTTGCTTTTGTGGTGTTTCTGTTTTATGTCTGCACAGTTTTATGTATTATTCTGGAAAGTAAAACATGTTTTAGTAGTAACTTTTGTGGTATAGCTACAATGAGACAGCCTTTTCCATAGCACAACAATACGTTACATTATAGTACTTTCTTGATCACAGTAAGGTATGTAATAACTACGATATCTATATGCAAGGCATTTCACTTTCGTTTATGATGAAATAAGTACTTTGACTTCAGCAGAACTTTGCTTACAGAGGACGATAACTACGACACTTCCACAGAATTATCTTACAGCAGGATGTACATTTAGCGCTACAGGACACTCATTTTAGTGATTAATTTTGTACTTAAACGATTTATATTTCAAGATTTATCAATTACAATGAAAGTTTTCCGTGATACATTTCATTCGATTCCTGTAATCTGTAACACCTGAGGGTATAATTACATTAATCCTCAGGGGAGTACACGTTTACTTGGTGTACCATGTGATTGGCAAGCACAAGAAGCCCTAGCTAATATGGTATTTGCTTTTACAACTTTACACATCGGTATCATATTTCTCTAACACACAAATTACACAGCTATCTGTTCATTTAATTGAGAGATAAACATTTTTTTTACTACATCAGTTACACATATTTACGCAATTACACAGTTGGGTAACTTCGCACTTATGAAATTGTATTTTGTCTGTACTTTGTGAACTGTTCATATATTTTTGGAACCATTGTGATACTATGAGAGCTTTGAATGATGTATTTGGCAAGGGAGCATAATTTTTAAAGTACGTTTGAGGTAGATGACACTATTGAAATGAGCAGAGAACTATTTTTAGGTTTTGACATTATTGCAGAAAGCTACGCCTTTTTTTGAGATTTGGCTGAGGTTTTATGATGTTATGATGACGATGTGTATTACGCTGTTGCGGTATGTTTATGATCAATAAGCTGATGCTGTATGAGGAATTTGATTATGCTACGTATTTGTTATGATGAAATATTGAAGAAGTGTCGACGAATATGTATATGTGTAAGAACCTAATGGGGCTGGCAATCGGATTGGACTGCTACGGAGATGTTACATTCCATTTTGTCCTTCTCAAATGCTGTAATAATGACATGTCTGGTGCCAAGAAGAACGACAACACAGCTTCATTAATCAACAACCTATATTCATCACAAAAACACAAAGTAAGGAGACAGCCACTGCCTTCGTCGTACAGAGTTAATAATGGCTAATCTCAGCACAGGCCCTTTCGTTATTCATTATCGTCACACGCAATTTCAATCATTGTAATCCAACACTACAATCCAACACTGCAATCCAACACTGCAATCCAAATGACGCCGGCGCGGTAGACGCGTAATGACAAATATCGGCACAAAAATATCACTGAATCACACTAGTAATTATACTTTTTCACTTTCCCGAATATTCCTAACACAAAGGGGTTAAACCACGGCGATGGCCACTCCCTTTGTCGGTACGGCCTTGCATTACGGCCACCGGCCGCGCCACGGCCCGGCCCGCAGCCTGGGTCCCACTCTACTGTCTCAACACTCGCTCTCGCTCTCGCAACCCGACACACACTATCGATTGTTTGTCCTGTCGACCTGTGCTGTCGCAAAACTTATAGTAAGGGCCTACGGACCCCTTACATCCCCGCCCTCGAAAACTTCTTTGAAGCCACAGGCGTAAAAGAATCGGCTAGGGAATTAGACATCACTACATATGAACAAAACACACAGTGCAAATAAGTAATGAAATTACAATCACCAAGAAAATCCTTGACTCCGGTAGTGGGCTGCCTCTACAATAATATTCTACAAAAAGTTATTAAATCTCAAAAATATGGCATTGTCCAAATAACACACAACATCAATCCTACTTACTTAACATAGCATGGTAAATATTTTTTTATAAACTTATCTTACCAAAAATTTCCAAAAACTCTTCACTTTCAAAGGTTTGTACGAGTCATTAACTACATATCTGTTATACCTTGCTATAGCAAAGACAAGAAAAGAAACTAGTTGAATGCCAGCTACCCCTTTGGTATGCCGTCCTTTCAGCAGGGTTCGTGCCATCCATACTACTACCACACTAACTTATAACTCCCTTCCCAACGCATATAAAAGTTAAGGAAGAAATAATCACAACTTATTTAAATCTTTAACACAAGCAAATTGAAATTGAGACAAAATATGACATTTATACATTGAATGCCAGCTACCCCTTTGGTATGCCGTCCTTTCAGCGGGGTTTGTGCCGTCCATACTACTATCACTCTAATTTATAACTCACTCGTTACAGATTCCATAAATTTAAATGCTACATTGTATCGCTAAGCATGTCTTACACAATTATTTGCAGCACTACAACTAATGTGGTCAACCAACGAAAAATTTTCAACTACTGACCATTTTATTTTGCCAAACATTACTTCAATATGTGAATTGTTATCAAGAAAGCTTAGATGAGAGGTACAATATTTCCTGTTATACTCACATTAATTCAAAATTGCTATATGCATATTTATTATTCATTACTCAGTGCCAGAATCCTGCTTCTAAAGCTTGACCTACGTATAACCATAATTGACTCTGATAGCTAATTGGATACATGAATTACTAATTATTCATTAGTTACACTTTATTTTATCAGCATACTTCAGATAAACATGTATACCTACAAATGACTTGCAAACAGATGTTGCTCATGTGCTAAATGACATACTTCAATATTTCAAACATCTCATACTCCATACTCTTCATTACACATAACTTAACACCAACTTCACTGCAAATACATATATATCTTCAACCTATATCAATCCTCCATATACTTCAACACTTCAAACTTCTCATACTCAATATACATCATTACACATAACTCCCTCAACTTAACAGCAACTTCAACTGCATATATATCTTCAACCTACATCAACTCTCCATATTCGCTGCAATAACCACATAAAAATACTACTTCAGGCTCCTTAGCCTCTCCATTCATCATATTTCACGTCATTTATCCGAACAACTATCTCCTTGTGTATTTGTTTCTTTATATGTTCATCTTCTTACAAGCTGATACATTACTTCAATTTTCTTACAACAGTTTGACCTTTTCATGCCTCATAAAACAACTCTATAAGATTACCCAAATTCTTGTTTAACCAATTAGCTTACCACGACATTATGTAAACATTCGATTTCTGATATGGTTCTCATTTTATTCCTTCTGGCATTATTAATTTTGGTTGTTTACTCACAGTAAACTGAGCTTTTTTTAAGTTATTGATTCTCTGACATCTCACACTCTACATCAACAGCAACTACTACAAATTTACTACATGGTTCCTGACTGAATTACTTGGATGACCACTACCAATCCTAACTACTACACTAATTTTCTTAACCTAAGAATAGAGAAAGATGGTAGAGGAGTGAAACTTGAAATTAGAAGTAAAGTCTCACCCAGCTGGGAGTGTACCAGTCGCCACTTGGTATACCAGCAAAAGAGTTGCTAGCTCCCTACACCTTAACTACTACCACTTCACATATTAATTTTCACCTACACAGTTTATGTAAAATGTTTTAAATAAGATAAATCATACTATTCATAAAATCTATACATTTAAAACCCCCAAAAACAATAAGCATATCTGTATAATTATCATTTAGACAGCGCAGTATGCATAAATAAGTATGCTCAATTTCAGAGTACTTTTCGCAAACTTTTCGGAAATTACTGCAATTGGGCACTTTTCCTAACACGCAATTCAGTTTACAAACGTTTATTTACCGCGAAAACTGCACATTGCAATTTAATGTTATGTCAACCAGTCGTCTCCATTCACCAACCGACGTTACCACTAGTCGCGATGTTTTGATGTTTGAAGTGGGCGTGGCGCTGTACTGCCGCTGGAACCGCTTGAAGTCGCGCTGCTCGCTGTGGTTGGATGTCGTAGTTCTCCGTCGGCCACTCCGTGGCGCTGCAGGCGGGCGTAGTTTGTAGTTCGGCTGCTAGATGTCGGGACGGCGCTTGGTGTAGTGCGTCTGTGCTTGAACAACTCTTTGCACAGGTGGTTGGGATGAAGTGTGAAATCACCTCGCAGATTGAAGCTCTTTGGCGCAACTGCTACACGTGTCTGTGTCACGTCACTCAACAATTGCGTCGCTACACGAATTGTCGTCCACATAACAGTTCATGGGTCCACAAGAAGCTGTCTGATTTTCACTATTCAAAAAACAATTTCAGTCACAATATTACTATTAAACACTTCTGTAAAGCTTTCGTGACGAATTCTTAGTTCGTTTTGCTATAGTAATGTTCACACGTGTCTTTCTTTAATGTTCACTTTTCACAGTTTTTCGTGCGGATTTACGCGTTTGTACATTACAACACAGTTTATCGACACTGTTATTCTCATCTAATATGGCAGGAAAAAAAAAAGTTTATTCACAATCGTAAGATATTATTACTTCGTATTGTTCAAAAATGCACTGATTCTTGTTGCGATTTGAAAGTTTATGCTCTGTCCCGATTCAACATTGGAAAATATTTTCTTCGCGTTAAATAAGATAAAATTACCTACTGTTCTTTGCGATTCGTCCGAAAATTGTACTTGTCCTTTCACGGTAAGCCAGGGGTGTAACACCTCCAGTTTAATCTACTGATTTATCCCGCTCGATCGGGATCTGATAGCAGCCCAAATAGATAATAATTAATGTGACCGTGTACCTAATGGGGCTGGCAATCGGATTGGACTGCTACGGAGATGTTACATTCCATTTTGTCCTTCTCAAATGCTGTAATAATGACATGTCTGGTGCCAAGAAGAACGACAACACAGCTTCATTAATCAACAACCTATATTCATCACAAAAACACAAAGTAAGGAGACAGCCACTGCCTTCGTCGTACAGAGTTAATAATGGCTAATCTCAGCACAGGCCCTTTCGTTATTCATTATCGTCACACGCAATTTCAATCATTGTAATCCAACACTACAATCCAACACTGCAATCCAACACTGCAATCCAAATGACGCCGGCGCGGTAGACGCGTAATGACAAATATCGGCACAAAAATATCACTGAATCACACTAGTAATTATACTTTTTCACTTTCCCGAATATTCCTAACACAAAGGGGTTAAACCACGGCGATGGCCACTCCCTTTGTCGGTACGGCCTTGCATTACGGCCACCGGCCGCGCCACAGCCCGGCCCGCAGCCTGGGTCCCACTCTACTGTCTCAACACTCGCTCTCGCTCTCGCAACCCGACACACACTATCGATTGTTTGTCCTGTCGACCTGTGCTGTCGCAAAACTTATAGTAAGGGCCTATGGACCCCTTAAAAAAGCCTGTACTACTACAGATTTATCTGTACTGTTATGTTCTTTAATGATGTATTTTGTACCTTTGCAATGGTATTCTTATGTTATAAAATTGTAATAGACACCAGTTCGTCATATTATTAACTTGTAAGTTCCATTTCACTGCACACGTTTCTGTTGGTCATAGTATATGGACAATATGTGAGAAGTAGGGACTGTTAGTGTTTGCACGTGTGTTAATAATTCCGCAAGGGACTGGATAACAGCATTGCTGGTTCTAAGGACATTTCAAAAACTTTTTGTGAGTGCACAAGTGGTGGTTTATGGACTTGCTATATTCTCCGCAAAACTCTTCAATGGTGATTGTGCACCTGCACAGTCACAACAGATGGCTGCTGGCCATCTCTACAAGGACTACAGTTGGTCTGCATCTTTGATGACCCACCAATACCATTATTTCTACAAGGACTGCAGTGGGTCTGCACCTGTGGTGGCCCACCAATACCATAATCTCTACCAAGACTACAGTGGGTCTACTCTGTGATGACCTACCTACCAATATTCTTCAAAACTTCGAATGACTCTGCTGTGGGTTTGCTCTGTTGTGGCCCATTACCTGTCTGCACGTCGAGAATCAGCACTGTCTTTCCATTGGAAGGGCAACACTACTTCTTCAAGACTGCATGGAAATCCACTACTTCCATGTGCATTTTCTTTTACTGCAAGACTTTGAGAAAAACACTGCAATTTTACTGTGATGAATGATCAGGACTGTCTTTATGGACTGTGAGAAAATTTTAGCTTTTGATCAACATTGTATCAATAAGTGTGTGCATTTGATATCTTTGTTATTGTAATTATGAAAAATTTTATCACATCATTATTGGCCACTGCCCAAAACAATTTGTAAAATTTTTTGTGGGGAGCATGGTGTCTATGTAAGTAGGCTGTTTATGTTTTCTTATTGGCAACGTTACGTAGCGCTCTGTTAGAAAATCACTGGCAGTGCTGTGTGCAGTCTGTGGCTAGTTTGCATTTTTGTCTGCCATTGTAGTGTTGGACAGCTGGATGTGAACAGCGCGTAGCGTTGCGCAGTTGGAGGTGAGCCACCAGCAGTGGTGGATGTGGGGAGGGAAATGGCGGAATTTTGAAATTTGTAAGACTGGATGTCATGAACTGCTATATATATAATATGACTTTTGATGACTATTAAGGTAAATACATTGTTTGTTCTCTATTAAAATCTTTCATTTGCTAACTATGCCTATCAGTAGTTAGTGCCTTCTGTAGTTTGAATCTTTTATTTAGCTGGCAGTAGTGGCGCTCGCTGTATTGCAGTAGTTTGAGTAACGAAGATTTTTGGTGAGGTAAGTGATTTGTGAACGGTATAGGTTAATGTTAGTCAGGGTCATTCTTTGGTAGGGCTGACTCTCTAGCTCAGAAATACCCACTTATTTTCTTTCACCATATTCATTATAGCCTTCGATCAATGTAGCCACTTTGCAGTATGGAATTTCACTTTGTTCTTCATTTACACTTTATCTTTTTCCAATGAATGGAATAACTACAGGTTTTCTACTTATTCTCATAATTACATCACTGGACGAAAAATTTACCCATCGTTCATATTTATGCAAGAAGTCGGCACATATCAACATTTCCACACTGGGTCCATCCATAACTAGAAAATTCTGTTTTATGGCTACCCCACTTACAGCTATGGGTAATAGGACTCCTTGTTTAACTACTTTCTTAGTTTTTTCCAATAGCTACAATAATGTTTAGACCACTCACTTGCTTTACAACTATTTGTTTATTCTTCAGTAGAACTTTTATAAAATTCTGTGATACAGGACACACTTCTGAACTGGTATCAATTAGACAAAGAACCTTTTCTTCAAACACTGTCACTTCAATTATAGGTTCTCCAATATATTCTCTTCTGACTACAGACTCACATTCATGTAGTAAATCCTGCACTACTTCATTCCTATGAAAACCTACCCCTTCTGTGGGAAGTACACATACATTTACTGGATTCTCTCTCACTTCGTTAGTAGTGGCAGCCTTAACTATCCCGTCCACTATTAATAAATCAAAATATTTCTCTAGCTTCTCATGCTACTTCCACCGTCTCTGGTATGCCTCTCATCTGTTTTGCAGGTGGTGCTTCGCCCTCACCTCCTGATCTGAATCTTCGCTTTCTGTACTTAGTTCCTCACTAACATGGTTCCTATGATCTCTATTTTGAATTTTTATTTCACAAGATGCTACTTCATTTCCTAAATAAACAAACTATGTTACATTGTCACTCCCCTCTGCTCTACTGTTTTCTGTAATACCACCCCCATGTTGTTTATTTGGTGCCTTCATTACAAGGGGTGCCACTAGCTGGTTTGACTTACGTGGTTTCAGTCTGTAAACGCTTGCACCATTACAGACTGCTTTCAGTTTCCCTCCTGTATGCTGTCGTTGCATCTGACATTCCTGTTAGCATGCAGGCTGCGCCTATCCATTACATCATCAGACTGCAGCTGGCAGCAGTCAAAGTACCGAGCTCAGTCGTTGAACTGGCTCACAACAGCACCTCCTCTCCCTCGACCTCTACCTCTATAATTGTTCACTCGCTGCACGCCGATCCTGTTTACATTAACTTCAGCTCTGTTGCCATTGGGTCTAGCGGGAGGCCTATAATCTCTCCTAGCACTCTCTCCCTCTTTACAAAGGTTCTCAACTCTTTCCAAATAATGAACAAACCGGTCAGTTTCATCCCTGGGTGCAGAAATTATTTTGTTCCTTCAATAAAGCGGCTACTTGTTCTCAATTCCCATTATAATTTGCTCTCTTACCACTTTAGAATTCAAGTACGACAAAGTCATAACCAACTTTTGCACAAATCTTTTGACACTTTTCTTCTCAGGATCATACTTCTCCCATCTCCAGAATTTATTCAAACCCTCCATTTTTTTCTTTTTCCCCAATACTCACCGAAAAAAGCCTGTTTGAACTCAAATAATCGGTGATATCTATCTGAGGCTAAGTTTCACCAAATTCTCGATTCTCCCAACAAATTTGAAATAATGAATCCTACCTTTTATCATTCCAAGATTTAGGCGAAACATCATCAAAATCACTCAAAAATTCCTTTGGATGAACATTTTACTAGGATCGCTAAAATTGGTGATGCGTTACATAAGCAATTTCAGATGATTCTACTACACCATTAGTTACTACACAGCCACTATGTTTGTTAACATTTTGCTCTATTTGGGTTAGTCTACCCTCATGCTCACACAATTGCTCATTCACACTGGTACTAAATTGCTGGATATTAGATTATATGTAGGTAATTTTACTATCCACTTGCACACCAAACTAAGAACACACATCTTTTCCATCTTTAACTTGACTTTCTAATGCAACGTGGCTATCCTTACCGTATTTCTCTCTGTTCGAAACTGTACATGAGCTTTATGTAGTTCTGAATTTACTTGCTCTTCAGTTGTTAGCTATCCTCAGCAACTTGCTTAATCTGAACTGTCAATTCATCTTTCACTGTTACAACAGTCTGGTTACATTCTTGTTCTATCTGATTAATTTCATATTTCAAATTTTTACTGAACAAAGTCATACTATTTTCCAGGTATCCCTCAAATTCCAAATTTTATCTTCCATCCTAGCTTCCATTTCTATTGACAAGTTAGTGAACCCCAGATGAACTTCAGCATGTAACTCATTTCTTTCAGAACTCAAGGAATTCTTTATATCAGTACCTACTGTGCTCATTCTGGTTTCAATATCAGAATTTGATGATGCTTTGATTTCACTACCCATGCCCTTCATATTAATATTCATCTGATTCATATTCTTTAGAATATTTACATATCTAAAACACTATCTCTTGCTTCATAAGCAGCTGACATTTGTTCTTGTTTTGTGTCTTTTACAGTTGCAGATGTATTTTCAATTTCGTCTTCCATCAAGTTTTGTTCACTATCAGTCCCACAATTAACATGCAGTGAATCTGCCAAACTATTACTAACATTAGCTTGTGAAACATCAAAACTGAAATTACCAATCATGGAATCATTTTCATCTTTTACACACACAAAACTCTAAACAGAACACCACTTATGTTTTGCCTCATGCGGTTGACTGCACGGCGAGATGAAACCGCGTGTCTGTACACCAGGCTCTCCTCACGTCGATCCAGAATACGGTCCACCGCTTCCGCCATGGCTACCAACACTTCCTACTCATCTAGTTTGTTTACTGCATTAGTGCGGCGCCTGTCGATAGTCAGTTGCCGGAACGTTGCCTGCTACAGCGCACCGTCTGTTGTTCTCGCTGCATGGTACACTTCACTAGTAACTTTGGACTCGAGTTCTTTGCTGCGGCACTCCAACCGCTATCCACCAGTAGACGTGTCTTCCATCGAACAATAATTCCATTACATGCACTTGTGAATACTTCACGAGTTCACTCGACACTGCTGCTTTTATAAAGTTCCGACGCTCCCGAACTTTACTATTGTTTTTCCCAGCTGATGCACCAATTGCGGCGGGGTGGGGTTTATTGCTGAATAACACAAATTTACGCTCTACCAAGTCCTTATTTATTGAAAAGCTATTCTATATCTCTTAGTTCTCAGTCAAACAACAAACTTCACATGCAAAGCATCCAGAATTTTGCAGAAGTCCAACCCGATTAACTACGTGGTCTCACAGTCACTGATCCGCTACTCTGAGTTTTACATTCCGTCTTTTTCAGTGGACTTAATAACAAAAGATGCTAGCAAAATATTCTCTAATTAATACGGAATACGCCACACGGAGTTTCCAAACAGGCCGAAAGTTCACACGCAGCTAACTTTCCAAGAAAACAATTCCAAAACTTCCCAACTTTTCAAAAGTCTCTGTAAATGCATTTACTATTACGGCCACACAATCTGGACGCGAGAAGCCAATTAGTTCTTCATTTTACACATTGATGGAAGCGTTCAACATGACCTGCACGTCCGATAACTGACTAGCAACTCCTCTCGTAGCTGCTTCTACCACACCATATCTATCTAGCACTGCGCAGGCACTGCTTGTTTCTGATTGATTGATTTGTTTGACTGGCCAATCAGAATCATCGTCCAAGATCATTCTCGCGCCAAAACTTGCCTGCACCAATCCGTATACACAGACGCATTTCCGTCAATCTGACATACAAATACTATAGTAATGTTTAATAAACGAAAACGAAAAGACAATAATTCTGGAAATAAATTTAAAACTTATATCTCTGCAAACGGCTATTCTGGCTACCTCCTTAGAAAAACAAGTACACTTAGACATATGTCATCAGCAAAGTGGGCACAAACATCGTTCCAACGCTAGGATTGCGTAAAGCATTAGATGAAATTAATCTTGAACTTTAACGTGTGTCCCACATACACACTCTCACTGACTCTCATTTACTTCCATAACGACAGAAGGTATAAGTAATAATTCGGTCTGGCTTTTATATTACGAAAACGAAAAATTATTAATGTTTTAATATGAAAATCTCAATTAATTAATTCTGCACGTTGAGAGCTCTGTTTATGTTTTCAAATTATACCAATAGGCAAACTATTATAGTTCCTAACTGAATTTAATTCCCTAAGTATCGGCTTTTGACTTTTTAAGTAATTTTTTAAATCTCCGAAACTATGATATTTACAACGTTGAATTTTTTTACAATATTCTCGTGAATAACAAAAGGTACTGTACTGATTTTGAAAATGATTGAGTAATATTTAATATAGTTTGTATAGTTTCATAGGTGGTATGAATATACATTCGCTCGAAGTGACACGCTGGCTCGTTCACACGATGCAGTAGCAGCAGGTGCACATTACTCATAGGTAGGTCACAACTTGCGGTTTCCTTCACAGCCTCCATCTCCAATATTGCGGACTGTATTGCAATGTTGCTTACTGTAGTAACTGTTATCTCGCAATAACTCGCGACGTCACAAAGGGGATACAAGAAGAAAATGTAGGTTACTTTAAATAATTTTAACAATATCTGACGTGATTCTTTCGTAAAATATTCTGTCATAGTTCGAAAATTGGTTGCATATGTTTACTTGAAGAGTTTCCTACATCTTTTTGATGACGAAGCCGCCGCTTAAGTTGTAAAAGTATGTCTGGTACACTCAGTATATTCAGTGACTTAATAGCAATATAACATACGAAAGTTGGTGATTTACAAAAAAAATTGCAAGCTACACACGCCGTTCTATATATTTTTCTAAAAATTTTTTGGTGGCAAAGAAGAAAAGGAACAGGCTACTTTAATATGGCTTTGCAACTCTATACATAACTATTAATCGATTTGGACCTTCACGTACGAATGTGTGGCGTGTACTGTTGAGTGGTGTACAGCCTATGCCACTCAGAATTATTGTGTTAGGCGTAAAGAACATACATGAGCTGGCACACGTGGAGTTTTATAGTGAAATGCATAATCGATTAGGTAATGTCAGGATTCAATCGGAAACATGTTTCACTAAAACACCAAGAAGTATTTTAAATGGAAAAATTAATGTGTAATACTTACATGCTCGTTTCGTCTTTGGAGAATATATGGGCTAATTAATGATTATTATGTTACATTCCTCTTGTTTTAGTTGACCGTGTATATCGAGACTTCGTTCATTGTTAAATGCAATGGTGTGGTACTAACTGATGGAGACGCATTGAGAACTGGTAAAATTTAATTTATTTTCTTCATCACACTGCACAAACATAAACACACCATTATTGAAACTGTGTGCCGCTACTATTAAACATAGAGACAGATCCTTCGCTACGCAACTGCCTTTGGCTCACGAAGCCTACACCGTCCACAGCTCACAACAACTGCCTCTGCTTGCAATTCTCTGCGCCACTGGGCATTGTCGCCCTCCAAAGAACAACCACTTACAGATACACACCAGTACCCTCACATACTGTAGAATTTAGGCAGTGATGTCCCTCTACAATTTAGAGAACACGTTAGTGGCAGCCCACAAATTACGGAGATTTGCCCTTTAAGCAACGAAAAGCAGAACAGTGCTACTAGTATGCTCAGAAATAAAGTGATTCTGTGACATGGTATCAATGGCTTGCATGTAGTTGTCGGGCAAGTAAGTGAGATCACCCTCTAACACAGCTTATTGCATAACTTTTCACTGCAGAAAACAACAAGTGCGGAAGTAGTATCACGAGGCTTCACAAGACAGGCTAACGTTGGAGCTGCATCAAACCGTTCTTCGCAGTGAAGGTCTATGTGACGTACGTGGAAACATTATGTAACAGCGTGAAATTTGCAAGTTACCGTTATTGCAAGCAATTTGTAGTGGGCGTGAACATTACAGCAATATGGATTTATAGCTTCCAGTAGTGCAAAGCGGCTTCCAGCGGTACAAAACGGCAACTCAAAAATCACATCAACCAAGACTCATTATCATTTCCTTCTTCAATCAATATGAAACAGTTATAGTCGAGTCCTAGAGCTGAAGACATGAATACAAGACCTGCAGACATTTCGAAGTCGTGGGTGTGGCCATTGCAGCAATATGGATTTATGGCTTCCAGCAATGCAAAGCGGCTTCCAGCAGTAAGACTCTTCAATAAACATGCAACAGATTTAGTCGAATCCGAGACGAGCAAACATTTGCTTAGGCGAATAGAGAAAATTGGTTGATTCTTATTCCGGCAGTAGGACTCTTCAGTCAACATACAGCAGTTGCAGTCGAATCTGAGACTTACGTGTGGCCACTGCAGCAATATACAGGGTGTACGTAAAGACCGGGAACACATTCAATTATTTATTGCACAAGAACGAAACATTTACAGATGTCATACATATAGCATTTACCATCAGTGACCCGACAGACGTCAGTGCAAGCATTTTCATCCCCAAATTGACATATGTGTGGTTGTCTGTGCAAGGTTTGGTTTTTGTGCAATAAATAATTGCAAGTGTGCCTGCGGGCAGAATGTTCAAACATTTAGATCCTTGTTGTACAAAAATGCAGATTTTGACCACTTTATTAGAGCAAGTGAAAATTTAGCCTGTGAGAGAAACGACTAAAGTTATACAGGGTGTTACAAAAAGGTACGGCCAAACTTTCACGAAACATTCCTCACACACAAAGAAAGAAAATATGTTATGTGGACATGTGTCCGGAAACGCTTACTTTCCATGTTAGAGCTCATTTTATTACTTCTATTCAAATCACACTAATCATGGAATGGAAACACGCAGCAACAGAACTTACCAGCGTGACTTCAAACATTTTGTTACAGGAAACGTTCAAAATGTCCTCCGTTCGCGAGGATACATGCACCCACCTCTGTCGCATTGAATCCCTGATGCGCTGATGCAGTCCTGGAGAATGGCGGGGTTGCGTTGACAAGAGCTTTCAAATGCTCCCATAAATGAAAGTCAAGAGGGTTGAGGTCAGGAGAGCGTGGAGGCCATGGAATTGGTCCGCCTCTACCAATCCATCGGTCAGCGAATCGGTTGTTGAGAAGCGTACGAACACTTGGACTGAAATGTGCAGGAGCTCCATCGTGCATGAACCACATGTTGTGTCGTACTTGTAAAGGCACATGTTCTAGCAGCACAGTTAGAGTATCCCGTATGAAATCATGATCACGTGCTCCATTTGGCGTAGGTGGAAGAACATGGGGCCCAATCCAGACATCACCAACAATAACCTGCCCAAACGTTCACAGAAAATCTGTGTTGATGACGTGATTACACAATTGCGTGCGGATTCTCGTCAGCCCACACATGTTGATTGTGAAAATTTACAATTTGACCACGTTGGAATGAAGCCTCATCCTTAAAGAGAACATTTGCACTGAAATGAGGATTGACACATTGTTGGATGAACCATTCGCAGAAGTGTACCCGTGGAGGCCAATCAGCTGGTGATAGTGCCTGCACACGCTGTACATGGTACGGTAACAACTGGTTCTCCCGTAGCACTCTCCATACAGTGACGTGGTCAGCGTTACCTTGTACAGCAGCAACTTCTCTGACGGTGACATCAGGGTTATCGTCAACTGCTCGAAGAATTGCCTAGTCCATTGCAGGTGTCCTCGTCGTTCTAGGTCTTCCCCAGTCGCGAGTTTTAGGCTGGAATGTTCCGTGCTCCCTAAGACGCCGATCAATTGCTTCGAACGTCTTCCTGTCGGGACACCTTCGTTCTGGAAATCTGTCTCGATACAAACGTACTGCGCCACGGCTATTGCCCCGTGCTAATACATACATCAAATGGGCATCTGCCAACTCCGCATTTGTAAACATTGCACTGACTGCAAAACCACGTTCGTGATAAACACTAACCTGTTGATGCTACGTACTGATGTGCTAGATGCTAGTACTGTAGAGCAATGAGTCGCACGTCAAAGTGGTTCAAATGGCTCTGAGCACTATGCGACTTAACGTCTGAGGTCATCAGTCGCCTAGAACGTAGAACTAATGAAACCTAACTAACCCAAGGAGATCACACACATCCATGCCCGAGGCAGGATTCGAACCTGCGACCGGAGCGGTCGCTCGGCTCCAGACTCTAGCGCCTAGAACCGCACGGCCACTCGGGCCGGCAGTCGCATGTCAACACAAGCACCGAAGTCAACATTACCTTCCTTCAATTGGGCCAACTAGCGGTGAATCGAGGAAGTACAGAACATACTGACGAAACTACAATGAGCTCTATTATGGAAATTAAGCGTTTCCTGACACATGTCCACATAACATCTTTTCTTTATTTGTGTGTGAGGAATGTTTCCTGAAAGTTTGGCCGTACCTTTTTGTAACACCCTGTATGTACGATTGCGACAGCGTGATTACCGATATGTTCCAAGACGCCGAGCATGAAAACGGGATTTTCCGTTGCTCATACATTGTATTGTAGTGATGATAAAAAAGCGTGAAGTGGTTTGGACCGCCCTTGGGCTAGGGACCATTTGTATATTTTGTATATCCAATGGAAGAATCGTCTTATAGTCACCATCCTACAGTGCAAAGTATGAATACTACATACTTTCTCTGCTTAGGCAAATAGAGAAATTCGACTGATTATTTTTCCATTTGATGTGGCCTACTGCGGACTTTATGAGACGGGGGGGAGGGGGGGGGGGCAACACCGTTAGTTCATGGGCGGTTCCTCTGAAAACCCGAAGACAGGATTTTTTACTATTTTTCGCCATCACCAGCAGAGCAAAACGCAGCCGAGGATTCCAAGATGGCTA
The DNA here is from genome assembly GCF_021461395.2 of Schistocerca americana. Classification (NCBI taxonomy): domain Eukaryota; kingdom Metazoa; phylum Arthropoda; class Insecta; order Orthoptera; family Acrididae; genus Schistocerca; species Schistocerca americana. The sequence goes on from NC_060124.1 coordinate 257,165,952, forward strand.
TGCACAGCAAATGGATGAAATTTTTGCAATATGTACCTACGATCTCGAACGACCTTGAAAATTATCTTGATATCATCATCCGTTTCACAGATACAGAGGTTCAAATTTACACTACTGTACAAACAAAATACGTATGTAAAATTTATTAAAACTGACTGTTGATTGATGACGACGTCTACTTTCGTTATGTTCCCTGACTTAAAATGGCAGATACACCTGTGATGAATGAATGAATTATACATTTTCGTAAATTTTAAAGGGTACAATTAGTCAAAATTGTTTTACCTGTAGGCTTCACAAACTGTTGAAAACTTGATTCGTTGGTACCAAACTCCAGCCACGGATTCCAATACGGCTGTCCACAGCAAATGGCTAAATGATTTACGATATATTGCTACGATCACGATCTCGAACAACGTCAAAAATTTTCTTGGTATTTTTGTCTCTTTCTTAGATACAGAAATTGAAAGTAACGCTATCCTCACATGTACAAAAATTAAATAAATTGATTGATGATGGGTATACCCATCATTGAAGTACATTGATGGGTGAATGAACGAATGAATCAGTTCCGTAGATTCATGGGCGATTCTAGATGAAGCTCCAAAAAAGCGTTTTTATAATTTTTTCGCACTCGGCAGGGACCAAACCACAGTCCCGGATTCCAAGTCGGCTATGCACAGCACATGGCTGTAATTGTTGCGATAGCTTCATAAGATTCCAGTCTCGAACAATCTTGAAAATTTTATAGATATGTTTATCCATTTTCTAAATACACAGGCTCGACAATACACTAATTTTCTACGTAAGACGCGGCGTGATGCGAAAATTTGCGTTATAAAGCAACGTAGCACTGAGAAATCTAGGTGTCTTCGTTATCATCATAGGGATTCTGGAAACTCCACGTTTTAATACTAAAGCATGTGCTAAATTTTTGTGCGCAGAAAATCTGGTCTGAGGTTTAAAGTTAGTTTTGCGTTGTTTCTATTTCACATAAGTAAACTACCAGAATTTTACTGGCCATTAAATTTTTTTTTCAAATGAGTTACATGTCCCGCTGTGACAGAGAAAAGAAGGGAAACAGCCGAAAATGCTCCTGTCGTAGCACAAAAAAGACGAATATGTTGCTGTTTATTAAAGGACTCTGACTCGAAAGAGGGGTACTAGCTGCCTCATCATTTTTGCAAAAATATTGGCATGTGTTCATATAAGCGCTTTGTTACGCTGAGAGAGAAGGAGACAGTGGCACCGGAAAGAAGCGGAGAAGTAATTAGTACTGAAAGATAGTAGACAGTAGTTGTGGTATAAAGAGAGCGAAAGATGCAATGCCAGCGTGAGAGAATGAGAGACACACTGTTAGTGGAACATAGCGAGAACTAGTGCTAGAAAAAGATTGAAGTAGACAGTGCAAGAGGAAGGATAATAAATAGAAGAAGGAAATGGATGTGAGTGAGAATCAGTGATAATGAGAGATAGAGTCTATGACAGTGACATTGAGAAGAGAAAGCAGGGGTGGGAATGAATGAGATGGTAACAGTAAGAGCGAGCAAGAGAGAGACAGTGACAATGGGAGGAGGCAGTATTGGTAGGACAGAACAAAGGAGATTGTGGCTGTGAAACAGGAGACAGTGACGGTTGGAGAGCCACAAAGAGATGACGACAATGAGCTGGGGCGAATGAGTGGATGAGAATGGATAGTTGGGAGTGCATGGACATGAGAGACTTACAATGATGGATTAATGACTCACAGTTTGGGGCAGCTTTCAGTCAGATTATTTTAGTAAAGAGAGGCATATTGGTTTTTTTGTGCTCCGATAGGAGCATTTTCCAGCTAGTGTACATATTTTCGATTTTTCTCATCGCATAGAGATACAAAAATGAAGTGTTATGCACTGATGTTAAGAATAGAATGAGGTACTTTCTACATGGTTGCTATCGAACCATTTTGAACGAGTGATAAAGCGGATCGTGGTCAGTTGCGTTCGAACGATACAGTATAGAGTTATCAGCATACTAATGTACTGAGCTGGGAGACAACCGAACACAAATGTTTTTCTTGCGGAAGTAAAAACAATTGTAACAAATGAGGAAAGATGATACAGACTTGCAGACGGGAATGCCGGTACACTCTGCACACTTTCATGAAATACTGTATTATGGAAAATTTTGTTTGGAGAAAGGAGCTGGAAGTTTGAGACATTTTTCTCTACAGAGGCGTGGCGCGTGAATATAATACAAAGTTGGCAACAGAACACCTTGCGTGAGACCCTTCAGAAACCTTGAAAGTATTATGCTTCTGTGGCCAATACAAAGACTTCCTTTCCAGTATTTGTGGATAAGAATAAGAGTGAATTTAAAACGAAAAATGAAGTTCACCGCTTCAACGCTACAAGTAGAAATAATTTTCATTTAAACCTTGTTCCTGATGTATGGTTCTGAATGGAGTTTTATAATGTAACGTAAAAGTCTTTAGCATGTACATTTACATACCGGCAATTCACAACTAAGGGCCTGGCAGAGGGTTAGTAACAATCTTCAAGATACTTCCGTACCGTTCCACTCTCGAATGGCACTCGCGAAAAACGAACGCTTAAGTCATCCTGTGCTAGCTTTGATTTCTCTTATTTTATTATGAGGATCACTCGTTCCTATCCAGGTTGCACCAAAATCATATATTCACTCTCTGAGGAGAAAACTGCTGATGGAAGTTTCATCATAAGATCCTGCCGTAAAATGCCTATGTTGTAATGATAATTTTTATGTTGGTTGGAACCACAGACACGGAAATTTTTTGAATGATGGACTGCAAAAATTTTTATTTTATTTATTTTTGCCTTAGGCCATTCTCGAGTGCAGGAACTGGAATAAACATTAGGAACATAAATCACAAAAGCAAAAAACAGGGCAACGATGAAAAATGTATGTATAAATACCATGATTCCTTACCTTATTTGGGGTTATAACAAATGTTAACCCTTGTGCCCACATTCGGCTACCTAGGTAACTTTTATAGCTTTAATAACTTTTATAGCTTTAACGGCCAATTTTTCAGGTGTATTGGACTAGTGTACACAAGCTTCATGTAATTCCTCATTTGCATCTTAATAAATGTCACAATAAAAGCAAAATTCAAATACTTTCAAACAAGAGCATTTAAATGCAAAGGAACATAATGCACTCTCTAATGTATATTCGGCTTACCCAGGTAATGGCATATCTCCATTAGAACAAGTGTGACGTACACAAATGAAATAATTCATAATATTATAACGTACTAAATTAATAGTTTTATTATTTATTAGACAATCGAGTAATGATGCAACACATATAGACATAAATATGTGCAAAATATATCAATTTTTAATTATGTGTGACAAAGTAAATTACATTACATTACATACCCAGTAAATTCTGGTGTTCGTTACAGTGGAAAGATAAACTTGGAGCTATTATTTACTCACAAAGTTCACACTGTTGTTGCAGAGCAATGCTCATCTCACGTATGTCTTTTTACATTTCCTACAACTTTTTCTTGTTTTCCTCTTCCTTCTCTTTAGTTTAAATTTACGTAAAAAACAGTGACCATCCTCTTCTGTGTCAACAGTAGACTACAACTTTCTAATATACTCTTCTTTCGCTTAATAGCTTAATCTCCTGTGTTCAGAATTAGAGAGTTTCATTTTATCATAAACAAGGCTGAGGCTCACAGTAGCAAAGCTTGTACATTAATGATCAATTCATAACGTTGTGAAACAATAGCAACAATAGCCAGCAACAATTAGAATGCCTTGTTGCAACCATTTCATATACTGGTATACCCAGAGCTGAATATTGACAGCCGTGACTGTACGACAATAAATTCATCAGGTTACCATGGTAACCTGGTTGTAGAACAAAGTATTATTTTTTTAGTGTGGCACAAGGGTTAAATTGCTTCCCATTATTCTTTCAAGCGAAGCTCCTATCGCAACCCCCTCAGATATAGTGGTAAGATAGCCCAGTGGATAGCCCAGCGAAAACTGTACACACATCGAGCATGAAAACAGGAACTAGCTGTACTAACCCATTAGAATAGCTGAAAAAAGAAGCATAATAGGAACAGTGAACGGTACAAGTTCAAGATGTGCAGCATAGAGCGCATTTAAAATAAAAAATAGCTGCGGCGTCGTGATGATGTGATCAAGCTGTTGGCCTGCGACAGAGGCTATCAGTGTTCAAATCTCCCTCGTGTCCCATATTCTTGGTTCACAAAATTATGAGCTGTCCGTCCGATCATTGACGTGTCTGTTCGGTGTATTCAAATTTATGTCTGTGTCGTGGTGTAACATAGGCCGTTCTTCTTCTTTGTGAATCCCACAGGCTCTACTGCTCCTTCCTCCACACCTGTGACCGAGATACACTCATCCACCACTGACAATTACAGCAACACATTTGGAACCACTTTACAGCAAAGAAATGCCAGGAATGGCGCCAGACATACACGCCTCAACTCCAGCCTCCCTGTCAACTCCTCCAAGTACTTGTCAGCCTTCTACCACCTTACTGGTAGCCATCCCACCTCGCATTACCCCATCCTCCACCACGATTGCCCCTTTCCTGACATTCCCAGTAAGGCTAACCATGTTGTTTCCAACCCCTCCGAGGTCTTCTCCATTGCTGGTGATCCCCATTTTGATTACTTTCTCTTCCTCACCATTCTGGACTGTACTGATACCTGTCTCACTGCTCGCCCCCTAGCTTTCGTTACTTGGATCAGTTACCCCCTCAGACATGAACCCTGCACATGATATCACACTCGTCCTCTACTCCAAAAGCAACACTGCCCCTGGTCAGGATGGTGTCACCTACTGCCACCTCAAGGAATCCTTCCTGGCTGTCATTGCTACCCTGTACAATGTCCTCCTCTCCACTGGCTTTTACCCCAACCTGTGGAAGACTTCCCGTATCCTGCTGTACCCTAAACCCAACAAACCCCCACTGATACCTCTTCCTATCATCCCATCTGTCTTACATCCGTGTTCAGGAAGGTTTTCAAGACCATCCTCTCCTGCCGTATCCACCGTCACCTTAACCAGCACCACCTCCTTCCCCTTACCCAGTGTGGCTTCCAGCCTGCCTTCTCAGCCAACGACCAGCTCCTTGGCCTTATTAACCTTCTTTCCCTCCAAATTCGCTCCTGTCGCTCGGCTATCTATATTTCCCTTGACCTCCAGAACGCCTGTGACCGTTTCTGGCATCCCAGGCTCCTCTTCAAACTCCAGATCTATGCTCTCCCTATCAATTTCGTCCACCACGTTGCTTCCTTCCTCTCCTGTCGTCCGTCCTGTGTCACTGCCTACAATTCCATCTCCCGCACCTTCTATTCCTCTGCTGGGGTGCCTCAATGCTCTGTTTTTTCTCCTCTCCTCTATTTCCTGCACTCTGCTGATGTGCACTAACCTCCACCGCCTGTTCATCTACTCCAATTTGCTGATGACACTGCCTTCCTAGCCCTTTATCCTACCCTTCAATGCTCACAACATACCCTCCAAACCCACCTTGACCAGATGACCTCTTGGTGCACCCAATGATTCCTTTGTATCAACCTTCCCCAGACGATTATCATAGGCCACACCATGCACTCCATCTCCATGATTTCTACCTAACCATTAATGGCCATCCTATCCACCTCATTCTTACCATCAAGTACCTTGGTCTCACCCTCGACCGCCACCTCACCTGGACTTCCCATCTCCTTACAATCCAACACAAAGCTCCGCCTCCTGAAACTCCTATACAGCCAGACATGGGGACTACATCCTTCCACCATCCTTCACACCTACAAATCCCTGATTCACCCCATCCTTTGTTATGGTTGGATTTCCGCCCCTCCCAGGTTCTACAAAGCCCCCCAAATCCTCAAACGCCATGCACTCCACCTCACATTGCGTATCCGCCTTCCCTCCCCCATGTGCATTCTCTACAACTTCATCCCCTTCCCTCACCTTCTCCTTTTCGTTGAACACATCTGCGCCCGTATATTGTCTGCCAACTCGATCCTCTGCGCCCTCTGGTGACCCCATTCCTCTCCACCCCCAGCATGTTGCTGCACCTTTACTTTTGCGTCCTGCCCTCTCTCCATCTCCACATCCTCCACCTCCTTTCCCAACAGAACTTACATCACCTACCCCTCTCAGATGATGAGCTTCACCCTAAAGTCTACCCCTCCTACTAACTCTAACCCCACCTTCCTCCTGCCTCCTCCTCAGGGTTCCCTCTCCTTCCCCTCCCTTCTCATAAGCAGCTTTCCTCCTCCCTATCCCGTGCTCCCCATCAGTGTCTGTCCACTCCCTGCTGCCTTGTCTTTCCTCTTCATCTCCTGCCCTAATCTCCAGGCTCTTGGTGCGCCTCCTGTCCCCTTTTTTGCCTCTTCCTCCAGCCCCCAGACTCCCCACCCTAACCGCACCATCTGCCTCCTTTTTTCCCTCCTATCCAGTCTCTAGTCCCTTGGAAGGTCCCTAAGAGCGGTATTTTTCTTCATGAGTGCTCTGTCATTTTCCAGTGGCTTTTTTAGTGTTCTTGCTGTGTGTGATTTTTATCCTGTCGCCGACTTTTAACTTGTGTTTGCCTCCAGTGTTTTTTAAGTGCACTTTGATTTTCCAACTGTGTTAGTTTAAATTTATGTCGAATTTTTAACTCTCCCCCACTGCATGTCTCCATCTTAGTGTATATTTTAACTCCCACCATCTCTGTTTACTGTGTTTTTTACGTTCTCCTAGTATCCCTCTTTTTATGTAATCACCCTTCTGTACTTTTGTAAAGCCAATTGGCTGAAGAGCAGTGGACTGTGATGCTGCCAGCTCTCCCCTGCCCATATGGACCAGCAGAATGAAATTACAATAAAGAAAAAGAAAGAGTGAGATCCATCTGTTTTTACATTTATTTCAAGATCATTTATATCCCGTGATTATGTACTAATCCTTGGGAACCTAAGGTACAACAAATGTTTTGGTAATGAAGTAGGAAAGTAAAAACAAACACCAATCTTAGGGCTGGCTTACTTGTCACACCAGGCTGACCAATTTTCACAGTGGTGAGTGTCGTGACTGTGTACGATAGACTGTGGATCTACAGAATGCTTCAAACAAATGAGGACGCATTCATCTGTATTGTCCATGGATATATCATGAAGTAAACATCGCTTGGTGACTTTACTGTAAGCTGTAGTCACAGCTCTGGGCAAGTGCAGTGTATACGTTACTTTTCATGGAATCTCTTTATGGTTTCATAATTTTGTGAAATCCCTTTACAATGTAGTTTCATCTTTGCCCTTACCAACACAATGGAAGACTATTATTCTGCACGGGAAATGGCAGACAAGATTTTGCGTTATGATCTGACAGATTAAAGCAACCATTCAACTCGTGTCCTGTAGGCAGAAAAATACCCAGAAGGTAGGGTACCGTCTGCACATTGGGTTTATGGATATTTTTTTCCTGACGGTTTTTCCTTGTTGTAGACTATTACCTCGCAAAAGTTGAAATACATCTTTTTAAATACTCTGTATGAGGCCATGATCCAGTAACAGCATACTCAAGCTTTCAAAGTTATCCACTAGCTTGTATACAAATGTATAGGTTGAGCAGTAACGATCCTATTGTACTCACTTCAAGTACGCCCTAAGCTATTTTTATGTCTGTAGATTTATCTCAGTTACGAGCAATATGCTCCGTTCTGTTCCAATCCAGTAACCAAACTGGTCTGATATTCTGTACGCTGGTGTTTCGTTTATTAGTAGCCCTTAGTATTTTAGGTTTGAACTTTAGTTTTCTGATTCAGCCGTTGTAGAAGATGTGCAGTATAGTGAAAACATTAATTAAAATCTCCGAATAGTAATTTAATTGTAAATTTCTTCACCATCAACGTCTTGAGCGTCAACACCCGTTGTAGCGCATTTGTTTCTTCTTCCACTCATTTAACACTATTAGGAGAAATTTAGTTTACCCTGTTCTTGAGAATCACTGCTGAATTATCGGGTTTTAGTTTGAAAGAGTTTTAGTTTGAAAGAGCTTGCCCAGAATTTTGGTTTATTAAAAATATTGACAGAGATAAATAAGTTCCACTACATCTCATTTGGGAGTTAACAGAAGAATTATTCTCAAAATCTGCATTACCTACTGGGAAACAAATACTGGGCACTGCAGATAAATAATTAAAGTCTGTCAATGAAATATTGCTAATATTTTCAATGTTCCGTTTGGATTTCTTTCATTAGTATATTGTAAAACGCCCATTTGTACCCCACTTTCACGTGAGTTATTTCCTTCTTGATTACGTCCACATGGTAAGCGACACCGTGCTTTCAGGCACTTTGTTAGGTTCTCGTGCCGTTGAATTTCGTCTCACGTTTCAGGTTCTTCATCTGTAATGTGCATATATAGGGTGAGACATTGAAAACTGTTTGTCGGAATGTTTGGCGAAATACTCATCGTATTAAAGAAAGTGGTAATAAACGTTGTTCACGTCGAAGAGGGGCATCCATTAACATAACGATCGACCCCCTGCACCATGCCCAGAGCCGGAAGGGAGGTGCCTTTCAAATCTTAAATAGGATCCCCTATTTTTTATTGCTGATTCGGATTCTCCGAGAAAAGAATGTGTAACTTTTCTACGAAACATTTGTTTCGTTTCATGTTAGATGGCGCTGTTATCGGCAAACGTGGAAATGAGGTGACAGTTGGTGCAAAACGGTGCTATCTCATATAAATACACGTCCCATTAAGTCAAGCGAAGTAATTTGTTGATATTTCTGCTAATGTGTCGGCTCCTACAATCGAATGAGGTACTGGCCGTGTTCATGCGCTCAGTCCGCGGTCAGACCTAGGATGTTACTTCAGTGATTCGGACTGGACACATCTCGTCGCAATTGTTTCACGATGTTAATGATTACAGAGAGAGTCGATACCAGTGCCGCGTACTCTGTGGCTCGTATGTTGACAGAGCTCGTCAGAGGTATGCTACTCCGTTCCCCGATAGGAAAGATCCGTCTGCAACGGCGTTTCGCCGTAGTGTCGACCTGTTCACTGAAACGGGAATTGTTAAACGTAGAAAAAGAGTCCGACCGCGGCCTGTGATAAACGAAAATAACACAGTGAATGTTTTAGCTGCGGTTGCTGCAAATTCTCTCATTACTTCTTAGCAAATTGCGTGAGGTTCAGGAATTTCGCAAAGAAGTGTTCTACGCATATTGCATGCATACATATGGCACCCATTTTATTTATCACTACATCGAGAACTGCATGGTGATGATTTTCACAATCGCCTGAATTTGTGCAACTGGATACAGGAATAAATGACAGTCAATGATAACATCGTTTCACAGATACTTTTCTCGGATGAATCAAATTTTACGAATCGTGGTCAAGTGAATCGACATAATATGGCCAGTGGAGAAGCTCCATTGGGTAAGGCAAGTTGAACATCAACGTCCATGGAGTGTCAACGTTTGGTGCGGTGTTTTAGGTACTCATGTAATTGCCCCATACTTCATAGAAGGAAATCTGGCTGGTCAAATGTACAGGGACATCGTGGATAACGTTTTACCCACACTAATGGACGATGTTCCACTTCAGACGAGACTCGATATCTGGTTTCAACTCGATGGGTGCCCAGCGGATTATCCACGACCAGCTGGAGAAGTTTTGAATCGAAGCGATCCCAGTCGATGGATTATGTAAGTGTAGACCAGATATGGCTCAAACTCAGAGATACAGTATCGACAACGATAGACAGATTCATACCGCATAAGTTAATAAGAGACGGGACTGATCCACCACGGCACACAAAACACGTCAGAACACTGTTGCAGAAGCAACAAAAAAAGCATGCCAAATTCAGAATAACTCAAAATCCCCACGACTGGCTAAGTTTCACGGAAGATCCAAATTTAGTGCGGACGTCAATGAGAGATGCTTTTAATAGGTTCCACAATACAATGTTGTCTCAAAATATGGTAGAAAACCCAAAGAGATTCTGGTCGTATGTAAAGTACACCAGTGGCAAAAAACAGTCAATACCGTCACTGAGTGATAGCGCTGGAAATGTTACCGATGATGGTGCCACTAAAGCGGTATTACTAAATACAGTTATCCGTAATCCTTCACGACAGAATACGAAGTAAATATTCCAGAACTCGAAACCAGAACAGCTGTTAGCATGAGTGACATAAAAGTAGGTACCTTGGGTGTTGTGAAACAATTCGAATCACTTAAGAAAGGCAAGTCTTCCAATCAGGTTCTTCCCAGAGTATGCAGACACAATAGCGCCTTTCTTAGCAATCATATACAACCGTTCTCTTGACCAAAGGTCTGTTCCTAAAGATTGGAAAGTAGAACAGGTCACACCAATATTCAAGAAAGGAAACAGGAGTAACCCATAGAATTACAGACCCATATCACAGACCTCAATTTGCAATAGGTTTTTGGAGCATATAATATACTCGAACATTATGAATCACCTTGAAGAAAATGACTTATTGATACATAACCAACACGGATTCAGAAAATATCGTTCTTATGCCACACAGAGTGCTGTCGACAAGGGATCTCAGATCAATTCCATATTCCTATATTTTCAGAACCGACTATTAATCAAATTGCGTGCAAATGGTGTATCGTCTCAGTTGTGTGACTGGATCCGTGATTTCCTCTCAGAGAGGTCACAGTTCGTAGTGATAGACAGTAAATAATCGAATAGAACAGAAGTGATATCTGGCGTTCCGCAAGGTAATGTCATAGGCCCTCTGCTGTTCTTGATTTATATAAGTGATCTAGGTGATAATCTGAGCAGACCCCATAGATTGTTTGCAGATGACGCTGTAATTTACCGTCTAGTAAAATCAGCAGACGTTCAATTCCATTTACAAAATTATCTAGAGAGAATTTCTATATGGTGCGAAAAGTGGCAATTAGCACTAAACAAAGAAAAGTGCGAGGTCATCCACAAGGGTACTGAAATAAATCCGATAAATTTTGGGTATACGATAAATCGCACAAATCTAAGGGCTATCAATTCGACTAAATACCTAAGAATTACAATTACGAACAACTTAAATTGGAAAGACCACATAGATAATATTTGGGGAAGGCGAAACAAAGACTGTGCTTTGTTGGTAGAGCACTTAGAAGATACGACAAACCCACTAAAGAGATAGCCTACGTTACACTTGTCCGTTCTCTGCTGGAATATTGCTGCGCGTTATGGGATACTTTCCAGGTAGGATTGACGGAGGAAATCGAAAAAGTGCAAAGAAGGGCAGCTCGTTTCGTGTTATCGCGCAATAGGGGTGACAGTGTCGCTGATATGATACGCGAGTTGGGGTGGCAGTCACTGAAACAAAGGCGGTTTTCTTTGCTGCGAGATCAACTTACGAAATTTCAATTTCCAACTTTCCCTTCCGAATGCGAAAATATTTTGTTGACACGCACCTACGTAGGGAGAAATGATCATCATAATAAAATACAAGAAATCAGAGCTCTAACAGAAATATTTAGTTGTTCCTTTTCTCTCACCATTCGAGAGTGGAATTGCAGACAGGTGGTATGAAAATGGTTCGATGACCCTTTGCCAGGCACTTAAGTGTGAATTGCAGAGTAACCATGTAGATGCAGGCGTAAATTGGACGAAGAGGTCCTCAAACGTTGCCTGCATGTTCACCCGACTTCTACCGATTTTTTCCTGTGGGGATGGCAAAAGAGAGAGTTTACATGGATCTACCAACAACCTCCGAAGATATGTGGCAGCGAATTCGCAATGAATGTGGAAACATTAGCCCAGAGACACTAATATATGTCGGATTGTCATTCAGATACCGAGTTGCAGAGTGCATTAGAAGCAACGGACAACATTTCCATTTGCTGCACTACGTACTGCAGTATTTATGAGAGGCAAGGGGACTCACATTAATCAAGCACCCCGAAGGGAACACTTTACTACTGCGTCCACGTCGTTGTTGCTAAATGTGTTTAATGCATTGTCGGAGGGTAGACCGTGTCACGTAATAGTGTTCTCCCAACTACCAAATAATGTACTTTGGTTTTCCTATTCGGATGTGTATTTTTGTGAGATATTACCGTTTTGCAACAATTGTCACCCCATATTCATGTGTGTCGACTACAACGCCATCTGTCATGAAACGAAATAAATGTTTCATACAACAGTTGCGTATTTTTCACGGAGAATCCAAATCTGCCAGAGATTTCGGAATCCCCCCCCCCCCCCCCCACCTTCCGATAGGGGAGACGAGCGTTATGTTAATGGATGTCCCTCTTCGAAGTGAACAACGTTTATTAACACATTTTTTTAATCTGATGTGTATTTCACCAAATATTTCGACAAAAAGTTTCAAATTCCTTACCCTGTGTATCTATACCGGCAGTCTTAAACGTCAAGGGAGTCCAGTTTGGCATTTGTCAGCGTAAGTAGATCATCTACTGTCTCCTTGTCGTCCTTGAGTTCTTCGTTTCCAAACATAGAGGCAATATATTCGGGAACATTCTAATCTTTGTAGCCATTTATTTATGCTGGAAACATGTTTGTACATCAACTTTGGATACAACAGAACTGAGAAGATGGCACAATAATTACCCCATAAATCTTTTCACTCTTGACGCACAGAGCAGAAAAAAGCTGATTTAGTAATTCAAGATACTATTTTACATCCTGATGATTGACAAATCAAAAACAAAGAAATAACGGACGGAAGAGAAAACTGATGAAACTTTGAGTCAATCAGTCACAAAAAATTAATGAAATGGAACAACAAAGTAAGTTCATCTCTGTTATTTATGGAATAAATTTGGTAAATTCTTGGCGAGGCTACTCTTCCGTAATGTTTGCTTGTTTGTCAAATCAGCATGGTAGAAATGTGCGCGTGCGTGTGTGTGTGGTGTGTGTGGTGTGTGTAGTTTCTGTCCTATGCTGAGAACGACGTTTAGTGATATGGACGGAGCAGCTTCACCAGCAGTTCAGGACAATATCAACATCTGCTCAGTTACAAATAGGGGATCGTAATCTGAAAATTGTTAGTATAACACAATATTAACAGTAACTGAGGACTGACAGATAAACAAAATTATAGATAGTATCAAATTTATGTGGGTGAATGATGTACATCTCCACGTTAGCGTCACAATGGTTGTAGATTCCTAAGTGAATACAGAATACAACGTCGGGTATTTAGCTTTGCAGACATACCTACTATTGGGACAAAGATTTTTAGACAATATGCATGTATACATGTGTTGCTTGTACAAGTTAGCTACAAAATTGCGCAACTATTCAGCATTTATTCCCCACGGTCATGAGTTTTCCTTTACACGGTGAGAGCTTCCATCTTGGAAATTAACAGACTATTAAACTTTGTAACCATGAGTGTCACAAAAAAGGAAATGAAGTTTCGTGAAGGGACAGACTTTCTCTGCCTACTTTTTCCAAAAATTTGTTAATCCTGATAATCCCCCCACAGTAGGCTTAAAACCAATTTATCGGTTCGCCCGAGACGCTGCCCTTAATTATGCATCGGTGCTAGTCCCACCTCCCCTGTCAGGGATTAGCTGCGTCGCTAATTAACTGCGCTCCTAATGCGTCTGTTCCTCGTTTCCAACCCTAGTAATGAGCGCGTTTCTGCTGCAAAACAGTGCCGAAGGTTACCGACATGAAAAACTGCTCATTAAAACAAAAGTCACCCTTTTCTCATATTACTGTAAATTCTGTATAATCATTAGCTACAACTTCACACACGTCACATATACATAGACGTGAGGGTGCAGCGTAATTTCTACTTTATTCCACACATCAAACGTCGAAAACTTTGAGTTGGTAATTTGTCAGTTTAGTTTCGGCTGAGTTGCTTTTCGGCGTCTAACTCGTTCCCCATAACAAATTACTTTGCAACTTTACCGGTAAAGAACCTTTAGGTTAATAATTAGTTGTACTGGTAACATTATTAAAATTCCAGCTCTTTCATATATATTTGAAACAAAGAACGCTAGCGTATCTATTGGATCAGAATATTTGTAATGGAACAGTTATCGTATCTGTAGAATATTATCATAATTTAATTTTAAGCTCAGTTCCCACGTTTGCAGAAGCAGTTCATTAAAGGGGGTCCGTCTTCTTGCTAGAACACAGTTTTTGTTTCCTTTAATCCCCATACATGTTACACCTGAGTTGAGGCATCTTCAGGTTTTTCATTGTTTCTGAAAAAAAAAAAAAATTGGGGAGAGTGTTGTGTCTTGGTGCACTTTTCAGACTTTGGCTCTAGCTGGCTCTTTAATAAAACTTTACTATCTTTCCTTATTCAGTTCTCGTGCAACGGCCTTGCCGCTGTGGATACACAGGTTCCCGTGAGAGCACCGAAGTTAAGCGCTGTCGAGCGTGGTCGGCACTTGGATGGGTGACCATTGAGGCCGCCACGCGCTGTTGCCATTTTTCGAGGTGCACTCAGACTCGTGATGCCAATTGAGGAGCCACTCGACCGAATAGTAGCGGATTCGGTCAAGAATACCATCTTACGACCGGGAGAGCGGTGTGTTGACCCCACGCCCCTCCTATCCGCATTCTCCACCGAGGATGGTCCCGGTAGACCACTCGTGGCCTGAGGACGGAGTGCTATTCAGTTTTATAAATGATGGCTTCACTAAAGTATGCTGCAGTTGTTTTTTGAAATTACAAATATGTTCCAAGAAACAACAAGGTCATTTACCTAGGAACAAATATTCGACAGAAGGTTAAAAGCGTTTCTGTCGATGAAATCTTGCCAATGAAATAACACTTATTCTATCTTCTTTACTTGCTTATAATGGCCATACAAGTGGCAGCCGGTCCTTGACCTCACTCAGTACAACCTTCCACACCTTCCACACCTTCCTGTCAGCTGCATCTTCATCTTCCAGACCCAGTATCTGCGTGTATTTCATGGTATTACACTTCCATGTCATTCTCGGTTGTCCTAGTAGTCCCCTTCCTTAGGCTTCTCCATCAATTACTGCCTCTATTACCGTCTTCTCCCCCCTCCATCTCACATGTCCGTAGCACCAGAGTGCTTTAGTTGTCACATTCGCAACGACGTCAGGTAACTTGTATAACTGTCTGAGTTCTCTGTTTTTTATGACTCTCCACTGTTCATTTTCTTTCAGGGGTCCATATATTTGGTTCTCTCTTTTTAAGTTCAGGGTGCATGTCTCGCTTGCGTAGCACACTGTTATTTGATGATGGTCTGATATATTCTTGTTTTCGCCTGCCTGCACAGTAATTTAGATCTTACAATGTTATGTACAGTATATAGACATCCTCCCCCGGCTCGAATTCTCGTTACGATCTCTTGTCCTATAAGGTTTTATTGGTTGATGTCGACACTGAGGTACGTAAAGTTGTCTGTCTTCTGTATTACAAGGTTCCTGGTTGTTAGGTGGTTTGGTCCTAACTCAGTTCTTCCTATTGCCATGAATTTTGTTTTACTTAAATTTATGCTTGGAGCTACTTTCTTAGCTTCTTCCATCAATACTCATTTTCACTAAGTCTTCCGTGCTCTTTCCTATTGAGAAATCCCGCTGTACTTGCTATTGTCCCCTGCATCTCCACTCTCACCATGCTTTCAAGTGCTTCGTTGAAGTCTATACACATACAGAAAGTATCCTGATTGCACTCCCAGTTCTTATCTAGTATTTGTCTCAGAGTAAATATTTGTTCGATTTTTAACTTACTCTTTTTGAATCTTACTTTTGCTGTGTCTAATATTTCTTCAGTATGTGGGTTGAGCCTCTTCAAAATAATTCTTGATGTTATTTTGTAGCACGTGCATGGCAGAGAGATCCCTCCATAGCTCTCTGTCAACATTATGTCTGCCTCCTTGTATGGGCATACAGCAGCAATTTTCCGTTCCTCCGACATTACTTCTCTCCTCAATGCCTCTTTTGTCAACTCGTCTACGCCTAGGGTCTTCCAATTTTCCAGTCTTTTTATTGCCTCCTTCACCTCCATCAGAGATGGTTCTTCGACTAATGGTCGTACGTTCTGGTTGTTTTCTCCTCCGTTTTCGTTGTCGTAGGTGTCTACCGGCTTGTTCAGCACTTCGCTGAAGTATCTCTTTCAGTTCTCTAGATTCCATTCACTTGTAGTGATCAGACTTCCATTCTCATCTTTCATTCGCAGGCTTAGCTCTGTAGCCCTTTCTATAGCTTCTCATTGTCCTGTAAAACTGTTTACTATTGTTCTGGCTATAGTCCTCCTCTGCTTTCTCTATTTGTTGCTTTATGAACGATCTTTCCTCTCGACTGATTGTTCTCTTCATTCCTCTTGTTATGAACGATCTTTGCTCTCGACTGATAGTTCTCTTTATTCCTCCTGTGGCTGCTCTGAGTTTTATTTGGTTTTCAAATTTGTTAATGCTCATCACTGCTTGTCTGGCTGCTCTCTTGTCCTGAACTGCTTTCCTAAATGCTGCGTTGAACCACAGTATGCGCATGATGTTGCTATTATTGTTGTCTCCTAGTAGTTTATGTGTTGTCTCCTTTATAACTGTTGTTAAATTCCTCCGTTCTGTATTGATATCTTTACCTTCTTTCCTACTGTTTTCCGTTCTCTACTTTTGCGAATCTATTTCTAAGATAAATGAAAAACTGTTTATTCACTTTCTCTTCTTTTAGCCCACTCACATCTAATTATTAGGTTTTTTTGCCGCTGTTGCTCTTACTTGGTTGTTTTGGTGATGGTTGTTTCATCTTTGTTAGCACAAGCGAATAGTCTGATCCTACCTCAGCCCGTCTCATTGTCCTAACATCTGGTACTGCATTTTTATATTTTTTCTCTATCAACATATCTACTGTTACGTTCTTAGTTATCCCATCCGTTATGGCCTATGTTGCTTTATGTGTATCTTTATAGGGAAATCATGAACTGCCTATTTTCATGTTTCTAGCTGTGGCGAAGTTGATGAGCCGTATACTATTATCAGCTGATCCAGGGTGGAAGCAGAACATGTATATATATGGTTTCCAATGGCGCTTTTGTCGTATTTTGGCAAATAAGTCTCCCAGCACAATTTTGATTTCATTCTGTGATAATCTGGATCGCAACTGGTTAAGCTATCATAAATTCGTCGTTTTTGTCTTCCTTTTTGTCCCCAGTTCCGGCGTGGACACTTACTAATCAGATTTTTCTATATTTACCTTTGATTCTGATGCACCATTGACATTTTCTAGTGTCATCGCAAATATATGTTGACAATGTTCATTACCGCTGTAAATGATTGTATAGTTTTTCTCTATGCGCATGCCTTGCCCAGGCCATCTTCCCCCTGCAGGACTGTAATATCCATCTTGTACCCTGTTAATTGTTCATCAAATATCTTTGTCTGTCTTGGTGAATATAGTGTTCTTACGTTCCATTCTGCTATTCGTAGTCATTTATTCGTTAGCTTGGGTCATTTTCCGTAACATCCATTCGAATCTTAGGCTGGATGTGAATGTATAAGAAGCCTCCAGTTTTTTGAAATGTTGAGTGGTTAGTTTAACGACTAACCCTCCTACGTTATCCGAGCTTGGGACTGACGGAAGTCTATCTTCCTCCCAGGCATGGTTATTAGTCTATCTGTTACATTTTTAATTTATTACATCCCAATAATTATAAAATGAAATGAAATGAAGTAGAAGTATTACCAGAAAATAGTTACAAGTTAAATACACTTTGAAATAGAAGCTATATGAAACTAACACAAATTTCCATTTACAAGACAGGTAAAATTGTTGACATTAAAAATTCTGTTCATTTCCAGGTTTCACATGATCCATTATAAACGACCTTCTTCTGTTTCAAGTTACACGATGGTTGCACAACCAACGTAGCACGGCTTAATTGTTCGCGTAACATATAAACAGCTCTAAAATATATAGCATTTTACTCACCCTAAATTTCTTTACTTGAATAATTAACAATATGTTCCAAATAGCTTAAATATATGTTACAGCAGTTAAATGTGTAGAACGTGAAATATTAAGAAGCGCAAAAGGCTATCACATGAGTTCAAGAACTATAACTGCAGAAAATGATGGAAAATGCTTATGGCTATTTCGACAGTCTCATTAAAATTTCTCGATAATTGACACTTCACAGGATGAAACTGGTTACTTGTAATCAGAGCGCACAACGTTACACCCGAACCGTTCGCCATTGCCAGATTGTCTCAACGGTTGGTCATTTCACTTCAATTTTATTGTCCGGAATTTTTTCTTGATGTGTTTGGATACTGAATCATGAGTCTGGCCCTTTAATGTCGTATTTCATCACACATGATAACCGCACCACACACACACACACACACACACACACATACACACACACATAACGATACTTATGAAAAACAAACGTTTCATAGAGATCACTAACTGAACGCTGCTGAACACTTTCGCGCAAGACGCGATTGGCGACACGTGCCGTGTCATTTTCATCATCATATTCACTTTTCTAGCTGCTTTTAGATATATACATATATATATATATATATATATATATATATATATATATATATATATATATATATATATGGAATCTCCATTTGTCTTCTATAATCTCCAACCCAATGCATTCAAGCACGCTCATCTGTTAGTAACGTGACAGCTCGTGTAGACAGTGAGAGAATAGTTTCAGGCAAACAATGATAGGAAGAAATTACAGCTTACTTCAGTTTACTTTTAGCAATGGTACTGAACTTTTTCAGTCTTCAGTTTACTCTTAGAGGTTAGGCTTTAATAGCCGTGAACAAAACGATCGGGATATTACATCTGCCGCAGGTTGTTGACCACCGCTTTCTCAGATACATTACAAATCACGAGGTTGCGATTAGCTTAGGACATGAGTTTCAGTTCAGGGCTACAAACCGCAGCTCAGGCCGCAGTTCAGCCACTGGTCACCTAAAATCAGCTGTCGGCAGAGCATCTCTTATTTGGTTCATACACAGCGGTGGCTGCTTGCGACATTGCTTGACGTTACACAATAACAGAATTTGTGAAGTAACGCGCAGTGTTTCTGTGTGACCTATAATCAAGTAGTAGCCGAAGGCCGATGTGGTGACACGTCTTCCATTCTCATCATTCATTCGTAAGCTTAGTTCTGTATTCCTTCCTGTAGCTTCTCATTGTCCTGTAAAACTGTTTACGATTGTTATGGCTACAGTCCTCCTCTGCCTTCTCTATCTGTTTATTTATGAACGATCTTTCGACTGATTGTTCTCTTCATTCCTCTTGTTGTGAAAGATCTTTGCTCTCGACTGATAGTTCTCTTGTGAGATACTTCGTGTGATTTTGAAATCAGTCGCTAGACTGCTGTACCGACGGCAAAACATCGTGTTTTCCCAGGTACACTATATTCAATATACTACACTGTCCCCTCCAAACAGATTTTATGTATGCGTCTTGTTGGCAGGCGCAGGACACAGACGATGTAGATTGGAAAAGGGCACAGGTCATCCCCGTTTTCAAGAAGGGACGTCGAACAGATGTGCAGAACTATAAACCTGTATCTCTAAAGTTGATCAGTTGTAGAATTTTGCAACACGTATTACGTTCGAGTATAATGACTTTTCTGGAGACTGGAAATCTACTCTGTAGGAGTCAGCACGGGTCTCGAAAAAGACGATCGTGTGAAACCCAGCTCGCGCTATTCGTCCACGAAACTCAGAGGCCCATAGACACGGGTTCCCAGGTACATGCCGTGTTTCTTGACTTCCTCAAGGTGTTTGTTTATTAAACGACTGTGGTGAACTGTATCAAAGTAAGAGCATGTGGACTATCAGACCAATTGTGTGATTGGATTGAAGAGTTCCTAGATAACAGAACGCAGCATTTTGTTCTCAACGGAGAGAAGTCTCCCGAAGTAAGGGTGATTTCAAGTGTGCCGCAGGGGAGTGTCGTAGGACCGTTGCTATTCACAATATATATAAATGACCTTGTGGATAACATAGGAAGTTCGCTGAGGCCTTTTGCGAATGATGCTGTAGTATATGGAGAGGTTATAACGATGGAAAATTGTACTCAAATGCAGGAGGATCTGCAACGAATTGACGCATGGCGCAGAGAATGGCAATTGAATCTCAATGTAGACAAGTGTAATGTGCTGCGAATACGTAGAAAGAGAGATGCTATATGATTTAGCTACAATATAGCAGGTCACCAAATGGAAGCAGTTAATTGCATAAATTATCTTGAATGACCATATAAAATTAATCGGCGGTAAAACAGATGCCAGACTGAGACTCATTGAAGGAATCCTAGGGAAATGCAGTCCGAAAACAAAGGAAGTAGGTTACAGCACACTTGTTCGCCCACTGATGGAATACTGCTCACTGGTGTGGGATCCGCACCAGATAGGATCGATATAAGAGACAGAGAAGATCCAATGGAGAGCAGCGCCCCTCGTTACGGGATCATTTAGTAATCGCGAAAGCGTTACGGAGATGATAGGTAAACTCCAGTGGAAGACTCTGCAAGAGAGACGCTCAGTAGCTCGGTACGGGCTTTTGTTGGAGTTTCGAGAACATACCTTCACCGAGGAGTCAAGCAGTATATTGCTCCCTCCTACGTATATCTGGCGAAGAGACCATGAGGATAAAATCAGACAGATTGGAGCCCACATGGAGGCATACCGACAATCTTTCTTTCCACGAACAATACGAGACTGGAATAGAAGGGAGAACCGATGGACATACTCAAGGTACACTCCGCCACACACCATCAGGTGGCTTGCAGAGTATGGATGTAGATGTAGGTGTAAAAATGGTAAAATACTTGTGCAATCTAAATCTGATGGAGTATTCCTAACCTACATAAAATTTATGACAATGTATTTCAGAAACAATAAAAACTATATATTTCAGAAACAATAAAAGAAAAAAACCCATTGACGATGCCACAACTATGGTGAAATATGTTTGGCGATTAGACGAAGCAAATATTTCGTTGTTGCAAACATTCTCAGTTCACTTTTGTAGAGTATTATTGTGTGAAGTTCAAGTCACAAGTGACGAGAGAATATCAATATAGCAGTGGCCAACACCAGAGAACGCAGCTATTCCTCCCAACAATCTCACGTAAAGGCTTTCCATCAGTGAGTTGTGGCAGTGGTGTGGCAGTCCATTGTTCACGCTTATTGTACGCCTCGTCCGTAACTGCAAAAATTAAATGACTGGTCGAAAAACTTGAGCATCTAGAATCATATGTAGTTAGATAGAGAATTTTATTAGAATAATTGTGACGAAAACGGCAACGAAATCAAAGCTGCAGATCACGAGATATTCAAGTTTCAAATCAACTGACCAATCAAAATTCACGAGTGACCAGGATACGCCATTACTGCAGAGTGGAGTGGTGTTGGCTAAAAAAGCAAATCGTCAGGGTGCAGGTGAAGCCACGCGGGTGGAGGGTTCAAAGACTGGCGGTTAAGGGCGAACTGTATCCCAAGCAAAAAGAGTGCATAATTTCCAACAGTGAATACCCCTTCCTGCTGAATGAATTGAGGAGACAAAAGTGGCAAGTCAGAGACAAAGCAGGGCCTACAAAAGTTACGGATTGTAGATATACTTTGGCAATGGACTCTCTAGGAGCTATAGAGGGAAGGTATTCTGATGGTGTACATATTAACAATTTTTAAAGCTGGTGGTGTGGCGTTGCCATGGTGGGGTAGCACAGAGTACGGTTGGAAAAAACTGACCATTTAAAACCGATACCGGTACTATAGTTCTGAATAAAGTGTATTTTGTTTTGGTATTTGTTTGATCCCGGTTATATAAGATTTTCTTCAATTTTTACCAACAAATGTGTACGAAAACCAGTGTGTCAAAAACAACAACATGGGGGTGTGGGTCCGCCTTCATGCAAATCACTTTTGTTATTTATCTCTTCATTTCCAAACTAGTGTCAGCGACAGATATCACCATCACCACCAGCACTGGTTTCTTTGATTCTAAAACTTTCAGAAATAGCGTTCCTGAGGAGCCTAGATGCAATATCTGCGAAATGCATGATAAGCGAAACTGAGATAATCGCGAAAAACTCGTCCCATCCAAACTATTAAAGTTAAAGGCTTCATTTCTTTTCTAAAAATAAGAAAAAGAATAGCTAATTACGCGGTATTAATGGCTGAAATTCGCAATTATGTTTCATACATTAAAATCTTTAGTGAAATATTGACTTAGCGGTTTTTGCATCCGATTTCTGCAGTTAGTAGGTTTTGCAAATGTATTGATCCAATTACAAAACGAACATTCGGTTGCATAACCCGCCATTCGGTGATACGATAGTAATGATGGAAAGATGAAATTTAATTATTGCGAATATAAACAGAATATGTTTTATTTCAATGGGAAGTGTGAAAAGTCTACAAAATTGGCATATAAAAATACAAAGGTGACATCATTCTACCAGGAAAGACTCACTTACTTAACGTTAAAAAAAGAGCAGACATGGATGTTCAACATTATATTGTTAAAAAAAATAACTCACATTTTATGCATCCCAAGATATTGGAGGAAATAAAACTCCAAATAGCATCTTGCTAAAACGTAGACAAGATTTTAGAAAATAATAAAATTGATGGCAAATTGTATCTTAGGTAAGACAACAACAAAAATTTCTAGGAAACGAAAATGGCTGAAAATTGCTTTAAACCTCACCACTGCCAATAGACTCAAAATCGCTTCCGGCATTTGCAGGTGGTTGACATCTGCAGGAGCGACTTCAGGGGTGCCTTCCTGCTCGTCTGACACGTCGGTGTAGATTTTGAGGTTGTTGTTGGTCGCCCAGTCTTCACGAAAGTGGAGTTCCAAAGGCTTTTTGAAGTCTGCGAGTTTAGCTTCTGAAACTCTTACACCAGCTGCGATTGGAGCTGGGCCATTTCCTTTGCTGAAATTTTTTCCTCCTCTTCAGGATCCTCTTCCCGTCTGCAGCTTCACAGTTGTAGAATGTATCTCCACGAAATTGACAAATCCTCTTGTTTTTGCTTTTCATGAACACGACTTTTTTGGCTTTTTAAATCTGGGAATGCCAGTTATCAGTAACTTTCACTACGCCTTCAACGTACCAGTATGTCATTATAGTCAGTGTTAGCTACGACAATGGATTCGAATTCTTGCAGAATTCGTACTATTTCAATTACTCCCACTTCGTTTACTTCGTTTAAAACGACCACATCAACACTTATTTTCTTCTAAACATTCACGTGAATAAGTCAACAAATATTACTGATCAGCTGATCTGTGCTTACCGGCGTGTATTTCGACAACGCATCGGTAGCGAGTGCTTCATTGTTGCTCACGTCTTTGCGACAGCGCGGCCGAACTAACTCTGGCTAAGAACCATATCCATTCGAATTGTAACAAACTAACAGGTAGCTTTGAATGTCTGTATTGGTAAGTCTGATGTCTGTTGACGTTCCTTGTGCAACATGGCACGGCGACGGCCATACCTATTGAACTTGGGCAGGTTTGCAAACGCTGTGCATTTAGCAGGCTTTGCGCCGGAAGACAACGTGGAGTTCGCGGCTTTTGTAACCGAACACAATTTTCTAAAGCCAGTTTCAACGTTTTATAGGGGGTTTTGCACCCTGAAACTTACTCCAACTCGTCGGCACTGAAAATATCTATACGGTAGTGGGCTCAACTCAAAATCGATAAAAAACGCATTTAGCGGCTTTTGCATATGGCATACTCACTTATGGAACATATTAAAATTTTATTATATGTGCACTGTTACCTTTCAAATATTGTTTCCTGTGAATAACTTCATAATACCTAATTTACTATACGTCACAGCATGATTTTACAATTGTTGGCCGTGTTTCCGGTATATTTTCTATGTTTTGTCTTTCTTTTTTGTTTACTTGCCGTTTTCCACGCCATACATCATGTTAGCTGCAACTGTATGGGTGTCAATTAGTAAACAAAATGAAAAGTGAGACTTCTGTATGTCAGCGTTATACAACTGGGATTGCCTTAGTGTTGTGGATAGAGTTTTGTTGTGCACTAAGTTGTTACGTAATTTGTCGTGTACTCACATTCGTTGGATGGCTTGCAGTTACTTTTAGAGACAGAAAAATTTGACTTTCGCACCTTATTTGTAATCCAAAACATTACGCCATCTTGCTGTTCGCGCGTGTCGCGAGAGATGTATCGCATATTGCGAGAAGGTTATGAAAATGGTACCGGGAGTTCTGACGACTTCTATTACATATTTATCTCTCCAACCGCGGACCAACAATTTCATATTGTCGTTCTTGTTTGCAAATATGGACCAATGGAGTAGTTTCAAAATAAATTACCGGCATATCAATTTATCATAGCAGCAGTGCTAACTTTTTTCGTATCACAATAAAACATTTTAAAAAACGAATAAGATTTGCTCGTTAAATGTCCAGTGCTCTGCAGTATTGGATTATTTTAGAAACTGGGAAAAGCCATCAACTTGCAGTTAGAAACTAGCAACAACGACACGACATAAGAGTCGGTAGAGCATTGCAGAGGCAATAATGTGCCTGTTCCGTGTGGCTTGGGCTATTTCACTGTATGTGTGTATGTGCATTGTGCAAGACGTTCCTCCACGAAGTCCATAATGTAGTCTTCGCACGTCAGTTATATTGCAGAGTGCTATCATCACTAGTTTGGAAGTAGTTTATGAAGTGTGGTAGCGCTGAAGTATAATACTCCATTTGCTTTAAAAGATTAAAAACGGAAGGACGCCCAACAAACTTGCCACACCAAGTAAGTAGAATAGACATCCATGATGTTCCTTGGAGAAGAAAGTAAATTTGGTTGATATGCGTAATACTTTTTGATGTGCTACAATTTTGAGGTAGTAACTGAACCCTTAATTTTGTTGTTGCTTCAGAGTGAAAAATTGATAACATCCAACACCGATGATGCAAAGCCGGAAGAAGTTGCCAAGCGGCTTTAGGCACTTCAGTATGGAACCGCGCGACCACTTCGGTCGCAGGATCGAATCCTGCCTTGGGCATGGATGTGTGTGATGTCACTAGGTTAGTTAGGTTTAAGTAGTTCTAAGTTCTAGGTGACTGATGACCTCAGAAGTTTGTAAATAGGCTGTTTAGTTTTTTATATGTATTATGACTATTAAGGTAAATACATTGTTTGTTCTCTATTAAAATCTTTCATTTGCTAACTATGCCTATCAGTAGTTAGTGCCTTCCATAGTTTGAATCTTTTATTTAGCTGGCAGTAGTGGCGCTCGCTGTATTGCAGTAGTTCGAGTAACGACGGTTTTTGTGAGATAAGTGATTTGTGAAACGTATAGGTTAATTTAGTCAGGGCCATTCTCTTGTAGGGAATACTGAAAGTCAGATTGCGTTGCGCTAAAAAAATATTGAGTGTCAGTTTAAGCACAGTCATGTATAATTTTTCTAAGGGGACATTTCATATGGCGACCCTGCCAGGAACCCTTACTGGAATCTTCTGATTTTTTCTTGTAGTTTGTGTAATTAGTGCAGCCTTTGTTTATTGCTAGCATGTACTTGTAGAGAGAATTTCCTTTGTAGTTGTAGTTTTTCATTCTTGTACAGTAAAACAGTTGTGGCATGCATGTAAATTTGCACCAAGTATTTCGCAGCTGTGCTTACAATTAACGAGGTATTATTTTCAATGCTATGTTAATGTGTTTTCTTATTTTGCTCATCAAATTGTGGTTTTCTGTGTTGTCGTGTGAAATATTGTGATAATAATGGCGTGTGAAAAACGTAATACTAGGCTCCAAAGTAAACTGAGAAATGACAGTGAAGACGAAAGCAGTGTGTTAGCGCCGCCGAGTAATGAATTAACTAATGTTCAAAGTAGTAATTTGGTAATTGTGCATAGGGAAATGGAGCGGGCTGCAAATAATGGTGTAGACAGTGAAACAATTAGTGAACAGGGAAGCATTATCGATCGATCGGTCGGCAACAGCTCGCCTCAGGAATAGGAAATGACCAGACATAATCTTGCAAATACTGTAGATTCAGATTTTGCGTCCTCACAGTTTTCTCAAATAAGTCAAGACACATTTCCTGCTTGTCAAAATGTGAACATTGCCGGTGCAAATGCACTGCCGCAAAGCATAGAGGAACAGATTCCAGACACTAATACATTATTATTGCAAAAAATGAAACAAAAGAGACAAACACAGCAACAGTTAGACACAGTGGAACAAAATCAGAGACAAACACAGCAAAAGCTTCAAAAGTTAGACACAATGGAACAAAAGCTTCAAAAGTTAGACTCAGTGGAACATACACTTGAACAAACACGTGAAGATTTAACTACTGAGTTACATAAAATCGAATCGAAATGTCAAAAAGTCTGTAATGACGTAAAAACACAAATTTGTGAGCATTTCCAACCTATTTTTTCGCCGCATGAAAATACATTACAGAATCACAAATTAGCCTTAAAAGAACAGCAAACTATTGTTCATGAAAATCATGAGACCTTACAAGCTAAAATTGACTCAGTTGCATCTACCGATTCGGTTATGCAACTTTCAAAATCTCAGGAAAATTTAAAGGACACAGTACATACGATTTCAACACAAATGAACACTCTGAAATTTGGTTCAGAAAAACACACTGAGGAAATAAGTACACTATCGGAGAAAGTAGCCGAACTTTCGGATCAGTTCACTAACTTATCTGGAAAGGTAGATGATGATCTGAATGACACAAGACCTGTAGCCATCACTGACACTGAAGAGCATGAACAAATTAAGAAATTCAAACAAAATCGGAATCAAATTAATACGCAACACAAAAGAGAAATCCAGGAAGTACAATATCAGTTGGCACAAGTAATACAAAAATTACATATTTCAGAGGACACTCGCGCCCCAACACAGGAAGGGGGACTTAGAAATACGGAAAAGCCACAAAATAATAACACAGGGCATTTCGGAAATTATGAAAGAAATTGGCAAGGTGCACCGAATTTTGAGGTGGAACCGCCGACACGACGTAACAATGACCGATATGCGACTCGCCGACATGATGATTTTGACTATAAGCTGTTTATTACTACACATAAATTCAAAAGATTTAAGAATTCCGGCAACGATATTCATCCACAAGCGTGGCTCCATCAATTCTCTGATTGTTTTCCTCCCAACTGGTCATTGAGCACAGATTACAATTTATGTGTGGCTACTTAGAGAATGAACCAGCTGAAAGAATGCGATCGGTCATTCACGATTGTCACAGTGAAGGAGAATTTTGTCATGCCGTCCTCTAATCATATTGGTCTCAAGCTACACAAGACCGAGTAAAACATAGCATCATAATGATGAAACATTTCGAACAATCTGGATTTTCCAGTGTTGTGAAATATTTTGAAGACATGTTGCACAAGAATCAGTACCTGTCAAACCCTTACAGCCCCTCAGAACTCATCCGCATTTGCTTAATCAAATTGCCTGAACATTTACGACATACTATTTTGGCAGGACGTTGCAAAGACGACATTGAAGGTTTTCAGGGAC
Organism: Schistocerca americana; assembly: GCF_021461395.2. Taxonomy (NCBI): domain Eukaryota; kingdom Metazoa; phylum Arthropoda; class Insecta; order Orthoptera; family Acrididae; genus Schistocerca; species Schistocerca americana. The sequence goes on from NC_060124.1 coordinate 257,193,491, forward strand.
TCTTACAAGAATTATAAATTGACACTGACAAACGCGGAACGTGAAAACAGGAACACAACAATTACAGTTCACATCCGTCCCAATTTCGTGGTGACAGAAATAATAAATGGACGCAACAAGGCTATTCTAACACGTAGATCGTGACCAAAACAGACACCACCCATATGACAACCACTGGCACAGTAATAGTTACAGAGAAAGATCGCATTTCCGTAGTTATGAATATAACAGAGACATCCATAGAAACAGACAATATGGCAACCAGAACTATTATTATCACGGGAGACAGAATAACTTCAGGCGCGACGGTCCACCATGCAGTGTTAATTCAGGGAGGAATTCTCCACCACTTAACCGACAAGAAAGAAATTACAGAAATTACCGACATGGCGACAGACGATATAATCGTAACGACAGACCTGAATTTCATCAGAGCTGGCGGGATTCAAACAGGGCAGGGTCCTCTTGACAAGGTGAATTTGTAGAAGTTAGACCTCCAAATCCCAATAACGACATGCGCGAACAAAGAGACAGACAATGACCTGCACCGCAGGCAGCCACATGCGCCGGCTGGCTCAGAGAAAAATAAAATAGACGCTAGCCTTGAGAAAGATTTTAGCATTCCTTACCAACGTATACAACATGATAATTACTTTGAAGCTGAAAATCTGTGCACTAGAAAGGGTAAAGGACTGCACCACATTTCACATGTAAAACCGTTTATTGAGAGATAATCTATTTTTTTTTTAACTTAGTCTTTGCCATAAAATTTTGTCACTTCACGCTACTAGTACAATTTGTCACATTGAGAAACTGTTAACATGCAACAATGTTTTGGAGTTAACTATCCAGACAAGAACCTAGGGAACATATTTAGACAGTATTTTCGAGTGCGTTGTTATAGTGAACAGACGACACTGTGTTATTGTGTGTGTACATTCTTGCTTGTTAGTTACAGATTACGTAACTACTATAAGGCTCACATACTTAGAACATGTACCGGTTCTGCTAATGAGATTTTAATGCAACATTTTGGTTTACTTGAAAATACATTCTGGATTTAAAATGCTTCCTGTGAGATACCAGGTGACACAGTGGTTAAAACAGCTACACGATTTTATCACTAATGAGTGACAATTTACAATGTTGCTTTTGCGGTATTTCTGTTTTATATCTGCACAGTTTTTCTTTATTATTCTGGAAAGTAAAACATGTTTTAGTAGTAACTTTGTGGTATAGCTACAATGAGACAGCTTTTTCCGTAGCACAACAATAAGTTACAGCACAGTACTTTCTTCATCATGGCAATAAGCGTAATAACTGAGATATCCATACGCAAGGCATTTCATTTTTGTTTATCATGAGGTAAGTACATTGACATCTGCAGAACTTAGCTTTCGGAGGACGATAACTACGACACTCCACAGAGATTATCTTACAACAAGACGCACAGCTTAGCGCTACAGTACACGCATTTGAGTGATTAATTTTGTATTTAAAACGTTTATTTTTAAAGATATTTGAAGTACAATGATACAAAGGTATCTGTGATACATTTCATTCCATTGCTGTAATCTGTATCACCTGAGGGTATAATTACATTAATCCTCAGGGGGGTACACGCCTACATTTTGTACTATGTGTCCGGCAAGCACAAGGAGCCCTAGCTAGTATGGTATTGGTTATACAACTTTACACATCGGTACCATATTTCTCTAACACATAAATTACATAGCTATCTGATCATTTAACTGAAAGAGAACCATTTATTTTTACTACATCAGTGACACATGTTTACACAATTACACAGTTGGATAACTTCACACTTATGAAACTGTATTTTGTCTGTACTTTGTGAACTGTTCAAATTTTTTCGGAACCATTGTGATACTATGAGAGCTTTGAATTATGTATTTGGTATGTGATCATGATTTTTAAGTACGTTTGAGGTAGATGACACTATTGAAATGAGCAGAGAATTTTCATTAGGTTTTGAAATTATTGCAGAAAGCTACGACGTTTTTGAGATTTGGCTGGGTTTTTATGATGTTATTATTACGATGACAATGTGTATTATGCTGTTGAGGTATGTTTATGATCGATAAGCTGATGCTATATGAGGAATTTGATTATGCTATGTATTTATTATGATGAAATATTGAAGAAGTGTCGACGAATATTTATATGTGTAAGAAGGTAAGGGTTAATGAGTAGTGGTTATGGACTCTGACTTGTGAAAAAGGATGTTGGAAACCAAGAATCGTAATTTAAGAGTTATGAAGTGTGTGTAAATACGTGAATGTACCACAAGGCTGACGAAAATTTTTTGTACACTGTTATATTTACAGGATTTTGTTGCTACACACTTGTAACGTGAATTCTCGACCAAAAATGGATTTTGAAAGAGGATATGAACAAAAATTAGGGTTTAGGGACAACAAGTTTAGGTAGGATTTTCTTGGAAATAAATGATGAGGTAAGATAATGGAAAATAAATAATGAGGTAAGAAATATGTGAACATATAAATACAGAAAGCATGCTGAGATCGGATTTTTTTGGTGGAAACAAATGTTGAAATAAGACGAAAGATGTATGGAATGAAGTTTTGGGTTGGACTGCAGTACCAAATGTTACACAGAAAACAAACCCTGCCCTGTATTTTTGTGTTATTACACTATGTGAATTTGTGCTTTTCCTCTCTGTACGTGTTTAGCTAATAAGATTTATGTTGTAGAATTTTTCTGATAATATGTTATTTGCCTTGTAAAGATGCTTAGACATTATTTATTCTGTTTTGTTTTAATGCTCATGTGTGAAGTTGATGTTTTAAAAGTTATTCTGATCTTTTATGTATTTACTTATGTCATAATTCCTGTAACACTGATGTATATGTTTACCTCTATTCTTTTGTATAGCCTGTATTACTACAAATGTTATCTGTATTATTACGTTTTTAATGATGTTTTCTGTATCTCTGTAATTGTATTCTCATGTTATAAAATTGTAATTGACACCAGTTTATCAAATTAAGTAACTAGTAAGCATTCATTTCACTGCACACATTTCTGTTGGTCATAGTATATGCGCAATATGTAAAAAAAAAAAAAAAAGGAGGACTGTTAGCGCTTGCACGTGTGTTGATAATTCAGCAAGGGACTGGTTAACAGGATTGCTGGTTCTAAGGACATCCCAAAAAGTTTTGTGAGTACACAAGTGGTGGTTTATGGACTTGCTATATTGTCCGCAAGACTCTTTGATGGTGATTGTGCACCTGCACAGTCGCAAGAGATGGCTGTTAGCCATCTCTACAAGGACTACAGTGGGTCTACACCTCTGGTGGCCCACCAATACCGTAATCTCTAACAAGACTACAGTGGTCTGTTTTGTGATGGCCTACCTACCAATATTCTTCAAAACTTCGACTGACTCTGCGGTGGGTTTCCTCTGTTGTGGCCCATTGCCTGTCTGCATGTCAAGAATCAGCACTGTCTTTCCGTTGGAAGGACAACACTACTTCTTCAAGACTGCATGGAAATCCACTTATTCCGTGTGCATTTTCTACTACTGCTCAGACTTTGAGAAAAACACTGCAATTTTACTGTGATGAATGATCAGGACTGTCTTTATGGACTGTGAGAAAATTTTAGCTTTTGATCAACATTGTATCAATAACTGTGCGCATTTGATTTCTTTGTTATTGTAGTTATGAAAAATTTTTTCAAATCTATATTGTCCGGTGCCCAAAACAATTTGTAAAATTTTTTGTGAGGAGCATGGGGGCTATGTAAGTAGGCTGTTTAGTTTTTTATATTGGTAACACCATGCAGCACTCTGTATGAAAATCACTGGCTCTGCTGTGTGCAGTCTGAGGCTGGTCGGCATTGTTGCAATAGTCGCTATTGTAGTGTTGGCCAGTTGGCTGTTAACAGCGCATAGCGTTGCGCAGTTGGAGGCGAGCCGCCAGCAGTGGTGGATGTGGGGAAGTGAGATGGCGGATTTTTGAGAATGGATAATCTGGAGGTGTGTCCATCAGAAACAGTACATTTGTAAGAATGGATGTCATGAGCTGCTATATATATTATGACTATTAAGGTAAATACATTGTTTGTTCTCTATTAAAATCTTTCATTTGCAAACTATGCCTATCAGTAGTCAGTGCCTCCTGTAGTTTGAATCTTTTATTTAGCTGGCAGTAGTAGCACTCGCTGTATTGCAGTAGTTCCGAGTAACGACGGTTTTTGTGAGGTAAGTGATTTGTGAAACGTATAGGTTAATTTTGTCAGAGCCATTCTCTTGTAGTGATTACTGAAAGTCAGATTGCGTTGCGCTAAAATAATATTGTGTGTCAGTTTAAGCACAGTCATGTATAATTTTTCTAAGGGACGTTTCAAGTTTCATAGTGCTAAGAGCCATTTTGTGATGATGCAGGGAAGTCATCAACGTGTGACATTTCGCTCTCGTTGTTATTGCCCCCTTCTTCTTCGAGAACCTTTGCAATCTTTGCTGGAGCCTCTTAGACCAATTTCTTTCGCAGCCTCACCCCCTCCCCCCTCGCTCCTGTTGATCATGGTTTCTTACTTGATCTTCATTAGACGTTTTCAATCATTTAATTTTCAAAGTCTACGTTTATTACTGGAAGTAATAGCAGTAAAAAACGAAAGTTGGTTATTTCAGAAGCTGGTTATTGTGAGATGTTTCCAGAGATAGATTATACTGGGGACGAAATGGGCGGTGCAACTGGAAATCGGTTGTTTCAGCGAAAACCGCCATCCCTAGCAAAGAGGAGTACGCGCCACTGTTCGAGAAAACCACGGCTGGAGCCTCAAGCGAGGAGACACTTGCCGAGAAACGGCTCCGCAGTATTGCAAAGTACGCTTTGTCTTTGTGCACATTACATAAATAATATACTTAAAATTTAAATCTCATAGGAAGTGAATATCTTTGGTGATGATAAGTATTTTTGATTGATGAAACATTCGCAGGCTCAGACAGTGCGCAATGCTTATATTAGTCACAACGCTGTTACTAAAATGCATGTAGGTAAGCTAGCTGTCTTTGCTGTTCCGATGTCTACTATCTCGGTGTAGTGAATTTATTGTCGCTGATGACCGTTTGGTTACAGCTGGAAGGGAATTCCGCGATTTTGTGTTTAGTTATAAGTGCCATAATATACTAAACCATCCTGGCGATGTGGTGACAAGGCCCGCGTGGCAAGTACAGTTTTCAGGCAGAGTCGAACTGTGGGAAGTGACAGGGCTGCGTTCTGGTCAGAGTAATTTTATCTCGCTTACCGGTAGTGTCAGGCAGAGAGGCGAGAGTTCGCAAGCGCATAGTGAATTCTGATTGAAGCAGCTGTAACTTAGCGCATTAGCTGTTTCGAATGTACGCTTACGAAATTGCTTGACACTGGGCAGTGACAATGTGCCGTGTAGTTATAATAAGAGTGCAGCTACTCACATAGGTCCAGTGCAGACATTAATTATCGTATGGGAGGAAAACTTATTAGGTATGCTATTCAGTTAAAGCGGAACCGGTTTACTCGGGAAAAAATTAATACCAGTTTTGGCCAACAGACAGAAATCTGCTGCTGTGAATGCGAGAAAGACATACACAAATGTTTCCACATTTAATGGAATTTTATGGGCAGAAAATACCAAACAAGTGAGAAAGGAATACTATTGATTTTGTTATTAACTACTATTTGCGCAGTTTGATCAATATGAGCACCAAAGACGTCGAAGAGATGCTGCATCTGTAAAACGGCGTAATGAACAGTTGCTCGCAGTAGTTATGGTGGAATCTGAACATTGTTTTCTTGTCTACTGGCCTTGGGATCAAATAGAGACCGAATATGTCGCAGGTAAACTCATTATTTTAGATTTCCTCAAAGCCGATCGTCAAATGGATTCAGATCAGGTGATCTTGCAGGCCGCTTATCTGGAAAACCCCTGGAAATAAGACGTTCGTGGAAGGTGACATTAAGCACATCTTTCACTGGACGAGCGACATGAAGTAACCCCCCCATCTTGCATGAAAACAGTGGTTACCACACTGCTGTCCTCTTCCACAGCGGGAATCACTTGCTGTACAAGGAGGTCTTGATAACGTACAGACGTCACAGTACACGATATTCGCCAGTTCTGTGCATTTACTGCACCCTGTAGTGCCCTGCTACTCCATAAAATATTGCCTGGACACGTGTCATGAACTTCGACCCGTGCCAGTAACTGAAGGGCAAATTCAGAACGTTGATAGAGATCGTGAGGTATCAGTTGCTGCACTATTTGGATCTTATATGGGAACCATTGTAAAGTAGATGTAAAATTTTCTGCAGTACTGATCATGGGACGGAAATTCCTGTGACACTGCACGAGCACTAACACTATGTGGGTCACATGCTACGTGGTCAGCCACAGCAACAGCAGTCTCGTCAATAACTTCCAGTGGGTTAGAACGCTTTCCTCTTCCAGGTACCACACCAAGCTCACCTGTGTTTTCTGATTTCGTTACCATATTCTTTAAATCATTTAATGGCATTGGACTTCTCCTCAGACCTCTCAGTTGTCAACACTCTCTGAATGCAGTAGTGTAATTCCTGTCATTTACATAAAGCAGTTTGCCGCGCGGGATTAGCCGAGCGGTCTGTGGCGCTGCAGTCATAGACTGTGCGGCTGATCCCGGCGGAGGTTCGAGTCCTCCCTCGGGCATGGGTGTGTGTGTTTGTCCTTAGGATAATTTAGGTTAAGTAGTGTCGAAGCTTAAGGACTGATGACCTCAGCAGTTAAGTCCCATAAGATTTCACACACATAAAACAGTTTCACTAACAACGCACAGTATTAGTGGGGTAGGTGGCTTCTGGGACAGCTGGCAGAGTTGTCAGATGTATTGAAAATGGCCATAGGCGTGACAACATCGCACTGATGTCATGGGGGGGAAATTCCAATTTTGACGGGAAATAGAACCACGGGGGTACCTCTACTAAGCTAATTCCTCCCACCCATGCCACCACTCCTATGACGCCAGTCGCCCCCCCCCCCAACCCTTCCCCATCACCAACTATCCTTGTAAACGGAAGGAAACAAGTGGAAAGAGTCTGTGACATAGTCACTGCCAGTGTGTACAACTCTTTTTTCTATCGATTATGCTTATATTCTTAGAATTTCAAACATCTGTTCACCACATAATCGGAAGTCTACCCTCTTGCTAGTGACTGTGTCACAGACTCTTCCCATATCTACAGGAATGTGATATGGAGATCCTTCATAATGGTCATACGATGGAAGAAACTGAGATGCTGTCCCAGAAGTATAACTCTTAGACATTTCAGGGGCAGAGGTATAGTCAAGAGCTAATAAACCTTCGTTTTGCAACTGATTGGCTGCTTTTACAACCTGTGAACAATGGGAAGATATGTTGACAATTTCCTCCTAAACCTGACGAGCAGATTAGTTAAGGTGCATGGAGCCCACAAGGGGAATAGTTCATTATGTCACTGTACACGGGCCAGGCCCGAGATATCTTAAAAAATAACGCATAGGGGCTAGCAATTTAGATGAGTGGAATGTTTTCGAAAAAATATAAAAAAAAGACGTTGTGTTTGAGGAGACGGTGACTGAATTATCATCTTTTATTTTTGTCAAAAACACTTTTTTATGGCACAATCATAATCGGTTTCGGCTTACAATGGCCAGCTTCAAAAGTCATAATATAGAAAAGAAAAGCTAATATTACGACTTGAAATAAGTATAAATAATTCCACTAGGACTACTTGTCAGTTGAGTGAAATGCTATTAAAATACAGATGGTTGATACCTACGGGCGGCACTTGGTGAACAAGTGCTCATGTGTTGTCAACTGAACACAAAATCGGAAATCAGGAAATTATGTAGGTATAATTACGTGTCCTCTTCATTTTTTACTCTTCGTGATGGATGCCTCTATAACACAATCTTCACTCGTAAAAACTATAAGAACTGACAAATACTACAACAATCTTTCAAGTAGTTACACAAAAAGCATGAAATAAGAATACAGGTCGTTAAATAGTTAACATAAAACAGAGCGACGTCTGTAGAATAAAAGAGAGAGTGAAGCAGTCCGTACGGTGCATGTTTCCTGTGTTTGATTGTGTTGAACTTCAAGCTGCTAGATATTTGCGCCACTGCATTTACGCTTAAGAGAGATGACACGGAATGAACGGCCAGGGCATTTCCCTGTTGCAACTCGCTCGTAATCTTCTGCCGACTTCGAGTTGTTGACGTTAGATGGAAGATGTTAGGAAGTGCAGGCACGGCCTGCGCGGTATAGTACGGCAGTGCTAAGCGAGTGTTAAGCGTAGAACTTCAAATAAGTGATCCGAATAGCCACAAAAACGAAGAACATGAGTCCATCTGCGCATAGTGTCCTGCCTTTTGCATACCTGTTTCCGAATGCCGGAGACGAACAGAAGCTACAGAGTGGGGCGTCAAGTGGTGTGGGGGGAGGGGAGGAACAAATCCCAAACTATTTATTATGTTTTGCAACATGGGGAACGTATTTCTACCATTTATTTATTTAATTTAATTTACTTAAGCATTCAGCTTTTAATAATATTTTTCTTAGATTTATCACTTGTATTAAGGTTTTTGAACTTTAATTAATTGCATCTTAAGTATCAGAGACACTTCACACTTGTGTGCGGTATTGAAACCTTTTGGACCTAGGAGGTTTGCTCCGTTAGGACTAGAAGGTAAGATTTGTGGGTAGTAAACACCATTAGCAGACACACAGAGTCACGCGCTACTCAGAATTTAACTACATAACGAAAAGAATACGGTCTGCAGCAGACCCTTGGCCACAGATTGTTCGAAGTTCTGCATCATAATAGTAAGTTAGTTAAAAAAAGTTACCTTAATAAATAAATTAATTTTCTGTTGGAGTTCAGTGAGATGTCATTTCCAGTGAATATTTAAAAATAAAATTACAGGAGATTGAGAATTTGCCGTATTTAGAGCAGACCAGAATTCCGCTACACGTGTACGTTGAAGCGCTAGACATGATCAATACATAATCTCCTATAAAGCTGCCTCATATTTTCTGGATCCTCTGCTCTTAGTCTAGCGGAAACGGTGTGAAGGGGAAGGAATGCCAGCTAAATCAGATCGACGCTGATGCTTTTACGTAGGATTTACCAACCGGCTAAACATCTACCAAATTCTAATCAGTGAAAATCCTACACTGCTCCATTTAAGAACAATTTTCTGGAGAACCAGAAAGTGCTGTAGCTGTTTCAAAAAGGAATCAGAAACGAAGAATAGTAAATAAACTACACAGTGTTCTTCGTAACTTCACATTTGATGGAATATATTAACGAAAGAGAGAAAGAATTAGTCGGCAATATGATGAAGTTACTACGCATTAGTGAAGAAAGGTTAACGAGATCAATCATTTTCATTGCTCATAAATAGGCCACTGCATGAGGTTACCACATAAAAATAAACTGTAATTTTCTCTGGGATGAGAACGACAAAAGATATATTTGATAAGTAGCATACTGTATGGCTCTGACGTTTCTCTTCCAGTTTCTCTAAATATGCCAGGCCGATTTCGGAACAGTGAGTTAATATGACTTACTGTCAGCAAGAAATGGTTTCGGGATGAGATTCCCCTAGCACACATACTGAGTCTGGAGAGGTGGGGAGTGCCAGGTATAAATTAGTGTAACCCTCGAATTCCTGAAATAATTTTAACTAAACGTGGTAGACATATGAGATAGCATGTGCCACGTCCCTCAACGATTATAGACATTGAGAAGGAACCTTCTCCATACCCTCCACGCAATTCCCTCAACAATCTTAGAATTTCAGATGGAATATTCTGTATTCCTTCCACCTAATTTGACAACAAGTTTTTCAAATCATAACATATATGGAGCACGGCAATTCAGCACGGGAGTTTTAATTAATGAAGTTTTCCAAAGTTTTGTTATACTCTGTTTCTAACACTTCGTCCACAATATCTCCTTATTAACTCTTATTTCTTCTTTGATCACGTCTCTAGACAGTTCTTCTCTTCCCAGACGCCTGCAATATACTCTTTTGACCTACTTGCTCTCTACTCAGCTTTTAATTGTGTTACTCCTCTCGTACTCTTAATATAGACGTCTTGGCGTTTAATTTCCCCTAAGGTTCTTTTGACTTTTCTGTACGATGAATCAAACCTTTCAACAATCGCTTCTTTTTTCTTCCAAACATTTCCCCCTTGTTTCTGTACGCCTCCTACAAACTTAATTAATTAATATCTATTAATTAATGATTAAATAATTTTTGTTTCTTTTTCTTACAACGTACTCCATTACACATTATTTTTAATAGTACATGTATGTATTTTGTGTGTGTGTGAGTGTGTGTGTGTGTGTGTGTGTGTGTGTGTGTGTGTGTGTGTAGTGTAATGTTTGTGTTGTATGATGATTATGACAATGACGATAACGATGATGATGAGAGAAGGGAGAGAATGGAAAACGGGGCCGGCACATAGCGTACTCCTCACGAATGGCACAAAGGAAGCCGACAAGCTTAACGTCCCCATTATTCGTGTTTAAACCAGGACATTGGTGCAAAGTCTGGTGATCAGGGAGTTTACGCCACTAGTTCTCCTCCTCTTGCTGGCCAAATACTGACAGTGAATCTTGTTTCCTGCACTGGATTCGAACTGGCTTACCCCCGGGTCTGGCGCCACGGCATAAGCACTCGTTAGCAACCTCAGCCAGGAAGGCGACATTATTAAATTGTCGAAATACCTGCTGTTGCTAATCTTGGCGGTGGTGACATAAAACCTCCATTATTAGTCATGAAAAAGACTGATTTCTCTTATTTAGGTTCCAGATGACTAATTAACATTGTTAAGAAGTGAGACTCACTGCCTAATTACATTACGCTAAGATGTACTAGCAATTTGTTAGTGGTCCAGCTCACAAAACAATTTATATTTTTGTTAACTTACAATGTTTCCAATATCATCGCATCATGTTTTCTGTAGATTTCAGTCACTTTACCGTGAGTATTGTAGATGATCCACAGCAAACGTTTCGACATGAAAGATGGACAGGTCAGCAATAGGTAAGAGTTCTGTAATTGGATGACGGTGTTCGTTATTTATAATCTAATTTTGCATTCAGTTAATAGTATAATACATATAAGAGATCTTGATTCACAATTTATATTCTACTTACAGTTCTGAATGCATATAAATGAAATTAACCTCACCGCAGCGATATGTTAGAGTCTTTTTTCTAGTGCAGTGCAAGACAGAGATATACAAGAAATCGGGTCAGTCTGTGCAATCAGACAGTAGTCGTATAGATCTGTGTGTGTGTGTGTGTGTGTGACTGTGTGTGTGTGTGTGTGTGTGTGTGTGTGTGTGTGTGTGTGTGTGTGTGTGAGAGAGAGAGAGAGAGAGAGAGATAGAGAGAGAGAAAGGAGAAAGAAACTGTCTGTTGTTATTAGTCCGCCCCTGGTAGCTGAGTGGTGCTGGCACGGTAGCTCAGCGTGTTCGGTCAGAGAGCTGGTTGGCCTCTGTAATAAAGAAACTGAGTGGTAGGATCAACAAATGAACTTAAACGGATGTCATCTGACGTCCGCAACGACCAAACACAACGATCAACAACGAACAAAATGAGATTAAAAGAAAAAAAGTGGTCAGCGCGACAGAATGTCTATCTTAAGGGACCGGGTTCGATTGCGCGCTGTGTCGGAAATTTTTTCCGCTCAGGAACTGGGTGTTCTGTTGTCCTAATCATTATCACATCATTTCATCACCATCGACGCCAAGTCCCACGACATTTACATTTTTTACTAGGTTATTTATGTGTAAAGTCACGGAGAGAGACGAATGAATGCTGTATAGTATTAAGGACAAGGGCATTAGGAAGAGAGAGGTGTTTAGTTTCCCTTAGGTAGCTCATATTACCTTTATGTAACAAACTCAGAAATCGTAATTGCGGATATCCTGAACACCAACTGTTTACCCAGAAAATTTCTTAAGCATTGCACTTCCAGAAGAGTAGATCAGCAGAGGCTAGGTGCCCATGTAGAACAATCAGATGGAACGCCCGTGTTGACAGTTAACACCAGCGGAATAAGCCGTACGATGTATGAAGAACCTTCTAAATAAATTGAGATACGGTCCAATCGGCAATTACTACAAATCATAATTGGAGATTAGCCTTCAGTGTCGTAACTCTTCATTAATGCAGCTACAACGAAATTACTTTTCTAACAACCAATTACTGAAGCATTACTTTCGTACTCCCAATTTTTTAATTTTTCATTGGATTACAGTGGGATCAGCTATGGTCAAGGCGAAATTATACCTCATCTGAAAATTCACTCGTTATTCCCTACGATACTGCACCTCGTTACATTTGTCTGTTTGCCGCCAGCATTTAAATACACTGCTTGTACCACACGAAACAGGAAAGGAACAAAAGCAAATGATATTCTTTCACAATATTCTTGCAAGTATCTCTTTAAGAAAAAAGTCTAATTGCATCATTATTTGAAAAAAACTGAAATGTACAAAGCAACAATAATTGGAGGAAGAAAAGGTCCTCGCTACTTGAGTCTGTCAATGGCTCAGTAATAAGTTCAGTATTTGACCACATAATTCAGTCATCACTGGCGCAATAACGCAAAGTGTGTGACATGTGCAAATTTTAAATCCGGACTAAAATTGTTTCTTCTGTACATTTCCTTCTACTCTGTCGGTAAATCTTTTTATAGAAATCGTACAAATAATCAATGAAACACGGAAATTTTCCAACTATAATTAATATTCCACCACAATAATAAATCATCATAACGCTACTGTCTACTTTTTCAACTTTAAACCAAGCCACACTTGTGCTTTTTACTTTTCTAATCACGACCATTGGTAATTTACGGCGTCAATCCGCTTGATGTACATGTACTTGTGTCAGGTGCTCTTCTCCTTGAGAGGGGTGTCTTAATACCTGCATTTAATGGCAACACCCTGAACTCACGAATGAAAGAACGGATTTTTCGTTTCATTCTTAGGAAAGGTAACCATTAAGTAACTCTTCTTGCATGAACTTCACCTCACATACAGTCCGTTAAGTAAGAGCAAGGTCGGCATTACACACAGATGGTGAAATATATCACCTTAGTTCTTTCACAGCCCAACAGAGAGAACCTTTATTCTTCGTGCAATGTCGATAAAGCCTTTAGTTTCCTTTCAGTCCTGACTGAGATACACAAGAAATGACATTAGTGCAGATTATGCGTCGTGTTTATCAAAGATGTTTGCTTCCGACTGACAAACGTTGGTTCATCGACTAAAATAAAGATTTTGTGCTGGAGGAGGACAATTCAGCGACTGGAACAAGCGGAAAGACATGCAATATTGAATTGAAGCTCACAGTCGCCTGACGCTAATCCTAATGAAAAATTTTGGTGTTTCATCAAAAAGAAGTTGCAAGGAAAAAAGATATTCATTTCGGAACAACTGTCAACACAAAATCGACGTATTTGGAGGTCTCTTCCACGTGAATACGCGGTAAACTTTGTTTGTTGTAAAATTAACTCAAACGTTTGTGAAAATTTATCACTGATGCGTGCTATTGTAATCAATTTCTTAATAGGTTTACTTTCAAATGCTATGAAGCATATAAAAACTGATTTATACGATAAACTTACACAAATGTACGACAATAGTAATTTATTGCCTTCCACATTATTATTAAATTGAGGCATCTAATATTTTTTAAAAATTACGTAATAAAAGTAATCTTATAATGCTATGACATGGCAATTCAAATGGAAGGCTGAAAACTATTACTTCAAATTATCAATGATTGTCTAAAATTTCAACGGAAATATCTGATATTCTTCAGGAATATACTACAAGATCTTCTTCAAGTTAGTAAGTTTAGCTTCAGTGACTGAAAGATGTCTGTTATATGCCCTTGTTTGTGGTAGGCACACATTTCGTTTCTTACTACCCTGTAGGATGAAAGTATGTACACTGCTATGTTGTTGAATGGTGATGCAACTACTGTCCTTGGCTGCGGAGATGGGTACTTGAAATACTTTAACGTTGATGTCTGGAATGTAGTACGCTTTTTTCTTGACAGAGATAAGCTCTCCAGTGAATTTACTGTCTTCTTGTATGGAGAACGCCTCCAGTCCTTGGGAAGTTACTTACACCTTCAACGCCTACCATAGTAACCATGAACTCCATGAACTTCCCAGGGAGTTTTGACTTTACTATTATCTCACATACTTCTTTTGGAAGAAAAATTCGATCGTGCTTTGACAAACTTCTCTTCACAACACAATAGTCACGGTCACTGGGGACTACAGAATGTTCTCTCAGGGGAAAGAAATGCTCTATTTAAGAAAACATTGTGTTTCTACAGGGGCCATTAAAAAGTTTACTGTAGTGTGATTACTGTTTGGACCACTTCGGCTATCATTAAAGAGTTGCTGCTCCTTCACATTCTTCAGAATGCAATTATCTGTGTAATGCAGAAGAAAAGAAGCTGCTTCATTTGGTTCTTTGTTACATTGGGTTTCATAATAGAGGTTAAAATGACTTCCTGATTTTCCATTAGGAATATGAGAAACGTTGGGGGTTAACTGTCGAAAATGAAGCAGCTCCTGCACCAGATTATTGGGCAGTGAAGTATTTTGCATGGCGTCTCTTTCTCTGCCCAAATTCGTTGAAGCATGAAATGTATTGAAATTTTTTTAGCCCTTCTTTTTTGAACCATTAATTCTGCTTCAGCAACCCTCTTCGCCTTCTCGTTAAGGAATGAGGGATTTCAGTTTCTGTTTCAGAACTTCGCATGTACGTCAGGTATCTATCTGAGGAAGCACCAAACTGAAGTGAAAATGGTCTTTGAAGTATTTAGCATAGTACTGACACGTAATGTCTCCGTCAGGATGTTTTTCTTTAAACACCTGAAATATCATTTTCACATTTAACTTTGAATCAAGGTAATTTATCATCTTGGAAGAATACTGAGCCTTTTTTTTTTTTTTTTTTTTTTTGGAAAAGACTTAATTTCCGTAGGCTTTAAATTTACTGTGGAGGTTTTTCCTCTTAAATCAACTGGAATGTTACCGGCTATCAACTGTTCTTAGACGACAGAGTCTACTGTCACCTTTAAGACCATAGAAAGCTATAAATGTCTTCTGGCAGACCTACTTTCCTACATCACTGAATACCATGAGGTAATTAAAACTGTGATTACGTTTAGTAGATAACAAATTTTTCGACAGACGAGGTCTTTGAACGTTGTTAGAACAGATGAGACCTTGTTAAATGTATATCCCGTTCGTCTTTGGTCTTGAATTTATTAAATCTATCTAACAAACTATGCCAATATTAGCAAAATATGCTTTCTTGCAGTTGCATTTCTCGTCGGTTTTTCTTTCCACAATTGTTTATCCTTGATCACGTTCTCGTGTATTCAGCTTCGTTCCTCACACCCATCTTTGTGGAGTTTCCCACTATCACAGAAACTGTTATCAAAGTGCACCTTGCAATCGCATAAGATAACAGGACCAGGAATCTTGTGTTCTTCTCAAAAACACAACCAACTCTTCAATGAAAAATCTTGTTACTTCTTTCTATATAAACATATCACACACCACTGCCTACAGAATCAAGGTTAAGATTAGAAACACCAGAACTCCAGGAGATACGTTGTTCCTAAAACTATCGCACACCTTTTTTTGATTTATCAGACTTTTGAATCGTTTGATGCAGCCCGCCACGGATTCCTGTCCAGTGCCTACGTCTTCATCTCAGAGAAGCAATTGCAACCTACGTCCCCCATTATTTGACGGGTGTATTCCAATCTCTGACATCCTCTACAGTTTCTTCCCGCTACAGCTCCCTCTAGTACCCTGAAAAACCATTCCCTGGTGTCTTAACGGATGTTCTATCATTTTTACTGGCCCAAAAAGCATACACATCTATACGGAAATTACGTCGTTTCTATACAGATCGCTGCTGTTACCCGTAAAGAAGACCTGGACATAACTCATTTTGTATAAAATGTGGAGTTACGTTGTTTCTGAAATGACCGATTCAGACTTTCTACAAGCACATGAATTACAGCTATTTTGTTAATACATGAATTCTAGCATACGTGTGTCAGTTCCAAGGAGCAGCCAAGTCTCAATCTTCGTGGCATAGTGGCCATTTGTTGTTGTGGTCTTCAGTCTGGAACCTAGTTTCTTGCAGCTGTCCACGCTCGTTTAACGTCTACAAGGTTCTTAATTTCTGCATAACTTCTGAATCCTGCAATGAACCTCTACTCTCTGTTCAAGTCTTGATCTTCCTCTATAAGTTGTATCCCCCATACTTCCCCCCATTAACAAACCCATGATTCCTTGATGCTTCCGGATATTTAACTTGAAGGAAGACAAGCTCTCAGCCAAGATTGCATTCACAAAACCTTTATTTACTATTACCATTCTTGATAAATAAATTACCATCATATGATCTCAGCAGAGGTTAATACATGTGGTCAATTTGAACTAAAAATATACTCCGTATCTTAAGTCATAGAATACACTTTCAGCTCAAATTGGCCACATGTGTTAACCTCTACAGAGATCAGATTATGGTAACTCTGTTTATCGAAACCGGCATCGTAAATAAAGGTTCCAGAAATGCGATGTTTGCTGAGAAGCTGTATTTCTTCAAGTTGAATATTTATAGATCGACGCTTATTACGTAGCATCGGCAACTCAGCTTCAGAGTATCTCCTATACATCGAACTTTTCTTTTAATCTAATTGTTCCAGTTTGATTAAGTGATTCTTCATTACTTACTCAATACACCCGTCTAATTTTCAGTATTCTCCTGTAGCACCATATTTCTAAACCGTCTATTCTCCCCAAACCTTATCGTCCGCGTTTCGCGTCACCATATTGCTAGACGCTATACATGTAGTTTGCTAGGGGCCTCAAACCGTCGATTAAATTTATCTTTTTCAACTATTTGCATTGCTACAGATGAGACAAGATGTTAGATTACAGAAGGAAATCTTAGAATGCAATCCTCGCACTAAAAACCATTCATTTATGTGACTGCTTCAAGTTCTTTCTGACAATAGTTTGACTGAAAACAGCGGCTTCAAAGTTTTTTATGTTTCATTTTGGCTTTATTCATAATTTCTAGTTATGTATACCTACTGTTTCTACCGTCTCGGATAGGGGAGCGTACTAATACTAGACAGAGGGAGGTGCAGCGAGCCCGATTGTAATAAACCTTACTAATTAACGACGAGGGCTGGTGTACGTGTCATCTTGAATGTGCTTTTACGTCGTTTTCCGCATCTGCTAGTAAATACCTATATGGTTCCCACTTTCCACTTCAGGTCCATGACAAGCAAACACTTTGAAGAAAAGGTCACATTTGGTTCAAAAATGGTTCAAATGGCTGTGAGCACTATGGGACTTAACGTCTGAGGTCATCAGTTCCCTAGACTTAGAACTATTTGAAACTAACTAACCTAAGGGCAGCACACACATCCTTGCCCGAGGCAGGATTCGAACCTGCGACCGTAGCAGCAGCGCGGTTCCGGAATGAAGCGCCAAGAACAGCTCGGCCACTAGGGCCGGCTGGTCACATTTGGTCACACTAGACGCAAAGATAGGTGATACACGGACACCCCTTGGTCGGCCGGAGTGGCCGTGCGGTTCTAGACGCTACAGTCTGGAACCGAGAGACCGCTACGGTCGCAGGTTCGAATCCTGCCTCGGGCATGGATGTGTGTGATGTTCTTAGGTTAGTTAGGTTTAATTAGTTCTGAGTTCTGGGCGACTGATGACCTCAGAAGTTAAGTCGCATAGTGCTCAGAGCCATTAGAACCCTTTGAACGGACACCTCACCACGGGCGGCTTACAATAGCTTTAGAATGTCATTGGCAGTGGTGAGTGGATCGTAATAACAGCCTGTGTATAGGAGTATGATTGATTCTTCGTAAAATAGAAGTACCATAGCAATTCAGACACAGCGTTATCTGGATGAAGGACACCGAAAAGGAGGGGAGGATGCAGCTACTGTTTCTGCTTTTCTGCTTGATGTAATTAAGAATTCCACCTTTAGGTTCTGCGTCTAGAGATTTGAACACGTTTACAGTTAATGATTTGGGTGAATAATGAAATATGAGGAAGAATATTTGCTACAAGACATCGTTTTAAACTAATCGAGTTCACGGCAGAGCCAGCTTGTATGAAAAAACTGCGCTTATAGAAATTTTGAAACAGTCTCTACATAATGTATAGCACTGCAGGAAAAATTTTGTTGTAATTAATCTGATCCTGGAAGTTCTACAGACACGAGTAGTCTATGTCAGACATACTACTGACGAATCATCCATTTCGCCAGAAACTTCAGCAGTGTGGGATACCGACCATCACTACACTTAAAAAAAAAAATCAGAAATCATCGGTATCCGCAGGGTAGCGTGACATCTGATGACCTTGCACTCTGAACATTCATCTGATACCAAAACGCCACAGGGCTTCTTGTGGCCCACTCCAGGGTCCGATGAAATAGCAGAATGTTTGTGGAACATTATTACTTTCTCAACCAACTTCGCGTTATGCTCTGCCAATTAGAGGACAAAGTTCAGCTGTGAAACAGAATGTAATTAGTTCGACGCTGTTCGCCGTAAGAGCCACTCCTGGCCGAGAAAGTTCAAATTAAACAGGAGTTAGTGATAACGAGCCGGCACTTGCGAAATGTTCGCACAGCCGGTCGGGAGAGGATTGCACCAGACAGAGACAAACGGCCGCCTTTGTGAAGAGGAACGAGTAATTTTCCGTCTCACGTGCACTTAACGTCACATAGGATGACCAGTGCGTAAATACGACAGTATCTGATGTCAGACGCAAGTAATTAATTGTGTATTGTGTAATATTCAGTTACGAAATCCGGTAGTTCATTGAGTACAGATATATAGTCCCGGAAAAAATGTGTCTGAGCGATAAATATGTAATGTTCTGCGTTCCTTAATCTTTTTCGAACATTCTATAGTGTTAACACGCATGATAAATGGTCTCTGTATGACACATTATACCGTAATTAAGGACACACAACTTTTTTATTGCAACATTAATGTTACGTGTATATGGAGATGCTTATTAGAAGGTTTCGGAAGTAGCACATACAATGTCCAGTCACCTGTCAAAAGAAAGAATAGGGACCTTTCGCAGAGCGGCCTGCTGCGAGACATGCACAAAGAGATTTGGAAAGTTTTATGGGACAAAACTAAGGAGGTCATCAGTCCCCAGGCTTATGCACTACTTAATCTAACTAAACTAACTTACACTAAGGACAACACACACCCATTCCCAAGGGAGGACTCGAACCTCCGATGGGGGAGCCGCGGGAATCATGGCAATGCGCCTAAGGCCGCACGGCTACCCCGCGCGGCATTTGGAAGGTATTGCCAGGGATGTGGAGCCATGCCGACTGCAATGCCGTGGCCAGCAGCTGTAGGCTTCTCGGTTGAGGATCCATGCCGCGAACAGACCGATCAAAGTGTTCCCACAAATTCTCCACTGGGTTTTAATTCGGAGAGTTTGCGACCAAGGGAGTACCGTTAACTCATCCTGGTGCTCTCCGAACAACGCATAAAACTCTGCGAGAAGTGTGACAAATGCATTGTCCTGCTGATAGATGCCATTGCGCTGAGGAAAAACGAACCGCATGTAGGGATGGATACTGCCCCCAAGGATAGATACAAAGTTATGTTGATCCACTGTGCCTTCTAGAACGCCAGAGAATAACACGAAAACTTTCCCCAGAGCGTAACGCATGCAGGGTGTTCGCTTTCAACCTTTCACGCGGTGTATGCCACTGGCGATCTGTCCATGGAGCATAAAACCTGATTTGAAAAGGCCACCTATCCCAATTGGTGGTCGTTCAGTTACAGTATTGGTATGCAAATTATAGCCTTCGTCGCCGGTCAGCATGGGCGGATGAATCAAGCACTTACTGCGGAGGTCCACACGCAGAAACGTTCGCTGAAGGGTCGTTGAGGAGATACTGTTGATAGGTCGCTGTCAACCTGGGTGGTCAGTTGCTCAATAGTTGCACGTCTAATCGCTCGTACACATCTCCAGTCCATCGTTCAACCATCTTGTCTGTGGTCTGTGGTGTGCCACAGATGCCTCAGTGCCAGTTGTGGATAGCATTTTGCCCTGCATGGTATACATTCACCACTGCAGAACACGAATAGTTCACAGCTTCTCCGTTTCGGAAGTGCTTCCTTCCTTGGCCAGAAAACCAGGGATCATGTCTTTTAGACGTCAGACAAATCGCACCGTTTCCGCATTGCGACGACTGCTTCTTTTCCACGTCCCCCTGATAAGCTTTGTTTATATATCCTCCACTGATCCTCCACGGTGTTCACGTTAATCTTAATGCACTGTGTACTACTGTTGGTGGCTAACTACGCCTACACTTGAATAGTGACCTACATAGTGTCACTATTGCGTATTATACATCGATCTGTGGGATTCGTGGTCTTGGCGGTTTTCTGGGTAGAGGATGGCACACTGCCATCAGTCGCACCTGGAGGCGTCCCAGTCCCTCCAGGGTACCCCAGTCCACTCAGCCTACTGTAGCGGCACCACCGTTCAGCATAGGGAAACTTAGTTTTGTGCAATATTCTGAGCAAAAGTTACAGCCAGGTGTGGGCCGGATTGCAGTGAGTTACTCATACCAACAGCTGCGAAGTAGAATAGAGGTCTCAGGGTTGTCATATTGCTGAAGGACTATATGTAGCTGTTTTGCATGTCGCAAATGACAGGCAGAAGGGGCCCACTGGCCAACCTAGCGTGTTGAGAGTACGTGACGCGAAGTGGAACGAATGGAAAACCAGGGGCGCACAGTTATAGGTGCAGGTTTCTAACGAGATTCATTCAAGTGTGACAGCTCTCCTGGACGGCGGGCCTGTCACACCACTAGCTACACGCAGCAGCAAATGGGGCGCCAGCGTTCCAGTCCACAGTGGGTCGCTGGTTCGAGCCTCTGAGGCCAATGAGGTGTCGGTAGCCAGCCAGCAGCGGGCCTCTCCATGGCTCGCCTCCGAGGCCAGTCGTCCTGGTTCCCAACACATTCCGGAGGCATCCTGAGGTGATGGCAGCAGATTTAGACCCTGGATCGCAGTTGCTTGTTGTCACCGCAATCTCAGTCACGCCAGCGAGAAGCACGCAGCTGGCCGCCTCCGGCTCACATTGAGCGGCCCTGAGTTGGCAGGGATGCAGACCACTGAGTCGACTGCCAGCATCCTGACGATGACACACTCCGCTGGCGTACAAGGCCGACACACAGTGCATGCATGGGTTGCTGAGGCAGCTATTCCGCGCCAAGCTGTTTTGCAGACAGCGGAGTGGTGTCCTGAGCACTGTGGGACCTGGTGACCCAGACTGAGGGGAACACGGCATTGTAGTGGGAAACAACAAATCAATTGGAAAGCTCGGATGAGTCTTAATATGGTGCCTTCTACCTCTTCCCGCTACATTTTGTCATCCTGATACATTAGGTGGCAGAAGCTGCCACTACAGTACTGTCAAATGAGTAGCGGAGTTTTGTTTTCTGGGAGTAAAAGGTGGCTGGGGCGAAGTGCCCACATTCCTAGCCCCAAAGCGAAGAACGGCTGTAGTCTAACTACAGACAGGCCAATAGCCCAATCACGAGCTTGCAGTGAAGACTTTAGATTTTTATCAACGTATTTCAATTATCAGGTGTAGAGGTATGAAACTGGAATCTGGTTGCAATAATTACACGTCTCTTGTTTGAAAATGATAAACAGTATATTATTCGAAATAATCTCCATTGCTGTTTATACATTCCTTCCATCCCATCATGAACACCCTGCCAAAGGAAACCTTCTTCTGAAGCGAAACAGTCAGCGAGCCAATTTCGTACATTTTCATACGAACTGAAGCGCTGTCCAGCGAGAGCTTGTCCCAATGATGCAAATAGATGATAATCGGACGGAGTCAAGTCTGGAGAATGAGTTGCATGCCCAAGTAGTTCCCAAATGAACGATTGTTTCCATGACCCGTTTTGCGGCGTGTGATGTCGCGTTATCAATGATAAATATGACTTTGTGTTGCCTTTTTCCATATTCAGGTCGTTTTCCACGTAATACTCGATTTCAATCGATCATTTTCTGTTATCAGCTATCAGTGTTAACTGTTTCATCAGATTTTAGCAGCTCATAATAGATAACACCCTTCTGATTCCACCAAACACAGGGCACTGTCTTCTTTCCACAGCGATTTGGTCTTGCAGTAGATGTCGATGGTTTGCCTGGATTCGTCCACGATTTACGACGCTTAGGATTCTCAAAATATATCCATTTTTCATCACCTGTCGCTGTTCGATGGACAAAAACGACTTTCTTTTGTATCTGGCGAGCAGCATTTCACAAGTGGTTTTTCAACTTGCTTGCTGTCTTTCATTCAGTTCATGCGGAACCCATTTTCCCACTTTCTGCACCTTTACCAGAGCTTTCAACCGAAGAGAAATGGCTTTCTGCGTCTCATTCAATTGTAGTGGTAGTTGCTGTTGAGTTTTAGCATCATCTCCATCCAGTAAAGCGTGCAATTCGTTGTCTTCGAACTTTTTCGGTGGTTTCCCGCGCTCGAAGTTTTTTACGTCAAAGTCAGCACTTTGGAATTTTTTCAACAATTCGAAACACTGTGTTTTCCCAAGAGCACGTTCTTAGTCAATCATTCGATGCGACTCTGAAGCAGTTTTCTTCAAATGACAACAGAAAACCAATGTTGTCTACAAATCGTAGTTCGTTGGCACAAAACTCGACATATTTACGGATTTGAAACAGATGCCGATGTATGGAACTTGGATTACTGTGTGCTGACATTCGTCGTCAGCCGTTACAGGAAACATGTGGCGCTGCAGACGCGATCTCAAGGGCCCTATACTGACGGCTAGCACCATCTAAAGGGAAATTACGGTTTCATACTTCTACACCTGGTATACCTGTTTCTAAAGATCTGCTTCGTATACAGATACGCGCTCACGAAATTACGGCGATGCTTTACCGACTGCTACGATAAGTTGCACTGAAGGACTCTTTTTTTCATCACGAGGGAATGAGAAGCATTTGCTTCACGCCCGTATAAGATTACGTAATGTTAGGGAAGACGGTGTAATTGCCTTCGAGAGCTCATTTCTATAAAGCAGACAGTGCAAACATTGAGACGCTTGAAACGTGTTACTGTGTGCCGTGTGACGTGGTCGTCCACGCACTCAATCCGTGCAAACACCACCTAGTACTGCCCAATAGATTCACGTTATCTGGGTACACGCAAGCAGTTGCACATTATACCAAGCTGCACAAATTTGCATGTTTACTGAAAGCTTAAAGTAAGGTACCAAACGGATTTTTCTCATTCAGCAACATCATTTTCTGTCTTATCAGGTCAGTCACATTCAAGGATAAATTAGCCAAAAATATTACATCATGGCTTTTGGTGCTGAAAACGACTGTCTTTCAAGAAAAGTTTCTCTTTCTTTTCATTATGCTAATGCCTTGAAAGCTAGACTCTTATCTCCAGGTCCCTTAATATAGCGCTTGAATCAGCTGGGATTTATAAGTTTGTTTTGTCTCATCTGCAGCGACTGTCGTTCTGTCTCACCACCCCGGCGTAAACAATCTGTCTGGGCGTTGATCAACAGTTTTACTACTGTGTTTTGTTTTCTTTAAGTAAAGTTGAAACATGCGGACTCGCTGGGTACATCCAGCCGTGTATGAGACAGCACAATTATAGAGATCTCGATTCTGAAGCTATCTAGTTCCGATATCGGTAGTGTGTGAAACTAATACCAATAAAAGCTGCTGAGAGAATAAATTACTCATCAATATTGAATGACTGACGTCACTGTACTTTCTGCCAACACTGAAGTAGGAAGGATGTTTTAGTTTCTTTCAGCCTTTCTTCTTGTTCTTCTTCTACTTTTTCTTATTTACCTCAACGTGATGATCCGTTACCCGATATGAGGTGATTGTTCAGCACTTCGTCTTTCTTCTTCATCCATTGAGAAAGTTACTAGATAAAAGTTCAAGTGAAATTCTTAAACAACTTCTTAGATTATGAACATCTTCCATATTCACCTGGAAGCGTTAGCTGTGATTCTTATACTGTCTCCTCACGTCGCTAAGTAATCAGAGACTAGTTTATAGTGGTTTGTTCAAAATGTTCAAAAGTGTGTGAATTTCTAAGGGACCAAACTGCTTAGGTCATCGGTCCCTAGCCTTACACACTACTTAATCTAACTTAACCTAACTTATGCTAAGAGCAACACACACACCCATGCCCGAGGGAGGACTCGAGCCTCCGGCGGGAGAGACAGCGTAGTCCGTGCATGACGCTTCAAACCACGCGGCCACTCCGCTCGGATTTTAGTGGTTTTAAAGAACCTTTTCTAGTTCTTCATAAATCGATAGTTTGGAATTCTGTCAATCAAGAGATTCTGCGTGTGCATCTGTAAGTCCACATTTCAGAGGATCTGAATTAATTTGGTCCATTTTCAAGAGATTTCTGTTTATATGTAGCCTAAAACTGTGAAAAACTTGCATTCAAAAACCACAAGTTGAGATAATGGGCCTTAGCCAACTGTTGATTTTAGTTTACCGTATCACTTGATGATATTTAGTTTGAATTGAACTGATCCAGCGCTTCGAGTCTAGCCTTTCCAACTAAAAATTCCAGCATATTTCTGAATTACTTTCCTATAATTTTTCTGATTTTGTGTATAACCGTAAACGGTGTCTTCCTAGGATTGATGTAGAATTCAAAAGCTTTTGAATCTTCATTCCGTGATGATTTTCCAGTGAATCTACAAATATGATATTGTCATCCATATCACACAGCCAATGTAAATCAGAATACAACGTCAACAACTGTTTATCAGAGAAACTGTCGATGCATTTCGCTATGGTACCTCCGTATGTTAAGCTGGAAAGCAGGAGTTGTAAGTTTTCTACAAAATTTGATCTGCATGTGAGAGAAAACAATATATATACATTTGAAATCTTTGTGTGTGTGTGTGTGTGTGTGT
This sequence comes from Schistocerca americana, assembly GCF_021461395.2. Classification (NCBI taxonomy): domain Eukaryota; kingdom Metazoa; phylum Arthropoda; class Insecta; order Orthoptera; family Acrididae; genus Schistocerca; species Schistocerca americana. Next base: position 257,218,608 of record NC_060124.1, read on the forward strand.
GTGTGTGTGTTGTACTTCAGGCATCGTATTCAGTTGCTGAGCAAAACTGACTGTTGGGTGGCCCTGTACTGCGTACGTGAACAGTGTCGCGAAATGAAACTTTAAACTTCATGAAATGTAAAATTAGAGCTAAGGCAAATGAATTTAATTAAATTCCAAAAGAATGTAATTGTGTGCTCAATGAAAACTATGGAAAACTATGTAACTAAAACTCAGTACCGAAGTACGTCATGAACAATGTGTAATGTGAAGTGTAACGTCCGACTAAGAATATCCACAAAAATAAATTTCTGGTCTACTCAGGAGGAAATAACTGCTTGAAATTAGAAGCACTGTTCACTGAAAATTGATGTGCTTGCTAGCACGACACCTCACAACCCAGACTGCTCAATGGTGCAAGGTGAGATCTGCCATGAAATAAAACTGACTTACCCATTTCTCACCATGATGTTCTTTTGTGTTGGAGTAATGATGTTCTCGAAAGCAAATAAAAGTTAGCAGGTGCAGCAGCTAAATATTAATAGGCTACTCTAAATTCTTTTTGTCAGAAACAGCCCGTTGTTGCGGGCGGCGTAAGGTGCAATGCACACACGATAAAAATTCAGAACTTTACTATGACTCATGGAGGTAGGTTTTACTTCAAAGAAAATCGTTTTTGAGAAATCAGACTCTGAATATTGATAAAAAGACTGCACAACGTAAGAAGACTCTAACAATTGCAAAATTCTCTGTTTACAAAGAAACTAAGGAAACATACCTCTAAAATGGCTCCAAAATCTTCGCTATTAACATAAACGAATTTCCATCTCAACTTATGGAATGCCAGACAGCTTCTCACTGATTCATAATAACAGGTCTCATTCTCTGAAAAACTCAACTGTTCGCTACTATGCCTCAAATATGAATGTCCCATCGCTGCACAACTGAATGACAAGCAAGTGAACCACAGATAAAAGCAACACAGAGTCAAGGATCTTATTCACTGCACGTACAGTGCGCTCATTTATCTTTCTCTTAGCACAGTAAATGTGAATTACTTACAAAAGAAAGAAAAAACATGTGAGAACCTTACAAAGTAACTCCATGAAAAACACGACCACACAATACACCACCGCCTCCGAATTTCACTGTTGGCACTATACACGCTGACAGATAACATTCGCCGGGCATTCGCCATACCCAGACCCGGCCATCGGATCGTCACATTGTGTACCGTGATTCGTTACTCCATACAACGTTTTTCCACTGTTCAATCGGTCAATGTTTACGCTTCTTACACCAAGCGTGGTGTCGTTTGGCATTTACCGGCGTGATGTGTGGCTTATGAGCAGCTGCTCGACCGTGAAATACAAGTTTTCTCACCTCCCACCTAACTGTCATAGTACTTGTAGTGGATCCTGATGCAGTATGGAATTCCTGTGTGATGGTCTGGATAGATGTCTGCCTATTAGACATTACGACCCTCTTCAACTGTCGGCGGTCTGTATCAGACAACAGACGAGGTCGGCCTGTACGCTTTTGTGCTGTACGTACGTGTCCCTTCACGTTTCCACTTCACTATCACATCGGGAACAGTGGACCTATGGATGTTTAGGAGTGTGGAAGTGTCGCATTCAGACGTATGACAAAAGTGACACCCTTTTACCTGACCACGTTCTAAGTCCGTGAGTTCCGCGGAGCGCCCTATCCTGCTCTCTCACATATGTCTAATGACTACTGAGGTTGCTTATATGGAGTACCTGGCAGCAGGTGGCAGCAAAATGCACCTATTATGAAAAACGTATGTTTCTGGTGGTGTCCTGATAGTTTTGATGACATGGTGTACACAGTTACTATTCACATTATTATTTTGCTGTAAATTCATGAGTTTCAGCACAGTCTTAGGAATTACTGGAAAGATTATTGAAATGATTTTTTTACTACGTTTCATGAGTTGGATAACGTAATTAGGAAGCGTATGTGTGAATTCAGCAAAAGAAAATAAACTTTTATTTAACAAATCATTTCGAAAATCATTATCGCGTTGCCTGACAGTTGTAATATTTGGCGTAATAAACCTAGCGACGGGTAATGTTCGCTTCGTCTGTGGCAATCGATAAGAGACACGTGCCTCACGGGTTAGTACCGTATGGTGGGTACCTCAGGGATCATAGTCTTTATTGACTGGGTACAGGTTTGGCAATCCCTGGTTACCTGAGCTGACCACTGGTGAGCGCCTGTAGTCCTCCATATTCGTTAAGTCTAGGGCACGCTTCATCGAGCACCGAGAATCTCCTTCTGAACACCCGGATCGTGAGAGTGGAAAAAAAACTTGTTTAGAATAAAACCTCAGTCTCAGAGTTTGCTGCATGACGAAGAGATGCATCGCTGTTGAGGTAGAACAGTGATTATTGGATTTTTTTAAAATTTATCCATGTTATATGGCTGTTGTTTGAGGTCTGCGACTGTATTATAAGATTATGTGGAGTAATTTATACGGCTGCAGTCACCTTTTACTAATATTTTATTAGCACAATGCATTTCGGCAGCATGCTGCCATCATCAGGTGCATTATACACTTACCTATACATCAGCTGATAGATTATGTGCATTAGATATGTGTGCCAGTGGGGATAACAGTCGAAAAATAAACCTGTGTGGAAGGATAAATTTGTTACAGTGTGTACATTATGTGAATAGCATAATTAGGTAATATGTTAATACGTTTAATTACATTTCTCTTGGAGATAGTATTTTCTGGCACACAGAGCACAGTAACAGGTAAATCACAACTTAGTATTTTCACAAACATCTGTTTACATATTTCCAGAGAGTTACAATGAAAGATAAACTGATTACAATTTCAAAGACTGTTAACATCTTTCCAGAGAGTTATACAATCTAGGCTAGACTACTTACAATTTAAAACACAGTAATATACACCTGTAGTGAAAATGAGGACTTTTATCTAGATGTATTACAATATGGAGAATGTTACATGGATGCTTAATGAAAACTATTTTGTCAATGAAAAGTGATTATTGGGCAACCTGTGCAAGGCCTACCGCACTTCAGTTGTACAAGACTTACTCAGTCAAGAGGGGCTCTTTCTGGGTGCGCATCTGCTACGCTGGTTGCTCACGGGACGCTTATGGAGCCTATTAATTGTTCCTCGTCCGATCCCAGTGGATCAGGTGGTCTGCTGGTGAGTATTCTTACCCAACGTAAGAGAAGCCGTGAGGACTGCTCTCCTGAGTACGCTCCTCCAAAAAGTAGGAACAATTATTGTGACAGTGGGAGAGACGTGTCAAAATGTTTTCGTCTTTGTAAAAAGGGAAGAGGGCACTTTTGCTAAGGTGTCACCACTCCACGTACAGAAAGGTTCAAATGGCTCTGAGCACTATGGGATTTAACATCTGTGGTCATCAGTCCCTTACTAAATTAGAACTGAAACCTAACTAATCTAAGGACATCACACACATCCATGACCGAGGCAGGATTCGAACCAGCGACCGTAGCAGTCACGCGGTTCCAGACTGTAGCGCCTAGAACCGCACGGCTACACCGGCCAGCATAGAAAGGTAAAGGTGGTACTACAAGTGGCATGAAGTCAACAGAGAGCTGCCACAACAGTAAACTGTGCGGTGTCGAAAGCGTCTCCGTCGACTGGACCCCACAAGGCGTTCACAGCTACACCAGGGACGGCACTTTAAAATCTCCCTCCGGCGTCTGAAATGCCGAGGCCCTCCCCTGTCACTCGCTGTCTCCGATGCGGGGCGCCAAGCATAGTCACTACCACACCACCTCACGACATCACTGCTTGAGACTCTCATAGGCCGGTGCCTACTATTAAGCAGCTCGGCCGCAGTTCAAATGCATACATACGCTTGTCAATATTAGTATGGAAGAATTCAGTTATCAGCATTACATTGAAGTAGCGCAACACTACAAACTATTATTGTTATTCAGAGACATGTATGTATGAATCATCAAACAGGACCATTTGGTTCTACCCAGAACATTAAAATTATTTGCATAAATTACAGCTCCATAGACAAACCCTCAGAATTCAGTGTTATGTATAACTACATTATTATGTCTACATAGTGTAAATTAGTGTAAACTACTGGAATTAGATAAGGAAATGATAAGCATAAAGTAGTAAATGAGTTTAGCTAATTGGGTAGGAAAATAACTGATGAAGGTCGAAGTAGAGAGGATTTAAAATGTAGACTGACTATGGGATGGAGGGTGTTTCCGAAGAAGAGAAATTTGGTAACATCGAGTATAGATTTAAATGCCAAGAAGTCTTTTCTGAAACTATTTGTGTGGGTGTAGCCATGTATGGAAGTGAAACATGGACGATAAACAGTGTAGACAAGAAGCGAATAGAAGCTTTTGACGGGTGATGCTACAGAAGAATGCTGAAGATGAGATGGGTATATCACGTAACTAATGAGGAGGAGAATTGGGGAGAAGAGGAATCTGTGGCGCAACTTGACTAAAAGAAGGGATACGATGGTAGGACATGTTCTGAGGCATCAAAGGATCACAAACGTAGTACTGGAGGAGAGTGTGGAGGGCAAAAATCGTAGAGGGAGACCAAGAGATGAATACACTAAGCAGACTCAGAAGGATAAAGGCTGCAGTAGTAATTCGGAGATGATTATACTTGCACACGATAGAGTAGCATGGAGAGCTGCATCAAAACCGTCTCTGGACTGAAGGCCACAACAACAACAATAACAATGTAAGTAAACATACTAATGTGCTACCTTCTTGTAGATGTCTGGTTGTATTTACGTGCCACCTCTTCTACGAATACAGTGCACTTTTGATCGAAACTGCACCTCTTGAAAAGCACAGAAACGTCTCACATGAAATACACTTACCGAACTATCCACTTTAACTGAACTGTGTAACACTGGAAATTCTTACCACAAGGTGTTGCCATGTGTAGACCTGTAGGACAAAGCCCTTGTTCCACTACAAAAGAAATGGATAGGTGAAAGTCTTGTGCATGTGCAGGATGTGACGAAGAAAGTAAATAAAAATTTTGAAAGAACACCTACATTCATTCTGACTGCCAACTCACATGTCTTACCCACTCACAATATGGTTAGTTTATTATGCTGGAATGTTCGCCCACATTTTCCAAATCCTTTGCGGTGTTACACATGCCAAAGATTTGTTTACACTACGCTTACATATAATGGCCATGCTATCTGTGGGAACTATGACCAAGCGGCTCACACGCCAGATGTAGACTGCACATCTCCATCAATTCTGTTAACTGCTGCAACTCACATCTCGTATCGAACAGAGTGTGTCCCTTCTATGAGGACAAAAGAAAAAAATATACCAGAAATTTAGCAGTAGGTGCACTATACTAAGGCAAAGAAATAGTTTAAAGCCATGCAGCCGCCGTCTTTCGTTATCTCATTTGCATCATTCCTGAAATACATCCACTTAAGGTTAGATTGTTAACATATACACAAGCAGAAATTCCACTAGCATCGTCTGCCCATGTAGCTGCACCCTCCTTGTAACTAAATTATGACAGACGGCCAAAAACAACTACTTACAAGGGAACCTCCACATCGCATCCCCCTCAGATTTAGTTATAAGTTGGCACAGTGGATAGGCCTTGAAAAACTGAACACAGATCAATTGAGAAAACAGGAAGAAGTTCTGTGGAACTGTGAAAAAATAAGCAAAATATACAAAATGAGTAGTCAATGGACCACATAGGCAACATAATGGACAATGTGAGCTCAGAAGCGCCGTGGTCCCGTGAGCAGCTGCAGGACCAGAGGTCCTTCGTTCAAGTCTTCCCTCGAGTGAAAATTTTACTTTCTTAATTTTTGCATAGTTATTATCTGTCCGTTCGTTCATTGACATCTCTGTTCACTGTAATGAGTTTAGTGTCTGTGTTTTGCGACCGCATCGCAAAACCGTGCGATTAGTAGACGAAAGGACGTGCCTCTCCAATGGGAACCAAAAACATTTGATCGCAAGGTCATAGGTCAACCGATTTCTCCACAGGAAAACACATATGATATAATCTATACGACACTGGTGACGACACGTGCGTCACATGATAGGAACATGTTGTAGACCCACCTAACTTGTACACTTGGCGAATGGGTAAAAAGATGCTCTACCTTGCCCGATTTAGGTTTTCTTGTGGATGTGATAATCACTCCCAAAAAAGTGATGAAAACACAAGAGTTTGTCACATCAACTGAAAATAAGAGATTAAACTTTTCACTCGATGGAAGATTTGAACCAAGGACCTCTCGTTCCGCAGTTGCTCACGTTACCAGGAGACCACGGCGCTCCTGCGTTCCCAGTTTCCTTGATGTTGCCTATCTTGCTATGAACTACTCAATTTGTATATTTTTCTTTTTTTCACAGTTCCACACAACTTCTTCCTGTTTTCTCAATTGATCTGTGTTCAATTTTTCAAGGCCTATCCACTTTGCCAACTTATAACTAAATCTGAGGGGGGTTCGATGGGGAGGTTCCCTTGTTAGAAACAAGGTACGAGACGAAGCTGACGGTAGGAATCATCAGTATAACGAGGAACTGAAACTCCCATGCTTCAAAGTGGGTGATTTAGTTCACATGAAGACTGACTAGAAACTGAATGAAATTAATCACAAGATTAGCAAGTTGAGGAGGAGGACGAGATTAGTGTTTCATGTCCCATCAACATCATGGTCATTAGAGACGGAGCGCAAGCTCGAGTGAGGGAAGGATGGGGAAGGAAATCGGCCATGCCCTTTCAAGGGAACCATCCCGGCATTTGCCTGAAGCGATTTAGGGAAATCACGGAAAACCCAAATCAGGATGGCCGGAGACGGGATTGAACCGTCGTAGCAAGTTGAAACTCACTTATAATGGCCCATATAAAATTGTAAATATACATCAAGCTAATGCTTACTTTTTGGAATTTGCAGTTACTGAAAGTGTCTGGGAGTAAGAAAGATAGTAGATTTAAAAACAAAACAATCCAAGAATTCAAAATAATAATATACAGCTGTAAAGGATGTTTAAAAAGACGTATATTTAAATTATGTTGGAATAAAAAGAAAATAGGGTAACAACAATAATTTGTTAATTTGTGTTTTAGCTGAGTTGGTGACACTTCGCTCACAGCTCCAGGCAGTGTTGACTTCTGTCACACAGCTAGAGGCTGCTGACAAGGGGTATCACTGTGGGGGTTTGGACGCAGAGATGCGAAGGACGTTGAGCATGTCCCATTTGTCCCCCAATCAGTCCACTGCTGTGATCACCCCAGATACTGCCTGCACCGAGATTGACCCCTCACCCGTCGCCAAGTGGGAGATTCAAAATGGTTCAAATGGCTCTGTGCACTATGGGACTTACCTTCTGAAGTCATCAGTCCCCTAGAACTTAGAACTACTTAAACCTAACTAACCTAAGGACATCATACACATCCAAGCCCAATGCAGGATGCGGACATGCGACCGTAGCGGTAGCGCGGTTCCAGAATGTAGCGCCTAGAACCGCTCGGCCACTCTTGCCGGCAATTGTTTCATAAACATAATATTTTTTATGTTTATGCTAGTGGTAAAGGACAATGTCTAAATAAAGTTTTTCAGGTTTTGGGAAAACGTATGGTATAAAATGTGATTAAAAGAACTGTGCTCTTAAAAAAAGCCTTGAAAATGAAAACAAAGTATTAGTTTATGGTACTGGACTCATAAAACGAGGGAAAGTGGATGCAAAGAAGAGTGAGAAAAAGTGCACTGAATTCATCATAAGTGAAAGCACAATATAAAATAAAATGTGAACAAGAGACACGACGGGGCACACTGCCCTCTTTTATTTTTAAAAAAACTGTCTAATATTTCGTGTATTGTGAGTAATTTATGTTTAGGTACATGTAAAGAAAATTTAGTTCCCTCAGTAGGTTATCCAACTAAAAACCATGAAGAGTGTTTGATTCAGTAAACAATAATGACTACAGAAGGTTAGGCTTTGTAATGATAAAAAAAATACACTACTCCACACAAAATTATCAGTTACGGATTTCTTTATCTCGGAGAGTGGTTTTTTAATATATTTCTCTATGTATTTCATTAGGTAGGAAATGAAATCCTCTTTAAAGTAACTAATAATTCATTTAGAGCTACTCTCTGTGGAGACCATTTCCTTAAAGCGATCCTAATTAGATTATTCAACAAACTATGGTGGATATATAATGCAAAAGTTTAAATTTAACTGAAGTTTATTATAATTTTGCGCTTAAGGAGTAATCATTAAATTCCATCAGTGAGATATCGATTTTATGAACAATGCTAAGTGCATTTGACTGCTTATTAAAAGGAAATGAAATAATAATATAATTTGTTACAGAAGCTAAGAGGGTAATAATTAATGACTATAGTAGTTGTAATGAATGTAATTTCACAGGTTATTTGGAAATGTCTTAAACTTTGGAGTAAAGGTAATGAATGAATTATATTATATGTTACAGAAGCTAAGAGGATAATTATTAATGTTTATAGTTGTTGCAATGGCTGTAATTTCGCAGGTTATTTAGAAATGCCTTAAGCTTTGGAGTAAGCTGATAAGAAAGGGTGGTATCGATTATTGATTTTCAATCGGTTTTGTGTGGATGACCTTGGCATCGAGTGATGTGAAAAAGAAAGAAATGGCGACAGTTACAGGTGGGCTAGTCTTTCCTGTGGACATAGCTGTGTCGAGTATGTCGATGTTAATATTTTTGTGAATGTAAATTCAAGTGTAAGTTGGTGTGGCAGTGGCATTTGCGTTGAAAAGTCGTCTCTGGAAATTGCACTTTTTGGAAAGATAGATTTCTCAACCGTAATGTATGATGGAGTTTTGAGCCAACGCTATATCAAGAACAATGGCTCCTACAAGCGGTGTGGGCATACTAAATTGATTCCATCTAGAAGGAGACATGAGAGCCTAGCCAGCTATCATTCTGCAAACTTCAACTACATCACCGTAACAGTTACTAAAAACAAGGCAGGAATTTTTATTAATTCTAAGTTGATAGAGCTTTATTGAATATTAATCTCCGAAATTCATATGTCATTATGAAATAGATTCTCTTATCTAAAATTCTTTCTCAGATTCATTTTCCTAGGACCATAAACATCATCCAGTTTCTAGGCACTGTTTTTTTATAATTTTGTGCAAAAGATCATATTAACTATCAGATATCATGATAATGGAAGATGGTTATATTTTCAACTAATGTCATTTTGGTGAGAAAGACAGCTTTAATGTATCTGTATTTCCTCAAGATTTAGTGGTCGCTTGTTGATTTACTAGTACTAGTTTTGAGATTAATTTCCGATTTTACGAGTTACTTAATTTTCACTAAGCCACAACAGCAAATTTCCACAACAGCAAATTTTAAAGATGATAGCCATTGAGCAACGCAGCAATCTGAGTTTGGATCCATCTTGGCTCCAAGCGGAGAATTCAAGGTAATTACAACAAAATAATTGCATTTCAGTGGGGGTAAACTTCATTCAGAGGTGTTAAAATACTGCTTAAGAGAATTAGTATCTTTGATAGAGGTACTGGTGTATGGTACGATGATTGTTTACAATCCATTTGCTGCCAAGGTGAGGACTGAACTACCAGGTAGGCACTGAAGCGAACATTTAGTGAAATATTCCTCGTTGTGTGCCAAAATTATAGCAAATAGAATAGTTTTCCTCACCTTGCTTTGGAGAGAGATCCATGAAGAAAACTTATTGACTAAAATTTGACAATATATTCAGTTATGTTACACGCGATCAGCAAGTAAATTAAACATCTTTCGAGTCAGCGGAATGGTAACAGTTTTAATTATGTACTCCTCAGCTCGTCAGTCTGGAAGCAATCTGCGAAGAATGGTAGCTCAAAAAACCTTGCAAGCCACGATTGTAAAAAAAAGCGTTTGATGGATGGCTGATTTCGACAGAGCTATTCGATCTTACGCTTTTGTGTTTTTGCAACATATCATCCATCAGTGTTAAAAGTTGCTTCACACTGCGTATGTACACCCCATTACCATGTTTACTACATACCGACACATCTTTGTATCTGACGTGTCAGTGTACAGTGATGTTCGTGGTAGCGGGATGTACAACTGCAGTGTGAAGCGACTTGTAGCCCCGATGGATAGTAGGCCTGTGTTGTAATAATTCAAAAGCGTAATATTCGATGAAGACAGCGCAGCTCTGTCGAAACCGGTCATCCAAAAACAAAACAAAAAAATCTTTTTTAGTTATCTTTGCTTGTGAAGCTTTCTTAAGTTACCATAACAGTTTTAAAGTGCAGAATAAATGCCAGTGCTCAGTTGAGCGACAAAAGGGATGAGTTTTTCTGGAAAGAGACTGGGTGTCGTGTTAGAGGATTTTTTGTGGCAACGCAAGGCAGGGGAGTGGTTGCACGCCGTTTTGCGGCCTTTTTTTACGTAGCGTCTAGCTATCGAAACATTGGCTTTCCAATAACGAAAAACTGTATTCTGTACCAAATTTTGTAGCGCTGAGGGAAACGCAGTTAATACATTGGCTAAAAGCTACTGTTTTCGCTGCTACGAATACATTAAAAAGCTCAATAACTTGCTGTTATTGTACTTCAAAATTTACACGAATGGGCCATACGTGGTCTTGGTTACAGCATGAAAGGGCAATAGATCAGAATGGAGTGAGACAGGGTTACAGCTCACCCCCAATGTTGTTCAATCTTCACACGGAGCAAGAAGTAAAGGACACGAAGGAAAAATCTGGAAAGGGAATTAAAGTTGAAGGAGACGAAATCAAGATTTCTGGGTTTGTATTTTAATTGTCAGAGATAGTAAAGGACGTCGAAGAGTTTAACGGAATGGACAGTGTTTTGAAGAGAGATTTTAAGATGAGAATCAGTTAATGTCAAACATTGGTAATGGAATGTAGTGTAACGAAGCCAGGCGATGCTGAGGACATTGGATTAGGAAACGAGACACTAAAAGTAGCAGATAAGTTTTGCAATCTGGGCAGTATAATAACTGATGCTGACTAAAGGTGAAGGAGTGAGTATAAGTGCAGACAGGCTATAGCAGGAAAAGTGCTTCTAAAATAGAGTAATTTATTAACTTCGAATATAGATTTACGTGTTAGCAAGTGTTTTCTGGTAGTATTTATTAGATATAACCCTGTATGGAGATAAAACGTGGGCAGTAAGCAGTTCAGACAAGAAGAGTATAAAAATCTTGAATGACTAGTGCTCTGTAGCTTTCAAGTATCTATTAAAGGACATCTTCTACACACCATAAACTGCACTAGGAACATTTTATTTGCCCAAGACCGCTTTTTGGGTTTGTAACCGATCATCATTAGCAACTGATACAGAGGAACAAACAACTGTATGTACATCTTTTATACAAAATGACAACTTTATATTTGGTAGCAGTCATATATGATCAGTTACGTTATGTACCTCTATAGCAGTGACCTGCCTGTCAGTACATTTGATAATATCTCAAATATGTCCTTTCACATACTATACGGGTTGTCATTCGTGTTACTGCCGTCAAATTTAGGGCTCTGACAACTCTTGATAACGTTTGACATAGTAGTCATATTATGTAAATGTGGGACTGAGAGGTAATGTAAACTTTTTGACGTGTCAGTATCATGTTTACAAGATGGCACTGATTCAGGGCTATAAATCCAAAACCGGTTTCGCAGATAAACATTTCTAGTGCGTGTCACGTTGTATGAAAGAAGTCTTTCAGTAAAAAAGAAAACAGCTTCTGAAATGTGGTGCAGTAGAAGGTTACTGAAGATTACATTGGTAGATCGCGTGACTAATGAGAAAGCGTTGAATCGAACTGTCGAAAAAGAAAATTTTTGGCATAATTTGACTAAATGATGGGATCGTTTTGTAGCACACACATTAGGAGGCATAAACAAATTTTCAGTTTGTATTGGAGGGAAGTGTGGCAGGTGAAAATTCGAGGAGTAGGTCAAGGGATGAACACAGTAAGCAGTTTCAGTAGTTACTCAGAGATGAAGAGGCTTGTACGGCGTGTTCTAGCATCGGGAGCTACATCAAACCAGTCTTCGGACTGAAGACTACGATAGCAACACATAAATAAGCAACTCAACACGAAGGTATTAAGCTTACTTTCAACTTAACGAAAGTGGTTTGAACCAATACACTGTGGCCAAAATGCAGAGACACTTAGTACAAAATTTTCATTACAGTAAGAACTACGAACCTACGACTTTCTCTCAGGCACTGATAAACCGTTTAAGTGAAATCAAATAAATAATAATGACCGTATTGTACCAACTAGTGATTTTAAAGTCTCGAAACGTTACGTTATGTTGTCCTCGGCCAGATGATCAGAAAGCACATTTCTGTAGTGTCTCCACTGCTCAAACTAGGGAAGTGACCACTTTGGGTTGAAAACCGTTTACAATATTTTCCGCCATCTTAGTAAAACCTTTTCGTGCTGCCGACGTTTGTATTTTTGCAACCGACATTCTCGCACCTCAGCATCCTGACAATATAGATCATTGCTTTCTTCGTTAAGGAAAGAGTATACAAATTTGTACGAAACATGTAAGTAACCAGAAAATAAATTTTTAATTCAAAATCTGATCAAAAATTCTTCCTATTTTCTCTGTGCTTCATTCTCGGTGAAAGAAAGTAAAAGTAATGTATGATAATGACAATGATCCTGCTGTATCATTGGATGATCAATTCTGTGCAGTTCTGAGTGGTGTGTCTGTATAATCTATGCACAGACTCAGCCTAAAACCTGAAAAAGCTGCAGTGGTGCATCTACTGACCAAATGTTTGTGTTCTATCTCAGTTTTGATGTGCTATCTTTTTCTCATTTCAGTGGCTACCTATACTTTCTGTGTTCGTGAACTCTCAGAAAGCTACAGGATAAGTGTAAGTATGATAGGAAAAGAAGAGTCTGGTGTGAAATAGTCGATCATAATTGTTGGACTGGTCATTTTTCAACAGACCTAATCCTGGTAGGTAATTCACCTATATCTTGCAACCTGTTTACAGATAAATTCCAGCTAAGCAAGATACCTACATTAACGTCGAGGAAAATGCTAGAGCGCATGGTTTAACAGCAATATCTGCTGTTTTGATGCTGGAATACTTTCCATCTGTTACGGTATAAAGTCGGCGCCAGCCGAGTATGCCGGATTCACTACCAGAATGTATCTGCTGATTGCCATTTTAGCTACTAAGATGTTCCATAATTGGCGGGTTGAATTTGAGTTTTTGATAAGTGACATGCAGTTACATTTTGTTCTCCAATTTTACTCTTCCTCAACCGCTTAGTTGTTCTTGAGCTTGTAGAAATCATGAATGTAAGATCGTCAGCGTACGAAAAGGCACTATTTACGTTCGTTGTTGAGTTTATGGCAACTATGCTTACGAAAGTTAACAAATCAGTCAAGAAGGCTAGGAGAGTGTTTTGTTAGACAGAACAGATGAGCAGTTGTTAGCATCCCACCTAGACAGTAAACTTGTGTCTTCCCTCTTGCTAATCGGCCTATTGGATTGCGATATAGTTGACCGTTTTCACGTATGCCTAATGGAAGATTACGGTGTGTAAAGCTATCGTTCCCGGAGGAAAACGATACCGGTTAGTAAGAGCAAAGTGTGCAGCAGACCTTTCTGAAGGAAGAGTCTATTCCAAACCTAATGTGTAAAACTTAGGATAATTTTGAAATAGGTGGAAATTTAGTGGAATCGCTCACGAACCACATAAGGGCGGAAAACGGTAAAAAATAATATTTAACACAAGGAAAATACACATTAGCAAAAAAGGATAATTAAAGGGTCGCCACCCTACTAGGGTAACGAATATCAATAGATCCAAAATGAGGTACTCTTAAAGGAAATTAAGCAAATAATCACTGGCATGGCAACAGAAGATTATCGTACTTTTCCACAACTCAACAGTTCACGAGAAAATAAATGAATCAGAAAGTGCTAAGTTTGCAGTTCCTTATTCGGAAATGCTAAATTTTGAGAGTAAAGTTAAATGAAGTTGCTGGTTAAACAAATGAGTGGTTGTAACCGAAATTTTATTACGTAAAAAGTAACTTATAGCAACCTCAGCGTTACGTAATGCAAAATTTATAAAAAGGCAAAAATTTACTTTTTATTGTTGAAAGACTTTATTGAATTTACTTTAAGCAAATGGGCAGTTGATTTTACTTTTAACATAACAACAATAAAATACATACCAGGCCATCAGAAGTCATTCGCTAAGCTAACTACAGAGAAAATAAAATTGAGCACTCTTAATTTGTTCTGTATCTTTAGTTATTAGTTTTGCTACCCCAGTTTTACGTTACTTTAAGTGAGTAAAGTTAATACTCAAAGCTGTAAATTAGTTAAGCCTCTATTATGGAATACAAGAATGATCAGTTACTGATGCAGCAAAATTTAGACTGAAACTGGTCATTAGCAAAGAAGCAAAACTGGCAGTATGTAATCAACTAGTTTTCATATTTTTACGACACTCTGTGATTGCATGGAAAGGAAAGGGACCCGCCTTGATAATAATGTCTCGGGACAATGTCAACACAGGCGCCGTACACGTTTTAACTATTGCAGGTTATTATCATAAAAGTTAGTCGGAAGTTGTGGAAGAAATGCCACTGGGTAATGCCTCTACATTGTTAGCTATCCATTGTCACTTAAAAGTCTACCGATGTTGTAGCTGTGCGGACGACGGAGAATATAACGGACGACAATGCTGAGCTGCTATTGCTGCTGCTGCTAGTTGAGAACCACGAGTCGTCTCCAGAGTCACGGATAGTTAAGGGCGGAGGTGGTGGTGTTGTTGTTGTTGTCTTCAGTCCTGAGACTGGTTTGATGCAGCTCTCCTTGCTAATCAATCCTGTGCAAGCTCCTTCATCTCCCAGTACCTACTGCAACCTACATCCTTCTGAATCTGCTTAGTGTATTCATCTCTTGGTCTCCCTCTACGATATTTACCCTCCATGCTGCCCTCCAATGCTAAATTTGTGATCCTTTGATGCCTCAGAACATGTCCTACCTACCGATCCCTTCTTCTAGTCAAGTTGTACCACAAACTTCTCTTCTCCCCTGTCCTATTCCATACCTCCTCATTAGTTACGTGATCTACCCACCTAATCTTCAGCATTCTTCTGTCGCACCACATTTCGAAAGCTTCTATTCTCTTCTTGTCAAAACTATTTATTGTCCATGTTTCCCTTCCATACATGGCTGCACTCCACACAAACACTTTCAGAAACGACTTCCTGACACTTAAATCTATACTCGACGTTAACAAATTTCTCTTCTTCAGTAACGCTTTCCTTGCCATTGCCAGTCTACATTTTATATCCTCTCTACTTCGACCATCATCAGTTATTTTGCTCCCCAAATAGCAAAACTCCTTTACTACTTTAAGTGTCTCATTTCCTGATCTAATTCCCTCAGCATCACCCGACTTAATTCGACTACATTCCATTATCCTCGTTTTGCTTTTGTTGATGTTCATCTTATATCCTCCTTTCAAGATACTGTCCATTCCATTCAACTGCTCTTCCAAGTCCTTTGCTGTCTATGACAGAATTACAATGTCATCGGCGAACCTCAAAGTTTTTATTTCTTCTCCCTGGATTTTAATACCTACTCCGAATTTTTCTTTTGTTTCCTTTACTGCTTGCTCAATATACAGATTGAATAACATCAGGGAGAGGCTACAACCCTGTCTCACTCCCTTTCCCACCACTGCTTCCCTTTCATGTCCCTCGACTCTTATAACTGCCATCTGGTTTCTGAACAAATTGTAAATAGCCTTTCGCTCCCTGTATTTTACCCCTGCCACCGTTAGAATTTGAAAGAGAGTACTCCAGTCAACATTGTCAAATGCTTTCTCTAAGTCTACAAATGCTAGAAACGTAGTTTTGCCTTCCCTTAATCTTTCTTCTAAGGTAAGTCGTAGTGTCAGTATTGCCTCACGTGTTCCAACATTTCTACGGAATCCAAACTGATCTTACCCGAGGTCGGCTTCTACCAGTTTTTCCATTCGTCTGTAAATAATTCGCGTTAGTATTTTGCAGCTGTGACTTATTAAACTGATAGTTTGGTAATTTTCACATCTGTCAACACCGGCTTTCTTTGGGATTGAAATTATTATATTCTTCTTGAAGTCTGAGGGTATTTAGCCTGTTTCGTACATCTTGCTCACCAGATGGTAGAGTTTCGTCAGGACTAGCTCTCCCAAGGCCGTCAGTAGTTCTAATGGAATGTTGTCTACTCCCGGGGCCTTGTTTCGACTCAGGTCTTTCAGTGCACTGTAATATTCTTCACGCAGTATCGTATCTCCCTTTTCATCTTCATCTACATCCTCTTTCATTTCCATAATATTGTCCCCAAGTACATCGCCCTTGTATGGACCCCATATATACTCCTTCCACCTTTCTGCTTTCCCTTCTTTGCTTAGATCTGGGTTTCCATCTGAGCTCTTGATATTCATACAAGTGGCTCTCTTTTCTCCAAAGGTCTCTTTAACTCTCCTGTAGGCTGTATCTATCTTACCCCTGGTGAGATAAGCCTCTACATCCTTGCGTTTGTCCTCTAGCCATGCCTGTTTAGCCATTTTGCATTTACTGTCGATCTCATTTTTGAGACGTTTGTATTCCTTTTTGCCTGCTTCATTTACTGCATTTTTATATTTTCTCCTTTCATCAATTAAATTCAGTGTTTCTTCTGTTACCCATGGATTTCTACTAGCCCTCGTCTTTTTACCTACTTGATCCTATGCTCCCTGCGCTACTTCATCCCTCAGTGCTACCCATTCGTCTTCTACTGTATTTCTTTCCCCCATTCCTGTCAATTGTTCCCTTATGCTGTCCCAGAAACTCTGTACAACCTTTGGTTTAGTCAGTTTATCCGGGCCCCATCTCCTTAAATTCCCACCCTTTAGCAATTCCTTCAGTTTTAATCTACAGTTCATAACCAATAGATTGTGGTCAGAGTCCACATCTGCCCCTGCAAATGTCCTACAATTTAAAACCTGGTTCCTAAATCTCTGTCTTACCATTATACAATCTATCTTTTACCTTTTAGTATCTCCAGGATTCTTCCATTTATACAACCTTCTTTTATGATTCTTGAACGAAATGTTAGCTATGATTAAGTTGTGCTCTGTGCAAAATTTTACCAGACGGCTTCCTCTTTCATTTCTTAGCCCCAATCCATATTCACCTACTACGTTTCATTCTCTCCCTTTTCCTACTCTCGAATTCCAGTCACCCATGACTATTGAATTTTCGTCTCCCTTCACTACCTGAATAAATTCTTTTATCTCATCATACATTTCATCAATTTCTTCATCATCTGCAAGGTAGTTGGCATATAAACTTGTACTACTGTATTAGACATGGGCTTCGTGGCATTGTTGGCCACAATAATGCGTTCACTATGCTGTTTGTAGTAGCTTACCCACACTCCTATTTTTTTATTTATTATTAAACCTACTCCCGCATTACCCCTATTTGCTTTTGTATTTATAACCCTGTATTCACCTGACCAGAAGTCTTGTTCCTCCTGCCACCGAACTTCACTAATTCCCACTATATCTAACTTTAACCTATCCATTTCCATTTTTAAATTTTCTAACCTACCTGCCCGATTAAGGGATCTGACTTTCCACGCTCCAATCCGTAGAACGCCTGTTTTCTTTCTCCTGATAACGACGTAGCGGTACAGAGACACTCCATATACAAAGATAAACAACGACACAGCTACTGCCATTTAGTCGTTGCTATCGCGGCTTTTAAATGAAGTTCCCTCGGCCATTACCCTGCGATTTACAATATTTACATTATAAATACAATTCATTACATGCATTCATAAATAAACACATTATTAAATCCATTATATTGAATATAGTTTCCGCAATAAAGCTTACGGATTCAGAATTTGAAGTACAAGTGATCCGCGGATATTAAACGGCGAAAAATTTTGGATGGTGCAGAAGCTGTTTTATCTGCATTTTCCGTATTACAAACTCACATCAACTTGGTTCCAGTAATATGGACGTAGAGGGATTATGGGGAAAGTTCAAGCAGAGTATAAATCGTGGTCTGGCGAGTGGATAAAGGTATCAAAAAGACCCACTATGGTTTAATAACGAAATTTGGAAGATGCTGACGAATCAGAAACTGTTGTACTCTCGGTTCAAAAGAGAACGCTCAGAGGACGACAAGCAGAAGTTAGTAAAGTTTCCTGCGTCTGTGGAAAGATCTATGCTCGAAGCATACAACTACTACCATCATACATGCGAGAACATTTTGGTCCTATGATAATCGCTGAGCGGGTCTAAGGCTTACATTCAATCTCTTGTTGATGAGTCTGTTGTGCCAGCTGAAGATAGCATAACGAAAGCCGAGGTTTTAAATTTCACGTTCAAGAAATCGTCCACGCAGGAGAACATGCGGTCATTTGACCATCGGACAGATTCCCGTTTGGACGACTTAGTAATAAGCTTCCCTGACGTAGACAAAAAACTGAAAAATTTAAGAGATAATAAGGCAAATTCCGTTGTACAAGGAGTACTATAAGGCATTTGCCCCTTGCCTAGCCGTCCGGCCATCCTGATTTAGGTTTTCCGTGATTTCCCTAAATCGCTCCAGGCAAATGCCGGGATGGTTCCTTTGAAAGGGCACGGCCGACTTCCTTCCCCGTCCTTCCCGATGAGACCGATGACGTCGCCGTTTGATCTCTTCCCCAAAACAATCCAATCCTTACCTAGTTTCCATTTATCGTGAATCTATCGTCATGCACCAAGTCCCGAACGAATGGAAAAAAGCGCAGGTGACTCTTGTATATAAGAACGGTAAAAGAACGGACCCCCAAAAATTACAGACCAAAATCCCCAACTACAGAATCCTGCAGAATCCTTGAACATGCTTTCAGTTCGAACATAATAAATTTTCTTGGGACTGAGAAACTTACGTTCACGGATCAGGATGGTTTTAGAAAGCGTCGCTCATGTGAAAGTCAGTTTGCATGATACACTGCGCATGATATACTGCGAACTATGGATGAAGGGGAACAGGCAGATTCCATATTTCTAGATTTCCAGAAAGCATTTTACACGGTGCCGCATTGCAGGCTGTTAACAAAGGTAAAAGCATAAGGGAATAAGTGCACATATATGGGAGTGGCCCAACGCTTCTTCAGTATGTTGTCCTCTACGACGAGTGTTCATCAGAGACATGGGTGTAGTCAGGAGTCCCCAGGGAAGTTTGATAGGACAGCTGTTATTCTGTATACGCATAAATGATTTGACGGACCGGGCGGTTAGCAATCTGCGGTTGTTTGCTGTTGATGCTGTGGGTTGAAGTTGAGTGAGGAGGATACAAGATAACTTTCACAAAATTTCTAGTTGGTGTAGTGAGTAGTAATTAGCTCTAAATGTGGGAAAGTGTAAGTTAATGCGGATGAGTAGGAAAAACGAACCCGTAATGTTCGAATACAGCATCAGAAGTGTACTGCCTGAAACAGTCACGTCTTTAAATATTTGTGTGTAACTTTGGAAAGCGATATGAAATGGAACGAGCGTATGAGAACTGTAGCAGGGAAGGCGAGTGGTCGACATCGGTTTATTGGGATAATGCTAGGAAACTGTGGTTCATGTGTAAAGGAGACCACATATAGGACGCTGGTGCGACCCATTTTTGGATACTGCTCTATTGTTCAGGATCCGTGCCAGGTCGGATTGAAGGAGGACTTGCGAAGCAATTCAGAGGCGGATTGCTACATTTGCTGCCGGTGGGTTCGAACAACACGTTCGTGCTACAAAGACGCTACAGGAACTCAACTGGGAATCCCTGGAGGTATGGTGACGTTCTCCAAGGAACAATCTTGAGAAAATTTAGAGAACCGGCATTGGAAGCTGACTGCCGAATGATTCTACTGCCGCTGACATACATTGCGCGTAAGGACCACGAAGGTATACAGTGTGGTCCATCGATCTTGACCGGGCCAAATATCTCACGAAATAAGCGTCAAACGAAAAAAATACAAAGAACGAAACTTGAAGGGGCAAACCAGATGGCGCTATGGTTGGCCCGCCAGATCGCTAGATGGCGCTGACATCTAACGGATATCAAATGCGTTTTTTAAAATAGGAACCCCCATTTTTTATTAGATACTCGTGTAGTACGTAAAGAAATGTGAATGTTTTAGTTGGACCACGTTTTTCGCTTTGTGATATATGGCGCTGTCATAGTCACAAACATATGGCTCACAGTTTTAGACAAACAGTTCGTAACAGGTAGGTTTTTTAAATTAAAATGCAGAACGTAGGTACGTATGAACATATTATTTCTGTTCTTCCAATGTGATACGTGTACCATTGTGAACTTATCATTTCTGAGAACGCATGCTCTTACAGCGTGATTACCTATAAATACCACATTACGGCAATAAATGCTCAAAATGATGTCAGTGAACCTCAGTGAATTCGGCAATACGTGTAACGACATTCCTCTCAATAGCGAGTAGTTCGCCTTCCGTAATGTTCGCACATGCATTGACAATGAGCTGAGGCATGTTGTCAGGCGTTGTCGGTGGATCACGATAGCAAATATCCTTCAACAGAAAGAAATCCGGGGACGTCAGATCCGGTGAACGTGTGGGCCATGGTATGGTGCTTCGACGACCAATCCACCTGTCATGAAATATGCTATTCAATACCGCTTCAACCGCACGCAAGCTATGTGCCAGACATCTATTATGTTGGAAATACATCGCCATTCTGTCATGCAGTGAAACATCTTGTAGTAACATCGGTAGAACATTACGTAGTAAAACAGCATACATTGCACCATTTAGATTGCCATCGACAAAATGGGGGCCAATTATCCTTCCTCCCATAATGCCGCGCCATACAATAACCCGCCAAGGTCGCTGATGTTCCACTTGCCGCAGCCGTCGTGGATTTTCCGTTGCCCAATAGTGCATATTATGCCGGCTTACGTTACCGCTGCTGGTGGATGACGCTTCGTCGCTAAACAGAACGCCTGCAAAAAATCTGCCATAGTCGCGTAATTTCTCTTGTGCCCAGTGGCAGAACTGTACACGACGTTCAAAGTCGTCGCCATGCAATTCCTGGTGCATAGAAATATGGTACGGGTGCAATCGATGTTGATGTATCATTCTCAACACCGACGTTTTTGAGATTCCCGATCCTCGCGCAATTTGTTTGCTACAGATGTACGGACTAACCACGACAGCAGCTAAAACACCTACTTGGGCATCATCATTTGTTGCAGGTCGTGGCTGAACACTCTCTGTTTCCTTAAGTAACGTAAGTATCCGGCAAACGGTCCGGATGCTTGGATGATGTCATCCAGCATACCGAGCAGCATACATAGCACACGCGCGTTGGGCATTTAGATCGCAATAGTCATACATCAACACGATATCGACCTTTGACGCAATTGGTAGACGGTCCATTTTAACACGGTTAATGTATAACAAAGCAAATACCGTCCGTACTGGCGGAATGTTACGTGATACCACGTACTTACACGTTTGTGACTGTTACAGCGCCATCTAGCACAAAGCGAAAAAAGTGGTTCAACTAAAACATTCATATTTCTTTACGTATTACACGAATATGTAATAAGAAATGGGGGTTTCTATTCCAAAAAACGCAGTTGAAATCCGTTTGACCTATGGCAGCGCCATCTAGCGTGCCATCTGGTTTCCCCCTTCATGCTAGACGAGTTTCGCTCGTTGTAGTTTTTTCGTTTGACGCTTATTTCGTGAGATATTTGGCCCGGTCACTATCAGTGGACCACCCTGTATGAGAAATCAGGGCCCATACAGAGGGATATAGACAGTTGTTTTCCCCTGGCTATATGCGAGTGGAACAGAAATAAAAATGACTAGCAATGGTAGAGGGTACCCTCCGCCACGCACCGCATAGTGACTTGTAGAGTATCTACGTAGATGTAGACGTAGGTGTAGTGTGCTCATCCTTCAAATTGGTGATGGAATCTGTGGTGCTTTCCATACGAGAAGTGATTTTTTTTATGTTGGTGTTTTCCTTGGAACAATTTTTCCTGCATCTCACGTAAAGTTTCTATAACAGAGACCAATGGAAGCCAACTGAAACACGGAATCAGCCTTTTGGTTGCCACAGTCGTTCCCAGTACAATGAATGGGCCAGGAAACGCATTTGCGAGGTGTGGTAGGCACAATACAAATGGCTTCTGCAGTTAAGTGTTTTCTGATAACAGTTACACCAGCTACATCAATTTCCATGCAAATGACTGTACAGTAATTTGCGGTGCGTCGACAGAGGTTTCACCACTAACAGAATTACGATTGCGGCTTTCCGGTTATCGTTGGCCTCATTGGTAACCATTTAAAGACCATTCCCCACCTTTAATACAAAGTACAACAGAGCATCTTGGCACAGAAGTAATGTTTTCATTACTAAAGTTATGAGAATTTCTTATGGCACAATACGTTAATACATATTTTTTACACTGTTGGCTTGCTCTCTGTGCAAATCACACGGTTCATATTTATTTAATTACCGCCCCAGAATAGGGCTATATGGGTTTCTCTTACTCGTATCAGGCTTTTGTACTATTTTCACTGTAATAAACAATCTCGAAGCTCTGTTTTTATTACCACTGCACTCGAAACGGTAACATTTAGGTAGGAAATTGAACAAACAGAATTTGAGATTTTTGTACTATGACGACAAGTGCTGACAGACTGACAAAGATAGGAAATGGTCGTCATCAGACAGACAACAGAACAACGTCAATTTATCAGAAGCTGAAAATGAATTAAAACTACTAAGTCAGTCTTTTGAGTCAGTACATTGAGGTGCAAAAGTACAAGGAGTTTTTCATATTGATTACACTCTATTTTTTCCCATCATTCATCGTGCACCTCTGGACTCATTGCAGTTGCAGCAATAGGCGGCCAGGCAGTCACTGCAAGTGTAATTACTGCGCAGTACAGCCCAATTTCCCAACTGCTCTCATTACATATGCCGACAGTATGGAGTGTGGTCATCAAGGTCAGCGCTAGATGAAGTGTTCTCTGTGGAAGATCGGTGTAAACACTACGGATATTCACAGGCTGTGTTATCGATAGCTACGATGCCAAGGCGTAGGTGCAAGTTATTAGGTTGGCTCTATGACAGGCACCGACGACAGCACCCTCTAGCCGGCGCTGTAGAGCTCTACGAGCGTCGCTCGAGATTCTGCCGGTTTGATCAAGAGCAGACGGCCGGGACACTTCGCTTCAGCTTCGCTTCATATAGAGACTTTGCACTACTTACGACGGGTCTAAGGCTTCGCACCTACGTTCTCCTCATCATTGACAAGTTATGTAACCATTTATTAACTTGGTTTTTGCCTATAGTAAACATCTATAATTTTACACGCAGTACCGAAGTGTTGTACCTCTCCTGATCCTACTCGCGTTCGTCATTCGGCCGCCGGCCGCGGTGGTCTCGCGGTGGTCTCGCGGTTCTAGGCGCGCAGGCCGGAACCGCGTGACTGCTACGGTCGCCGGTTCGAATCCTGCCTCGGGCATGGATGTGTGTGATGTTCTTAGGTTAGTTAGGTTTAAGTAGTTCTAAGTGCTAGGGGACTGATGACCACAGCTGTTAAGTCCCATAGTGCTCAGAGCCATTTGAACCATTTTTTTTTCATAAGGCCAACCTTTCAGTTTTCAGGAGCAGACCCACGCGCCACCTTCCAGGCGGGATACAAAACAGGCGATTGGAGGCAGTGTGTAGAAAGTGTGCACCGTCACTAAATGTGCTCTTGCAACACAACACTTGTCCCCGTACGAGTCGGAAAATCACTGCTACGGTCGCTGAAATGGGGTCCTAGGTACTGCCACACGCACCATATTCTCCCGACTAGACCCTTTCTGGTTACCACCTAATCGGAGGTAAGCAGAAACCTCTGCGCGAACATCATTTCTCAGACTTCCGACACGTGTGAGCAAGTGTCATGAGGTAGGTTGGCAGCCTTTGGTAAAGTGGCTCGGGGACTGCCGACCGAAGTTACAGAGACCAAGTCAGGAGAATGTGGTGGGTGTGGTAGTACCTGGAACTCTATTTCAGCGACGGCTGCCGTATGTTCCGACTCGTATCGCGACGAGCGTTGTCGTTTCACAAGAGCACTTTTCCTGACGGTGCACGCATTCCACACACTGCCACCAATCGCCTGTGAATATGTACAGTGTTTACCCTCTACTTCCACAGCAACCACGGTGTTCAGTGCTATCCTTGATGATCACACTACGTCGTCGGCTCATGTAATGTCAGCAGCAGAGAAATAATACTGTTCTGTGCAGGGATTAGGTTCATTGATTGTCCTGACACCTACAGTTCGACTGAACAACTACATACCTGCAGCTATAATGATGAATCGAATTGGGCACCATAAATGATGGAAGTGTAAAATGAAGTGGAACATCCATCATTCATTTACGCACTGTAAAGGTTGCTAACACAGTAATCACAGTCATTCTCATGATAGTTATTTCATTAACTAAGCCACTTTCGCACAGTAGGATGCACAGTGATATTAGTCTTATTGTAAATGCTTTTCGAACCGCCTTTGACAGTTACACTTATTAAGTCTTTGCATTCGTCGTCGAAGTTTATTTCAATTATGGTACCGTAAACAGTATCATATTATCAACAAAATGAAGGTCGTTCACGTAGTAGTAAAATGCATTCCTTCGTCGGGTTTCCAGTCTATGGCTCTGAAACAGTCGTCACTGGTTGCTAAGAATGTTTCAAATATTTAATCTCCGTGTCTGTCTCCACTCTCAGTTCCGGATTGGTTCAAAATTGTTCAAATGGCTCTGAGCACTATGGGACTTAACTACTGTGGTCATCAGTCCCCTAGAACTTAGAACTACTTAAACCTAACTAACCTAAGGATATCACACACATCCATGCCTGAGGCACGATTCGAACCTGCGACCGTAGCAGTCGCGCGGTTCCAGACTGCGCGCCTAGAAGTTCCGAATTCCTCGATGTTCTGTTGTACTGGTACAGAAGCTGCAGTGTTGACGTGTACCACTAACATAGGCTGAATTAATGTTATTGCAGTCAGTACAGACTTCGTTGAAACTGATTCATAGTTCTCAGTTGATAAGAATCTCAGAAAAGTCGTAGCTCATAAAGATTACATCGTTCTATAATTTAACAAACAACTTCCAAGTTGTCCATTGTTTTAGATTAATTTTTAAAGCGAGATTGTGCCCTTGACTTCTTAAAAGCTTGTATTTTTCCCGCATCGTTGGTGGTAATTTTACTGCACATTTTTCCTGTTCCAGAGCAGAGATTGATAAATCTATAGGTTTAAAAAAAAATTTCAAATGTGTGTGAAATCTTATTGGACTTAACTGCTAAGGTCCTCAGTCCCTAAGCTTACAAACTACTTAACCTAAATTATCCTAAGGACAACCACACACACCCATGCCCGAGGGAGGACTCGAACCTCCGCCGGGACCAGCCGCACAGTCCATGACTGCAGCGCCTTAGAGCGCTCGGCTAATCCCGCCCGGCTTTAGTTTTTATGTCTTGTCTGTCCGTCTCTAGCAGATGTGTATAATTACAAAATTATCCCAGTTTGGTAATTGCCTTCTTTCGCTAACATTGAATTCTGTTGGCCATTATGAAGAGTAGAGAAATTGGTGAAGAATTCCTAGTCACACGATTTTCTTCGAATATCTTGATGATAACAGGACTGATTTCATCTGTATGCATGATTCAAGAACTGCATTGTAGTTACAATACTCAAATTGTTTTTGCAACAATGTATGCATAGGAGTGGATTAGGGAAGGACGGGGAAGGAAGTCGGCCGTGTCCTTTCAAAGGAACCATCCCGGCATTTGCCTGGAGCGATTTTAGGGAAATCACAGAAAACCTAAATCAGGATGGCCAGACGCAGGATAGAACTGTCGTCCTCCCGAATGCGAGTGCAGTGTGCTAGCCGCTGCACCAACTCGCTCGGTGTGTGATTAAGGTGGTGGTCAATCTGTATACGTGAAACGCAAACCGTTTGTATTTTGGTGCCATTGGTTCAGGGTTTTCGTCTTCAATTTTCCACTAAAGTAATATCTTGTAGCTAGACATTTGGCTAATAATAGTCGTAATTGTATTTTGTGCCGCAATCACAAGGCGACTTTTGGCTTCTTACTGCAGAAAAATGACTATCAGTATCACATCAGTCGAGTTTCATGCTCCTTCTATTTACATTTATGAAGACTGTGATTCAGGGCAAAACAGATATAATGAGATTACTGAAGCCAGTAGAGACAAAAATTTCTGTGTGCGCAGTTCGGGTCTGCGGGATAGATTTTTCGTAAAATCATCTGGGTAAAACTAACACATTGTTTCCGTATTAATACGTAAAATAATTATAAATCTCTTTGAAAGAAATTAACAATATTATGAGAAGAAAAGTTGCTACTCACCATATAGCGGAGATGCTGAGTCGCACATAGGCACAGCAAGAAGTCTCTCACAATTAAAGCTTTCCCCCAGTAAGGCCTTCAACAATACACACACACACACACACACACACACACACACACACACACACACACACACAAGCGCGTGCGCTCGCAAACGCATCTCACACACGCGACTTCAGTCTCAGGCATTCTTTAATAGAATGGTTAAATTGTAGAATGAAGGCTTTCACGACCGGGTGACGTGGCTGTTGATATACTTTCCGGGATGTGAGGTCGTGGTCCAAGAACTTTTCTGCTCCTTACGTTTCGTCCAGGACTGCTCTGGACGAAACGTGAGGGGCAGAAAAGTTCTTGGACCACGACCTCACATCCCGGAAAGTATATCAACAGCCAGAATGGTTAAACATAGTAAGATGGTCACATAATAAATATATCAAACGTTTATCGCATAGATCCACGTTCTGTGAGCTCATGAAGTCGAACAAGTGTACCGAGAGATGCTTAATGGTGCGCGTTGTATCATCATCGATGGGGTCAGCTTCATCAGCACTGGCATCTTTCGTGGAATAGATAATCGCTTGATACAACTCACAGGCCTACATTATATTGGTTTCGTTGGGCAGTCATATGCCCGACGGGCCTGCTTTGCGAGGATTTTTTATTTCTTTTTCGATGTTGTCTTAGTTCTCGGATTCTCTAAGTACTGGAATTTTTAAGATTTTTGGATTTTTTTCAATTCAAGCGTTCCTCGTTTCTGCGTTTTTTTATAATTCCGAGTATATTTATGAGTGACAAGGATGATGGGGCAGCTAAGTTATCGCATGGCGTCGTTTTATTTCATTCCATTTTGACGCATAGTTCCCACTTTCACTCGCCATCTTACTTTTTAGGCTTTTGGGATTCCTTCCGACGCGAACTCTCTCTAGCTTTCGTTTCCTACAGTTCCGAGTATATTTACAAATTGTTTCAGACGATATCATTCATTGTCTTCTAATTTTCAATTTCATACCGGTTTTCACTTATATTCCGAACAATATTTTAATATTCTCACTTTGGGCCCTAGAAGCGCTCCACAGGCTCTCCATATTGACACACAAATCGATTTATAACTTTACACAAAGCTAATTATCAACAGTTACATGCATACACCTACATTGCTAAGTTGACATGAAAGGTAAAATAAAAACTGAGTGAAACGCACCTGCAGACATGACCTACCCGTTATGGGGTCAAACAAGGGCCGAATTAAGCTGCCTCTTGCGGCGGCAAGCTAAGAGGGACGCCAGGGGCGTCACAAGTGTAAGATGTCTGTACTGGACATAGCAGAGTTATACGGTCCAGTCAGTGTCATGTGGCCATCGCGTATCATCGACGTCAACGTGCAATAACCATTCGCAAATAGCAAGGTTAAGCATTAGCAGTGGACGGTACAGAAAGAATGGCGGACGGATGCGGGAAACAGTGCAGTCGTCGTCATAATTCGGAAAAGGAGCGATTTATCTCGCTTCCATAGGTGCATGATCACTGGCTTCCGGAACGGCTAAGTTTGTAAACTGCCCACGGGCCTCCGTGGTTAATGTAAACTGTGCCTAGGAAAATGGTGCTATCTAAAACCGGCAGGGAGGCAACAGTGGTTCTCCACGTGCCGTAGATGACAGGGGTCAATGACGGCTACGAACAGGTGTGCAAGTGTTGAGTAACTGGCCACCCAGATGAACCAACATTGTCTTCTCAATGACCGTTCCGCAAACATTGCTGCGTGTGGGACTCTGCAGCAGGCCCGTGGTTCATGAACCCACGCGGAAAACTGTTCACCGGCGACGAACACTGGAATGCACAATCCAAAACCGCGAATAGACGTCTACTGGTGGGCGACAGGTGGTGTTTCCAGATAAACCACGTTTTATGCTCCATCGAATAGGTGGCCGTTGGCGTGTACGACGTGAAACGTCTGAAAGCAAACTCACTGCATCAACCATTGGAAGGGCCCAGGCAGGAGGGGAGAAGGCTACGGTCTGGAGAATATTTTCCTGGCATTCCCAGTGTGATCTCTTCTTTGTAGGAAGCGTAATGGATCAACACAAGTTTGCATCTATCCCTACGGACCATATTCAGGCCGACGAAATAAATTTCGGGTGAACAGCCTGGCATGAGTGTGCATAAGACACATTTCGGCAAACGACCACGTTGCCAACATCAGTTAGTGTCAAGGACAACCTTGGTCTACGTAAACCAGGGGTTTATTAAATACCTTGCCAATGCGGCAGTGTGTACATAGGTCAAACCATTCGTACCATTAAGGACCGATGCCGAGAAAGATCAACGGCACACTAGACTGCAACAGCCCAGTAGGTCGGTAATCGCTGAGCATTGCCTGTCGGAACTCCACTGCATGGATTATGACCAAACCAAAGTCCTGACACAGACTTCCAAATACTGGGACGGTGTCATCAAAGAAGCCATAGAGGTCAGAGTAAGGGAGCCACAACTAAATCGTGACAGCGGTTGCATCCTTAGCAAGGCGTGGGAAATCGCGATCACCCAGATTAAGAAGAAAAAGGATATTTCCCAGAGTGTACCGACTTCGGGGGAGGAGGGAAGAATAACGAGTGGTGCCGGCAGACCCTCCTGAACGAGGACCCAGGACGCAGCGCCCAGACGGCGGGAGAACGGACGCTGTACCTGGACCGCGCACGGGCTGCGGACCGCACCGACTCATAGGAAGCGCCTAAGGGAGGAGCGGGAGGGGGATTGTCCTATATAAACCTGGCGCCGGCCCATCGCCGGTCAGTACATCAGCGCACCTGATTATGGCAACGTGGTCGATTGGCGAAATATTGTGTTCCTATGCACACTCATACCAGGCTGTTCACCCGAGATTTATTTCGTCATAAAATACGCCTGGAGAAATTGAAGAATCGCATCATATTCAGGCTCTTACCTGGTGGCCACATTAATGTGACTGGAGACTGTAGTTGTGGTTGCTTGGAGCAGTGCCAAGGTGAGAGTGGTGCCAAGCTAACAGCGTTGCCATGGGTGCCCTAGTGCATGATTTGTGGAGAGTGCGGATCAGAATTAGAAGCTAAAACTGACGCATATGAAAATGTGTGAAGGAGGACGAGGGAAGGAAGGGGACACCAAATTGCAAAAAAAATTGCATGCCGCTTGTTTCTCTAACCGTCCACTGGGTCAATCACTGCTCACGCCTTAATAGCCTTGTAGCTACTAGCGATTCAAATTTGACGGTATTTTTCCACACGAGAAACATCGTCCGACAAGCGAATACAAGCTTTTACATCAAACGCATTATTAAATTGTTCAGACTTCCGTTGCAGTTTGTTAGCGCATTGCTTTCCGTCTTTCGTAGTGGACCATCAGCAATGTAGGGTGAATTTTTGACATTATAAGCTTTTCGAGACGAAACGATAGAAAAAATAATTAAGTACAAACCGGTTGAATATTCCGAGACAAAACCGAACAGGCCATGAACCGTGGTGTAAGTACTATCGATTACTGTCTCTGTGCTGTTGTGGCATTTGACCGACTCTCGGCAGTTTAGGCAGTTTAGCGCGCTGGTACCTAGTCAGGGGGCAGCGATGTATGTGTAGGTTGTACGAAAGAGTGAACATGTACTGGCTATAGCGCCGTGATGGTCAACCCGGTCCCTAATGGCAACTACTGGGAGTTCCAGCTTCCATGCTGCGCGGTAGAGGTTAAAGAGGAGGAGGAGAAGGAGGAGGACGAGATTACTGTTCAACGTCCCATCGACAACGAGGTCGTTAGAGGCGGAGCACTAGCTCGAATTAGGAAAGTGTGGTAAGGATAATCGGCCGTGCCCTTTCATGGAACCATCCCGGCATTCACCTGAAACGACTTAGGGAAATGACGGGAAACCTACGTCAGCATGGCCGGTCCCGGGTTTGAACCATCGTCCTCCCTAATGCGAGTCCGATGTACTTACCGCTGTGCCATCTCGCTCGGTAGGTTAAAGATATTTTCATTGGGTTTTCATCAAATTCTGGTATAAAACACTTGGTAATTAACTACTATTATGTGCTTTAACTTGCTATAACTCTGATTTATGTATTTTATAACCCAAATTTGCATCAGTACTTTATAAATCACTATTAATGTGGAACTGGTGGACGGTCAGAAAATTTTGCTGCTGAGAGAGAAACAAAATAGGGTAATAACTATAAAAGGCTGACTACCCCTGCAAGAGAGGAATGTTTGCTTGTCTTTGATCACGGTAGTGGCTTTCAAATGGTTCAAATGGCTCTGAGCACTGTGGGACTTAAAATCTATGGTCATCAGTCCCCTAGAACTTAGAACTACTTAAACCTAACTAACCTAATGACATCACACAACACCCAGTCATCACGAGGCAGAGAAAATCCCTGACCCCGCCGGGAATCTAACCCGGGAACCCGGGCGTGGGAAGCGAGAACGCTACCGCAGTGGCTTTCAGTGCAAGGAGACAGTTCGCCTTTTGGTCAGATGTAGTAAGTGTTGTAGTGCCGCGTCATGGCCAATGGTTGGTTCAGCTAGAAGATTCGCTGATTGGTGCGTAGGGGATGTGTTTATTCCGCCCATTGGTAGAAGCCGTTGCTTGCTGCTTGTAGTAGAGCGAGTCCTCAGTTCTGAAGGCTAGACTGCAACTACTTCGCCAGTCATAAGGAGCGAATTGTGACCGCTAGGCGTTGCGCTGTTTCTCCAGGGATTTATGTGCTCTGTTGTGGAGCAGATCACTTTTCATTATCCTGTGGTATTGAGGGTTTCGACCTGCTTAGTGTACAGTCAGGTTCCAGCACCCTGGTTCTCATTAAAATTGCACTGTGATTCCAAGCCTTCACACTACGCGAGAGATTAGGACTGTGCTACGTTCAAACAATGTGAAGGAGTGACTTCTTTCACAATCATACTCCCTGTTATCGAACAAGCGGATGGGTTTGTGAAATGATTAACTTTTGATATGTCATTATTCATGGCCTGGTGTCAGAGTAAGCTAGCAACTCATTGAGTTATATCCCCACTGTGATTGTGTAATTGTATACAAGTTCGCCAGAGGAGCCATCCAAGTCGACTTCTTTAGGCTGTTAGTATTACATAATTGTCAGGGTATGATTCTGTTGCCCACTTGAATAGCTGGCAGAGCTGACTGTAGTTGTCAAAGCTTTGAATGATAAAATTATCTATCGTAGTGATGCTAGACTTAGTTCTATTTAATAAGTCTATTACGTATTGCTCTTATCTTCAAATATTTTGGTGCGATCCAGGCGGGTATCCCGTAATATACTTCACAACAGTTGAAATTAATGGTGGTTATACAGAGCCCGTTGCTTTTAAATGTTGCTGCCTGTAAGCGCGTTCAGAACTGGCCTTCGCGGTTTGAATTCTGACTTGAATAAGAGAGTGGAGATTTAATACGAGGGTTGAAACTTAAATAGTGGCAACTATTTATTCACAACCGATACAAAAGAGTTACATGCTTTTGCCTATTACTGTCCTTCAAAGTAGTCATCAGCGTTGGGTAGAATCCGTTGCTAGCGATGTGGAAGGCGTAAAATACCGTTAGCAGAGCCTGTACTGTTGATCTTCGTATATTCATAATTGAAACGGACGACTTGGGACGTCAGCTAGTATAATATATGTTAAAAAATGACTAAATTCCTCCAGCTGTATTAAGGTGTTGGTTTTATTGTTAACTAGTTTCTATGTTGTTACATCATCTTCAGGCCCTAAGTAAAACATACCACACATAAACAACCAATGCAACAACAGTAATTTATGAGTTATTATGCAAAACAATTCTATTATAACCATATTACGTAAGGGATAATTTTAATGAAACTAATTTTTTTTTTGGTCATTTCTGTTAATATGCCATCACTCTGGACATTAGCTACTTATGTGGTGTCACTAAATACAAATGGAGCTGTATATGCACAATCGCTTTATTATAGGTTAATATCGTTATTAAAAATGGGAGCATATAAAAGCTTAAGCGACAAGCCTTTATTCTAATGGATAATGATATAGGCGTGGAACTTTTTTTTTTTAATAACGGACTATAAAATGAAGAATATACGCATTGCCAATCAGACACATGTTAGGTAAACTTCAACGACCCACACCAATGTTGGTCTGGTGCCTGCTTTCGTGCGGTATGATCAGCCCCAGTTGAACTGCTCTGTCAGGAGGGTATATATAAGAGTTGGATCAGTTGCGTAGGGCGGCCACTCTGTCAGACATTGGATAGGTTCCTGTCGAGGCTATTGCTAGAGGGGATTTCACAAGGCATGGCTTACATCTCAATAGGAAAGGGAAGGGTAAACTGGCAGGGTTGTTAGCGAAATCCATAAGGAGGGACACTAGTACTAATGGATGCACCCCTTTTTTAGACTAATATCAGTGTCCAATGAGAAGTTCAGGCAGGCAGGTGCTAAAGAGGTCAAAAACTCGCAAGAATCTCACTACAGGAAAGTAAATAATAATGTTACCATATTTAACCAAAATACTGGTGGATTAAAGAAAAAAGTAAAGTAAAAAATAATGTTACCATTCTTCACCAAAGTATTCTGGTATTGAAGAATAAAGTTGATGAGCTCCTGGTTGGTTTACATGACATTGAATCTGATAGTGTAGTAAATATACTATATCTGTCTGAGCATCACATTGTGTCTGATATGGAAAAGGTAAATATCAGTGGTTATAAACTAGCTGCACATATGAGTAGAGAGAATAAGGTGGGAGGAGAAGTTGCCATATATGTCAAAAGTTATCACTGTGTAGAAGGCTTCGATACAAAAAAGTTTTGTCTAGAGCAACATGTAGAAGCATGTGCCTGTCCATTTAAACTGAAGGAGGGCTCTTTTAGAATTGTAACAGTATATAGGTCCCCTTCGGGAAACTTTCATCTATTCCTGGAAAACTTCGATGCCTTGTTGTGCTATCTGTCAGATAGGGGAAAGCCAATTATTATTTGTGGGCACTTCAATGTTGATTCACTGAAAGAGTGTAATAGGAAGAATGCCCTGGAGGTCTTGCTCGGTTCTTTCAATTTGTCATCTGTCATTAATTTTCCTACTCGGGTAGTAAAGGACAGCAGAACGTCGATAGATAACACTTTTATAGACCAAGATAGGTTTAAAAACAGAAATTCTTGTCCTGTTGAGAATGGGCTTTCTGATCTTGATGCTCAGCTAGTTACGGTATGTGACAAGGCTCCATTCAGTATTTCAAAACTACCCTCCAAAGTTGTGCGTTCAGTTTATGAATCAACAATTAGAAATTTCAGAGAAAATCTTCAGCAGTTAGACTGGGATGAGGTGTACAAGGAACCCGATGCTAATTTAAAATATAACTTATTTCATGATACACGTGTAAGAGAATTTGAAAACTGTTTCCCCAAGAAAGTAGTTAAATCTAATTGTAAGAAACCATGCAAAAAACCTTCCCTTACTAAAGGAAGAAAAATATCTTCTAACGACAAAAGGGAACTGTATCTAACAACAAGAAAGAGTAATGACCCAGAAACAGCCAAATATTATAAAAACTACCGTGCTACATTAAGAAAGGTTATTAAAAAGTCCAGAAGCATGTGCGTCATGTCTGAGATTAATACCTCTGATAACAAAATCAAAACAATTTTGAATATTATTACTAGGGAGACAGGGCAACCAAGAGTACAGGGTGATGGCATCACCATCAAAGCGAATGGAAACTTGATAAACAACAAGCCGGAAGTCGAAAACATTTTGAATAATCGTTTTTTAAATCATGCAGAGAAAATAGGATCTAAATGTTCATTAGAAGAAGCAAGGCAGCTAATGGAAGAGGCCTTACCCACACCATTTGATACAATTGAAATTCCACCCACCTCTCGTGCTGAAATCAGGAAGATAATAAGCTCTCTCAAGAATAAAAGCTCACATGCAATTGATGACATTTCCAGCAGGGTAATAAAAGCTTGTTCTCAAGAAATAAGTGGGATTCTTAGCCACATATGTAATAGCTCTCTGAAGCAGGGTATTTTCCCAGGTAGACTGAAGTGTGCCATTGCTAAACCACTGCATAAGAAAGGGGATACGTCTGATGCCAACAACTACCGCCCAATCTCTCTTCCGTCTGCCTTATCCAAAATTCTTGAAAAAGTAATGTATTGTAGTGTAGCTTCACACCTTTGTAAAAATAAAGTTTTAACAAACTGTAAGTTTGGTTTCCAGAAGGGTTTTTCAACGGAAAATGCTATATATACTTCACTAATGAAATATTAAACGATCTGAGTAACCAGAAGTCACCCGTTGGGATTTTTTGTGATCTATCAAAGGCTTTTGATTGTTTAAATCATGGAATACTTCTAGATAAGCTCAAGTACTGTGGTATGAATGGGACAGTGCTGAAATGGTTTAAATCATACCTAACTGGAAGAGTGCAGAAAGTTGAAATAAGCAGTTCACATAAAATGCAAAAAACTGGTGATTTCTCAAACTGGGAAACAATCAAGAATGGGGTGCCGCAAGGTTCGGTCTTTGGTCCTCTGCTGTTCTTAATATATATTAATGACTTGCCATTCTATATTGACGAAGATGCAAAGCTGGTACTTTTTGCCGATGATACAAGTATAGCTATCACACCCAACAGACGAGAATTAACTGGTGAAATTGTAAACGATGTTTTTCAGAAAATCATTAAGTGGTTCTCTGCAAATGGGCTCTCATTAAACTTTGACAGCCCGCATCTCGTGGTCGTGCGGTAGCGTTCTTGCTTCCCACGCCCGGGTTCCCGGGTTCGATTCCCGGCGGGGTCAGAGATTTTCTCTGCCTCGTGATGGCTGGGTGTTGTGTGCTGTCCTTAGGTTAGTTAGGTTTAAGTAGTTCTAAGTTCTAGGGGACTTATGACCACAGCAGTTGAGTCCCATAGTGCTCAGAGCCATTTTTAAACTTTGACAAAACACAGTACATACAGTTCCACACAGTAAATGGAATGACACCATTAATAAATATAGACTTCGATCAGAAATCGGTAGCTAATGTAGAATATTCAAAATTTCTAGGTGTATGCATTGATGGGAGGTTCAACTGGAAAAAACACACTAAGGATCTGCTGAAACGTTTGAGTTCAGCTACTTCTGCTATTAGGGTCAGTAAATTAGCTTACCATGCCTATTTTCATTCTCTGCTTTCATATGACGTCATATTCTGGTGTAACTTATCATTGAGTGAAAGAGTATTCATTGCACAAAAGCGTGTAATCAGAATAATTGCTGGAGCTCATCCAGGATCATCCAGCAGACACTTATTTAAAGAGCTAGAGATCTTCACTGTAGCCTCACAATATATATATTCACTTATGAAATTTCTTATTAACAATCCGAACGAATTCAAAAGTAATAGCAGTGTACATGGCTACAACACTAGGAGAATGGATGATCCTCACGACTCAAGGTTAAATCTAACTTTGGCTCAGAAAGGGGTAAATTACGCTGCCACGAAAGTCTTTGGTCACTTACCTAATAGCATCAAAAGTCTGACAGACAGCCATATAGCATTTAAAAGGAGATTAAAAGAATCTCTTAATGGCAACTCCTTCTACTCATTACATGAATTTTGGATATAGTAACACCAAAAAAAAATTGAGTGTCGTGTAATATTTTGTGTAATGTAATATCTTGTATAGATACCTTTTATTAACCTGACATGTTCCACATCATTACGAAGTGTCTTATTCATGATCTATGGAACAAGTACTAATCTAATCTAGTAGTGAACGGTGGGCAAGGTAGACTAGAGTTACGTTTGCAAAATTTTGTATACTCGTCATACTAAAGTAACAGAGGCGTAATTTACTTATACAACTTCGTTCCTAACACCACGAAATAAATGGTAAGGGACCGAAAAATGCTGTGAAACCCAGTTGATACAAGGTAGTCAATAGTGTTAAATACATACTAATCAATTTAAAAAACTACTCATTCCAAATAAAAGTATAAATTAACACGTTGCTGAGATAATTTCTATGTCGGTGTCTCATTGAAAGCTATGACCAGAGTCTAAAATAACGTTCAGTGGATTACACCACAACATACAGTTCACACATGAAAAAGAACGGAACAGAAGAATTAACTATCTTGACGTTACATTAATGAACGACGAAGGAAACCACTAGTTTGCAATTTACAAGGAAACCGACTACCACAGATGCAATCATACCACACAGTTCTGCACTCCATGACAAATATAAAATGGGCTTCTTCTATAGTGCGATTAGCAGACGAGTAAAAATTCCCTTAGAGCTAGAAGAGAATGAACATGAAAAACACATTCTTAAAGACATTGCATATAATAATGGTTTCAGACCCGAAATAGTTGACAGCATGCACTCCAAGATTATAAATAAAAATTCTGATCACTTGAAAGAAATTACCCTCGAAATAACACAAAGGAAAATGTACTATACGCCAGTATGAATTTCATTGGCCCAGTTTCTCATAATATTGGAAGAGTCTTTAACAAAATCGGCATTCAAATAAGTTTCAGAAACAGACACAGGTTATCTAGATTACTTATACATTCCGTTGAACAACCCGAACTGCTTCAAAAATCAGGGATTTATAAGATTATCTGTGACGATTGTGAATGCATATATATAGGCCAGACAGGAAGAAGAATTAAAGAAAGGTACTGCGAACACACAGCATTGCACACTATAAAACATTCAACATTTAAACATCTACTAACCGAGAACCACCATGTCGCAAGTATTGACAAGAATTTTAAAATACTGCATTTTGTAGACAAAGGAGGGTCTATGGATGGACCTGTAGGAAGACCTTGAAATTTATATTGCATCACAGAAAGAACCACTGACCCTTCTAAATGATCAGGTTGAATGAAAGAATAAGGCTTTTTTCGATAATTTTCGAATTTCTTATGTAACTAAGAACCCACATAACCCACATTTTAGGTTTATGTTACTTTTATTTTACATCTTTCAACCAGAAAGTTTTGCACCTATTGCTGCTATTTTGTTACATGTAGCGCTACTTGTCTGTATATATGGAAAAAGAAAGTTTACAACTTTCAAATATAAACATGTAAGACCATTATATTTCTTGTATGTAGATTTTTGAATACTTCGATACACAACCTATGCGCTTTGCAATCAGACATATGACGAAGTACACTACTGGCCATTAAAATTGCTACACCAAGAAGAAATGCAGATGATAAACGGGTATCCGTTGGACAAATATATTATAATAGAGCTGACATGGATTACATTTTCACGCAATTTGGGTTCATAGATCCTGAGAAATCAGTACCCAGAACAACCGCCTCTGGCCGTAATAACGGCTTTGATACGCCTGGGCATTGAGTCAAACAGAGCTTGGATGGCGTGTAAAGGCACAGCTCCCCATGCAGCTTCAACACGATACCACAGTTCATCAGGAGTAGTGACTGATGTATTGTGACGAGCCAGTTGCTCGGCCACCATTGACCAGACATTTCCAATCGGTGAGAGATCTGGAGAATGTGCTGGCCAGGGCACCAGTCGCACATTCTCTGTATCCAGAAAGGCCCGTACAGGACCTGTAACATGCGGTCGTTGCGTTATCCTGCTGAAATGTAGGGTTTCAGAGGAATCGAATGAAGAGTAGAGCCACGTGTCGTAACACATCTGAAATGTAACGTCTACTGTTCAAAGTGCCGTCAATGCGAACAAGAGGTGACCGAGAAGTGTAACCAATGGCACCCCATACCATCACGCCGGGTAATACGCCAGTATGGTGATTACGAATACACGCTTCCAATGTGCGTTCACCGTGGTGTCGTCAAACACGGATGCGACCATCATGATGCTGTAAACAGAACCTGGATTCATCCGAAAAAAATGACGTTTTGCCATTCATGCACCCAGGTTCGTCGTAGTGTCCACCATCGCAGGCGCTCCTGTTTGTGATGCAGCGTCAAGGGTAACCGCAGCCATGGTCTCGGAGCTGATAGTCCATGCTGCTGCAAACGTCGTGGAACTGTTCGTGTAGATGGTTGTTGTCTTGCAAACGTCCCCATCTGTTGACTCAGGGACCGAGACGTGGCTGCACAATCCGTTACAGCCATGCGGATAAGATGCCTGTCATCTCGACTGCTAGTGATACGAGGCCGTTGGGATCCAGCACGGCGTTCCGTATGACCCTCCTGAATCCACCGATTCCATATTCAGCTAACAGTCACTGGATCTCGACCAACGCGAGCCGCAATGTCGCGATACGATAAACCGCAATCGCGATAGGCTACAATACGACCTTTATCAAAGTCGGAAACGTGATGGTACGCATCTCTCCTCCTTACACAAGGCATCACAACATCGTTTCACTAGGCAACGCCGGTCAACTGCTATTTGTGTACGAGATATCGGTTGGAAACTTTCCTCTTGTCAGCACGTTGTAGGTGTCGCCACCGGCGCCAACCTTGTGTGAATGCTCTGAAAAGCTAATCACTTGCATATCACAACATCTTCTTCCTGTCGCTTAAATTTCGCGTCTGTAGAACGTCATCTTCGTGGTGTAGCAATTTTAATGGCCAGTGGTATATATTATACGACAACATTTTAATAAGTAGATCTCTTCTATCCCGTCCTTCATCACTTTTGATATGTAATATAAGTCCTTTTTACTGCATGTTAATGCGTATGAAAGTTTCCCTACGTTTATCAGCCAATGATAAGGTTACTTTCAGAATATATGTACAATAAATGTTAGAAGTTTATTCGGAGTAGTTTGCGTCGTTTCTGTAAGAATTTCGTATGAATACATCGAATATTCTGATTCTTGATACTATAAGTGGACTGCTTCCACGATATCGTATGATTGGTGCTGAAGTCGTCTTAGTTGCGATCTTTGAAACACTAGTTATGATTTCATATCAGTTATTACCTGCCTTCCGCATGGAACACGTCTATCTCACCACTGACTACTAGTGTTACACATACGATTGCTGTCAACAATTATGGTGAATTACTTGTAACATGTTATCTACTTAGACGTCATACACGTAATAACAACGAAGCATGACCTTTTCTCCGTCCACTTCTCACGTGTTACTGTTACATCGCTTTTAGAATGGCGTAGCTTCCTGTTAGGTTTAATGTCTACAGGTTGGCGATACTTGAATTGTTTTCCCCTACGTGTAGAGATTGTTCTGTTTAGTACTGATTACAAGTTAATGGTTCACTTGTTTATACCCGCATTATACCTACGTTGGAATGCAATACGTTGTTACTTCGATGAGTGTATGTATGCGTCGAATATTCTGGTTCTCGATGCTGTAAGTGGAACACTTCCACGATTTTGTATCCTTGGTGCTGAAGTTATCTTGGTTACGAACTGAGAACCACTAGTTTCGATTGCACACTAGTCACTACATGTGTTTCGCATGGAACACGCCAATCTCACCACCGACCTCTAGTGTTACACACTTATGATCGCTACCCACAAGTATGATGAGTTACTTCTAAAATGTTGTCTACTTAGACGACCTACACGTCATAATAACGAATCACGACCGAGATTGTTCTGTTTAATACTGATTATAAGATAGTAGTTCACGTCTTTATATCCGCTTATACCTACTATAGAGTTCAATATGATGTCACGTCGATGAGTAACTTGCCCTCCTTAGACAGATTTTATACATGGTACATTATCCACTTCCGTTATTAGCAGTTTACCTTAATCAGTTTATCTTAATCAGTAAATTGGTCTTATAGTCAAAATAATTCTGCTTCCAACTTTCATGCTCATTTCTCGTAAATCAGTGGGCAGCCGATACGCTTTAACTACCAATTCTATACAACAACTGAATTATAAAGATAAGTAAACTGAATGAGCCCCAATGTTATAGCAGTGATTGGTCCAGTAGACTATTTGCCCATAGTAAATAGAGATGAAGCGCATCATTGATCGTAATTAACTCGAATTGACACTCGACGAGATCACATACTCAATACAAGAGTTACACATCGTGTATTTTAATGAGTGGCTGTGTTTGTGTGTATTTATTAGAGGAACGACAAATAGGTTACATATATGGCCG
Organism: Schistocerca americana; assembly: GCF_021461395.2. NCBI lineage: Eukaryota > Metazoa > Arthropoda > Insecta > Orthoptera > Acrididae > Schistocerca > Schistocerca americana. The sequence goes on from NC_060124.1 coordinate 257,259,207, forward strand.
TTTATTTGAACTGACATTACCTAGATTGCTTCTATTTAGAGCATCACCTTGTACCTGATCGTGCTTTTGACCATGTAAACTTACTGGAATTGATTATTATAGACTCTGGTCATAGCCTTCAATGAGACACAGACATAGAAATTATTTCAGCAACGTGTTAACTTATACTTTTATTTGGAATGAATTGATTAGTATGTATTTTACACTATTGACTACCTTGTATCAACTGGGTTTGACACCATTTTTCGATCCCTTACCAATTCTTTCGTGGTGTTAGGAACGAAGTTGTCTAACTAAATTGCGCCACTGTTACTTTAGTATGACGACTAAACAGAACATTGCACGTAACTCTAGTCCAGCTTGCTCACCGTTCACTACTAGTAAACAATAAAGTTTACCTAACATATGTCTGATTGGCAATGTGTATATTCTCCTTTTCATAGATCATAATTTTTTAAAAAAAATGCAAAATTCCACGCCTATACTATTATCCATTAGAATAACGGCTCGTCGCTTAAGCTTTTATATATTCCCATTTTTAATATCTGATATTAACCTATAATAAAACGGTTGTGCATATACAGCTTCATTTGTATTTAGTGATACCACATATATAGCTAATGTCCAGAGTGATAGCATATTAACGGAAATGACAAAAAAATTAGTTTCATTAAAATTATCCATCACGTAATATGGTTATAATAGAATTGTTTTGCATAATAACTCATAAATTACTGTTGTTGCATTGGTTATTTATGTATGGTATGTTGTATTTAGGGCCTGAAGATGATGCTGTAACAACATCGAAACTAGTTGCCAATAAAGCCAACCCCTTAATACGGCTGGAGGAGTTTCGTCATTTTTTAACATACGTTCTGTTAATGGTGCGAATGGAGCGGTCTACTGCCTGTCGAATCTCTGGAACAGTTCTGAAGCGTATGCCACGAGGTGCTTCCTTCATCTTCGGAATCAAATCAAAGTCACAAGGGCTTAAGTCCGGGGAGTATGGTGGATGGTACAATACTTCTCAGTCCCATCGACCGAACAGAGCAGACACAGTTTGCGCTGTATGCGCCCGCTTATTGTCATGTAAAATGATGGGTGGGTTGCGCAGAATGTGTCGCCGCTTCTTTCGCAAAGCTGGTCGCAGGTGATGCTCCGAAAACGAACAGTAATGCTGTGCATTGACGATCTTCCGTGGGGAAACGTAATGCGTTAGGATAGCACCATCAAAGTCGTACACGAGAATCACCATAACTTTAGACCGCTCCATTCGCACCATCAATAGAACAGGCTCTGCTAGCGGTACACTATGCCTTTCACATCTCTGGCAACGGGTTCTAAACAACGCTGGTGACTACTTGGAAAGATAGTAACAGGTGCAAACATGTAACTCTTTTGTATCGGTTGTGAGTAAATATTTGCCACTATTTAAGTTGCAACCCTCGTACGAGTGACTTGTAACTTCTGTAGTTTAATTTGCCGTTTTGAAGGCGATTACTTTACTATATGACTTTTTAATTCAGCAGTGATCATTTTCTGTGTTCTAAAACTTTGGTATTTACGAAATGAAATTTTAAGGAAATTTTAACAGATTTTTGTTTTGAAATATAGCATTCAAGCTTTATTTGTCTCTAACTAAAATGTGAAGAGCTCTTAATTGTTCTTTGTGGAGGTTCCATCAAAGGGTAGTAGCGGGCTTGTTTATTTATAATAAATAAATTAACGTTGGAAGTATATTTATATTGTGTCCAGCACCTTATCGCTTCACTATCTAGCTTCCTATCGTTACAAATACGACAGTAAAGGTATTATTGTACTTTTTCGTCCCTAGAAAGCGATGAGATATTTACCTGGAAAGCCCTTGGCGGTGTACAGAAGCCACAAAACTATATTAGCAACATTAGAGTGAAGTGGGTAATACGCTCGTGGCATAGTAGAACGAAATGACTTTTGCGCCGTACTGGTGCCTTTCAACTATTAACAGATACGGCTGTTACATATTAACACGCGTCTCTGTACCTGCTATCCCCCAACGACGCAAAACAGCCTAATATGCAGACAGCTGACGGTGAGACAAGGAAGGCCATCCGCTCTGTCGGAGCGACTACAAAACTGGGTCTAACGCCAGTCTCTCTCGTTTGCCATCTCTACCCTGGATTATCTCCAAAACGGTCGAGGCTCAAAAGCTGCTACCTCGTCTGAGAAGGGAAGCAGTTGAAGCGCAGTTTAATAGCTTATTTGGGACCACCAGGGCTGATGAGCTTCGTAAACGAGCTTTTGCAATGGCGGCTCTGGATTTGTTTAGTTGTTGCCGTCCTGAAGAGCGTAAACCCAAGGAGCACTGGGCTCTTCATTGCAGCAAAGTTGCGTTTGGCAGCTTTCCCGCACGAAAATGATGGAAAATGTGTGTAGGTGCAAGTGGTGGAAACAGCATTCTTCTGACGTCTCTCATACACCTCATCATCAGGCGATGTGTCTCACTTCAGTATAAGTGACGTTCACACAACTTCTGCACATCTTCTCAACTTCTGCTCATAGTCTCACACTTCTTGATCAGGGAGTGGCCATCAGTTGCTAGAGCTGAGGACATACATTTTGTAATTATGTAATGTATGTGCGGACTTCATTAATGGATACAGATAAATTTTTCCAGACATTTGTCACTGTGCAGTACACTGAACAGACATTAGCATATCGTTTGTAGAACTCAAAAACTGTCACTATTATTATTGTCCGCCACATAAAAATTACGATCATGTCAAAAACTTTACTGTAACAAATTCATTTAATGAGATAATCATATTTTTGTCCAATACTGTGATGACAATATAAACTAACAAATAAAGCATTAGTATTTTCAAAAATACCACCTTTATAGCTCTAAGCTCTTCAGCCTTAACATCTCCACATTTACCTCAGTAATTGATAATTTGACGACTACTACACACATACGTTTATATGAGGCCTGGAGTTCTTGGAATAGCATCCTCGACTAGTAATCCAAGCGTAAAGGCTCTCGAGTTAAACAGCAGCCACTTCTCAGATGCTTAATGAAATCAACAGCTACAGCGACCGAAGAATTTCTGTGTAAGATATCACCCTCAGTCTGCCAACAGCGTTGTTAAAGGAAGAGGGCTCGGATATGGATAGAGTTTCAGGGAAATTTCTTACTCATCATGTGAAAAACCGTTCTTAATGGAAAAGAATCAGCAAGTGTCTACGACATAAAGATGCATTGTGTATGGAAACCACTGTACTAAGGACAAAACAAGTTTATTCACAAGACATATGATTTGTAATCGAAGAAACGTCACGATGATCTTTCCATCGGTAGAAGATTCCAGATCAGTCCCCCATTCGTATACCCGGTAGGGCGCTGCTTAGGGGAATGTGACCGTAAGAAAATAAATGAAAAGGATGTGAAGAATACAAGAAATCGTTGCTTAGAATGTCAGAAATTTCAGTTTGACAGAAAAGCTAGAGAATTTTATACAGATACGAAAACTATAAAGGTTAATTGCCACCTTTAGCAGCTGTAGTAAAAGTATTATTAAGACCAGACGCATTTTCCTTTAAAGGATCTTCATTGGTCAGGTTTTTTGTTGTTTATTGGATTCTTCTCCGTCTTCCACATGAATGTGCACTACCATTGCAGTTAACACATCTATACTTCTGTGTTGGGAGGTATCATTGTTCTTTCGCCATTTCGCGCAGATTGGCGAAAGGACGACGATACTTCTCAACGCAGAAGTGTAAGTGCCGTGAAAGTTCTGTGTGCAAATACTCAACATATACACATGGAAGATGGAGAAGAATCCAGTAAACAACAAATAAACCTGGCCACTGAAAATGATTTAAAGCGAAACGCGCCTGGTCTAAATAAGACTTTTATTACAGCTGCTAAAGACGGCACTTAACCTATACAATTTATACATGTGCAACGGCGGAAAAAAAGAGACCGAAATACATAGAAGACATCATGTATATGATGCCAAGTCAAGAAATGCAAAGTCTGTGGCAATGTTCTTTGATGTAGAATAATATTAATCGCATCAGAAAACGGTATACACGGAGTAGAATTTGTTATGAATAAGAAAGAGTTGCAAATATTTAATTATTGTGAATAGCTGGGTAGTAGAATTATTCTCATTAGATTCGAAAAGACACAGGGGCCAACAACTATAATTCACGTACACACGCTGACGTAAAAATCTGCAGATAGCGTGACAGAAGAAGTAAATGACGGAAACGAACTATGTAACTCGAGATGAAATATTCAGTATTTATACTGGGGTCGAGAGATATGGTAGATAAAGCGTAGAAGATCGAGTTACGGAAGAAAGAGCAAAGAATCCTTGAGTTACGAAGGAATTTGCAGTTCCTAACGGCAAATATACCGTTAAAAGTCAAGTTTAGATTGCAGACACACAACGTTAAGCATGTGGGCGATGAAATGAAATGATCGTATGGCATTGTTGGCCGGGATGTCCTATTGGGGTTTGGCCCGCCAAGTGCAAGTCTCATTTCATTCGGTGCCACATTGGGCGACTTGCAGCCGATGGTGAGGATGAAACGATGATGAGGTCAACATAACACCCAGTCAACGAGCGGAGAAATCCTCCGACCCGGCCGGAAATCGAACCCGGGCCCAGTGCATGAGAGGCAAGCATGTTACCACTAGCTAAAAAGGTGGACATGTAGGCGATAAGAAGTTCAGGAAAGATTTAATGGTTCAAGTTGCTCTGAGCACTATGGGACTTAACTTCTGAGGTCATCAGCCACTAGAACATAGAACTACTTAAACCTAACTAACCTAAGGACATTACACACATCCATGCCCGAGGCAGGATTCGAACCTGCGACCGTAGCGGTCGCGCGGTTCCAGACTGTAGCGCCTAGAACCACTCGGCCACCTCGGCTGGCAGGAAAGATTTAAAATTACGTTGAAACTCGGGACGTGCTTTCACTTGTGAATACTAAATGAGTGTAATGTGTGTAAAACTGCGCCTCGTTTATGAGAAAAGACAATTTTATCGTATATAAATGATTATGACGTCGTATCTCCTGAACTACACTATGCGATCAAAAGTATCCTGACACATGTCTGAAAATGACTTAGAATTACGTGGCGCCCACCATCGGTAATGGTCGAATTCAATATTTGTTGGCCCACCCTTAGCCTCGATGACAGCTACCACTCTCGCAGGCATACATTCAATCAGGCTTGAAAGGTTTCTTGGGGAATGGTACCCCATTCTTCACGGAGTGCTGCACGAAGGAGAGGTATCGATGTCGGTCGGTGAAGCCGGGCTCGAAGTCGGAATTCCAGAACATCCTAAATATATTCTATAGGATAAGGTCAGGACTCTGTGCAGGTCAGTCCATTACAGGGATTTTATTGTCGTGTAACCACTCCCCCACTGGCCGTGCAATATGAACAGGTGCTCGATCGTGTTGAAAGATGCAATCACCATCCCCGAATTTCTCTTCAATAATGGGAAGCAAGAATGTGCTTAAAACATTAATGAAGGCCTGTGCTGTGATAGTGCTACGCAAAGTGATGGAAGCCCTGTCCATGAAAAACACGATCACACCATAACACCACCGCCTCCGGATTTTGCTGTTGGTTCTACACACGCTGGCAGATGATGTTCATTCGCCATACCCACACCCTGCCGTCGGATTGCCACATTGTGTACCGTGATTCGTCACTCCACACAACGTTTTTCCACTGTTCAATAGTCAGATGCATACGCTCCTTGTGATGTGTGGCTTATGAGCAGCCGCTCGACCATGAAACCCAAGTTTCTTCACCTCCCACCTAACTGTCTTAATACTTACACTGGATCCTGATGCAGTTTGGAATTCCTGTGTGATGGTCTGGATACATGTCTGCCCATTACACATTATGACCCTCTTCTACTGTCGGCGGTCTCTGTCAGTCAACAGACGAGGTCAACCTCTACGCTTTTGTGCTGTACGTGTCCCTTCACGTTTCCACTTCACTACCACATCGGAAACAGTGGACGTATGGATGTATAGGAGCGTGGAAATCTAGCGTACAGACGTATGACACAACTGACACCAAATCACCTGACCACTCTCGAAGGCCGTGAGTTCCGCGGAGCTCCCCATTCTGCTCTCTCACGATGTCTAATAACTAGTGAGGTCGCTGATATGGTGTAACTGGCGGTAGGTGGCAGCATAGTGCACCTAATACGAGAAACGAATGTTTTTGTGGGTGTCCGGATACTTTTGATCACATAGCGTATGTATCGCATAATAATACACTTTTGCATCTATATTCAGTGATGTGTGTGGATGCTGTCTGCAAAATATGTTCTGAATAGTGTTAGTAGTAAAGCACTTTCCTTTCGTCAATTTGTGGGGGTGATAGCGATATGAAGTTCCCTAAAAGTTTGAAGTTATTTAAAATGTTTGTAGGATGTCAGTAAGTACGCTCATACTCACATACTGGCTGAATGTAATCTGGGTAATTGGCCCGCCTTGGATTACACTGCCTTCTTAACGAATAGGCAAAAACAGCATTTTAAATTTTCAAATTCGGTGAATAATTATATTAAATATTGAAAACCAATGTTTTATAGCCCCTTGAAGCCTTTAGGCAACTGGGACTGTGGACCAGCCATGAACTGAGATATCCGCTTCGTAATGTATTTGTCCTAGAAACAGTGTGATACGTCAGAAGGGTACAAACAGTTAAGCGGGCTGATACTACGCGATATAAGGAAGATGTGTATGGAATTAGTCAGGAGAATGGAAGTATAAGAAAGGACGGAATGATAGTGGATGCATACACATTTCGAAAAGTAACTTCCCTAGTATTTGAGAGAGCTATACTCGGTTGAAATTTTAGATTAAGACTGAGATTGGAATACATACAGCAAATACACTGCGCAACACAATTAAATGATCACAATTTAGAAATCCCATAATCATCTTCTGTTGCGATTCAGAAGTTTGAAATGGGCTCGAAGTTACCTACAGACTAAGTCAGTAATGGAGCATAACCGTGCCACCCTGCGACTTCACCACCGGGAAATAGATCGCTTACGTTTCAAACATACCGAAGCTCGGAATATACACGTAAAGGCCTTTGGAGGTGGCATAGAGCGCGTCAGTGAAGCCACTCCTCTCCTTGGGACGTTGATTCCCACACATTTTGCGATGGTCCGCATCTGTGATGAGCAACACGGTCACGTTCTTGACAATTATAGACACTGCTGACACACCTCAGACTCCTCTCTAAGGAAACCGTGGGCCAGCAACCCCACTGAACTTGATCGAACGCCTATGGGGTACAGTGCGACAGCAACTTTTACTCTGCTGTATAGGATGGAAGCACTAGGGACCAGTCAGAACTATTCGACGAAATTTGAACGTCATCTGAAGCAGAAAAAGGAAGTTATGCTTTTCAACATCTCGTGTTTCGCACTCTCCTGTGGTGTGATCATGGACGGTCGGGGGTGGAGGTTGCCATTGAGATATTCACCATTGAAATGAATAAAACGGTAACTCTCCTCTCCTCCCGAATTCGGCAATATCCTCGCATCTTTGTTTGGGACTGTAAAATTTTCCTCAACCAGAGACTTTAGTGACCCGTTGGCGTCCCCGTGAGAGGGATGTCTTTCGATACACCTTTGACTTGGCATGTGGTCAGCAGGCGCTAGTTCAGGTAGGTAGTGTCACACAGCTGATGTGTGTAGAAATAGTCGCCTATCACACCGGCACCTAGGAGTTACTTAATGTCTGTCTCTGTTCGGTGACATTTTTAAAGTGGCCAACAATTGTGTACTATTGGCACCGACAGTGTTGCCGAACTGTGGGGATGTTATAGGGACCCCTTGCCTTTTTACTCACGTATGCATCAAAGGTAACAGAATGGAATGTGGAAATTACAGAGGAATCAGTTTGCTAAACATAACATAAAAAAATCCTGTCAACGATCATTCTGGAGAAACTTTAACCTTACGCTTTAAACATTATTCAAGAATACCTGGTTGGATTTCGAACAAACCGTTCCACAAATGATAGTTTTTTTACTATACGACAAATTCTTGAGAAATACTGGGAATTCAACAAAAACATCCACTGTCTCGTCATTGACTTCCAGCGAGCCTATGACAGGATCCACAGAAGCAGCCTCTACAACAAGTTACGAGAATTTAATATACTTAGTAAAATCGTTAGGATGATAGAACTATGCATGGATGGCTCCCTGTCAGCAGTGAAGTTCGGAGGATCCATATCCCCCGCCTTTCCAATTAAAACAGGCTTACGACGGGGAGATGCTCTTTCATGTGTCCTCTCCAACCTTAAAGTAGAGAAAGTGGTTCGGGTGAGTAATTTACATCCATACAATGGTCTCCTATTCGAACACAGTGAAGTAATACTCCTGGCTTATGCAGATGATAGTGTGAAACTGAAGAAGAACTGAACGACATGTACAGATCTCTAAGGCACAGTGCCAGCAAAATGGGGCTTTTGTTTAACCACGAGAAAACAGAATATGTGGAAATACGTCGAGACATAAACCTACATCCTTACTTTTAAATTGACCAACATTCTAAATTCATAAAATTTCTTCAGTTTAAATACCTTGGATCACGTTTCAACAGTAAAAATATAATAACTATGGTTATAAACGAAAGAATAGCGTCAGGGTCAAGATGTCTGTACTCACTAAGCAACCCACTCAAAAGTAAAGCTTTGTCAATCACCATAAAGATGAATATATACAACACTATCATCTGCCCGATAGTACTGTACGTTTCAGAAATCTGGACGCTTACAAAGAATGAAAGAGAAAAACTGAATGTTTTCGAAAGAAAAGTAATGAGAAAAATCTGGGGAGCTGTGTTGGAGAATGGCGTATGGGAATGGCGTATGAAGAACAATGAAATTTATCGGCTAATGAAGCAACCCACTATAATCCATAAATTAAAAAGTAGGAGACTACAGTGGGTTGGACATGTGGCTAGAATGGAAAACAACATAATCAGAGAAGCATTTGAAGGAACTCTCCAGGCAACAAGAAAATTGGGTCGACCTCGTACGAGGTGGAAAGATGACAGAAGGACATAGCAGCATTAGGAATTTCCGCAGGGTGGAGAGAGGCTGCGAGAGACAGAAGGCGGTGGAAGGAGATAGTTGACGCAGCGCGTGGTCTACAGAACCTGTGGTCGCTGAGGAGGAGAAGAAGAAGAGAAGAAGATGCGTCAATGTGGCACGCCCACATCATCAAGCCACAGGACGACGCAAAACAGGAGGGCTGAATAAGCATTAGCACGCTGTTCTGCTCCGGACCATATTCAGATTGCATCGAATGGTTTTGAAGTGTTTGGTTCCACCCTAAACACCACAGCAAAATTCTGCTGTCGCGTAACACTCCGAAGGTATGCGTCCACGTTCATTGGTACCTCACGTTAGTACAAGAGGGCTGAATCGTCCGGGAGGTCGAGGTCAGCAGTGTCAAAGCATGTCAAGAACGTCGTCCTGCTACTCGTCGCACTGCATATTGCAGTTTTCAACCGTCAAACGTGTGGGAATCAACGCTCCAAGGGAAGGGGTCTTCTAATTGACACTCTTTGTGCCAGTCCCTGAGACCTTTTCGTGTCAATTCTGAGCGTCGCTATGTCTGAAATAGTTTCCTAGGCCATCCGAAACAAAAACCCTATGATTTCAATGTTGGCCGTCGCGGTTCTGACTTCCACCCCAGAGAACTCCACAGAGGGTTTGAAATATGGGCCGGAGGGGATGCGACCAGCTTACCGTCTTCTGAAACTTCCACGGTGGCTTAGGGAAGAACTATGGTGAAATTTGGTGCCAATGTGAAACTATTAACCCACCTTATTATTAATGCACCTGACACCTCGCGTGAACTTCTGAACTCTGGCCTTTATTTTTTCGCATGTTTGGACCTCTTACTCTTTGAAGCTTCACCTAGTCCGAGGATGATCTTGCAGGGCGCCATGCTTTAGCACCGCTACAAAGAACGGTTGTAGGCACTTTTGAGCCAAATTTCAAATTTCTGTGTCGCAGTGGGAGACAGTTATGGGTGATATGGCGCGTGCCGCTATCCTGTGATCTTGTATAGAGCGCGAGCTGTAATCGATTATAGTTCGCTGTTTTGGTGCGGGTAGCGCTCCGGTGGTGATTTGCTATTACATCTCTGGCGTGTGTTGCGGTGGCCAGCGGAAAACGAGAGGGTAGTCGGTTTCCGGTTATTGCACGGAACGTGAAGTTCGCTCTGCCTGACCTGCTGGTGACTAGCGCTGAGGTTGTTGTGCCTCGCAATATGAGAAGAGTGGTCCGGGGCGGAGGTGACTCGCCGCTATGCTGGCCATAAGGTGGTGATTAATTGGAGTCGGCGTACTTATTCTGCCTGTCTGATGTGGAGGTCCGGTGGGGTCCTGTGATACTCTGGCCCGGAGACAAATATGTGCTGAATTTTGGAGTCGTCTGCCAGGAGCTGGAAGCTCCAGCAGCGGTTTCTGAACTTCGTTCTGATGTGGGACGGCGTTGTTGGAAGTTTTTGCTGAGTGAGTGTGTGTGTGTGTGTGTGTGTGTGTGTGTGTGTGTGGCACGTTACGATATTTGTTGGTACTAATTTATTTGCTCAACTGGAGTATCTTATGGTTATCCCGCTGAGTGGGTCGTTGCCCACCCGGTCTGCTCAGCGTTGCCTTTGGTGGTGCCTATTTGTTCCTTTTTCAAGCAATTCACGTAGGTGGTTCCTGTTACCTGCCCGGAGTTGCGTTCATGTATGGTATATTTGGCATTCGATGTGTTAGGTAAAGTCTGCCTAAGAAAGGCAGCATAAAACACGATTCACCTGGAAAGTCACCTGCTGCCACGTCCAGTTGCGGTACTGATGTACAAATTTCGGCTTCTTGTCGCTGCTGAGCAATTGTCAGCATAGGTGCATGAATGAGGCGCCTACTGTGGAGGCCAGTATGCAGCAAAGTTCGCTAAGCCGTCGTTGAGGAAGCGCTGTTGTTAGCCTCTTGGTTCATCTGGAAAGTCGGTTGCTCAACAGTTACACGTCTATTTACCCGTACACATATCTGCAGCCGCCGGTCATACCTGTCACCTACGGCCTGTGGTGCAAGACAGCTGGCTCAGCACCTGTTTTGCATAGCGCCATTTTGCCATGCCACACGAACAGTTGACAAAATCAGCCGTTTCGGAAATGTTTCAAATGGCACCAAGCACTATGGGGCTGAACATCTGAGGATGTGACACGAATCGCTGATTTTCCGCATTACTACTGCAGTCTCCCCCCGATACGCTTTGTATACTCTCCTCTGTTGGTGCTGCCACCAGCCGTCTGTAAGAGGTTACTGCACGATGACGTCGAACATAGGCGGTTGCCATATTTATGTGATTGGACAGTGTAGTTGTTTGGAGCGGGTCGAGAGGTTCTAGGCGCTTCAGTCCGGAACCGCGCTGCTGCTACGGTCGCAGGTTCGAAACCTGCCTCGGGCGTGGATGTGTGTGATATCATTAAATTAGTTAGGTTTAAGTAGTTCTATGTCTAGGGGACTGATCACCTCAGATGTTAAGTACCATAGTGCTTAGAGCTATTTGAACTATTTGTTTGGAGCGCAGCTTTGTATGGAAGTGAAACGTGAACGATAAGTAGTTCAGACAAGAGGAGCATAGAAGATTTTGGAATGTGGTCCCATACAAGAAATATTAAAGATTACGTAGGCACAAATGAAGAGGAATTGTGGAAAAAGAAATTTATGGAACAACTTGACTAAAAGAAGGAAGCTGGTAACACAACATATTCTGAGGCATCAAAGAATAGTAAATTTGGTAATGGATGGAAATGTAGGTTTGTCAGTGGGGGCAGTAAAATTTAGTAGAGGAAGACCAAGGCTCGAATACAGTAAGAAGATCCAAATGAATGTAGGTTGTGATAGTTACGCTGAGATAAAGGGCATTGCCCGGGATAGAGTAGCACGGCCGGCCGTTGTGGCCGAGCGGTTCTAGGCGGTTTAGTCTGGAACCGCGCGACCGCTGCGGTCGCAGGTTCGAATCCTGCCTCGGGCATGGATGTGTGTGATGTTCTTAGGTTAGTTAGGTTTACGTAGTTCTAAGTTCTACGGGACTGATGACGTCAGATGTTATGTCTCATAGTGCACAGACCCTTGAACCATTTTTAGAGTAGCACTGAGAGCTGCATCGAACCAGTTATCGGACTGAAATACACACCAACAGCATCGTAATTTATCAAATTTTATGAGGAAATGTAATGAGTACCATTCTCTTCTAATATTGTAGCTATTTCTTCTCAACTCCCTCTACAGCATGGCCAATATTTTCTATAAAAAAGAAAAAAAAACTTCTTTAGCGCCCACTGTTTCGCTAACGTATACTATATCTCCTGTAGAGATTTTTTCTCGTTTTTATTTAATCGAATTTTTACGTTGTTCAGAAACTGCAACGTCTTCTAAGCTTTTCACGCTAACTGAGGCCATATAAGCATGGTCTTTTCCGAATGTACTATTGTCAAAAAAGCGATTCCGGTAGCTGGAGTCCCAAGTTTTTGTTAACCATGTCTTTTGCATTTTTTGTGGCGATATTTCCATAGCAATTTCCATACCATAAGAAATATTTCTTTACCTCTAACCAAGAGGTGAATACGAATTGCCATAAATTTAAATTTAAAATTGTTTTTAATGTGATGAAATATTATCTTAAAAATTTTCATCTCCTATTACACTCTATTAGGGATTGAATTTCCAGACACATTAAAACAACTATTTCTGATCAAATACCAAATGATTTTTTTTTATGTAGCCATAAAAATCCTTTAGTAGTTCCTTCGTAATTATTTATTTTCAAGAAAACACTCACTCACTATTTTACCCAAGTTAGTGGTCGAGTTTCGAAAACTGCTGAAACACGTATTTTATGACTGAGAAACAAAATACCAGCTTTCGTAGTTCTAGCTTCAAAATTCGGTTAATAATGATATGCTTTGAAAAAGCCTTTCACCCCCTATTTCACCCCCTTAGGAGTGGAATTTCGGACAATCCTTTATTAAACGACGCCCACAGTATAAGACCCACAGTTTCTCCAAATTCCAAGTTTCCATTTTTAGCGGTTTGGGATGGGCGATGATGAGCCACTATCAGTCTGACCGTATTTCACCCCACTGCGTGTTGAATTTCCAAAAACAGTAAAATTTTTTCGTCTATAACAGAGAAATCAAACACCTACTTTCGAAGTTTTAACTTAACAATGCTTCGCAATGAAATATTTTCTTAAATCATTTCACTCCCTATTTTATCCCCTTGAGGGTTGAATTTCGAAGAACAGCCACATTCGTATGTTTTATTTCTATCAGAGTAGCCAAATACAAATTTTCACGCATTTAACTTCAAAAATGCTTGCACAACGAAATATTTCCGTAAGATCTTTGACATCCATTACACTCCCATAGAGCTTGAATTTGCAAAAGCAGTGGAACAAGTATTTTTTACCTATAACTGAGAATTAAATTTAAATTTTCATAGATTTAGCTCTGAAAATGCTTTCGTAATAAAATGTCTTGGTTAAAAAGTCATCTACTTCACCGCTTGGGGGTTCAGTTTGCAAAACATTGAAACACTTTTTTGTTTGTTATCGAGAACTCAAGTACCAGTATCAATAGATGTAGCTTTAAAAATACTTTAGTAGTTCTTTGATAATGATATGTTTTCAAAAAAAAATCTTTCGTCCTCTATTTTACGCCCATAGGATTATATTTCCAAAAATACTGAAACAAATTATTTCCTTACTTCTGACTGACAAACAAGACATGAATTTTCGTAAGTCTAGCTTCAAAACTGCCTTAATAGCGACATTGAAAAAAAAACCTTCATCCCCTGTTTCATACCTTTGGGTCGGAATTTCGAAAAATCTCCTCTTAAACGAAGCCTACCGTATAAGATGCACACCTTCTCCAAATTGCAAGTTAGTATCCTCAGAGGTCTGGGCTGGGCGATGATGAGGCAGTCAGTTAGTCAGCAGTCAGGACATACCCTTTTATATACGAGAGAGATGGTACCAGGTGCGGTTAAAAGAAAGGTATTTTGAAGTGTTCCATTAGTTATATGGGTAGTACTAAAGTATAGCACTGTTTAGAGTGTCTCTGTTTAACGGTTTACTGTGCAATATCCTTCAGACTCGCATGCGACAATGAAAAATAAATCTCTCGCTGTGCGGAAATCACAGTAACTGCGCGAGTGCAGGACGAATACACGATGACGAGTGGAGATTTGGGTCAGTCCGGTAGGCGTGCTTGGATAACCGAAGTCGTTAAGACGGTCGCTCGTGTAAAGCGGGAAATCCGGGTCCGATTAGCGGTCCACAACACATTCATATGTGTCGCCCATAAATTACACTGCTTGAGTCCCATCGTTTTCGCAAATGTGAATACTTTCTGGTAAAGTACAGTACTTTCATGCCGCCAGCTGTGGCCGAGCGGTTCTAAGCGCTTCATTCCGGAACTGAGCTGCTGCTACTGTCGCAGGTTCGAATCCTGCCTCGGGGATCGATGTGTGTGATGTCCTTAGGTTGGTTAGGTTTAAGTAGTTCTAAGACTAGGGGACTGATGACCTCATACACAAAGTCCCATCGTGCTTAGAGCCAGTACTTTCATGCACATTATATTTATGTGGGTATGCTTGTATTCTGCAAATGGCCATATACTCAGCAGTGTTCACATAGACTGCAAAATGATGTGACTTACATCATACCGATAAAATTCGTGCAAATGATCTGCGGAACATGCAACTAACTTACAAAAAACGAACACCTCTGACCTATAATTTTCGCCACCTTCCTTTCCGAAGGTTGTCAGAATGTGAGGGCGACATTTACCACTTTTGTCTTCACGGCCACATCGGACCACATTTTGCGAAAGTCTTTTGACGTCACGGACATCGCCAGGGCAGCTGCGCGACGGGACCGCGTGGGTGGACATGTGGGCGGATCCCCGGCAGCAGCAGCTGCGGCGGCAGCCACAGGCCGCCACTCCGACACGTTCGGCGGCTGGGCGCGCGGCCACCCCCCTAACGATCCATTGCGCCGGATTTCTGAAGCGAGCGCGCAGTGTGCTGTCACAGGCGTGAGCACGAAATCCCTAACCTCGTGGGTGAGCCTTCCATGAATGGATACAAACGTGACGAACGTCCTGACCCTCAAAGGAGGTCTCGGTACAGAAATCCAGCACAACACTCGTTGGAAACTGCGATTCCCTCACCCCACAGTAACAGTCACGCGCCAGCCTCGGTTATGGTTCTCTCTTTCGGTCCTCAGCCTTCTATTGGTGGTATTTACGCCCAACCTCCCTAATTACACTGCGTAACTCTATTGAGGGATCAATTTTTCGAAACCCCATTGGAATGTACGTTCTTATAGGACAACTATCCAAGGATTTCCAACCAATAATATGCAAACAGCAGACTCTGTACACACTTTATTAAATTGCCAATACTAAACTCTCTTAAATAACAACAAATTCATATAACTTACAGAACTTAACAAATGGTTAAAAGAATGACCTTTAAAAAAATCCAATAATAAGTTAACTTGGCAATACAACTTAAGATCATTTACAAAAACCTTTAAAAATGATAATGAGACTTGGCACCATAAAATCGGAAAACATTAACAGCAGTAATAAACTAAAAAATAATAATAATAATGGCAACTTGGCACTATAAAATCAGAGAAGTGCAACACACAACCAATAAATATAATAACAAAATAATAATTTGATACAACCAGAGGGCAAGGGCAACTCCCAACGCAATCACAGACGAGCGAGTTCTCAACACTTCGGAGCCTTCCCACTAGTTACGGTCCCCGAAATAAACCGCTGAGAATTCCCCGAATGCCTCCCACAACTGCCCATCACTTATGCACTTTCGTTATGTTCTGTAACACACGACAGATATTATCAACACAAGATAAAATTAAAAAATCTAATAATTATACAACATCCCGACAGCACATGATAACCACAGCGCCGTTAACTCGGCGCTCTTAACAAGTGCCGGAAGCCAACACACACAAACCTTAATAAACAATTCTCGCTTCTTAAAACAAAACAATAAAAGCCAAGCGCACATGAATAGTCAAACCACAGTCTTAGAAGTTCAAAAATCAAATAACAATATAACATCCCGACAGCACATGATAACCACGGCGGTCTTAACAAGTGCCGGAAGCCAACGCACACAAATCTTAACAAACAATTCTCGCTTCTTAAATCAAAACAACGGAGCTTCCTGACAGATTTAAACTGTGAGGAAGTTTCATATCAGCGCACACTCCGCTGCAGAGCGAAAATATCATTCTGGAAACATCCCCAGGCTGTGGCTAAGCCATGTCTCCGCAGTATTCTTTCTTCCGGGAGTGCCAGTTCTGCAAGGTTCGTGGAAGAGCCTCTGTGTTTGGAAGATAGGAGACGAGGTACTGGCAGAATTGAAGCTGTGAGGACGGATCGTGAGTCGTTCTTGGGTAGCTCAGATGGTGGAGCACTTGCCCGATAATGGCAAAGGTCGCTAGTTCGAGTGTCGTTCCGGCACACAGTTTTAATCTTTGGGTTTAGGAAAGGCAAAGGCACCAGAGGGGCAGCTCTGACGTTGTGGTTGATAATGGAAGCACTAGTAAAGAAAATGTACAAACGGTCATGGGATGTATCAAAATCTAAAATGTGTTCGACAATGTCAAATGGTGCAAGCTATTCGAAATTCTGAAAAAAATAAGTGTAAGCTTTAGAGAATGACGGAAAACGTACAAATTTGTGAGATGACCTATAGATTGTCACCCGTGGAAGGTGAAATAAGACATCAGGACAACAGTAGATTTGTTTATTTAATTTCTTTACTCCCGCACTCAGCCACAGTACATCAGGAGCAGCATGGTGGAGGCGTCCAGTTGTCTCTCATATGAAACAAAAGGTGTCTGGCATTGCTGACAGCGGAAACAGCGTCATTGAGCGTGGCGTCACTTTAATGGCACTGTCTGCGACGTGTCCAGGTCTGTGATGCGCAGCTGACAACTCTATGGGGGGCAGCCACGATCTCCCTCTAGTGCGTGGGCGGCTCCCTGCCCCGGCACCGGTTCATTCGTGACTGAGGGCAGGCTGCCCTGTCCCATGGTCGAATAGCTGATCCCATACTGCTTTCCAGGCGAGAACACTTTAGTACGCCAGTGGCTGAGCATTTGAGTGCTTCAGTCTATGCTCAGTTAGGGATTAAGGGACGTGCTCTAAGCACTTCTGTGGTGACAAGTGAGGAAAGCTGTGGCCGAGCGGTTCTAGGCGCCTCAGTCTGCAACCACGCGGCTGCTACAGTCGCAGGTTCGAATCCTGCCTCGGATGTGTGTGATGTCCTTAGGTTAGTTAGGTTTAAGTAGTTCTAAGTTCTAGGGGACTGATGACCTCAGATGTTAAGTCCCATAGTGCTTAGAGCCATTTGAACCAAGTGAGGAAAGGTGCTACAACATGTACAGGGGGCTCTGCTTCACAATGCCTGTCGGCTGAGTTTTATTTCACAACGCATTACACTCTTGCCTGCCTGTGGCTGGCTCTGTTGCAACTCCGCTCTGGCGGTCGATCCGCTACGTTACCCTCCTTTTGTCAAGACTCGGTCCCTCGGACAGACCAGACTAGATTATCCTTTACACTATACTGGCCCTTCTCTCCCTGTTTTACCTCTTAAGAATTATTCTAACAATTGTTTTTAACCATATCACTTAATCTTATACGTTTCTACAGGGCCCTCTCTCTATTCCTTAAACACCACTGAACTTATTTCATTAATAGGCTTCTTGCACAACAACTTCTACCTCTCTATTCCAAACTTAAAATCTAAAAATGAATCAATTATTCTTAATGATTATCCCCCTGTGAATTCATCTTTCTTCTGCAAGATTTTATGCTTGGCGAATCCTAGCCTCTGGAATCTGAATGGTGGATGGGTCTGAACTCAGTCTTGGGCTTTGTATTCTACGTACTAAAACAAACTCAGCAGAACAAGTGTCGTTGCAGTGGTTGGTACGACAATAATCAATGTTGCTTCTTTACAGTACCGATTTTTCCGATATAAATTTATATGCTGCAATAAGGTTCCGAGGAAGACTTGTCCCTTCTGCTGGTCCAGAAGTGTGGTTACAAATGGCGTTAATTACGGCTCTAGAGTTTGATTTAAGCTAGTTAGATCTGGGGTAGGTTGCATTTCTGCGGGCTCCTCTGGCCAATACAAATTAGGCTGACAAATATGCGCCGGCCAGAGTTGCCGAGCGGTTCTAGGCACTACAGTCTGGAACCGAGCGACCGCTACGGTCGCAGGTTCGAATCCTGCCTCGGGCGTGGATGTGTGTGCTGTCCTTAGGTTAGTTAGGTTTAAGTAGTTCTAAGTTCTAGGGGACTGATGACCACAGAAATTATGTCCCATAGTGCTCAGAGACATTTGAACCATTTGAGAAATATGCACGTGAGTTATCCCTGAAGTGGCAGCGGACAGATGGAATGTGGGCACCATTACCTCACACGCTGTTCCATTTAATAACAAACTGCTCCCATTTAATTCTAGCCTCTTTGCTGATGTAAATTTCCCTGCTCAAAACAACTAGGCACTACTACCGCCTTGTCAAAGTTAGAGTATAAGCAATGTGCCTCGATCCCTGAAAGAACAATTCTGGCTCAATCACTTCCTCATTGCATTCTCTTAGCTCCTTTTGTCGAATTAGCAGTTTCTCTGCACAGGTATCCTGCCACTCCCTTATTAGCATATTCGGACGGATTCTGATTCCCTTGCACTCCACTTCCCGGGATCATTTTTGAAACTTGGCTTCCTCCCGTGTCTTTTGCCATTAATAATAATATCTGCGTTTTTACTCTAAAAAATTGCTTCAGTATCCCTCACTTGCCCGGATATGCATGAACTATGTGGCACTCATAAAGTGTTTAGTTCGCTGCTACTGGTGTAAAAATGGAAATGTAAACTTACGCACCATCTCTTCTTACCGACACTATGGCTATCTTCAGATAAAAATATGTTTTTATGCTCGGGTTCTAAAAACAACCCCAACTCCGGCAGTAGTTGCTTCTGTACTTTCCTTACATCCTCTAAATACTGCTCTTGCGACAGCAAGTTAATCCCTTGCTGACCCGTTCCAACCTGGTGCACAGCCTCCTGCAATTATGTTACTTTCTCTCATGCTTCTCAAACGCTATCTTCTACAGACTGCAACCATTTTGTTGTTACTACTTCCCTATCTAAAACTTCTATTTCGGTCAGTAGTTCCCTGATATCCTGATTAAATAGCTCTTCGGCATACACATTTCTCCTCCAGTCAGTTGTCATGCAATACATCCTTCGATTCGCTTGTATGCTGAGTAGTGTGCCGATCACTCACGACTTTTTTCCCTTTTGCCCCCTGCCTAAACTCTTCTTCAGTGTACTTCACCCTTCAAATGTCTTCTGCATCAGCACTGCCAAATATTGTTTTCATAAGGTAATCTCCAACTTCGAAGCAATCTCTCTTACTTGGCGTATGTGGAATCACCCCTACGCACCACGTACTCTGACACAAACCTGGCTCTTTCTTTTAGTATTCTGTACATTTCCACTCCATGATCGGAATTTTTAGAAAGCTTTTTCCAATCTTCTCACCTCTTTACACATCTCGCACGCGTTGAACAACAGGTGTGTCACCCAGCGATGACTGGTGATCATTGTCTTCCTACTTGGCGAACAGCACTGCCTCTTCCATGAACTGGTTCCTTAACGCTTCTACCCAGAGAAGAACAGTAGTCTCACTATGAACCGAATCATCTCTCTTTCTCTGCACCTTACCTATGGGCAGGAATACCTAGTACTTTCCTCCCCTTTAAATACATTGCTGCTCCGGAGCCGTTTATACTAATTGCACTAAATCTATACCTAACCTAAATAAGTTCCTCGTTACTGTTTCATTCATAACCTCTTGTTTATCTCCCGATACCTTTCTCCTCACTCTCCCTTTCTGGCTCTCATCTCCTATCCCTGGAATAACTTTCGATCTCTCTTGAAAAGATTTCAACAGCCCTACATGAACAATTGTCGTTCTCGTCAGCAGTTGAATCTTGACCTTTACTAGCGACAAAGTCTCCTGACACTTGGTATGGGCCATGATACTTTGCAAAACGTTTCTTCGTATATCCCTTCGACGTATACAAAACTGATAGCAACACCCACTAACCAACCTCATACTGTGATATTCTTGCCTGCTGTTCCAGTATTCGAATATCTGCCCTCCACACTCTATTTCAAATTTCCCGAACCACTCTGGCAAATTGCGTTACAGAATATCCAGTCTGCCCCGTTTCTTCGTTTTCAATGCGTTGAACGGTGGTGGAATTTTACGACCATATGCTAATTCATATGACGATAATCCGGTCTAAATACTCCAGACACATCCCAGCTGGTGGCATGTGAGTCAGTATAGTGTCCAAGAATCCTTCTGATTAACCTATGCACATTTTCAGTTCTGTCATTGGCTTGTGGACGAAGAGGACTCTCCCTTAATTTCTTCGCCTTCAATAATACATAATTCCTTTTATAGATCTGACATGAAGTTCGTGTCCTGATTTTTTACTGTTGTTTCAGGCACTCCAAACTTCCGTATCCAATTATTAACAAGTATTTGTGCCACTGTTGCTGCCTCCTGGTTTGGCATCGCGACCATTTCTACGTATGTTGAGTAAATGGTCTGTGATTGTGAGTACTACTTATTGCCTGCAAGTAGTTTATTGAATTGACCTAAAACATCACTCCCCAGAAATGCGGATGCGCTAGTGCCTCAGCTAACCTCTGCAATCCACTCTTTGTCCTCCCTGTATGCAATTCCACACATCTTGGTTTATGTCCGTCTGCCTGTTCCTCCACCAGTACCTTTCTGCTGCTAGTCTGGCGGTAGATCTGAAACCTGCATTGCCCGCTAATATGTGATCATGAGCTGCTAGTAGTACTCTTCTCCTTACTTTGACTGGTGTCACTGCCCATGGTCGCAACATGGTTTCTCTGCATACAAAACTGTGACTACTTAAAATACTGTTTCACATTCGTCATCCACTTTTTGTGCAGCTTGCCATCCCTTATGCTCCTTACCCCCAATATGTAATACTGCTTCTTTGCTACTTAAGCCATCCGTGTTTCCATTCTTCTTCAGGGGTTTATGTATAACTTCGAAATCAAATTCACTTATTCTTACTGCCCATCGTGCCACGCTACTAAAAGGATCCTTTAACTCCAACAACCATTTTAACTCCGTATCATCTGTTATTACTCTAAACTTTTTACGCTACGGAAAACATTTGATATATGTGATTCCATAAATAACGCTTAGCATCTCATTCTCCATTGTTGAAAAAATTAATTCTGCAGAATTTAGTTTCCTTGATGCGTAGGCTACCGGAAGTTCTATGCCTTCTACGTCTGGTGACAGCATACTGCCAAGTTCATTGTTTGATGCATAGCATGATGAAACAAATTGCCTATTAAAATCCGGAAATACTAATAGTGACTCGATGTTAAAGCTTCTTTTAACTGCTCAGAAGCACGACACAAATTTATTGCTCTTTTTTAACAATTGTCAACGGTCTGGCAATATCCGCAAATCCTTTTACGAACCGGCGGTAATAGATCGCGATTTCCTAGAACGATTGCAACTCCTTTACAGATTCTGGTAAAGAAAACTCCCGTACAGTTCCAATTAATCTTAGGTCTCTCTCAACCCCATCTTTATTTAAGATATATGCTAGGTATGCTACCTGTTTCATTACAAAATTACACTTTTCAGTACTCATTGTTAACTTCACTTCTTTTAACCTTAAGCATACTTCCCTTAATCGATGCACATGCTGTTCCACATAACTCCCATAGCCGATTATATCATCGAGATATACTAAGCATTGCCAGGGTTTCCAGCCTCCTGACTACTTCGTGTAACGATCTCTGAAACTTTGCAAGTGAATTTTTTAATCCGAATGGCATTCTTCTGACTTGGTAGTGTCCCTAGGATGCCAAAAACGCTGTTTTTGTCAATTCTGTGTGCAATCTCTATCTGGTGTTAACCACTCTCCAAATCTACTGTTCTAAAATATTTACATTGCCCTAAATGATACATAGTTCCTGTGATGTTTTGAAGAGGGTAGGACTTTCTCATTTAGTTGTTTGTAATCACCACAAGACCTATGTTTTCGTCTTCCATCCATTGATTTTTGTAGCACGACAACTATTCCTGGCCTCCGCGCGCTATTACTTTCTTCAATTATTCCTTCTTTCAGCCGTTGATCGGTAAATTCCTCCAAAATAGGCTGCAAGTACCTAGGTATCCTGTATAGTTTTGGATAGAGTGTTGACTCATATCCTGTTGGTGTGCGGTGCTGTGTAATATGCGTAGCTGGTAATTGCCCTTTTGGAAAAAAATCCCTGAAATCCAGAAGTACTTTTTCCATCTGTTCCCTATTGCTTCCCTCTAGGTGCTTCACCTTTTCTCATTATGCAGTTTCAATGGCGTTCAGCTACTGTCCGTGACTGAAACCCCTCGTGTCCCATTGGTCTTCCTTCAGGATATCCGCGTTTGCGATTAACAGCCACTTTGTTAATCCTATATCCTCTGCGCTAAAATTATCTATTAAACCAGATACCTTCTTTTCATCGTTCATTTCTTGGATGCATACAATACCTGTTTTGACTAAACAATCCCCATGATCTAATACTTCATTCTCTTCTAACGGCTCCACCTTACCCAAAATTCCTGCCTGCAAACTAGACTCAACACTGACGCAAAGTGATTTCCCAGTACCCTTAGGTACACAGTCGTGCGAATCAAGTACTTAGTGTGGTCGCTTGCGGCTTAATCGGTTCGCCTTTCGCGACAGACTTCCTTCGAGACATCGTTGCACTGGCAATGGCTTCACCTAACTGAAACATTTTTCCGGCAAGTTCAGCCTTATGTTACCGAAAATCGATTATGGCACAGTACAATGCTGATATAAGAAACCCAATTCCAGAATCATGTCGTAGACCTCACTCGTGTGTGGCACAATCTCTGCACTTTTTTTTCAATTGAACTGTATGCAGGTAAAAGTGTATGTCCACTGATTCTAATGGTGTGACATCTTTATCCCCACTCTACGCAATCCGTACCTTAGGAGGACCTATTTCTTACGTTTCGCTAGATCACTACTCGTGACCGACACATGCGCCCCTGCGTCCAATGATATCCTGCAACCAGTTAGCTGCTATTCCTGTTATATCACAATCCACCTTTGCATGCGATTTCGTAGTTTTCAAAAAAATGGCTGTGAGCACTATGGGACTTAACTTCTGAGGTCATCAGTCCCCTAGAACTTAGAACTACTTAAACCTAACTAACCTAAGGACATCACACATATCCATGTCCGAGGCAGGATTCGAACTTGCGACCGTAGCGGTCGCGAGGTTCCAGACTGTAGCGCCTAGAACCGCTCGGCCACTCCGGCCGGCTCGTAGGTTTCAGTCTTACTGGGAATGACCGTAGTGGAGCACAGTTCTCGTTGACTTTTAACACCTTATTCTTCCAAGGTCCTCTATTTCTAAAACTATTCCTTCCACTTACTTTATTTTACATCCTCCTGAAGCTCACGACACAGCCTCTTTAAATGGCCCGTTCGTCAACGCCTGAAACATTTTATACTAGCTACAAACTCTATTTATTTACCCTGCATTCTAGTCGACAAATCATTCTCCTCATACGCTATAGCTAACCGCACTGCTGAGCGCAAATCCATAGGACCCTCTGTCTGTACACATCTAGACATTTCCGCATGCAACTTTCTTTAAAAAACCATTGAGCGCCCTTTATTCACCTTCTTTCAAAATAATTTAATTTACTACAGCATGCATTCCTAATTCATATGTACAGACATTAATTTTCCTTATCCTAGCGCAAATTGTTTCACAGCTTCCCTATTTCTCTTAGTTACTACCTGTAATTATTCTCTATAGTGTCCCTCACTACTTCGTTTCGTATATCTGTGTATTAAACCTTCTTTAAATCCTTCGCATGTTGTGGCTCCCTTAAGAGGTTCTGTATACCCTACATAAGTTTCAGCTTCCATTGTCAGTCTCAGTTTTGCAACACTCACTAATTCCTTATCAGATCAACCTCCAACTCAGCCAGATTTCCAAGGTCTCCCACGAAGGCCTGTACATCCTCGGTGGCCTTACCAGAAAAAGGAACAATTAAACTTGCGACTGACAAATCTACAATGCGTTGTGACGATCGTGGTTCTACCAACTCACTGTATTATCCACTGCTAACTATGCTACATTTCCCAGCGACATGTTTTCCAGTTTTGACATACCTTGCATCGCTGATTCTTTTGAAGCCTTGTCCTTGATAGCACTGATTTTGAGAACTTAGAATCATAAGACAAGAAAACAAAATACATTAACTTAATTCTTATTTCTGATGACGGATGAGCCATCTCGCCCCCTGGCGTTGCCTAGCCATAAGCCCCCAACGATTACATGCATAACTTTTCACTGTGACTGATTCTGAGCCGGCCGGGTTGACCGAGCGGTTCTAGGCGCTACAGTCCGGTACCGCACGACCTCGACGGTCGCAGGTTCGAATCCTGCCTCGGGCATGGACGTGTGTGATGTCCTTAGGTTAGTTAGGTTTAAGTAGTTCTAAGTTCTAGGGGACTGATGACCTTAGAAGCTAAGTCCCATAGAGCTCAGAGCAATTTGAACCATTTGACTGATTCTGCACATGATGGACAGTGGCCCTGAAGACTACACTTCGCACATCTAACAGGCACTAACCATTCGTGACTTCCATTACGTCTAAAACTAGTCAGATCCGCTGGTTCTCTACTAGCAGTAAAAATCTACCTCACAAAATCTTTTCTCCATGACCAAAATACAATCAGATGTTTCGGACTCACCATACCATGGGCTGTGGGTTGAGACATTGCTCTATGAAGGCAATGCCAATGATCTAGGACCAGTGTTAGATGACCCACAAATTGTGGAGAGTGTAATGACACATGTGGATAACAGTAGATTTGTTTAATTAAATGCTTTATTCATGTCATCAGGCGTAACACATCTCGAACAGCTTGGTGGAGGTCTCTAGTTGCCTCCCGTGCGAAACAATAGACATCCGGCGTTGTTGACAGCGCAAAGAGTGAGGCCGAGCGTGGCGTCCCTCGAATGCTTCTGTCAGCGAAGTCTCCAGTTGTGACCGTGATGACAGCGGGCAGCGCAGCTGACAGTTCTGCGGGGTCAGCTGTCAACTCCTTCCAGCAAATGGGTGGTTCTCTGCTCTGGCAGCGAATCTCTTGTGACTCAGAGCAGGCTGCCTTGTCCAGTGATCGATACAGCACAGCATTCCAGGATGCCGCTCCGGTATCACATGGTTGTGGTATGGGCTGTGATATTGAGACAAGAATACTTTAGTACATGAGTGACTGAGTACGTATAAGCTCCAGGCTACGTTTGTTTAGCGCTTAAGGCACGTACTCCATGGTGACAAGTGGGGAAAGGCTTCTGTCTTCCCACTAGCATATTCTAACGTTGGCTGTTGCTATACTGTGCCTGACTGATTCTGCTCCACAATGCCTGTTGTCTGAATTCTGCTTCTCAGTGAATAACACTTTTGCCTACCTGTAGCTAGCTCTGCTGCAACTCATTTCCGCTCTGGCATAATGTCTGAAGAATACAGTTGATCTGCTACAATATGTACAGGAACCAAGAGGGAACAATAAGAGTGGAGGAACAAGAAAGAAGTTTTCGAATTAAGAAGGGTGTTAGTTCGGCCATACTGTTCAATCCATACACCGAAGAATAAATGACGAAAATAAAAACACGTTTCAAGAGTGGAATTAAATTCTATGGTGAAAGGACATTCATAATAAAATTAGCTGATGACATTGCTATCCTCAGTGCAAGTGAAGAAGAGTTAAAAGATCTGCTGAAAGCATGAACAGTCTAATTAGTACAGAATATTGACTGAGAATAAATCGAAGGAAGACGAGAGTAATGGGAAGTAGGATAAATGAGAACAGCAAGAAAATTAACATTAGGTTTGGTGATTATGAAGTGAATGATGTAAAGGAATTCAGCTACCTACGCGGCAAAATAGCCCTTGACAGATGGGGCAAGGAGGACATAAAAAGCAGACTAGCACTGGCAAAAAGTGCATTCCTCCTCAAGAGGAGTCTGCTTGTGTCAGACACAGGCCTTAATTTGAGTAAGAATTTTCTGAGAGCGTCCATTTGAAGCTCAGTCTTGTATGGTAGTGAAACATGGCCTGTGCGAACAGATGATAATCGATCCATTTGAAATGTGGTGTTACAAAAGAATGCTGAAAATTGGGTCGACTGATAAGGTAAGGAATGAGAAGGTATTCCGGAGCATTGGTGATGGAATGTATATATGGAAAACACTGGCAACAATCGACAGGAGATGGAACATCTTTTAAGACACCATGGAATAACTTCCGTGGAACAAGAGGGAGCTGTAGAGGGTAAAACTTCCGGCAGAGGACAGAGACTGAAAAAATCCACTAATTAATTGAGGTTGTAGGCTGAAAGTGCTACTATAAGATGTAGAGGTTGGCACAGGAGAGGAATTCATGGTGGCCACGTCAAACCAATCAGAAAACTGATGACTCAAAAAATAAATAAATAAATAAATAAAAAATAAGTAAACTTAAGTTTACGAAAGATTTTCATCGCAACCCAGAGCACATTCCAATTGCTCTCTATTACGATATAACAAAGTGTTCAGAAACCAAGAAATTACATGAGTTCTAACAAAGCTTTACAGATTGTTATTACGTTATGACGCTGAAACTAAACTAACGAAGAGATTATTAGACCATATCTGCTATTAAAAATAAAAAATAAAAAATAAAAACTAGTTTTCGAAAGAAATATCTCAACTTTTATCCTCCTTGATTCGCCTACATTTTCAATCTGATGTTTTCAGTGTTTTCCTATAAAGATTTTTCACTACTTGTTTTTGGCATTTAGGTTTGGATTTCAGCCTTTCTGAACCGGTATAAGCACCATCTTCGTTATTAATCGCAGCACCTTTTAATAATCTTCCTTCTCCGGCGACTAGGATCGCAAATTTGTCAACGAAGGTAACCACAAAACGCTTTAGCTTGGTCGCCGTTACACAAAAATACACACACAACCAAACTAAACAGCTAGTTGAACACACTATTTCTCGCAGTGCCGCTATTTTTAGGCTGTTGAGACGGTCGCGATGGAAGCAGCTCGAAGTCCGGCGTTTTCGTTTCCCCGCTCGTCATATCTCAGCACTCTGTCGACCTAGAATTATTTGCCAGTATTACAGTATTACTTTTCGGATTTGCGATTTTTGGAGGCATTTCAGATAAGCCGGGTTCCGGTTGACATGACTTCGGCCTAAGGGCTTTACAGTATTACAAAAGGCGTATTATCCTAGTTTTTCACATCGCAGACCAACGATAAATACGAAGTTGTTTTCTCTCAATACGCTTTACTCAGCTGTTCCCGAACAGGGTTTCCAGTTTCATACTAACACATTTGATCTTTGCCTTCATCTCCGAACGTTTGTTTGGCTATCACAGATAAAACCTTTGTAACAGAACAAGCAAGTAAAACAAGCGACTGAGAGGTGCAGTACTTTTAATTTAAGGTGGTATTAAAATTTCCTCATCTGTTAATTCCTTCGAAAAGGAGTTCGTAGGTCATAAAGTATGTACTGAGTGGAAAAACTGTAATCAATATCTGCTTCTAACTGAAATAAATTAAATACGATTGAATATAACTGTTTCCGTCAATCAAACTAAAACACATTATTAAAACAGGAGACACTTCCTAATGTTCTGTAAGGTTAGGAAGTGTTTTGTATTTAATGTTGGTATGTTCTACCAAGCACCATGAGAAAATTGTTCTCAAGCTGCTACGTAAGTACTGCCAACTTCAATGAAGATAAGTTCATTACTAAGCATTTGAGTTACTTTAGACTATCCCAACGTGTGATCATTTTGGAATGTTCTCGGGAATTCATTCGATGTCCAAATGATGTGGTACTACGGCTAGCTGACTTGTTGCGTTTTGAAGAAAGCGGCAACTGATCCTGCCGAAATAACGCTTCATTTGGACAACGCCACTTGGCAGAATACTACAGAACAATAAAAACTCTTATTTATTTAACAGTGACACATGTCGTGTTAGGGTTTCGGTACTTATGGATTTCTTAATTTTCTTAATGAGTTTAAAACTGAGTGAAGAAAAATTATGTCCAGCTATAAAATATATTAACACACTGCTTGAAATCAGTATCTCTGGAAATGTGTGGCTATGATGTATGGTACGTTCGCAACGTATATATAATTACAGTAGATACTTATGGATAATTCTAAGCCCAATATATGTTTAAAATGGAGTTACAAGTCCAACAGTTAGTGATTATTTGTCACTTTTATCTAGAACTGGAATATTTTTGTTTTCTACAATTCATGAACAACTAATCTTTGGCGTCTGCCATCACAGATCTCACATTTTTAATAAACATACATCAAATACCGTATTACATTGTCTCATGGATGATTTGAGTTAAATATGTGCTAATAACGCAAGTGATGTTAGGACGGATGTCTAGGTAAGGACATCCTGTATACTCGATTCAAATAAGCAAGCAACGTTCCTCCGATGATAAAGTTCGGTGATAAGGTTATAGAAGATTCCCGCTTGTATTATCGTTCTTTTTTCTAGTTCAAAAGCACACTTGCTATCGTTCCCTAAGACGCTAACGACTTCTCTATCGAGCTCACTGGAGTAATGAGAGCTACAACAGATCGCTATGCCAACGCATCAAAGCGCAACTTAATATTCTCCCACATGCGGTGAATACCACTTGTCGCTTCTCCCTATGTCAGTAAAAAGGGAAACGTTAAACACTGTACCGCGCTGTCTCTTGCCAGTAATTTTTGTTTTGTCATCGACGCTCCGTTTCTATTACGTACTGGTGACCATTACTATTGAAAGAGTATATGCCGAAAGAGATACCTGTTGTCAACTTTCATGAGCCAAATAGGCAAAGCTGAATACCCCCAGTGCGTAACCAAACTGCTTCACATCGTCCATATGCATCGCAATTTCGTTTTACCGTTATGAGGAACGCATATAAAAGACGTGACACATGAGATAATATAAAGGAGTACTTTTACGTCATAGTTCCTACTTTTATGTGATATTCCCGTAACAATCAACCCATAAAGGTCGCAGAACAGCTTGAGGAACACTGAAAAATGAGCTAAATTTTTTTTCTAAATTATTCCGCAGCAGCTACCAGCCACATAATCTTGCAAGGATAAGTCAGTGCACGTCACTGAATATAATTTCCTAAAAATAAGAAATCATCTGGTCGCATATCTTTCTGAGTACATTTGAATATTCCCAAACTGTGCCACCTGTCCTACACAGACAGATCACATTTTTCTGGATGATTACGAAAAATGTTTATGCCTACAGCACAAGAGAATTATTTTGGATCCTGTTGATCCATTGTGTTGGTACCAATCATCAGTTTCTGTTTAGCCAATTGTGTTTTGTCTCCAACTAGCATACAATGCGAATTACATTCCTAAAAGTGAGTGAAAGCTTACCACAGTTGTCGAGTAGTACAGTACCCATGTTCTCTCGCAGATAAAAGCTATAAAACAGAGTAGACGGAATAATTTGCTGTCATAGTGTCAAATAGAGGAGGAAACATTAAATTACGCATTATACAACGTAAAACAAGGACGGAAAACTTATGAAAAATGGGAAAAATTTTATTAGCGTGTGATTGTCATGTTTACAATAGATACTGACGTATCAGCTGTCATGATGAGTAGTAAGAAATTTAGTAAGTGGAATTCTAAGAACTTAAAGGTTGTTCGCACGTAAGGGAGAGGTGACGGTCTCTTCAAAGCTGGCCAGCAGAAAGCCCTAGTTCAAAACATTTTTATTTCCAATGACATTCCGTAGCTGTTCAGAAGAGGATATGAGCACTAGCTGCTCTTTCTAAAGACGTTTCACTACACAGTAGATTAGTTTCAAGCAGTAGCTGTCATTTGACTGTGTTTAGAATGGTGTTACAATTATTGAAGCATTACACTGAGAACCTTCCGTACCCTCGAGAACTGTGCAAGAAGATGTAAAACATCGACTTTGTATATAAATAAAACATAATTACTACGAAGTTTCAGCATTTTACTTTTCTTGTAACCAGATAAGTTGCAATTCTAGTCAATATATACTGGCTGAAGTTCACAAGCACGGTAGAACGAGGGTCTCCTAAGACTGACACCAGATATCAGAAGGGCAAGAAGATGCCACCAGAAAGAACGCATTGCGGAAGAAACTGTTCGCAGATTGGGCACGTACAGCGACATTAAGCAGCAATTTAAAGTCCGCCTGATTAGAGGGCTGGAGGTGATTAATGACACAGAATGTACACCTTGAGCGATGGGGTATTGTGCGGAAAACCGTCTTTCGACGGACATGCTCTCTGACACTGTTATCCATTCTGAAACGAGGCTGTTGTGCATGACACAAAACTGACACGAATCTGTAGCGTTATTGATGGATACCCCCTTTTCAGACGACAAGGCAAATAACGAATTTTATAAACACACAGAACTGCGGAATAAAAGTACGGAAACAGGATGGTGACAGGATAGTTATTCCATTTCTAGAAGAATAGCTGAGTCCTGAAACTGAAAAGGAATAAAACACTTGATCACCTGATCCTGACGACATGCCTGCTAAGGTTCTACATGCTGTTCATCTGCGTGTTAGTTTATATTTGTACAGAATTTATAGCGTATATTTGCTACAGGGAAGAATATCAGATACAAGCTGAGAACCCGGCGTGGCCCAGGTATGTATTTATTTGTTCTGTTAGTCCAACTAATACTTCTCTCTATTCATGTCAGCCGCCCTCAGTCCTCTCCTCAATCTCTTTTGTTTCTCCTCCTGCCCCTCTGTCGCCTTCTAGCTATCTCCCCATCCCTTTCTCTCTGCCCATTTCATCACCCCACTCCATCTCCTCTTCACTCCTCTGTCTGCCCAGTTCCTCATCCCCATCTTTCTATCCATTTCCTCCTCTGCAGGGTCTTAGTCCAACTGCTGCTACCCCCTCTCTCTGCCCCTTTCTGTCCATTTTCCCCTCCCCCGTCTCTGTCAATCTCCTAATGTTTGCGTCCCGTCCTCTTTCCTCTCTCTGTCTACATGTTATCACATCTCGATAGGAGATTGCTGGTTCTTACAGTAAGACAGTAAGTAACAAGCGTACCAGGTATGGCGGAAGTTGATCCAATGCTTTAGAAAGAGTTTTTTACCCACACCTTTGCGCCCATAAGCACATGTAACACCCATTTCACATGTATTGAATATTTCCCACATACTTTTCCACATATTAGCGAATTTCGCCTCGCAGTCACGTTTTCATGCAGGTAAATGTTTATGACGTCACATCTCCTCAGGTGTGTGAAGCACCACGACATCACTCAACAGACACATTAATGGTGTATGTTAGTACTGTCGGCAAAATATGTAGGCGATCAGTTAGTAGTAAAGAAGTATTTAACTAAAATGGCTTGCCTGATGCTTCAGTTTACTGCACGAACAGCGGTAATGTAATAAGAGAAACTTTTTCTTTTCATCATTTTGGTGGGGCAGAAGGGGGGATTAACTAGCGAGAAAGAATTTCGCTAGGCCTGAAATTATGTGTAAAGTGTGTTGGAGGCCGCTAAGTGCTCTCATTCTGATACTCGATGAATAAATTCTCGGTATTCGTGCATGATGGGCTGTACACTTTTTTTATGCCTTATCCTGTGATAGGTGGGTGATTCTTATCCCAACCACGATTCTTTCCAAACTGTAAGTGATATGTGTATGAATTTTGGTTGAAATCGGTCTAGTGGTTCAGGAGGATATCTGGGAAACACATACTCACATATACACATATAACTATTTCTATGACGTGTACGGATTTGTAAGAAAGCAAAAATGCTTATTTTGAAAAAGGATAAAACAGGGATCCTCTAGCTCCAGACCAATTTGCCTTCCCGATACCTTACGGAAAGTGGCGGCGAAGCTGGTACGTGGCAGACTACAGGAGAAAAAGCGATATGATGTCAGAAGTGGGAAGTCAACAAAGACGCTGTTTAATGAGGCGAAAACATTTGTTAGGAACGCCTCTCATAGGTATTTCGTAGCCACAATGATTGATATCGCAGGTCAACGCTTTCCTTCGCATTTGAGGGTTTTGTATATGCCACAGCGCTGTACAGTTGTTTTAAGATCTATTTCCAAAAAAATAATAGCAACTTTCTCGTGTCCAGGAGAAATCCTTACGAAAGACATTTCATGGGGCTATCCACATGGACCCATAATTGACCCTGTGTTCTGGGATGTGGTATTAAGAATGCTGCTGAACAACGAAGTGGTCAAGAATGGTGTCTGTGTTGCCACTCTAATTCTCTGTTGCGCCTGAAAAGACCAACATACATGATATTAAAAGGAAATCAGTTATAGCTATAAACCACCGATAGAAAAAATAAGAACGTATCACAACACTATCTGAACTAAGCTAATTTGATACAATCTGAATGTTTATGCACACAGACCTGTTGATAATATCAGAACAGGTAGTTAACTGGGTGTAACGGGGAATATTTTTCGGTTGACGGGAGCTTTTGGTACTGCATCGGTCGAGGTGTTACATCTTGGGATATGGCCACTCAATCTCCAGATACGGCAAAAAGCGGCAATGTATTGGCTAATAAATGTATAAACTGATGAAGTACAAAATACGAATGCGGACTACAAACAAGCAGCAAATTCACAATCAGCTTCTCCTACTGTGACAGAAATGAAGGGATGAAACCTAAACAGCAAGACGCACCTATCGGTTTTTCCCAGGCACAAACAGACTGGGAATGAAGCACCTGATTACCTCAAGAAGCCGGACACACTTCTTGACGTGTCGTGGGCCTTACGCCCTTAGGGTTACGCTTTGCACATCTAGCACGCATTAACCATTCAAGACTTCCACCACCCCTAAAACTAGAAACATCCACTGGTTATCTACTTGCAATAAAATCTACTTTACAAAATGCACGACTCTTAAACCTTTACTCCAAGCTACAAATAAAATTAAAAATTTTTCAGATGTTGGTCTAAGAAGGCGACGTCAATGGTCTGACACCAATGCTAGATGAACCATAACGCCACCTGAGGAGAGTGAAATGTGACCTCAGGATAACAATAGATTTGTTTACTTAACTTGTTTATTCCAGCTCTTGGCAGTAGTACATCAAGAACAACTTTGTCGGGGCGTCTCATGTGATGCAGTACACGTCCAGTGCAAAGGGAGGGGCTGTCGTCACTCGAATGCCAGTGTCAGCGACGCCTGCAGCTGACGACAACGGCCTTGACCTCCCTCCTGCCAGTGGGTTGCTCTGTGGTCCAGCAACGGCTCTCTCATGACACAGAGCAGGCAGCACTGACCTGTGTTCGAACAGTGGTACCTGTACTGCATACCAGTATGTCCCTCATGGTGTAGATTGTGCTACTGGGACAAGAATATTTTAGTACAAGAATGGCATGTTCAGGGTTTAAAGCATGTACTCTGAATACATCCGTACTGGTAAGTGAGGAAAATCTTGCATCCTTCCGCATCAGCTGTTACTATACTCAGTCCAGCTGGCTCTGCTTCACAAATCCAGTCGGCCGCGTATGCTTCACAACATAACACACTTGCCAGCATGCAGCTGGTTCTGTTGCAACTGACGTTCACTCTGGGATACTTTTTGACTGACCACAATCGTTGCAAGGTTGTAGCCTCTCCCCGATGTTATTCAATGTGTATATTGAGCAAGCAGTAATGGAAACAAAAGAAAAATTCTAAGTCTGTGTTAAAATCCATGGAGAAGAAATAAAAACTTTGAGGTTCGCCGATGACATTGCAATTCTGTCAGAGACAGCAAAGGACTTGGAAGAGCAGTTGAACGGAATGGACAGTGCCTTGAAAGGAGGATATAAGATGAACATCAACAAAATCAAAACGAGGATAATGGAATGTAGTCGAATTAAGTCGGGTGATGCTGAGGGAATTAGATTAGGAAATGAGACACTTAAAGTAGTAGAGGAGTTTTGCTAGTTGGGGAGCAAAATAACTGATGATTGTCGAAGTAGAGAGGATATAAAATGTAGACTGGCAATGGCAAGGAAATCGTTTCTGAAGAAGAGAAATTTGTTAACATCGAGTATAGATTTAAGTGTCAGGAAGTCGTCCCTGAAAGTATTTGTATGGAGTGTAGCCATGTATGGAAGTGAAACATGGACGGTAAATAGTTTGGACAAGAAGAGAATAGAAGCTTTCGAAATGTGGTCCTACAGAAGAATGCTCAAGATTAGATGAGTAGATCACATAACTAATGAGAAGGTATTGAATAGAATTGGGGAGAAGTGGAGTATGTGGCACAATTTGATAAGAAGAAGGGACTCGTTGGTAGGACATGTTCTGAGGCATCAAGGGATCACAAATTTAGCATTGGAGGGCAGCGTGGAGGGTAAAAATCGTAGAGGGAGACCAAGAGATGAAAACATTAAGCAGATTCAGAAGGATGTAGGTTGAAGTAAGTACTGGGAGATAAAGAAGCTTGCACAGGATAGAGTAGCATGGAGAGCTGCATCAAACCAATCTCGGTACTGAAGATCACAACAACAACAACAACACAATCGATTTGCTACAATATGTACAAGAACCAAGAGGGAGCAATAAGAGTCCAAGCCCAAAAAAAAAATGCTGCAATAAAGAAGGGTGTAGGATAGGAATGTAGTCTTTCATCCTTACTGTTCAATCTATTCACTAAAGAAGCAATGATGAGAGTAAAAGAATGTTTCAAGAATAGAATTAAATTTAAAGATGAAGGGATAACAATGACACAATTAGCTGATGACATTGTTGAAAGTGAAGAAGAATTACAAGATCTTCTGAACTGAGTGAACAGTTAAATCAGTGTAGAATATGGACAGAGACTAAATCCAAGATAGACGTAAGTGATGAGAAGTAAAATAATTGAGAACATCAAGAAAATTAAGATCAAGGTTGATGATCATGAAGCGGATGAAGTTAAGAAATTCTGCTACCAAGGCAGGAAAATATCCCGTGGCAGACAGAGTATGGAGGACATGGAAATCAGATTAGCACAGTCAAAATGGTCATTGTTGGCAAAGAGAAGTCTGATAGTATCAAATACAGACCTTAATTTGAGGAAGTAATTTCTGAAAGTTTACGTTGGAGCACAGTAACATATGCTAGTGAAACATTATGGACTGTGGGAAAACAGGAAATAAGAGAATCGTATTTGAGTGGTGCTGCTGCAAGTGAATATTAAAAATTATCTCGACTGATAAAGTAAGGAATGAAGAGGTACTCCGGAGAATCGGTGACTAATGGAATATATGGAAAATACTGACAACAAGAAGATATGGGATTATAGAACATGTATTAAGACACCATGGAATAACTTCCTGTACAGGGTAAAAACTTCAGAGGAAGTCAGCGATTGAAATACATCTAGTAATTAATTGAAGATATTAGAGTCTCCTACTGTCACAGAAATGAAGGGATGGTAACTAAAAAGCTAGATTCACCTATGGTTTTCTCCCAGGCATAAAACAGGGCCTGGGACAAGCATCTGATTCCCTCACGAGGGCTGACACCCTCCTACACGTGTCGTGGGCCTTACGCCTCCTATAGGCATCCAATTAGACGGAGACAAACCTCCAAATCTCTGATGAAAAATCCACTCCGCTGTATGACTATGCTCCTGGTATGGATCAGGCACCATCTGAATCGGCACGAAAGACTCGATGTCAAGGAGATACCGCGTCGCGAGACAGAGTGACAGACCCTTGATAGTAGCGCCGACATTGTTTAAATAAGTTTGGGCAATGCTTAGCCTTATCCATCAAACCAAGTCGGCTGCTCTATGGACGCTTACAAGCAACGCAGGGAAGACAGTTCAGGTTGCAGCAGACGAAGAGTCAACAGCACACGCGAGGCGACCGTAGGCGTGGGTTGTGACTCGCCACCCAAGGGAGTAGAATTTGGGTGAGACGCGCAGGTATATGGCTACGTTGTTCACCAGAAACAACGGTGCTCCTTCGGAACAGGGGCGTCACCCCCTGACACGAGGAAGCTGGCAGACAACATACGGAAGGAGAGGCAGATTCCACCACAACGACCTCAGCAGCGCACAGGGAACCGACATAACTGACAGACTGAAAGCGATGGGGTGCGTTGGGGGTGGAATATAGTAGACAGAAAACTGATATCGTCATGAACTGGAATTAGTTGTAGTGACAGAGAGGAGGGAAGGATGTTGTAGGAAAATAGTACTGATAGACATACACTACTTGATCAAAAGTATCCAACACTTATTAGAAGCCAATAATATGTGGTGTGTCCACCGTCTGTCTTAATCACAGTTTGAATTCTGCTGGGAACACCTTCAAAGAGGTGTCTCAAAGTCTGTGCAAGAATGGGAACCTATGCTTCGTCAAGGCTAAAACCAGAGATTACTTATGTTGAATGCTTGGACCTGGAGAAACGTTGAGGTTCTATTTAATACCAAGGGTGTTCCACTGGGTTCAAGTCGGAACTCTGAGCAGGCCACCCTATTACAGAATTGTTATTGTCTACATACCATTTCCTCACAGATGCTGGTTTGCGACAGCACGTATCGTCAAGCAGATAGTCTCCAAACTGTTCAGCTATTGTGCACAGTACAGAAG
Source organism: Schistocerca americana (assembly GCF_021461395.2). NCBI lineage: Eukaryota > Metazoa > Arthropoda > Insecta > Orthoptera > Acrididae > Schistocerca > Schistocerca americana. The sequence goes on from NC_060124.1 coordinate 257,296,117, forward strand.
CTATGCGTCAATAGCCATCCGCAACAAGCGTTTTCTAAGCACAATGTGTGGACTGCACCCTAACCACGAAAAACGCCCTGTCCCCCTTCCCCCTCACACCGTAATATAACCTTCTATGTACCCCACTGTTGGCACTACACATTATGGCAGGTAACGTTCCCCAGACGTTCGCTAGTTCCAATCTTGTCCATCGTATTGCCACAGATTAACATGTCCCTCGATATGCTGGAAAAGTTATACGTTTAAAACCGGCGGCAGGCATAAAACTCATCCGAAATTGTACTGAGTGATTTCTTAGAAAATTATTTTGAACAATTAGTTCATGAGCCCACTCGAAACGGAACTGGTTGCGAAAGTATACTTGACCACTTACCAACAAATAACCCTGGACAAATAGGGAATATCATGACGAATACAGGGATTAGAGACCACAAGTCAGTTGCTGCAAGGCTGAATACCGTAACACCCACAACCATCAAAAAGAAAAGAAAAGTGCACCTATTTAAAAAAGCTGTGATAAATGCTCTTAACGCCTTTTTAAGTTACAGTCTCCACTCCTTCCGATCCCATAAGTGTAGAAAAGCTGTGGAATGATTTCAAAGAGATAGTATCGACGGCAATTGACAGATACATACCGCACAAATTAATAAGTGATGGAGTCTGATCCTCTGTGGTACACAAAACGGGTCAGATCCCTGTTCCAGAAGCAACGAAGAAAACATGCCAAATTTAAAAGAATGCAAAATCCCCAAGACTGGCAAAGTTTTGCAGAAGTTAGAAATATAGCGCGTACTTCAATGCCAGATGCTTTTAATAATTTCCACAACGAAAGTCTGTCTCGGAATCTGGCATAAAACCCAACGAGATTCCGATCATACACAAAGCACTCCAGTGGCAAGACGCAATCAATACCTCCACTACAGGCCCATATCACTAACGTCGGTTTGCAGTAGGGTTTTGTAACATATACTGTATTCGATCATTACGAATTATCTCGAAGAAAACGTTTTGTTGACACATCGTCAGCACGGATTCAGAGAACACCGTTCTTGAGAAACACAACTAGCTTTTTATACTCATGAGATAATGAGCGCTATCGACAGGGGATATCAAACTGATTCCATAATTTTAGATTTCCAGAAAGGTTTCGACACCGTTCCTCACAAGCGTCTTCTAACCAAACTGCGTGCCTATGGAATATCGCCTCAGTTGTGCGACTGAATTCGTGATTTCGTGTCAGGAAGGTCACAGTTGGTAGTAATAGACGGAAAGTCATCGAGTAAAACAGAATTAATATCCGGCGTTCCCCAGGGAAGTGTTATGCGCACTCTATTGTTCCTGATCTATATTAACGACACAGGAGACAATCTGAGTAGCCCTCTTAGATTATTTGCAGATGATGCTGTCATTTATCGTCTTCTAAAGTCATCAGATTCAGATGACCAAAACGAATTGAAATATGATTTAGATAAGATATCTGTGTCGTGCGAAAATTGGCAATTGACCCAGACTAAAGAAAGTATGAAGTTATTCACATGAGTACTAAAAGAAATCTGCTAAATTTCGATTACGCGATGAGTCACACAAAACTGGAGGCTGCAAATTCAACTATATACCTAGGGATCACAATCACAAGTAACGTAAATTGGAACGATCACATGGATAATGTTGTGGGTAGAGCAAATCGAAGACTGCGATTCACTGGCAGAACACTTAGAAGGTGCAACAGATGTACTAAAGAGACTGCTTGCACCACACTTGTCCGACCTATTGTGGAGTATTGCTGTGCGGTGTGGGATTCATATCAGGTGGGACTGACGGATGACATCGTAAAAGTTCATAGAAGGGTGACTCGTTTTGTATTATCGTGAAGTAGGGGAGATAGCGCCACAGACATGATACGTGAATTGGAGTAGCAATCATTAAAACAAAGGAGTTTTTCGTTGCGGCGGGATCTTTTCATGAGATTTCAATCACCAGTTTTTTCCTCCGATTGCGAAAACATTGTTTTGGCACTTACCCACATAGGGAGAAATGATCATCACGATAAAGTATAAAAAATCAGGGCTCGCACAGAAAAATTTAAGTCCTTGTTTTTCCCGAGCGTCGTTCGAGAGGTGGTTCATTGAACCCTCTGCCAGACACTTAATTGTGAATATCAGAGTAATCACGTAGAGGAAGATGAAGTCAGTCTGGTATGTATAACGACGGATTCTAAATTCCCAGACCTATGTGGTTCTTATTGGACTTAAGCGTTTGCTCATAAATCTTGTCTGTCATGCTTCGGCATGGCTTAATTTGTCATTAAGGGCTAGGCATTGTCTTATGAAGAGCTTTTCTAGTTTCATTGTTGTGTTGTATGGTTGCTATTGTAAAACATTTTTGTTTTATATTCAGCGATTTTAACGTTACAGTATTAACTGGCTAGTTAGCTATTTCATTCAGTTATTTAACTATGGTCAGTAACAGGCACGAGCAAAATATTTTATTTGTATGAGTTGGAGGGCAGTGCTAACCTTGAATCGAATTTGCTCTCTGACCTTGTTCACTGGCCTTGGCCTTTCGTGGCCTCGATCTTCGATCTTTGACCTTTACTGGCCGCGACCCTTCAATTCAAGCGTGGTTCGTGACGTTACGCCATTAACAAATCACTTACTGATTTACTGATTATTGACTAACCAAACAAGTCTTTGTAACACGCAATGCCTACATTTTCATGTGCACACGCTTACTTCGCGGTTAATAAAATTAATTTTCCTGAGAGAGAGAGAGAGAGAGAGATTGGGAGGGAGAGAGAGAGAGAGAGAGAGAAAACCGAATCATGTAAATACGTTATAAATTTTTATGACAAAATATGTTTAATGGACATGATGTCAAATGCTCATGTAATATAACGTAGAGAGTTGTGTAAATACCTATGCCACGTCCCTGCCCGCATCGTACACGCTCTACTGTTCATATTCCTATTTAAGATGTGAGGGTGTATCAGGCTGCATTAAATTTGCAAGTTTCGATATGCACATGCACACACGTAAGCACTACAGATAACATTACAACAGCAAGATGGGCCAAAACCGGGCAAAAATGCGTGCGCGCACACCAACACACACGCTCATACACACAAACAAACAAGTATATATAACCACTTGTTTCTAATACTCCCAGATCAGCATTTTATTATTAAGAAAACAGAAAACATTCGTAGTAACTACCACATCTTCTCGAAGCTACTGATCCATAAAAATCCATATAAGACATGCACTGAAATCTGAAAGGGAATCCACTATGTGAAATCATTGTTTCCTATCGTATGTACAGTAGTCCCAATGAGATAATGGATTGTTTTTCATCCTATTTGGACCGCACAGGAAACACCAATCATTGTTTAATTTATTGTGAGACACAGTTTTCAAATACATTTCCTATCGCAAAAACAAATTGCATTATTGCCTAATAAGAACTTGGAACTCGTTTCAGCAATATACACATGCATGGAGGCGTATGTAGTAACCGTAGTAACCCGTTTGGTTGCTAGCTATCGTATGTGCAAACGAAACAACTGTGATATTTTAGTGTTACAAGAAACACCCAGAGCACCAACTAGCCATAGAGCAAAAATACAGGGCATGAAATTAGTTCTTGAGAGATCACACGAAAGGTACGGAAGTGCTATATTTGTGAAACTGAACTTAGACGTATGCTCCTCTGATTTGACCTGCGAAGAAAATATAGAAATTTTAACTGTTGAGCTACATTTATGTACTGTAACATAAGTGTACAAACCACCCAGTGCGAGGTTCAAATTTACGGAGCCTGGAAATTTCCATTCAAAAAACATTAAAGTTGTACTGTCACGGTCTCGCGTGGGGCTATAAAGAGACAAATGACGATAGCGAAATACTGGAGATGACCAGGCTAAACTAAAATTGATAGATGACCCAAAGTTGCCTGCATCATTTAACAGCGGAAGATGGAAACGAGTATATAATCCAGATAAGATATTTGTCTCCGAGAAGGTATCCCTGCAAACTGTAAAGCAAATTGAGGATTCAGTTCCAAGATCGCAACACAGAGCAATAACTTGCTGCATTACGGCAGTAATCAAATCAGATGTGATGCCCTTCAAGAGACGCTTCAACTTCAAAAAAACTCATTGGGAACTCTTCACGGAGGACCTTGATAAGGAGATCTTGGAAATTAAACGAGAAGTACAATCATATGAAACTTTTATAGACCTCGTCAAGAAAATCTCTCGACGGCTCATACCTAGAGGGTGCCCCACTCAGTATATCGCTAGACTCAATGGTAGCCTCAAGGAAGCTCTGAAAAAGTATGAAGAACTTTGCAATAAGGACCCCTTCTCAGAGGATACGATCCAGGCAGGTGAGGTACTGATGTCTGATTTCTCCGAAGCGAGAAAGGAAAAGTGGTGCAACCTCTTACAAGAGACGGACATGAAGCACAGCATTAGGAAGTCATGGAAACTGCTCAAAAGTCTCAGCAACGACCCAATAGAACTACAACCAAATTACAGTGAAGCTACACCTGATCAGATAGCTCACCAACTGCTCATGAACTGAAAAACTAAAAGGAAGATCAGGAATGGCAAAATCAAAAGCAAATTGAACGACGAGATTAGCTTCCTAGCTCGCCCGTTCTTCATTCAGGAGCTACAAGACGCCATCAACGATATGAAAAACAATAAGGCCGCTGGCCTCGACGATCTGAGATCTGAGCAAATTAAACGTTTTGGACCGAGAGTACAAGCATGGATCCTAGAGCTAATGAATAACTGTATTACAACAATGCAAATTCCTAAACTGTGGAGGAAAGCTCGGGTTGTTGCGTTACTAAAACCAGGGAAAGACCCAGCTGAAGCTAAAAATTTCCGGCCTGTCTCACTGCTTTGTCATCTATTTAAAGTGCTGGAGCGAATGATCCTCAAACGCATAGCTGATCATGTGGACAAAGCCCTCATTAACGAACAAGATGGATTTCGACCAGGAAGATCATGCTGTGGCCAAATCCTTAATCTCAGACAGTACATCGAAGACGTCTATCAGAGAGGAGTAGTAACTGGGGTCGCATTCTTGGATCTCAATGCCGCATATGACACAGTTAACCATAAGTTGCTTACCCAGAAAGTATATAATGTCACTAAGGATTACACCCTTTCTATGTTCGTGCAATGCATGCTACAGAACAGACGCTACTATGTAACCTTACAAACTAAAAACAGTCGATGGAGGACACAGAAAAATGGACTTGTTCAGGGTAGTGTCTTGGCTCCATTATTATTTAACATCTATACGAATGATCTTCGCATCACCCACCAGACACGAATGTTCATTTCTTAGGAGCAAACAAGCCAAACGGAAACTCCGAGTCATGTGGCAAGGGAGGAGCTGAAGCATACAAACAGCCCAAAATAACTGGGAGTAACATTGGACAGAGCGCTTACTTTTAAGCAGCACTGTCACAACGCTAGAAAAAGGTCTGTGCCAGGAACAACATACTGCAGAAGCTAACAGGTTCATCGTGGGGAGCTCAACCACATGTTTTGCGCACGACGGGTCTGGCGCTGAGTATCTCAGCAGCGGAATACGCGGCGCCAGTTTGGAGGAACTCTGCTCACACTAAGCAAGTTGACGTCGCCGTAAACGAAACTGAACGTATTGCCACAGGTGCCTCAAACCAACTCCGAAAGACAAAATTTTATCGCACCATAGGAATAGCACCACCCATAATTCCCAGACAATTAGCCGCCGAGATCGATATAAAAGATCAAAACAAAAGAATGATCCTCGACATCCGATGCACATGCACCGAAAACAACGTGTCCGGCTGAAATCCCGCAGGAGTTTCATTGAAACTACTGAAGAGCTCGCCACCAAATGGTCGCAAGGCGGCCTATCTCTTTGGGAAGAAATGGTGCCACACTCCACAGTGGAACTACTTGAGGAGGGATCTGCAGGGTTTCAACTACCTTTTACAACTTGGAGGTCATTGAACCGGCTGCGCACTGGAGTAACTGGGTGTAATTCAAACCTATTTAATAGGGGCTACAGTGATAGCGGTAGGTGTGAATACGGAGCAATGCAGGACTTGGACCACCTATTGATTTGCCCAGATAGGTCTATAACATGCACTAAAGACGATATTTTCAAAGTCAATGACAAAGCAACCTATGTTGCTAATTACTGGGAAGGGAAGATATAATTGGTGCATCCGGATACGGAAGGAGAAGAAGAATATAGTGCATCTGTGAGGGCATGCTAACTCAGCGTAAGACATCTACCAAGTTCAGCTGACTGCTGCTTCCATATAAAAATAAGTTCCTGACAGGAAGAAAAGTCTATAATTTTTTATCTATGCTAGTGATTTTAATTGTCTACCCTTTCCCCTTTACTTTCTTTATTAATGACGCATCTTTTATTATGCATGCTAACAAAACAGGCTACGAAATGTGTGTCAGTTGCGAGAATGTTCTTTCATGTGAAAACTTTAGTGAAATAAACGTAACTGACTCAATCACGAGTACCCAGACAAAGACAGGATGGAAGCGAGTTGTGATTTAACAGCAATTGTATATCCCAAACGATCACATGCAATTCTTGCATTATTTTCGTTTCATTCATAGCATACGGAAGGTATTTCAAGTCCACTGAGCGAGCCATTTTTGTTGTAAGAAAGGATCATCAAACTCTAACGCTACATCTCTTCCAAATAATGACTGCGTCATTAAAAAAATTGGACAGTCACCGTAGCACTTACAGCAAATAGAACGGTTTGGGTAACATGTCTGACAGATCTCATAGGTCAGTTGCTCACGTGAAATGCATACCAGTAATGCGTCTTCAGTCACAATATTTTAATTTATGTCAGTTTAATCTAATGCTTTTCGAAGCTCCTACTCAACTGACAGTCAATCATGCTTCAGTTTACTATCTGGTGGTAAAAGACAGTTTTTACTAAACAAGGATCTCTGGTGTGACCTGGAGTATAATTAATGTATTCCTTATAGGAATTACTTCTGTGATTCAGTGTACCAGCTGCCACCTACAGCGTGACACTGCAGAACTTTCCTTGCGGTGACCTGTTTCCTTAATAATTAGTTTATCAGCAGTTTCGTGTGATTTAATTCCAATGCTGACTCGGCACCTGCTTTACAAGTTAATTTCTCAGAAGTTTAGCTACACAATAACCATACTGGAACTGGAGAGCTAATTCGAGCAGTAAAGAAAATAAGAACTGATTACACAGACCTTTCAAAATCAACATGTGCCTTAAAAATCACATTTTGAACTTGTTAGTTTGCTGTTCCAATGAAGATATGTTTAAAGTTGTTTCAAAATATATTTCACTGGAATTAATTGCACTTGCTGCGTGAGGATAAGGCGATATTTCTCGAAATTTAATGAGATGCAGTGATTGGGCAGAAATTCTTTATTGAGATGCTTAGTTGTTCGTTTGTCGCCAAGTACTGCAACCTTCTGAACAATGCAGTTGCAAGATACGGGGTATTCATCTACGTTATACACAGAAAGTGTAACAGAATAGTTATGTAATTACGTAGGAATCATTTGTAAAACACTGGGAGTCATTTGTAAGTATTTCTGCTTGTGATAAGAGAAAGGCAACACACCACATCACCCCACCGAAAATATGCCTATTTGCGTTGACAGGACGTAGAGTATGTTAATACGCACACAAAGCAAGTAAGCAGACATATTTTTACAGACATAGATGTGCTACAGCTACGGAATGGCTAACAGTTCTCATGATGACGAAATTAAAATGAAACATCGGCATATGAAAACTAATGTGATAGATTGCTTGAGGTCAAGCGAAGTTGCGTTTGCATAGATAAACACAATCGGCGTAATCCTCGCGGACCTACAGATTTTGTCAGCTAGAGCTTCATGTCTGACGCGCTGTTTATATCTATTGTTTCGTTATCCCTTCATCCATGGGAATCCATACGTGATACAACAAGATAACACGTATATTCCAATTGCAAGGAACCTCTATTTTAAACATCACTGCGAAATTTATTTGAAAAAGAAGTTTACGTCCATAATGACTTAAGACGAAAATATATCTAGGCGCCAGGACGTTCTTAATGTCAAGCATACTCACATAATTATTTGCCCACCGAAGTATAATAATAATATGTAGCACACATACCCAGAAACATTGAAAGAATCGACAATTTTGTGAAAGACGTGAATGTTGATTAATTCAATAAAGGATGGTAGGCAGTCAGAGAGAGAGAGAGACATGGTTTGTTCTACTGAGGACTAAGGGCTCTACTTATGTCACTGAAGTACTTCAAAACATGTGTAAAAGTATGGAACGTTTACTTTCGTAATTGCAATCCACCACAATTCTTTTATTACATATATTTTTATTTATTGCTGCTGGTTTCGATTATATCTCATTTTCAAGCTGTACCTACATACAATCAAGCTATCGTTAGTACATTTATCTACATATGTTTTATTTACGCTGTAATATCGTAAATGCAATTTCTTAAATATGATGTACTTTGTTTCATTATATTTGCGCGTGGTTTTACATTATCCAGTTATGTGTCTGCGACATGGTTTAGTATTAAGTTTATATGTTACACGGAAATCGATTTATGCCGCATGCAAAATTTAGGTTTCCCTTTTTGTCTGAATTATCTCTCACCGGTAGTTTGGTCGAAGTTCTCGATACATTTTTATAGCTCTGAGTTCGGTTTGTTCGTTTGTTATATGGACATATAGCCAAGTGCATGTACATTTCTGTTTCCTCAAAGATCTCCATGTAGCTTCCTTTCTCGATTATAAAGAATGGAAAGAATAGTATTTATGTCTACTGTAGAGTGCAGATTTTCTCGAAGATCTATATTAAATATGGAGAGGTTGTGTTCGATTTTGTTTACATATTGTTGATACCTTTTGTTAATTTTCGTCCCGTTTGGCCGACGTTCAAAGGACGCGGCATTTAAATGTATATGTTCCCATTTGGTCGTGTATTTTAGCTTTGTCTGTTCTGTGCATTATTTTTATTCTTAGTTTATTACATGTGCAGAAGCGAACATTAACGTAAGTATTACGAAATGAGTTACTTATTTCACTAGAAATGTTCCTCATATTGCGTGAAATTTCTCAGAAATATGGGCAATAGGTAATCGATTTCCTTCAAATATATAAGTTTAACACAGAACCATATCTCTGACACGTAACTCGATAATGTAACAACCTTGCTCAAATATAATAAAGTACCTCATATATGAGAAAAAGCAATACGATATGATGGCACAAGGAAAAACTTATGACACAGCCCAATTTTAGATATGTAAATATATAAGGACATATGTACGAATGACAGCTTGACTGTATGTAGGTACCGCTTGAATATGAGCTGAGGTCGAAACTGGTAGCAACGAATAAAAATGTATAAAGATGGAGCTGTGATGCAGTATCATTGGGCCATTGAGCCACAAGGAATTATAACAACAGCACACATTTCACTTAATTTGTTGAGGTTAAAGAGAAGAACATACAAGAAATATTGAATTTATAGATGTTAGCGACCGATACGAATTCCCACAAATACGGCACTCTTTGGCTTGCACTTCAGTCTCCGTTTTTCCTGAAAGGTTTTTCACCATGAGTTAATATACAACATTATATACAACATCTACTTCTCACAGTATGTCTCTGGTGTAACTGAAGTAACGCACATCCAGTTTTGATGTTGTTAGCATCCTCTGCTATTCCTCATTTATGAGAAGCAAGACATACGTAAGATTTTTTAACACAAAGAGCTTTCCAGATATGCGTCTGCACATCTAAACCTGCTGAATTAATACAGTCTGAAGAGGAACGGTTGGGGAAATACCAAAGTGGGTGATCAGGTAACATAAAGTTGAGGTGTACATCAAACTAAAATGCAAAACGATGTTAAGGAATTTTATCATGTTAGTAATTATCCCCTGCCCGCTCGGCTGGCCGCGCGGTCTAGCGCGCTTCCTCTAGAGTGGGAAAGCGTGTGGATCTCCGGCAAGAATCCGCCCTGCGGGTTAGTGTCGAGGTTCAGTCTGCCGGCCAGCCTGCGGATGATTTTTAAGGCGTTTTTCCATCTGCCTCGGTGAATTCGGGGTGGTTAGCCTTATTCCGCCTCAGTTACACTATGTCGGCGATTGCTGCGCAAATACTGTCTCCATGCACGCGTACACCATCATTACTCTACCACGCGAACATTTGGGATTATTACACTCGTCTTGTATGAGACGTTTCCGGGGGGTGGGGGGGGTGGGGGTGGGGGTGGGGTCCACTGGAGGCCGAACCGCACAATAATGCTGAGTCCGGTGTGGGGCGGCGGTGGGGTGAGTGGACTGCTGTAGCCTATTCTGTGGTTGTGAACCACTGAGGGCTACGTCGGGGACGAAGCCTCTCCGTCGTTTTTAAGTCCCCACTTCAATACACACACAATTATCCCTTCCCTTTGCGCGCTGTGGCAGATTAGACGCAGAGGCTGTGGAGCACGTTGACAAAAATTTCGACTGGAATACTGCTCAGAATTGATATCACAATCCGTAGAACTTTATCAACAACAGGAAGATTCCCATCGTTGAGGGCAGATTCCAGTTTGGGGAAGAGCATGAAGTCTTCTGAGACCAAATGAGGGGACCTATGGAATGTTATCCTGTTTTGGCCAATAAAATTACACACAAGAGCTCCATTTTTGGCAGGAGGAAAATCGTACAAAGTACAGCTTTCAATGGACTCGTAGACTTCGGGTCAGACACGGAGAACTTACGGGCAGTGCTTTTAGGACCTCCACATGGAATAGATGCGTCAGAATCCGCTCAGAGGCGACGAATGTCCAATGAACATTTAATCGAGCGGCTGCTACGGTCGCAGGTTCGAATCTTGCCTCGGGTATGGATGTGTGTGATGTCCTTAGGTTATTTAGGTTTAAGTAGTTCTAACTCTAGGGGACTGATGACCTCTGATGCTTGGAGCCTCAGTGCTTAGAGCCATTTGAACCATTTAATCGAGAATCGGAGAGTGCGATGAGCGTTGTCTTCAGCTGCGATTTCGAAGACCACAGAACTGTCGGGCGTCGCTCCATTGGTGTGCGCCAACCGGCCTATTGGCATTTCGTCGATGGATCGTATTCGAAACACCACGTTTCATTCCCCGTTACAATATCCAACTAACTATCGGCGTCCATATGGGCTGCATCAACAGCGTCCTGCGACGCTTGTTCATTTTGCACTCGTGTCCACTTGTGTGACGCAAACATCGCGCACACCTTTCGTCGGACTGACTTGTTACGCGTGATACTGCGAACAGTGTCTACAACAACACCAGGTTCACTTGGGGTGATACCGATGCTAGTTCTCCAGCTTTAGCGTGATGCTGCTCTTGTACACGGCCCATATTTTCGTCACTTCGACTAGTTGATAGTCTACCGGCACGATGGTTATTACTGGGGACTCGTGAATACTTTTAAAACCGGAAATCCTTTCTAATACCTTCCTTCCGACCAGAACGGGTGACGGTATCTCCATGCTGCTGTCTCGACAGACCACCGTCCTGCCGCTGTCGGATTCCGACACGTAGGGAAACATTTCTCCTTCTTACAATAGGCGTAACAATATGTTCTCAATGACAACCAACAATGAAACGCTATTTCTGTATGATAAAAACACTGCCTAAACGTTTCTTTTAAATGGAATGACGATAGCGTTACTGACTTTGGTCGGTGGCGTTGAAGTGCTACCATTTGCATATCCAAGCATGTTCGATGTTAGACCAATCTGATGTTTCTTGAATGCCACCATCATAGTTTTGCAACATTGATGGTTATTGGTATATATCCATCAGGTAATGCAGGACGTCGTAAAATTGATACGGAACGCCATCTGACATGTTGTTTTGGTAGTTGATGCAAATTTTTCCTTGCGTAGTGTAGTTAACAAAGATCTCAATTTTTGTCGAATAAATTACTTGTTGCGAGCTGCATAAATACTACCAAAAATTCCACGGCAGTATGAATGACTATTCTCTAACCGAGGATTGGGCCGTGACGCGTAATTTATTTGTGAAATCAAACTGTCGCTGTAAGTAAGTACTGCAGGGCAAAAACTGTCTGGACTTGAGGTGATCAATACCTCTATTAGAGAAACGAGAGTTCGCAGTTTCTTTTAGAGAGCTCGGTTATCAGGCATTTCCAAACAGCGATTTCTTTAAAGCGGATTTTCCCCTGTTTCCTATAAGAACACTGGCTTAGAGCCCGCACCTTCTCTCGCGTAGACTGGATGATCTGTATATTATTATTGTTTTTGTTGTTTCGTTTTTCTATAATCGAATGTTTACGTTGTTCGCATCATTTTCTATACTTCTCGCGCTAATTAATCTCATAGAAGCATGGTCTTTTCGAAAGTGCTTGTGGTAGCTTGACTCCAAAGTTTTTGTTAATCATACCTTTTGCGTTTCTGTGGTGATATTTCCACAGAATCTTTCATCGTCCAACACATATTTCCTCACATCTAACGGAGACTGAAATACCAATTTTCATAAGTTTATCTCTAAATTAATTTATAATAACGAACTGTTTTCTTAAAAGCTTTCAGCTCCTGTATCATCCCGTCAGTTGTTGAATTTACGAAAACTGTCAGATGCCTGTTCCTTCGTTTCTAACGGAGAACACATAATGAAATATTTCTCTAATAACTTTCGTCCCCTATTTCAGCCCCATAGAGGTTGAATTTCGGAAAACAGGAAAACAAACATGTTCCATTTCCAGCCAATTCAAATTGTCATACATTCAGCTTTAACATTCTTTCATAATGGAATATTTTCATAAAACATTTCATTCCCTATTTCATCCTCATAATGGTTGAATTTCGGGATGCGTTGAAACGCATATCTTTCTACCTCTAAGGAGAAGTCAAGTACCAATAGCTACAAAGGGATTTTCGAAGGGAAATTTCCACCCACCATTTCACCGAGAAACCTAATATCTATTATCGTAGTCTAGCTTCAAAATTGCCTTAATAGCAACATATTTTCAAAAAACTTCTCATGCCCTGTTTCTCCCCCTTGGGAATGGATTTCGAAAAGTCTTGCCTTAATCGACCCTGTAGTATAAGATTAACAACCTCTCCGTATTTCAAATTCGTGCCCTTAGCGGTTTGGGCTGGAGGAAGATGAATCAATCATTCACTCATTGCCTTTTATACACTGATGGGAAAAAAACGCAACACCAAGAAGGAGTTATGCGACATAAGCGAAAGTTGGTAAGCGTGTTCCTGAAAGATGATATCCATTCAAATTTCTAGCCAGTCGCATAAGCGGCCGGCCGCTGTGGCCGAGCGTTTCTAGGCACTTCAGTCTTCAACCACGCGACCGCTACGGTCGTAGGTTCGAATCCTGCCTCGGGCATGGATGTGTGTGATGTCCTTATGTTAGTTAGCTTTAAGTAGTTCTGTGTTCTAGGGGACTGATGGCCTCAGATGTTAAGTCCTATAGTGCTCAAAGCCATTTAGCCAGTCGCATAATCGTGACGCTGTTAGGGTCACTATGATGATTCAAATCATGTTTGCTTTAAATGCACGCTGCGACGATCGTGAGCGTTAGTTTCATTTCAGATGGAACGCGGTGAGTTGCCTTTAAGGCGATAAAGAGGCCATTATGAACACCTCACTGTTTGAATGAGGTCGTGTAATAGGTCACGAGAAGGTGGATGTCCCTTCTGAGATATAGCAGAAAGGCTTGGCAGGTATGTAATCGCGGCACGCGATTGCTGGTAGCGGTCGTCACTAGAATGTACAGTCGAAATAAGACCGGGCTCCGGCAACGTGGCACAGCCGAGAGGGAAAACAAAGCACTTGGCGTGTGGCTCTGACTCATTGTACTGCATCGGCAGCGGTTACCTCGGCAGCAGTTGGCACCACAGTGACCCAACGAACTTTTAAACCACTGTTACTTCAAATACAGGTCCGAGCCAGATGCTCTGTAGCGTGCATTCCACTAACCACAAACCCCAAACCACCGCCATTTTTGTCTTCATTGGATGACATGGTGGAGGTCTGATGTGTTTTCTGGTGAAAGCTGGTTTTGTCTCGGCGTCAGTGATGGCCGTGTGTTGACTAGGAGGAGGCCAATAGAGGGCCGGTAACCATCCTTCCAGCTTGCTGAACACACTGAAACTACAGCTGGAGATAAAGTCTAACGTGCGGTTTCGTATGACAGCAGGAGCACTTTGGTGGTTATCTCACGCACCCTGACTGAAAATCTGAATGTAAGTCTGGCGATTGGACCTGTTGTCCTATCATTTATGAACAGCATTCCAGAGCGTGTTTTGCAACAGGATAACGCTTCCCCACATACCACTGTTGTAACCCGCCATGCTCTGCAGAGTATGGGCACGTTGTCTTGGTCTGCTCAGTCACCAGATCTGTCTCCAAATGAGCACATATGGGACACTATCTGACGACAACTCAGGAGCAAAAAAAAGAGTATTAATCGGCCTTGTACTAACCGAACAAGTGCGACATGCATGGAACGCCATTCCGCTAACTGATAAGCATCACCTGTTCAGCAAAACTTATATATATATTTCTATGCTTACATTCAAAATTCTGGCTGTTACATCGGTTAATAAAGTACCAGGATTTCACATTACTAATGACTTGTCTCGCGCTTACGTTAACCTGTGAAATTGCAACGTTAACCACTTCAATACGTGACCTAGAAAAGCATATTCCCGAAATTTCATTACTCTACACTTTTTTTCCGTTCTGCGACTAGGCCCTTTGCGGATCACGTTCCATTTTCAGTTCTTCGTTCTTTGTTATTTTCTTCCAGTATGCTTTCATCTGTTCACTATATTTCTTCTTTTTGTCTTCAGACCATTCGAACCAGTCCTTTTAGCTATCCCTCCTTGGAATCCTTCAATTTTCAATACTTTTCCCGAAAGGCTTCGCTGTTGTCTATTTCTTGTGTTTTCATATTTTTTCTTACTAAGATCTTTTTCAGTTCGTTGACTCAGCTTGTTGTGGACTCCTTACCCCACAAATATTTGAAAATCTTATTAGTTTATCAAAAAAGTATGAGTTTTCTTTTTCACATTACTTTTGAAATCTTTTCTATATTTTGGTATATTCCAGTGTTACGTTGAAATTTCCAACCTTCTGCTGTGTGTTTTTTTTTTGTGTTCCAAATATTTTTCTTATGATTGGTGGTTGATATTATCGAAGCCCTTATGCAATGAGACGAATACCTCTGTCTTTACTTTCCCAAAGAACCTTAAAAAAGAGGATTAACTGCATTGGCAGTCAGTTTTTCGAGCCTACCAAAAAATGATAAGTATGTTCTTCATATGTTCGTAGTACTTCCCGCATAAATCGCGTAGATCATTTATCTATATTATAGTTTGATGTCAGGCAACCGCTTGCATACCGGCATCCTGGCTTTTACTACTGTGTTGTAATCCCTTATTTCTGAATTTTTGGATCGGTACTTTTCGTTGCACAGTTCCTTGTTAATACCACATTCCCTCCCAATTCTATGCATCATTTCCTCTACTGCAGATTTGCTAAAGTATTTTCTTGGATTATCTCCCCTAGATATTGCAGTTTTATACTCTCTCTATTTGGCCAATATGTTTTATAGTAACTTTGGAGCATCCTCAAGGTTTGTTAAAAATTTTGTTTTCGTACAGAAATTCTTAAGCCGGTTCTGCTGGGTATTTATTCCAGGAGATTTATCTCTGTTATAGCAGATGCCACATTTTAGGAAAGTATAGCAAAATCATCTACAAACGCAAGACAGTTGATTTCGGTCTTTGTGCAACCTCTTCCTAGCCTTATCGGTGAAATGTTAAGCTCAATAAGTTTATCTTTTCAAATTGTCACTGTTTTCTCTAAGACACCATCAAAAAGAATTGAAAGGTATGAAATTTTACTTTACTGACTATATCGTGAAACATTCCCTTAGAAAAATGTATGAATTACTGTGCTGGTAAACCTCTACGTTATTTGATTTCCAAACAGCTGAGCAAAACTGAACGTACTCAGACATTTCTCTCTTTACTTATTCTGATCAACAGTAAATTGACACAATTCTATTTTTTTTTTTTTTTAGCGCAACGCCATCTGACTTCCAATAATCCCAACAAAAGAATGGCCCTGACTAACAATAACCTATACCTTTCATGAATCACCTCATAAAAATCGTCGTTACTCGACCTACTGCAATACAGCGTGCGCCAATACTGCCAGCTAAATAAAAGATTCTAACTACTGAAGGCACTAACTACTGATAGGCATAGTTAGCAAATGAAAGATTTTGATGGAAAACAAACAATGTATTTACCTTAATAATGTTCAAAAGTCATCATATATATGTATAATTTGTGACATCCAGTTTGGAAAATTTCCTTTTTCTGATGGACACACGTCCAGCTCGTCCGCTCATATAAACATCTCAAAACTCTGGCTTCTCTCTCCCCACATCCACTACTGCTGGCGGCTCACCTCCAACTGCACAACGCTACGCGCTGTTCACATCCAACTGCCCAACAATACAATAGCAAATATTCCAACAATGCAAACCAGCCACAGACTGCACACAGCACAGTCAGTGAATTTCATACAGAGCGCAACGTGGCGTTACCAACACAAAATCCTAAACAGCCTACTTGCAATCTGAAACATTACAGACTGTATCTGTATTTCACGGATTAGGTTGTCAGTTTCGACTTTATGCCAAATTCTCGAATTATTTTATCTATAGTTTCTGTGTCAACAGAATGAAAAACGTTTTGAAATCCACAAACATAACAGTGTTCATTGTATTAAGTAATTTCCAGTGAATTACGGACTTGAGATTTAATATTTGTTCTGAGCATGATCTTCCCTTCCTACAACGATCTTGAGGTTCACCTAAGTTACTGTCTAGTGTTGTTTCTGTTCTGCTTAGCCGGTTCTAGGCGCTACAGTCTTGAGCCGCGCGACTGCTACAGTCGCAGGTTCGAATCCTGCCTCGAGCATGGATGTGTGTGATGTCCTTAGGTTAGTTAGGTTTAAGTAGTTCTAAGTTCTAGGGGCTGATGACCTCAGAAGTTAAGTCTCATAGTGCTTAGAGCTATTTGAACCAATTTTATTCTGCTTAATAAAATCTTGGAAAATACTTTATTCGTTACTGGCAGTAAAGAAATTTCTCTGTAGCTTTTCTCACCCTGTTTGTTACTTTTATTGTGGAATGGGTGTATCAACGAAGCTTTCCATTCTTCTAGGATTTTTTCTGTTTTCCACATTTTTTCAAAGAGTATACTTACTCCACAGATTTTTTGTGTTCCAATATTTTTCCGTCAGTGTATATACAGATATTTTTTGCTTTACCAGAATGTCTGTGATTTGATCAGATATATCGATATTCCTTCACGATTTACGCGATCTACGCGCTAAGTACCACGAACATATGAAGAAGATACTTATCAGTTTTTTGTAGGCTCGAAAAACTGACTGGTAGTGCATTTAATCCTATTTCTTAACGTTCTGCGGGAAACTAAAGACGGAGGTATTCGTCTCATTCCATGAGGGCTTCGAAGATATCAACCACCAATTCCGATATGGCATTAATCAGAGGCACGGCAGCAGCTGGAGACTTTAAAATCGATGTCCTTGCAGCCACAATTGAGTGTTTTTATCTTCTATTATGACCTTGCGACTTCTACAAAACGTAGTTCTTCTGAACAGCGACGTCTTCATTTCTTTGTGCATATTCGATACTATTCATCTTTTGTGAAGTGACTGTATATTTCTGACGTAAAAACAGTTGTCAGAAAGACTTACGTGAGCAAGAAACGTAAGATAAATTACTTCTGAAAGCACCTGTGGTCTTAGTGGAAAGTAAAAAAAGCCACTTTCATCAAATTTTGATTTATGAATTTCTTGGACAAGTGTGTGGATGTCGTGCTTGAGGCTTTTGGGGAAATAATGTTCCAGCAATCCGTAGTACTGTCTTTATTTGCGCTTATTTGTTCTTTGTAGTTTTAAGCGGAAATGTTTTGTGTGGGCATGAGTTTCCGTGACTGCCGCAATTTTCAGTGAAATGTTTCCAGGTATGTAACTGCATCCTCGTTTTGTTTAAAAAACCAACGCATCGGCTACATTTGCAAGTAACCTTCGTCAGAGTGATATATTTTACCGGTTACACCTCTTTTATTTTAGTTCCATATGAGGTGAGAGGTGGGCAGCAGATAAAACCTTTCTTCAGCCAAAGGTTTATCAGGTCAAAAGAATATTTCAGTTAAATTAAACACATGAATACGTTCTCATATAAAGTACATATTGTGGACGACTTTTTAAATAATTTTTGAAATGTAACATGACACATACATCGATACTCCGCAAACCACCTTACGGCGCCTGTCGGAGGGTATCCCGTACCACTACTACCCATTTCCGTTCCCGTTCCGTTCGCAAACAGAATAAGGGTGAAACGACTGTTTATAAGTCTCCTTCGTATGAGCCCTAATTTCTAGTATCTTATCTTAGTGGTCTTTACACGCAATGAATGTACGTTTGAGGCAACAGAATCGTTCTGCAGTCAGCTTCAAATGTGAGCTCTCTAAATTTTCTCATACACAAACCTTCAGACGTCTGACTCTCAGACCGGTACCAAATGTTGCGCGTCGATAGAGCATCAACCAAAACAGTTCATGCAATGTGCAATGTGCTGTCTTCCAATAGAGGGTGCGTAAACGGTTAAAAGCAACACCAGAACTACGGAGCACATTAAAAACGTATCTGTGAGTGATTGTGCAGTAGATCTCGCGTGGGTAAGTTGGTAGAGCGTGAGGTCATAGTGACAAAGGTTACACGTTAAAACCTCACTGATGACAACTTCTTTTGACCGTTAATGTGTGAAACTGTTATATGGGAGTACATTTTCCTGACATGTGAATGGATAATGTTTTTTTTAGTAGTCTGCTTTCGCTTCGTTAGTTGAAAGTAGCAAACCTGTAGGGTACTTTTGTATAGGTAGGCGTGGTTTGACGCACACATCCGAAAAGTCCTTTTACAAGTCCGACAAATGTTATCCCATATAACAGTTTCACATGTAAACAGTTGAAAAAATTGTCATTAGTTGGGCTTTCCCAGGAGATCTTTTGTACAACGATCTCAGGTTCTGTCAACTCACCCGCGCGAGATCTGCAACACAGTCACTCACAGATACCCTTTTCTGTGCTCCAATAGTTCCGGTGTTACATTTAATTATCATTTACGTCTGTTCTACCGGACGATAGCTAATAGCAGAAGAAAATACATGTTTTGGTTGATACTCTGTTTCCATACAATGTCTGGTACCGATCTGAGTGGCTGATTTCTGGAGGTTTGGGTGTCAGTACTGTTCCTCGAAACGAAGGTCGCTTCACTTTAGTTCCTAAACCATCTCGTTAACACTTGTGTGTTGTTCGAACTTACCTGTAAAAAATCTAGCAGCCCGCTTCTGAAATCGTACAGATACGAAACACTCAAGCAGTACTCAAGCAAGAACAGGTCGCACCAGCGTCCTACATGCGGTCTCTTTTGCAGATGGACCATACTTTCCTACGAATCTCCCAATACACCATAGTCGACCATTCGTCTTTCCTAGCACACTCCTCACATAAGCGTTCCATTTCATGTCGCTTTGCAACGTTACGCCGATGCAACTGCTTTCTCACTCTCAAGGGATGTTATAAATCCCAGGGATCCTGAGGCCGAGACTGTCCTTAGCGAGGAGTAGTATTTCCTTTACCTTTCTCTTCCAGAATATAGTAGTTTAAGTTCTCTGGCGAGAACTAATTGCATTCCGGAATTAATCGTACGAATCCCAAAGACCGGCTGTGGTTCATGTGATGCGAAGTCAGCGTTCTGAATGAAAGGGAAAGGTGAAGATGTTGATCACTCATGTGACCACCCACCGTCAGCTTTCCTTCATTTCTTCGACTTTACATTCAGAAAAATTGGCCGTCTTGGAAAGATGTTGCATAAGTCCTATTTTCCGATGTCCTAAGAAGATAAAGGAGATTCTACCTCTGTTAAGTACAGTCTCAGCATCAGGTTTTCTGCGATTAATAACGTCGCTTGCGAGTGCGGAAGCAATTTCGTCCGTCAGTCCATCAGTAACGTTTCCGACTGCTGTGTAGAACCTTAACGGCATATTAAAAATCGAGAACCGGATAAATCTGCAGCTGCTGAGCACAGCTTCATAAACAAAGAAAATATTGTTTGGCGCAACAAAAGTTTTGTCCCAGGCTCCCACATAGTGAGATTCTGCAATTAAAGAGGCTTTAGAAATGTGGATGTGTGAAAAGAACGTCAGCTGTAACAGCAGATATAATCTTAGCGCTGCATGGAAGCGAATCCTCGACGCATAGAAGAGGCGGAGATATGCGTGTCTATGTTAGGTGGTGGCGCCAACAGCACAGACGTTGACGCCGTCTGTGACAGTAGTAGCTAATTACAGACCAATCAGAAGTCGTCTATGGTTAGAAGGCCACTACAGCAGTCGTTTTGACAGTCATTTGCTCCTTACGAAGACGATAGAGGTAATCGTCGAACGCATGAGGGATTATCCTGAACTGACGGGGCTAAACGTCTGAGAATGTTTCGCACAACAGTGCCGAAGTGAAAAGCTTAGTTCTCTTAATGTTAATACTTTCGCGCGTATGCTGCAATTGTTTATCTATTCTTCTGTTTCGGTTGTTCACGTCTACTCTGTGAAACTACAAATGTACTCATGAGGTGTGTTATATTCAAATAAACAAAGCGGAGGCCGACTGCGAATAGAACATTGCTATAAACTCTGAAAAGTACTTTTAGATGTCAGGAATGTGTCGTCCAGTGTAACAGTTTAACATGTGCTATACTTCTGAAACTAGCATCACCAAGCCTCGAACTTGGGTCCCTTGGTGCGACAACCCAACGCTCTACCGACTTCCCCTAGGGAGCTCTACAAGACGGATGCTCACAGTTAAGCTTTTCCTGTGCTCCCTGGGTCAGGTGTTACCTACTACTTACCGTTTATGCAGGTTCTCCTGTACGACAGCATATAGCGCTGTTTTGGCTGATACTCTTTCAATATACAACGTTTGGTACCGATCTGACTGACTGACATCTGAAGACTTGAGTGTGATCATTTAACTCATTTGGTTGTGCTCATTGAATATTCAGTTCTTCATATTAAATATGTGTGTCTCATTTATCTTGCTTTGGCGAGGTGCCTAGAGCAGAGAGTCTTATTCGTTTTAGCCTGCTACAGTCTTCCAACTGAACGGGAATCCCACGGAGTTTAGAGCCATTTTATTGCAGTTTTCTATAGTATTCATTTCTGTGTTATTGATTGTCAGTATTGTTCACTTCATTACATTAAATAAAATTTTGTATTCTCCATCTGGCTTACATTTTTAGGTCACTGATGCCCCACAACTTCCCTTTGGTTAGGTTCTCCTTAAATAATAAACGCAACCGGCTGCATTTCTAGGACGCCTGTTTCATTCTGACGAGTTTTGGTTGTGTGTAGTGACCAAGCACTACTTTCAAAGATGTAAGAGATGCATAGTGGTAACGAGTATCCGACACATTTCTTCATCCGGTTACTGAATTATTTAAGAACCTTCTTTCACAGTAGCTGACGTACTTCGTTATAATAGGATGGGCTGAAAAATTCGCTTTCTAATTCAGTTAGGAAAGTAGTGACTATAATTACTTTACGTACAAAGGTATAATGATATAAGTTAACGTCTGACATCAAAAGGTTTTGCACTATTATAGCTTTGGAGCATAACATGTGTTGCTGTCCAATCCATTGTGTATGATGAATTTGGGAGCAATCATAAATACCTCATTATTACCTTTATAGCAACTAGGACCAATGTTTTTTCAGTCATAGAAGGAGATCTATCCTTAAATTTTGGCAGAAGTCCATTGTATATTTGTAGAAAATCGTAAACACATTCTTGTCCTCTACCAGTGTTACACATCGATAACAGTGTTACGTACTGGTAATAATGAGTCACTGTGTTCTATATTTTATTACGATCGAATAACAATCTCCAAGTACCTGTTATGGTAGAGCCATGTGCGGCTCGTGTTCGTGCCATTTATTGCTTGACATCTTGTCTTTACGTTACTGACGTCCTGTTTCTTATTCGGTTTACTGGTGTCACTGAGTTGGTGGCTTGCCTGCCAGTGAGTGGCAGCAGCAGCGTTTATCGATAAGAGCACTGGAGCGACCGCTAGTATTTCCGGGTCTTCGTGTGTCGGAGTTCAGTCGGGACGGAGCAGCAGTGAGGTCTGGACAGCCATGACTCGTCCGACCGTTGCCGACACATGTAACTTCAGTGGGGACGACCTTGGTTGGTCGTTTGGTCGGTCTTCTCATCGGACGACGTGTATGTGGTCGCCGGCCGCTTCAGGGTTCTCCGAGTGTGTCGACTTGAGATTCGTCCTCGTTGTTCCACAGTCATTGGTTTTAGTATTGTTCGAGTTGTTTGTGGAAGTGTTTCGTGGAACTGTGTGCATCTTGTGTGGTTTTGACTGAGCAGCTATTTTAATATTGTCTGCGTGCTGCATGTAGTCAGTCGGTTGGGACAGAGCAGCGAGGAACTCTCCGTGGCATGAGGTCAGGCCGGGAGCGCACTGTTGGATCGTGAGGCGCTAGCTGTGAGAGCGACAAAGTTCGTTGCCCACCGTATCTGGACGCTGAAGTTGAGTGATCAGTTAACCTGTTACGAAACCTCAACTACTGTGACATCTCTTCGTTCATTTGTGGGTTGTTGCTCCCTGGGCCATTTGGGCTAGCAATGTATGATGTGTTGGGGTCGGCAAAATCTTGCAACCGTCTTCCTACACTGCGATTAATTATTAAATTGACTGTTACTTGCCAGTGAAGTGCACCAGCGGTATTTTCTGCCCTGTGGCCGTTAACGCCCCAGTTACCTGCCCTGGTCGTTAGAGTAGTTTTCCGGCAGTGTGCCTTTCCTCGTGGTGTTGAGTTTGTCTGGCAGCATGTGTATTTCAACAACCGTTAAGTTCTTTGGTTCATATTTTGCTTAGAGTGGTTATTGTTCCCTTGCCTATTTTTAGACGCCAATTGCTGATATTTTCCATCGTTGTGCCGTTGGTTGGACAGAAGGGAATTGGTTAAATTGTTGATCGGTCCTTGGGTCGTCCAAAGTTCGTG
Source organism: Schistocerca americana (assembly GCF_021461395.2). Lineage (NCBI taxonomy): Eukaryota > Metazoa > Arthropoda > Insecta > Orthoptera > Acrididae > Schistocerca > Schistocerca americana. The sequence goes on from NC_060124.1 coordinate 257,319,357, forward strand.
TTGCCATCCGATTATTTAGCTTCAACTCTTGGTTGTGTGTCTCACCTCACCTTAAGTTTGAGCTACCTTCTCAGACCGACCCTTGGAACACTTCTGAGACCACTTGTTCTGTTTGTTTTGATTGTGATTTTCATTTTAGTTTGAAGTATTGCACGTGGCCTTTGGCTGTGTATTAATTCAGTTCTCTTAAATTTTACAAAATGGCCTTCACCTGTGTTAAATTATAATTTTGAAGATTGATTTTATTTTAAAAAAGAAAAAGAAAGTTTTTCTCTTTAAAATTGGTTCCATCTGAAGTTGTTTGTAATCCAGGCCCCTAACTCGTTAACTGTTCGATGTGTTATGTGTGGCGTTCAGCCGAGGATTTACATAAACCCCTTTTAATAAGGTCTTCAGCCATGTGTATTCTTTGAAGGAAAATTTTTTATAAGATGGAAGGGGTCTATCTTAAATTGTTTGTTTGAATTGTTGTTCGGCCTTCAGCCATTATTTCATATGTGGTTCAAATGGCTCTGAGCAGTATGGGACTTAACTTCTGAGGTCATCAGTCCCCTAAAACTTAGAACTACTTAAACCTAACTAACCTAATGACATCACACACATCCATGCCCGAGGCAGGATTCAAACCTGCGACCGTAGCGGCCGCGCGGTTCCACACTGAAGCGCCTAGAACCGCTCGGCCACCCCGGCCGGCTTCTAGCTTTCAGCCATGCAATAAGTTACTATATTTTTAATTAGGCCTTTCACCGTTCTGTTGTAAGTGTAAATAGAAATATTTGGTTGGAAAAATTGTTTATTAATTCGTTTTAATTATAGTCGTCCTTCAGACGTCTAGTGTAGGCCTTCAGCCGCTTATTGTTTTCAATTACATGTTTTTTTAAAGGAAAAAGAAATTACGTTCTATTTTTAATTGCTTTTGATTTCTAAGCCAGCCCTTCAGCCATTCTCGTTTTTGGTATGGTTTTGGGCCTTCAGCCCCGAAAGCATCTCAAGTTCCTTAACTAGGCCTGAAGCGGTATTGTTTAGTTGCGATCTTTTAAAGCAATGTGTAAAGGAGTGGTTCTCAAAAAAATAAAGTTGCGTGTTCGATTGTGCAACTCACAGTAACTGTTTACGACACCATCCACAATCATAACCTTACCCTGTGCACTCTCTGAGTACCTACGAATCCTGGTTTCAACGGTGCATTCTACTTAGGCCCAGTGACTCGCCAAAAGTGCATTCTTTGTTGTCTCCATTTTACGCCGTCCGGAACAAACTCCTCCGTCCGAACAAGCCTCGAAATGCCCAACGATACCTACCGACCGCCGTGTCATCATGAGTCGATAAGCGTTCCTGAATGCGGATATGTAGTGGAACACGGCTCTCCCGGCAGTTGTCAGTTTTCATGACCACAGGCGTTATTTCTCATCGTAGCTCCTCAACCGGCCTCACAGGGCTCAGTGCATCCCGACTGCCAACAGCGCTCGACACACCCGAATGGTCACCCATCAAAGTGTTAGCCAAACCAGATAGCGGTTACCGTCGTCGATATGACGCCTGACCAATGCGGCGAGGCCGTTGCCCCTCGTTCAGTATAACAGACACCGAATTGAATGCAGGGTAGGGCTATTTAAAGTGTCGTGTTATAATCAGAGTATGCTTCTTGAAATAAAATTAAACTACAGTTGCAATCTTGATTTTATTTGAGAATTGTTCATTCCACAACATTCTGACACATTACCATCGACTGACACAAAGTTCCACGATTATATCAAAATTAAACAGACAGATCAAAACGGCTTTTAAGCACCACACATAAAGATACACACTTCTCCACTCACACAAAGGAACTTGCAAACTGCGGTTCCATGTTAATGACATTGGGCGCTGAGGTGCGTAAAATAGCCTGGGCACCCCTCTGCTACTCTCTATCTATCTATCTATCTATCTATCTATCATCATCATCATCATCACCATCATTTAAGACTGATTATGTCTTTCAGCGTTCAGTCTGGAGCATATTCCCCCTTATAAAATTCCTCCATGATCCCCTATTCAGTGCTAACAATTGTGCCTCTTCTGATGTTAAGCCTATTACTTCAAATCATTCTTAACCGAATACTGGTACCTTCTCCTTGGTCTACCCCGACTCCTCCTAGCCTCTACTGCTGAACCCATGAGTGTCTTGGGTAACATTGCTTCTCCCATGCGTGTAACATGACCCCACCATCTAAGCCTGTTCGCCCTGACTGCTACATCTATAGAGTTCATTCCCAGTTTATCTTTGATTTCCTCATTGTGGACACCCTCCTGCCATTGTTCACATCTACTAGTACCTGCAATCATCCTAGCTACTTTCATATCCGTAACCTCAACCGTATTAATAAGGTAACCTGAATCCACCCAGCTTTCGCTGCCATACAACAAAGTTGGTCGAAAGATTGAACGGTGCACAGATAACTTGGTCGTGGTACTGACTTCCTTCTTGCAGAAGAGAGTAGATCGTAGCTGAGCGCTCACTGCATTAGCTTTGCTACACCTCGCTTCCAGTTCTTTCACTATGTTGCCCTCCTGTGAGAATATGCATCCTAAGTACTTGAAACCGTCCACCTGTTCTAACTTTGTTCCTCCTATTTCGCACTCGATCCGTTTATATCTCTTTCCCACTGACATTTCTTTCGTTTTGGAGATGCTAATCTTCATGCCATAGTCCTTATATTTCTGATCTAGCTCTGAAATATTACTTTACAAACTTTCAATCGAATCTGCCATCACAACTAAGACATCCGCATATCCGGGACTGCTTATTTTATGTTCACATATCGTAATCTCACCCAGCCATAAATAATGTGAACAACAGTGGAGACAGGTTGCAGCCTTGCTTACCCCTGAAACTACTCTGAACCATGAACTCAATTCACTGTCAACTCTAACTGCTGCCTGACTATCTATGTAAAGACCTTTAATTGCTTGCAAAAGTTTGCCTCCTATTCCATAATCGCATAGAACAGACAATAGCTTCCTCCTAGGAACCTGGTCAAATGCCTTTTCTAGATCTATAAAGCATTGATACAATTCCCTGTTCCACTCGTAACATTTCTCCTTTATTTGCCGTAAGCCAAAGATCTGGTACTGACAACCTCTAAGAGGCCTAAACCCACACTAGTTTTCATCCAGTTTGTCCTCAACTAATACTCACACTTTCCTTTCAAAAATACCTGAGAAGATTTTACCCACAACGCTGATTAAAGAGATACCTCTGTAGTTATTACAATCTTTTCTGTTTCCATGTTCAAAGGTTGGTGTGATTATTGCTTTAGTCCAGTCTGATGGAACCTGTCCCAACTCCCACGCCATTTCAATTATCCTGTGTAGCCATTTAAGAACTGACATTCGACTGTATTTGATGAGTTCCGACTTAATTTCATCCACCCCAGACGCTTTATCACACTGCAATCTAGTGAGCGTTTTCTCCAGTTCCTCAAATGTGATCCTATTTCCATCATCATTCCTATCCCATTGTACATTGAAATCTGAAACATCACTGGTCGTATTTGCACCTACATTGAGCAACTCTTCAAAATATTCCCTCCATCTGCCCAAGGCATCAACAGGATTCACCAGCAGTTTTCCTGACCTGTCCAAAATACTTGTCATTTCCTTCTTACCTCCCTTTCGAAGACTGCTAATTACACTCCAGAATGGTTTTCCAGCAGCTTTACCCAAAGTCTCCAAACTGTTTCCAAAGTCTTCCCAAGATTTCTTCTTGGATGCTGCAATTAGCTGTTTGGCTTTGTTTCTTTCTTCAACATAACTTTCTCTGTCTACCTGTGTTCTAGTACCCTCTCTATCAAAAAAGAAAAATTTAATTTTTGTGTTCCATTTTTTTTATATAGTACTTACTCTAAAATAAAATTAGGTACATTTTCAAACATCAAGTTAAATTTTTCTGGCTTTTAAGTCGAAAAATTTTTTATGATACCATCTGTTATGAAATCTAGTTTCACTTCGATACTTACAGTGGCTAAACGTGTTAGTCTGTCTTGGTTCATGGTTGATCGCAAATAATTTGTTATTTGTAATTCTGAAAAAGACCTATGCATAAAAGTGTTGAAACGTTGCGAAACGCAGATATTTAATTATAGTGATAAGTATAATTTAACCCATCGAGTGGAGTTGTGATTTTTCTTACAAAAAATAATGGAAGCAGTTGTAGTTTATTAAATAGATCTCACCCATCGACATCCGTTCTATATTCATACGTTAACTTTTGTTCTAAGTTGAGCCATTGTATTTTTCTTTGGTATCACTCCAGTTCCATCCAATGTTTTGCCAAAATGAATATTTGTTGTTGTGTTCTGTTAACAACAACTCTTTGATTTAATTGTAAGATAGCCGTGCCAAACAGCAAAAAAAAAAAATTTAAATTTCTTATTTGGGTCTGAAATGGGCTCTTCTGCAGCTTAGTAATTAAAATGTCGTTTTCGGGTAAGTGGAGAGCAGTTTCGATCAATTCAGGTTGACATTATAAATCTTCAGAAACCAATTTTGAATTAAATAGCAATTGTTTAAATACACTGCATGTGCGGTTGTTGTTGTTGTGGTCTTCAGTCCTGAGACTGATTTGATGCAGCTCTCCATGCTACTCTATCCTGTGCAAACTTCTTCATCTCCCAGTACCTACTGCAACCTACATCCTTCTGAATCTGCTTAGTGTATTCATCTCTTGGTCTCCCTCTACGATTTTTGCCCTCCACGCTGCCCTCCAATACTAAATTAGTGATACCTTGATGCCCCAGAACATGTCCTACCAACCGATCCCTTCTTCTAGTCAAGTTGTGCCACAAACTTTCTTCTCCCAATCCTATTCAGTTCTTCCAGATTAATTAGAATCTTAAGCATTCTTCTCTAGCACCACATTTCGAAAGCTTCTATTCTCTTCTTGTCCAAACTATTTATCGTCCATGTTTCACTTCCATACATGTATACACTCCATACAAATACTTTCAGAAACGACTTCCTGACACTTAAATCTATACTCGATCTTAACAAATTTCTCTTCTTCAGAAATGCTCTCCTTGCCATTGCCAGTCTACATTTTATATCCTATCTACTTCGACCATCATCAGTTATTTTGCTCCCCAAATAGCAAACCTCCTTTACTACTTTAAGTGTCTCATTTCCTAATATAGTTCCTTCAGGATCACACAACTTAATTCGACTACTTTCCATTATCCTCGTTTTGCTTTTGTTGATGTTCATCTTATACCCTCCTTTCAAGACACTGTACATTCCGTTCAACTACTCTTCCAAGTCCTTTGCTGTCTCTGGCAGAATTACAATGTCATCGGCGATCCTGAAAGTTTTCATTTCTTCTCCATGGATTTTAATACCTACTCCGAATTTTCTTTTTGGCTACTTCACTGCTTGCTCAATATAGAGATTGAATAACATCGGGGAGTGTCTACAACCCTGTCTCACTCCCTTCCCAACCACTGCTTGCCTTTCATGTCCCTCGACTCTTATGCCTGCCATCTGGTTTCTGTACAAATTGTAAATAGCTTTTCGCTCCCTGTATTTTACCCCTGACACTTTCAGAATTTGAAAGAGAGTATTCCAGTCAACATTGTCAAAAGCTTTCTCTAAGTCTACAAACGCTAGAATTGTAGGTTTGCCTTTCCTTAATCTACTTTCTAAGATAAGTCGTAGGGTCAGTATTGCCTCCAGTGTTCCAACATTTCTACGGAATCCAAACTGATCTTCCCCGAGGTCGGCTTCTACTAGTTTTTCAATTCGTCTGTAAAGAACTCGCGTTTGTATTTTGCAGCCGTGACTTATTAAACTGATAGTTCGGTAATTTTCACATCTGTCAACACCTGCTTTCTTTGGGATTGGAATTATTATATTCTTCTTGAAGTCTGATGGTATTTCACCTGTCTCATACATCTTGCTCACCAGATGGTAGAGTTTTGTCAGGACTGGCTCTCCCAAGGCTGTCAGTAGTTCTAATGGAATGTTGTCTACTCCCAGGGCCTTGTTTCGACTCAGATCTTTCAGTGCTCTGTCAAACTCTTCTCGCAGTATCGTATCTCCCATTTCATCTTCATCTACATTCTCTTCCATTTCTATAATATTGTCCTCGGGTACATCGCCCTTGTATTGACCCTCTATATAACTTTTCTAACCTACCTGCCCGATTAAGGGATCTGACATTCCACGCTCCGATCCGTAGAACGCCAGTTTTCTTTCTCCTGATAACGACGTCCTCTTGAGTAGTCCCCACCTGGAGATCCGAATGGGGGACTATTTTACCTCCGGAATATTTTACCCAAGAGGGCGCCATAATCATTTAACCATACAGTAAAGCGGCATGCCCTCGGGAAAAATTATGGTTGTAGTTTCCCTTTGCTTTCAGCCGTTCGCAGTACTAGCACAGCAAGGCCGTTTTGGTTAGAGTTACAAGGCCAGATCAGTCAGTCATCCAGACTGTTGCCCCTGCAACTACTGAAAAGGCTGCTGCCCCTCTTCAGGAACCACACGTTTGTCTGGCCTCTCAACAAATACCCCTCCGTTGTGGTTGCACCTACGTTATGGATATCTGTATCGTCTGTATCGCTGAGGCACGCAAGCCTCCCCACCAACGGCAAGGTCCACCGTTAATGCTGGGGGAGGGGGGGGGGGTACACGTCTATATCACTTTCGACCAGACCGATAATTTTGACCACCTATGAAAGAATAATATTTCATCATTGCCAAGTTTTGCTTACAGTACTAATTTTTTATTCAAAGTTGTACCAAATTACATGTGAACATAGGAACCATGTTCCTGGCATACTGTCATACGCGTCACTACTAAAAATATAGGATAACGTATCATAAATTTTACCCTTACTAAAGAAAAGAGGTTGTAAAGGATGGAGACTACTTTTCCATTATATTTTGGAAATAGGGTTCAATGTTGAATTAGGTATCAACTTCATAATGTCATCACAACGTGAAGTTGATGCCGAAAATAATAAATTTATTTACCTGAACAATAGAAAAATTTTGTATATTTTCAATGAGCTTCTAGCAACATCACTTACCACCAAATTCAGCGTATGAGCTACACGTGAAACGTAAAAGGCGCGAGGATTCACGTCCTATAGTTTTGTTCCTGTCTTGTTTACAATATTATCATATCCTTGGCTTTGTAAATCATCTAGTTCAACACTGCATGATTTTAAGAAATCTGACAAATAAGTTGCTAACCCTTGTCCAGTAGTATAAGTTTAAAGCAAAAAGGAAAAAAAATGATTTCTTACGTTAGCTAGTTCTGGCACGACGTAAAATAAATGAACCTTACAATAACAGTAAGTTATTTTGTGTGTGAAGGGTCAGGTGCGCAATCTAGAATCGCTGAATAGTGTTTAGATTGAAACTTTAGAAATTAAATTAATTAATTCGTTTTGAATATTATGGCCAAGATAATGGGGCATGTGATGATGAGCACTTTGAATTCGTGCAATGTGTTCTGATAGTATATTATCAAAATTAGAAATACATTCTACTAACTTCCTTTATTTGATTCGAATAATTTTTCAGTAGACCCCCTAAAAGCTAAATTTGGAGCTAAAAACTTCATAATCCCGATTATCCACTCCAAAACTGCCTTCCACCTCTTTTTCTCACGGTCTGTTTGAGCTTGATTTACAGAGTCTATTATTTGACGTTTTAGTACGTAATTTTTACCTCTAAATAGTTTTTGAAAGATAGTAGTTACCTGGAGTCTTTTCGTACCTTCCTAAATTTCTCGATAAATGCCTCTAGTCTTTAAATCCAGTGTGATCATTAAACGCAGTGACCTTCATATTATCCCGCTTATGTTTTTCGGATGCAGAAATTGGTTTAAATAGTAATGTTATGGTGCTTACGTGAATACCAGAGTCAGGAATGGATTTTCTGCTCTTAAATGTCTTCTCTGAGCTCCATAGTTAAATTTTACAGAGAAAGTAATATTACAAAGTATGTTTCACTATAATAAGTCCTTTTTATGTAAAACAGCGTAAGATCGCCCGAGATGATAGATAACCTTGCGCGCTGTGCGGAACAGTCGATACCTTGCAGTGCAATAGTCGCGCTATCGACACGTAGCGTTAGTCGAGTCCATGCCACGTCTAGTTGCGGCACTTCTGCGTGCTCGTGGGGGGAGGGGGGATATTAGGCAGGTGTACCAGTGTTTTTGGCCCTTCAGTGTATTTCTAAACCGTTGTTATTTCGATTTTTTATTAAATCCTAAGTTCAAGAAGACTCCTTAAAAATTATATTGATTGTGTTGTCCTATCTCAGAACTAGGGACAACATCTGAATCGATTGGATACATTCCCTCATAAATCGACCTTGGCATTGAGTAGCGGCCTTCAGACGCACCAGCAATTCATCAAATGATGTCGTTAACATCCTGAAGTAATTAAAAAATTTGTCTTCGTGCTCTCATAGTTTCGGGAAAATGATGTAGAAGGCTTCAAATCCCTGCCATAAAGCGATGAGATGATGCTCCCAATGAATTGAAATATTCTTGTGCAAAACATCTAAAACTGAACTTAGCCGAGACCCACCTATACGGCAACAGAGTCTATAGATACCGCTAATGCTTAAGATACTGCTAATGCTTAAGATACCGCTAATGCTTAAGATACCGCTAATACTTAAGAAACTCGTACACCACAGAACTGACGACTGTGTGCAACATACAGTAAAAAGCTTTATTGGTAAGTAATGACTGTGTTGTTTCAGCTTAGAACCGTATGTTTGTCCGGTATCAGCAGCGGAACATACCTGCGTCCCTGTCCTAGTGTGCTATGATGTTTCAAAACAGTGAACACTCGGCTGCAGAGTGAAGCACTCATTCCGCAAAGTTATACAATTCTATTGCTTCACATACACCATTTTAACAAGCTTTGTCGCTTTTGTGGGTTCCATAACATTAGGTAATGCGACCTTTAGCCGTAAGTTAGTTTACTTTGGCATACAGACGTTATTTTCATATTTATTTTCCACTCAGCTGTGTTTGCCGTTCATTTTGGTGGCAGTCGGATTCGAAACCTGTTATGTCTTCATCTTAAGGTAACTATAAAAACTATAGCAAAGACGTCGTATGTGTTCTGTGTTAGAGGATTCTGTGGCAGACCATACGGCTGTATTTCATTTCGATAACTGTTTCGAAATCGAATGCAATTAGAATAAACAACAAATGCAATTCACTCGAAAGTTAGTAAGAAAAAGCCTTTGTGCTCCAAAAAGAAAAGAAAGTTCGAACTATGCTGTATTCATTATCAGTGATCGACACTGTGTGTTGGGTCCATTACTGACTACGTCGCTGTAAGTACTAACAAACTCTTCACTCTCAAATAAGGCAGTTTTCCCTAAACAGCTATTAATCAATTTACAACCATGACCTTTATCAAGTGTGGCTCATGAACGTTAATTACTTGCTAGAACAGATTAGGTGGGGGTCACCTGCTGTCATGACCCCAAGATTACAAATAAGACTTGTATCGCCGTCCAGACAAGCATGGTCATGGATTAGTAGCTGCGAGAGAAAACATCCTTGAAGTTAAATTTATATAGTACTGGCAAACTATGAAATCGGAATGAAAAGCATCTTATTTAACACTTTACCTAAGCAGTTAGAAGAATGCCGGTTATGTATAAGACGAAGTATGAAAAAAGATAACTGAAATATTTTGGCAGTTACAAGATCCATAGACATCATTGTTCTAACAGTTACTGTCCGCTCTTGTTGGAGTTCGATTATTGCATATTTATATTATATTGTCAAACGTTGTTTCTTCACTAGTTTGTTACATATTAGTAATGGTCAAAAGTTATTAAAGCACATCTACTTTGAGACAAGTAGGCTGTCAGACACGATTGTAATAACTTTCATGTTCTAATTTAACTTCCATTACATGTACAAATTTCTAGTTTGAATATGATATTTTATGTAATTTTACGCTTTGATTATGTAAAACACCTAAGCATTTGCACACTTCCAAGGAAAGTATTAAATTAAACTAACATCTTACAAAAAGTTAAGGGAATGTTGCCTTGCAATGCTATGTCATGCCTTGATTTGACACTCTGCGTAACATAAACACTTTGTAAAAATACGAAACGTTTCGCGATTGTAAACAAATTCTGAAACTGACTAAAGACTAAAGTGAATGTTGGGCTCTCAGAGATTAAACACTTCCTTTTAACGCTCTGTATCCATACTGAAAGACCTAACTAGAAAGAAGGCCACAAGAGTAAACAACATTCCATTAGAACTAATGCTACCCTTGGGAGAGCCAACCGTGACCAAACTCTTTCAGCTGGTGAGCAAGATGTATGAGACAGCAAAATGCCCTCAGACTCAAAGAAGAATATAATAAATCCAATTCCAAAGAAAGCAGGTGCTGATAGGTGTGAAAATTACCGAACTAGCAGTTTAATAAGTCACGTTTGCAAAATACGTGTACAAGCTAGGTTAAGGAAAGGCAAAGTAAGTTTCTAGCATTTGTAGACTTAGGAAAAGCTTTGCCAATGTTGACTGGAACACTCTTTTTCAAACGGTGAAGGTGGTAGGAGTAAAAAACAGGGAGCCAAAGGCTATTTACAATTTGTACAGAAACTTGGTAGCAATTACAAGAGTCGGGAGACACGAAAGGAAAGCAAGGGTTGAGACGGGAGTGAGGCAGGGCTGTTAATCAATCTGTATATTGAACAACCAATAAAGGAAACCAAAGAAAAATTTGAAGTGGGAATTAAGATACATGGACAACAAATAAAAACCTTGAAGTCTGTCGATGACATTGTAGTTCTGCCAGAGACAGCAAAGGACTTGGAAGAACAGCTGAACGGAATGGACAGTGTCTTGAAAGGAGGATATAAGATGAACATCAACAAAATAAAAACGAGGATAATGGAATGTAGTCGAATGCTCAGGGAATGCTCAGGGAATTAGATTAGGAAATGACACTTAAAGTAGTAGATGAGTTTTGCTATTTTGGGAGCAAAATAACTGATCATGGTCGAAGTAGAGATAATATAGCATGTAGAATTGGATGGCAAGTAAACGTTTCTGAGGAAAAGAAATTTGCTAACATCGAGCAGATTTAATAGTCAGGAAGTTTATTCTGAAAGTATATGTCTGGAATGTAGCCATGTATGGATGTGAAACATGGACAATGAACAGTTTCGACAAGAAGAGAATAGGAGCTTTTGGAATATGGTGTTACAGAAGAATGCTGACGACTTGATGGGTAAATCATGTAGCTACTGAGGAGGTACTGAATACAATTGTGGAGAAGAGGAATCTGAGGCACAACTTGACTAGAAAAAGGGATCGGTTGGTAGGCGCATGTTGTGAGGCATCAAGGGATCACCAATGTAGTACTGGAGGGAAGCATCTAGGTTAAGAATCGTAGAGGGAGACCATGAGATGAATACAATAAGCATATTCAGAAGATTGTAGGTTGCACTAGTTATTCGGAGATGAAGAGGCTTATACAGGATAGAGTAGCATGGAGAGCTGCACCAAACCAGGCTTTGGACTGAAGACCAGAACCACAACAACATCCACACTGAATTTGAATATATTATGTGATATGGATGCGACTGAGGACAAACGACTATCGTTCAACGCGATATATTAATGTAAATTATTGTTTACATTAGTATTTCTAAAATGCAAAAAATAATTGTAGGAGTTCTGAGTGACCATTTTCAGATGCGTGTATGCAAAATTTGCTGTATCGTTTAGGTACTTGGAAAGTAGTGGCCAATATTAATTTCGCTGACGTCAATCGTGTAAGTCTTACCGTGTGCAAAGCATATCATGAAACTCATTATTAAGGACTGGTCGCGGCACTGTTTGACTCAATTTCATCACTCGTCTACATTGCATCGTTGTTCTCATACAAGGGACACTAATATCTGAGGCACACTTGTAATCAAAGGCCTGCATCTGTCATTAGCTGACCTTTTGACACAGCGCTGCGGTTCGCTAATGAATAGCTGCCAGTGAACTATCAGACAGGCAAACCATGGAACAAATATCGGTATGCGACACAGCAATAATTATCGTGTCCGCTGACAACTGAGCGCGTTGATTACATGTCGCTATTATCGCCTTATTAAATGTCACAATATGTCGGAATAAGAGACGCTTAATCTGTTCCACAGTCTCGCTGTAGGACGAAGTATTAGGGTGAGATGAGGCGAGCGTGCTGGCCCCGAAACAGGGTCCCCTCTGCCTGTCCACTTGTCGGGGAATGTCTGATCCAAGTGTTCACGTAGGCTCAGTCCAAAGTGGCGTGTGGCTCCGCCATGCTGGAAACATATTCAGTCACGAATAACAAGCGGTTATGTTCCAGGAACCTGAGTTGTATGTTTCTGGTAAGCAATGCGTACACTGGCGCCTAAAAGCGCAGAGGAAGAGGAAGTGTGCCTAGTACGTAATCACTATGCCTATGCCAACCATAGTTTGACTGATGATTTATGTTGATGGCACTTCACAGCTGTAGCGTGGGGATTATGATCGGCCAAAAGATGACTATTGCGACTAATTAGCACCCCGTCTGCGGTGAAACATGCTTCACCCGTGAAAGGTACGTACGCGGGTAAGCGAGGATGGACTTTCAGGCGCTGCAAGAACCATTGGCTGAACACGACACGAGAGTCAGCCGGACTCAAAGAATACTCTTTCTGAGGATGGTAGTGGTGTAGCTGCATTTCCAGGAATGCGAAACTTTCATTTCATGTGCAACTTATAAGAGTGCCGATTGCAGGCACCTCATCCACTCGAGCAAACACTACATCTTCTAAGTCGGAAGTTCATGCATTTGGGTGTCCTCCTTGGTCTTTGTACTGTGGTACAAATTGCCCTGTTTCACTTAATCGTTGGAACAGTCGTGGAAACATAAGAGTGAGCCGGATGTTTTCCTCGAGAATATTTGGCTCTGTACAACGTTTCCGCTTCTCTGTTGATTCCATTTACTTGCCCATCGTGAAAATCATATCTGCCAGTTCCATCACCGGATTCAACTCCATTTCATTTGGGTTGATCGACTTCAGTACTTCAACTTGTAAACATAAATTGTACTCTACTACAGTACAGACATATTACACCACTAAAGCTGATGTCAGTACACAGTACGCCACATGCATTGGATTAGTTGTGTTATTATTCCAACCTCTACCCTTAACTGCTCGTCGGGATTGCCCACTCTATAATCTTAGCGGTACAAATACCGGTACATAAATTCCACTGTCAGAGGTATCAGAACAATTTTCGCTTATAGCTTTCGACTCGCTCGTTTCCAGACCAGAGTCTCTTACGTCAAATTCATACATTTACCCTCCTCCATTACCCCAGAGAATTTGTAGCACCATCACGGACTCACCCTGTATAGGCTGGAGCTCGGTAAGGAACTATTTACAGAATCGTATGATGAGAAGTTTTCGTTTTACTGAGCTGATCGCTCTTTCATGAGAGAATGTTAGAATAGCGCAATATTTCCTCTTCCTACAGCTGCAGTTGTTACTGAACCAGAAGTTGGATGTTTTGAAAAGATACGCTAAATTAGTAAGCTGGAAACTCCACTATACTTGCGATGTCTATGCTTTCAAATGGATACAGTTATCGACAGGGGTAGTAGTCAGTAGTCAGTACCCGTTAAGCATCACTGAATGTCTGGCACATTCGGAGCTGAGCGCATCTTTTCCGGCAGGAGTTATTTGTATTGCTCTTTCATTCATCAGTGGCTAAGCGCTATCACTAGTGGATTTATGCGATGCGAGAACAGTCGTTGTTGAGGTTTCGCGTGGAAAGATCGTGTGCAACCGGTTCGCACCAAATCATATATGACCATTTTGCAGACGTTGTTAAAATATAAGTTTTCCGGTCGAGTGGTCGGGTCACAATGAGCGATTCATCGTTTGCTTTCGTCGACGTTTCTGTGGAAATGCTCACGGGATCGGTTGGATTAGATTACATTAGATTAGATTAGACTAGTACTTGTTCCATAGATCATGAATACGACACTTCGTAATGATGTGGAACGTATCAGGTTAATAAAAGGTGTCTATAGAAGATATTACATTAGACAAAACATTACATGACAGTCAATTCTTTTATTATATTTTTATTTATTTATTTTATTTATTTATTTATTTATTTATTTATTTTGATGTCGGGAAATTGACCACGTACTATATCCAAAAATGCATCTAATGAGTAGAAAGAGTTGCCATTAAGAAATATCAGTAACCTTTCTTAGCCAGTAACATCCGTTGGCGGGCTATTTTACTACTTCAACAGTTACCAAGTCAACGTGACAGTTTAATATGGAAAAGCAATACAGCAATCAACTTAAGATGAAAGTGGAACTGAATTCAGTTGCTGCTATGAACATGACTGCGTTGAGACGTATTTAAGAAGCCTGAGACCAACGAAATCAATACATTAAGTGAGGGCTATGAACTTCAAAGAAACATTCTCACTTAAATTGAAGAACTGATGACCTTCATGTTCCAAAGGAATAGTGATACGTTCTAGTTTCGGCGACACTGTGAGGTTTCGTACTAAGAGAGTTATCTCAGTTAACTATCCCTTACACATGTGCGCACAAAATGAGCTGTTTCAGTTAAGAATCATCAAAATATAGCGACAGGCAGGTTAAAACAAGTTTTATTAAACCTATCTTTCACCATAAATATAATGCTAACGTAAGGAGTTCAGAAATGAACATGGTAGAAATGTTCACTGTATGACGTTGGGGCCGGCCGTTGTGACCGAGAGGTTCTAGGCGCTTCAATCGGGAACCGCGCTGCTGCTACGGTCGCTGGTTTGAATCCTGCCTCGGGCATGGATGTGGGTGATGTTCTTAGGCTAGTTAGATATAAGTAGTTCTAAGTCTAGGGTACTGATAACCTCAGATGTTAAGTCCCATAGTGCTTAGAGCCATTTGAACCATTTTTGTGACGTTGGTCTCATAAGAAGTAACAGTCCCAGACAAGGCCTTTGCATCGGAATAAGAATATTTTTGAAAAATTCAAAGTACAAATATTACTATCTTATCGCAAACTCTGGATATGATACCATCTATAACAATGCTTATACTTAGAAAGTAGGTAACTTCTAATTAATTCTTCAATGAAAAAAAAATTCAGATTTAAAATATATTTGGCAAGAACCAAAAACGACTAAAAAGCAATTGGCCATATCGTACGTAGATGGATGAAGGTACTTCTCCCAGTATTCCCAGAGATAATTAAAAAAAGTGAGACAATCACATTATGGAAAATGTCAACATTCAGGACTGTGGTTGCGTATACTTGGAGACCATTAACGTATGAGAAAGCCATTTATCCAGAAATGCACGTACGTGACATGGTGATGCCGAAGAAGTAATTTTTCCCTAAACAAAGACGAAATTCGACAATTTACGACCTGCCTCATAAATGACTCTGCTCTTCGTTTTTTTAATATTGGATCATCCAACGTAATTGATCTTACATTAATACTGTTTTTCGAAATGCTTTACTCTGTCGTCTCGTTCTTCCCGTAAAGACGTACTTACTGGAATTACATACTACCAAGAACAGATGACGTCTTCATATTCCCAAGTAAAAAGAGAAAGACGTATTCCTAAATTAAATCCTTCATATCTCTGTCGTTTCCTGCAGTTCTCTTCCTTTCGTATTATTTAGTGCTACCGTAACTTCCCTTATTACTGTTAAATACTGGAATACGGAGGTAATATGGGAAGATCAAAGTGATTGGCCATTGCTTTGACAGGCACGAAAGGCAAATAAACTTTTTGTCTCGTTTTTAAAGAGTTTTGGGAATTCATTTACTTCTGGCACGGTAGTAATAAACCAAGTAACATGTGGAGTAACGATCTAAAGCAGTGACAGGCAGGGATTCCTGTGTCTTGTACATCAAAGAAACTCTGTCTTATAGTGCAACCCGGCTTCGAAATGCCGCTTATGTAAAGTAAAAGAACAGAAAACGGCACTCGCAACATTTAAAGGGGCAATCAAGTAAGCTAGATACTCTGACTACATCTTAGACGGCTTTGGGTGTCGAAATAGATTTTGAGGCAAATTATGGTAAACAGAGTAGTAAGTATTTGCGGTAGAGATGAAGAATTTTTCTCCTAATGGTACGGTAAAATCAGAGAGAAGAGTTCACATATAACTGTTATTATACGTTAGAGATGTTTTCACAGAAATAGTGATGCATTTTCATTGAAAAGAAATCGAAAGGCTTACATCATGCAGCGCTAGTTGGATATGTATCAAAATTTGCAGAGATGTCCACCGTATAACGTATATTAAACGATGAAACCTTAATTCCATTTTGGAATGATGTGTATGACCAAGATCTGTGTGATTTGAGACCGCACGAGTATGAATACTATGATATACTCTGTGTCTGTGGACGACAGAGAGAAATCCTAAATACTAAATGTCTTTTCCCAAAACTGCTTCACAGAGGAAATCGCACTGTAGTATGTGTACCTTCTACAAATCGTCGCACGCATGGCAGAATAGCTGATATCGATATAAGTGGCCATGAGACGGAAAAGCAACTGAAATAACCCCACAGGACTCGATGGGGTTCCTACATAATTCTACATAGTGAATGCAAAAAGCCGTAGCTCTATATCTCTTAAATCGTTCTGTTGTAGAAATTTGGAACGTGTTTACGCTCGCCTATTGTGACATTTCCGGAGACCGAAAATTTCCTCTGTAGAAATCAACTTGGGTTCCGAAAACACCGATAATATGAAACACAAATCGCTCTGTTCGCTCACGAAACCCAGAAAGCAGCAGATAAAGGTGCACAGGTGGACACCGTAAGGCGTTCAGTACAGATCCACACTGTCGCCTAATGAACAAAATACGAGCGCACGGACTGCCAGACCCAGCGTAGTTGGACTGTAGAGTTTCTAGCAAACACAACACAGCATGACATGTTTGAGGTGCAAGTATAACTTCGAGTATACCCAAAGAGAGTGTCCATTACTTTTCACAACACATGTTAATGACATACTAGGCTACGTTGGAAGTTCCATGAGAATTCTCGGGTATGTTATTGTACCCAGAAAGGCCACAACATCATACAGTTGTAGCTAAGTGCAGGAAGACATGCAGAGGATCGATGCCTGTTGCAGGAAGTGGCAACTACCCTCTATATAAACAAATGTATCATATTTCGTACAAATGGCTCTGAGCACTATGTGACTTAACATCTATGGTCATCAGTCATATGTCGTACACCTAGACAGAAAGAGCCATTACTATTCGATCACAATATTGCAGAACAATCACTAGAACCATTTATTTCCGTAAAATGTGTGGGACTTTAAAGCAGCACGACGACATAAAAGTAAACACGGAATGGCAGATGCCTGACAGAGATTTATTGGTGGAATCTTCAGTAAAAAGAGTCCATGCACTGTGGAAGTAGTTTACAAAACCCTCGTTCAGCCAATACTTGAATATTCTTCTTCAGTATAGGATCCGTACCAGACAGGATTGATCAAAGAAATGGATAAGATCCATGGAGCAGCAACGCGTTTCACTACAGCTTCATTTAGTAAGCATGAAGGCGTCACGGAGATGATCAACCAGCCCCAGCGGTAAATGCTGCAAGAGAAGCATTCTACGTCATGGTGTGGTCTACCGTAAATGTACCGAGAGCGTACGTTCCCAGAAGAGTAATCAAATATATTGCTTCCACCCAAGTTATCGCGCAAAAAGACCGTGAATCGCGTCCACACAGAGGCTGACCAGAAATCGTTCTTACAGCGAACTTTTCGAGACTGGACCAGGAAAAGGGAAAAGACAGTGGTTCACAAAGTATGCGAGGTGGCGTGCGGAGTATAGATGTGGATGTAAATATACTGAATGTGACAAGGATATCATCTCGAGGAAGTTCTTGCTGTGCCTTAAACACGCGCTGAATCAGTTTTCCAAGATAGACGTTAGGAAGCTGGTATGAAAGTGTGTGTCTGATATCGGATCCCAGACATGCTCTGTGAGTGACAAATTGGGAACTAGGGCGGTATGTCAAGGATCTGTACAGTTGTCAAGGCGTTTTTAATTAGACTTGCAGCTTGGAGGTGTTGCATTGTATAGTAATTTACGAAAAACTCTAAAATCTTTCTACTACGAAACTTCACTCTATGTAAGAGGTACTGCGAAGATAAAATACAGGTTTGGCTAAGAGTTTAGTTTACAAAATGACAACTACGGACTGTATTAAGCAGTACATTTGTCAAAGAGCAACGTCATATGAGTTTGAGCTTAGCTGGCGATTACAAAAGTCGACAACTGCTGACATGTCCCGAGGTAAGGTCACAGATACGAAGCAAACACAGAAATTCTACATTCAGGCAACAAATAGAAAAAATACGTGCTTACTGGAAGCAACTGAGTGTCAGTAACCATTGGGCATAAAATCCTTCACTCGGTCTAAATTATTGCGTGCAACTGAACACATCCCTCACCCAGTACAACAGCTACACTCAATGTAACGTCAACTTGAATTATACGAGGGGTGATCAAAGAGTAATGCACATTTTGGTCTGAAAGCAGGTTATATTTATTCATGATTCTCACACGACATATTACCCCCCTCTTTTGGCTACAAAACCTTATTTTTCAATATATGTAATCTCCGTTGAAATCGGTGTACTTACGCTACCTTACTACAAGGGCCGGCACTCCTCCATGGTAACACTCTACAGATCGACGTCTGAGTCAACATCTTTCTGCATCAGTAACCTTCCTCTCATCAGTGTGCTGCTTCCCGCGGAGTGCATCCTTCTTTGGGTCAAACAGATGGGAAACGGAAGGTGCGAAATCCTGGCTGTAAGACGGATGACGAAGACCCGTCGAGTGAAGCTTTGTGACCTCCTCTGGGGTGAGCATACTTGCATGAGGCCTCGAATTGTCATGAAGAAACAGAAGTTCGTTTGCATTCTTGTGGTCACGATCACGCTGAAGTCCTTTCTTCAGTTTGCTGAGAGTGTCACAGTACACTTCACAGTTGATCGTTCCACCGTTGCTGCGGTGTGCTGTTTTGGTACAATTTAATCTCAAAACTATAGTTTAATATTCTCGTATCACGCATAGTATTTGAGTTACAAAGCCCTCTTCGAAAAATAAAAAAAGTCGGAAATTCTAATCTGTGTTACAAATAAGAAACCATGAGATGTTTGCTCTGAAATTTGCCTCTCTTACAATAGCTGTTGTCTACGAAGTGGATTATCTGTTCCGTATTTATTTGTTTCTATACAGCTTACGGCAAGAAAGGAAAAATGAATTGATTGTTGGATTTAATAACGATCATCCTCCTTTACCTCCTCTGCATTACTGCAGATGGCGTGTCACTGAGCACATTTGTTCTGTGCATGCAGTACACGAGAGGCGCCTAGTTGTTTCCACTGCACTGTGTGGAATACGAAGGTTCTGTTATAGTTCACTAACCTGCTGTCTTCAAGTTGGTGTCCCCAGCGCAGACAACAGCATGCAGGTCGTAGTTTCTGTATCTTGAGGCTGAAACTGACTATTAGTGAGGTTCTGTCCTGAAATAATGTGTCACTTCTTTAGCATGCCACTTGCGTATTTTAATATAGCCAAACGAGAAGACTACATTATCTTAATACAACACCTTCTGATACAGCAAAGTACATGATCAAACACAATGTTTACGAAAATGTATCTTTACACTATTTGTGGCAAGTGTCTGTGCCTCACGACTACCGGAGTGAATCTTTTAATACTGAATACTGGCAAACACATCCTACGATAGACAACATGTCTCTTCTTCTCTACTGCCTAATCCAGAGTGACGAACAGAAACTTAATTAAAAATTGAAAACACATCCTACGATAGACAACATGTCTGTTCTTCTCGACCGCCTAATCCAGAGTCACTAACAGCCCGAAACACTTCACGCGCCATACCAGAAAAGGCGTGACCCGAACACTTCCGAAGTGCTTCGTCTGCGATTTCGTCAGTCTTTTGTTTTTGATTTAAATTGTTTCTAATAATTCTAAATTGACTGACTGATAGTCAGCTGTTGAGAGATATTTATATTAAAAAGTGAAGCTGTTCCAATGAGTAGTTTAACTAATAAAAATTACTATACTTTAACATTTTGGCGCCCTTGCTTCGAACACAGCAGCCAATCACAGAGCAGTAGCAGTGTGCAGGCGGTCTTTCTCACGGGAATGGTACCGAATCTAACGTCTGTCACAGGTACCTCACACCACATTTCGTCATCTATATACTTCTTGCATCTCCACCGCTCTGGGAACAGCTTCTTGGAGCCTAATATGATGGCTGACTAAGCCAGAAATATTACAAGCTGTACACACTTAGTAAGTAATTCGGTTGTAAAATACATGACAAAAAGCACGACTGTTGCGCTCTAGGGTATTTGTGAACGTTAGTCAGTTGTTATGTAGAGATGGCCAAACAACCGGAAAACCGGTTAGAAAGAAAAACATTACAAGTCGAAGATCCGATTACCTTGCTTTCCACTTCCATTTCACAATTTAAATTCAGTTCTTTAACTTTCACCCGAGGGAAAGAGGGTGGATACAAGATTTAAATAAAAAGCGTAGAGACTACATATTCAGCGAGCCTATTGAAAGAGTTGCCACATTACTCAACGAAACATTTACAGAGACGCTAAAAGTCCTGCAGTAGTGATCCAGAAAGGGCGATTATCACAATTATTTTTACAGCTACCTGGTAATTGTTACAACTTATGTAGCAGGCTTTCGGCTAAACCACAAAGCTTTCACCTGCCGGACACTTTCATCTGTGTCTGCAGACTGCTTCGCTTAACCTGGAACCCGTGTACACTCGTAAAATCCCACAGCCGCAGGTGCTGCTACTGCAGTATTTAAGGCGAGTTATTTGCCTACCGGCGCCTGGTCTGCCCCCCGTGGGCGCTGACAAAACCCCTTGCGAGTGCCCGACCCGCTTAATCACAGAGAGCTGTGTGTGCCCAAACACCTGCGACCACTTCCCGGAACAGCAGGCCGTGTCATACGTTATGACGTCACTGTAAACACGACAAATGCCAGCGCCCGCTTTACTGCAAATACGGGACTCTTATGTCCTGGCGCCATCGTGTATGCAGAAACAACGCTGTATGCAGTACATCCGCAGTATACGGAGAATGGACTCGAGAGGTTTAGTGATGGAAAAATTTCAAGCCTGGTGAATTGCACGAGACAGAAATCTTTGATCCACATTTATTAGCTAATCTGGGATGAACAGAGCAGCTAGAAGCAAGTTATAGATGCTCTACACAAAAAAATCTTTTAAAATCGTTTAATAAAATTAATTCTGTGACAATAGGAGAGAAATGGCTGACAAGATGTCGAGCAAAACTAGCCAGTTATCCACCCAACATGGGGCTGCTGTCGTACACGGCAGCCGATCAGCGATAAGTGCGCAGACTCAACACTAGTTTAAAATTTGTTGTGATGATTGTATAAAGCCGTGGCAACCGTTCACAATACAGCAAAATTTTTGGGAGAGAGCCCACATTACTTCTGCCGCGAAGTCATATTTCTAGCTGTGTTGCAAGCAAAAGTATCCAGCTTTTAGTGTAAAAACACAGGCGTGACACAGCAGCCCCGAACTTCTTCACACCCGATACAACGATCAGACTATTTTTTCAAGAATGCTCTAACGAGGCAGTATTCTGGTGAGGAGATTTGTAGTCTCAATAGGTGTCTCGTAGACAAGCTTTTCTACATAATAGCACAAGAGGAAATCAAGTGAGATCAGATGCAAGGGCTGCCCCAGGTAGCAATATCATCTCTTCCTGCCCAACTTCCAGGGGACGAAGAACACAGCTATTCACAACCAAGGTATGCACGGTAAACTGAGGTTCTACCATGTATCACGGTATAAGTGTATATATATGGGTGTGTGTCCGTTATCAAGGGATAATTATATATTTTATTATTACAATTATATATTTTATGACTTTTGGTTGGGGTGGCTTTAAATATTGTGGGCTAGCATGAGACACTCGTACGGATATCGGTTGCCCCGAAGTACGTACGATATAATATTCTCTAAACACAACGCGCGACTCACCGCCTTCTAATAAATAGTTTGCGTGAGCGCTGCTACTTAGAAAAGAAAATATGCGTATTCTTACGCAAACTGTAATTATTAATATGGGTCTCAGGGGCTACTGGTTATTTGTGTAACAAACTACATAAAGATTAACTGAAGTATTGCGGAGCCTATTGAATAAAAACATTTTTAATATTTCTTGTTCATTATTTGCAAGGCAAAACTGGAGAGAATCTCATCTGCCGTTGTGCTGCCAAAATGAAACATACTGAACTTATTCAGTACTGTGAATTATGGTAAATGAAATATATCGCTACTGTCTTTAACTTTGAAATTAATGAAAGATCAAAATTGAGAAGTCTCTCGCATTTACATTTAATAATATGAATCGTCAGTGTAATGTCCGACTAAATCCTGCTACGGGAGATGAACTCCCTGCACTACGAATTTCTCTAAAAATTTGGTTAATTACAATTAATGGTTGAGGTCATGAGAGGTGACAACCAAGTCAATAATACACACATTCTAATAACAATTATAAGTATATTTTACTAAATTACAACCGAACTTACATTAAATACTATCCAGCGCTACAATGGCGGCCTACCTCTAGACGAAAGAAAAACAGGAGAGCTTTCAATCAATCAATAGACTCTGGTCATGTTGATTTTCATTAAACACTTGAAAAGAATGTTCTTTTTTATATTATATCGCTGTTTGTGATTTTTGGTGGTATAATTTTAGTTTTTTAATCTTTCTTGCACATCCCGCACGCGTACACAGTCTTTAAATAATTTATAATTCACAAGTCGCACAACAAAAACTTCCTTTCCCTGTCTCCAGATGTCAATTAATGTGACGTACCATCACACATATTGTAACCATATAAACTATCTCATTAAAAGTATGCAGTAGGCATTAATACGGTGTGTGTCAACCTTTTGCCTTTATAATGACTTAAACTCCGCTGGTTAGGTGTCTGAATGGCTGAGGAACTGTGCAGGGATGGCAGACCAATCTTCCAATAGAGCCAAACTAGAGGATGTAGTGTTATTGGACTCTGGGGCCTGGACTACAGTTGAGGTCGTAACTAGCCGTGAAGGGGTTTCATTGAGTTCAGAACTGGGCTCTGCACAGGTCACTCCATTTCTGGTACCGGTATGTTACTGTCCGTAAATAATTGCCTCACAGGTGCTAAGAGGGTGCATTGCCGTGCTGATATAAAAAATCAGCTTTGCGAACTGTCCCTATACACAGTACACAATTCTGTAGAATTTGGTCATATCCTTCGTCATCGACCGTTCTCTTAAGTGCAATAAGGGGCCACATACTAAGCACGAAAAAAACAACTGTCTACTGTTAACACTGCACATGATGGCAGACAACATTATCCAGCTAGCAGCCAAACTAAAACATTTCCGTCTGATCTTTCATAGCGTGGAGCACGGTTCATCATTTGTAATTACTCCTTGCCTATCATCCATCTAGTGTTTCCACCACCTGTGGTTCGTGCGTAGCTATATGGCCACTGTACCCCATTCATTTAATTCCGCAAGCACTGTCATTGTGACAGCTAGACTTCTGGGAGCACTTTGGACCTCACGAATGATTCCATCTGTTGATTAAATGCTATTTTTTCTTTTACAATCACCTTTCTCAATGCTCGATGAGCTCTGTCCGTCAGTTCATGATGTGTACCTGGCCTGGATTTTACTGTAGCTCTTCCTTCACGTTTCCATTTAACAGTCACGTCACCAACAGTCGACTTGCGTGGCTCTAGAAGAAGTGAAATGTCCCTTACGGATTCGTTCTTTAGCTGACGTTCACTGACTAATTCACGTTTGAAGTCATTGTGGTCTCCTGGCCAACCCATTGTGCTGATACTGCTTCTGTACTGACAACAAAATATCCTGTACCTCCTTTTACACCGGCGGGTCCACCTATTGAGACATCTAGTAGCAAATTCTGCATTATATAAGGGTGTCAGGATACTTTTGATCAGACAGCGCACATGTAAGAAGACCAATTGGATTCTCTCCCAACAATATGTGTAATATCGTGGCTGACATTGCTTTATTGAATGATAAGTTCAATTAACGTAATTGCTATTGAGAAGTATCTCGTACAACGCTACTACCGTACCATTACGGCTCTTAAAACACATTACTTTCAGGTGTTAATTTTATTTGTTTGATATGTTTGCAAGTTAGCGTCGTTTAGCGGCTGTTTTCCTTATGCTACACTCACAGACCATCTAAGGAAGTGAAGGAATGCAGGCTCTACTAAAAATTGTTTTATCATTTAATTATTTTAAATTCGGCGATGAATTTTATTAACAACAAGAAGGCTTAGCTACGGGCTCACCACTTGTCTATTGTTTGGCAAATATTTTTATGACCAATTTCGAGCAAGAATTTATGACAAAGTTTCCTCAACGTGATAGAAGATTAATTTTATGGAACAGATGTGCTGACGATCATTTATACTACATGATGGTAATATTGTTGAAAGTGACTAGTTTCTGTAGGACCGAAATTGCTAGAACCAAAAGATACAGTACATTGGGCAGTGGGCTGAAAATGACACTTTCTTTGGACCTCCGAGAGAGCGTAAAAATGGAAATGTAGTTTCCATATTTACAGAAAGCCAGCACGACAGATCTGGCTATATGCAGACAGTCATGTCATCCAATGAAGTATAGATCCATAGCATTCCGAGCCAGATTAAACTGTATGTATGCAGTGCCCCTTACCTTAGAAGCTCAAATGGCTCAATATGAAGTTATACAGTGTATAACGGTATGATCCAGAATTTGCTAACGCAACTGATAGAACTATATTGAAAAAAATCTTCCTTCCCATAGCGGATTAGAGGCACATTTTATAACGCTTAGACCAGCGGAACAGACAGAGGAACGTTCAATTTTGTTGTAGAATATTATATATGGGTGCAATATCCGAAAAAAATTGGCAGACGAATGAGATTCAAAAACATTATCCCAACGTATTTTACATTTTCAGTTTCAGGCAGAAAAGTGAGGCACAAGGAAACCCCTGCGGTAAATAAATACAGTGAAGTGACTGTATACTGCATTACATGTAATGATTGCCCTAAGAAATATATAGGACAGACCGGTAGGTTATTTCGAATAAGATTTCAAGAACATCTTAACTTAAATAATCCGCTATCTACTTTAACAGCGCACTTACGCGGTGAGAGCCACAACATCACAAGCTCTTCAGACAATTTAAAAATACTTCATAAAAAAGGAAGCCATATTTTGAATATATTAGAGAAAGTGGAAATTTTATAAAATTCTGTATTATTCTTGCTTGTAAAGGTAGCGACTCAGCGCTCCTGGTCATAAGTATATGACGTCACTCTGTCCACATGAATAACTTCCGTTCCGCAAGCCAACTACACTCCTGGAAATTGAAATAAGAACACCGTGAATTCATTGTCCCAGGAAGGGGAAACTTTATTGACACATTCCTGGGGTCAGATACATCACATGATCACACTGACAGACTCACAGGCACATAGACACAGGCAACAGAGCATGCACAATGTCGGCACTAGTACTGTGTATATCCACCTTTCGCAGCAATGCAGGCTGCTATTCTCCCGTGGAGACGATCGTAGAGATGCTGGATGTAGTCCTGTGGAACGGCTTGCCATGCCATTTCCACCTGGCGCCTCAGCTGGACCAGCATTCGTGCTGGACGTGCAGACCGCGTGAGACGACGCTTCATCCAGTCCCAAACACTGCTCAATGGGGGACAGATCCGGAGATCTTGCTGGCCAGGGTAGTTGACTTACACCTTCTAGAGCACGTTGGGTGGCACGGGATACATGCGGACGTGCATTGACCTGTTGGAACAGCAAGTTCCCTTGCCGGTCTAGGAATGGTAGAACGATGGGTTCGATGACGGTTTGGATGTACCGTGCACTATTCAGTGTCCCCTCGACGATCACCAGTGGTGTACGGCCAGTGTAGGAGATCGCTCCCCACACCATGATGCCGGGTGTTGGCCCTGTGTGCCTCGGTCGTATGCAGTCCTGATTGTGGCGCTCACCTGCACGGCGCCAAACACGCATACGACCATCATTGGCACCAAGGCAGAAGCAACTCTCATCGCTGAAGACGACACGTCTCCATTCGTCCCTCCATTCACGCCTGTCGCGACACCACTGG
Source organism: Schistocerca americana (assembly GCF_021461395.2). Taxonomy (NCBI): domain Eukaryota; kingdom Metazoa; phylum Arthropoda; class Insecta; order Orthoptera; family Acrididae; genus Schistocerca; species Schistocerca americana. The sequence goes on from NC_060124.1 coordinate 257,345,678, forward strand.
AGGCGGGCTGCACGATGTTGGGGCGTGAACGGAAGACGGCCTAACGGTGTGCGGGACCGTAGCCCAGCTTCATGGAGACGGTTGCGAATGGTCCTCGCCGATACCCCAGGAGCAACAGTGTCCCTAATTTGCTGGGAAGTGGCGGTGCGGTCCCCTACGGCACTGCGTAGGATCCTACGGTCTTGGCGTGCATCCGTGCGTCGCTGCGGTCCGGTCCCAGGTCGACGGGCACGTGCACCTTCCGCCGACCACTGGCGACAACATCGATGTACTGTGGTGACCTCACGCGCACGTGTTGAGCAACTCGGCGGTACGTCCACCCGGCCTCCCGCATGCCCACTATACGCCCTCGCCCAAAGTCCGTCAACTGCACATACGGTTCACGTCCACGCTGTCGAGGCATGCTACCAGTGATAAAGACTGCGATGGAGCTCCGTATGCCACGGCAAACTGGCTGACACTGACGGCGGCGGTGCACAAATGCTGCGCAGGTAGCGCCATTCGACGGCCAACACCGCGATTCCTGGTGTGTCCGCTGTGCCGTGCGTGTGATCATTGCTTGTACAGCCCTCTCGCAGTGTCCGGAGCAAGTATGGTGGGTCTGACACACCGGTGTCAATGTGTTCTTTTTTCCATTTCCAGGAGTGTAGTTTCTCTCTGTCGTTCGTGAGGGCCGCTTTTGCCTTGCCCTGCACTGACCAACACTGCTGTCATACTGGTAAGATCTCTGCCACCTGATGCTTTCCACGTGGTAATTTGCGTCTGCCGTGATTAATCATGTTAGCAGTGACAATACTTTATCGCCAATCCGGCGTCCTTTTTAAAAAATTTAACGTCCGTTCACTATAATTTTTTATTTTTAGATGCAGGAAAATTTTAAACAATGGATCACATATTTTTACCTTTCGATCGCCATAGTATTGACGATATTCTCTGAACAGAAAATTTTGACTAGAAGCGATGCGTATAATACGACCTTTTAACGTTGTGAGCACGTTTTAGAAATTCCTTTATTAATTTTAATATCCAAGAAACGTTGTGACACTGTACTTTGCTTTTTACGTTATAGGTTGAGAGCCATGCACAGCTCGTGTTCATGACATTTATTGTTTGTAATCTTCTACTAGGGTACTGCCGCCTCGATTTCTTATTCCGTTTACTGCCTTACTTGCCCGTGAGCAGCAGCAGCAGCAGCAGCAGCGCGTATCGATAAGTGCAGTGTCGTACCATCTCTGGAGCGACCGATAGTATTTCCGGGTCGTCATGTGTCTGGCAGTGAGTTAGAGGGAGGTCGTAACTGGAGCGGTTGGAGTGCCGTTGGGACGTAGCAGCAATTGGGGACGGAGCGCTAGGGAGGCGCGGACAGCCAGTACTCGCCGACCGCTTGCGACACTGCATGAACTGTCCGACGGACGGAGATGGAAGCGGTACCGACCGTTGGTCGGTCGTTCAGTTGGTCGCCTCTTTGGGCGACGTGTGTTTGGTCGTTTGACCGTTTCTAGGCCTCGTCACTGGGTCATCTTGCTAGACGTGGCTCGGTTCCTTCTTGTACTGAGACGTTGTGGCCAATGGGCAAGACTTACCTCTGCGTGATTGGTCCGTACCAGTGTGCCCGCATCGCCGTGTCTCCCAGTTCCCGTTGGACATTGGGTTGAGTTGGGTTGGAGCTGAAGTGAGCTCTGGGTAGGCAAGACTCGCCCGACCTTTGCAGACACACATGTGTAGGGGCACCACCGTCTAGGATAGGGAAAGTTAGTTTTGTGCGATATTCTGAGCACAAGTTACAGCCAGGTGCAGGCCGGATTGCAGTAAGTAACGCTGACCATCGGTTGCGAAGTGGAATGGAGGCCACAGGGGCCATCGAACCACTGAAAAACGTAAATGCAGCATTTAGAATGTCACAAGTTACAGGAAGAAGGGGCCCACTGGCACAACTGGGGTTTGGGGCGCACGTGACTCGGAGCGATGCGTTAGCGAAACAGAGGCAGCCGAGTATAAATAGGTGATGTTTCCTAACGAGAGTCATCGAAGTGTGGCAGCTCTGCTGCACAGCGGTGCGTGTCACACCACCGGGCTACACGCAGCAACAGCTGGAGAGACAGCGTCCGAATCCATGGCGGGTCGTTGGTTCGACCCTCTAAGGCCGACGCGGGGTCCACAGCCAGCCAGGGCGGGCCACTCTTTGTTTTGCTACTGCAGACAGTCGTCTCGGCTCCTGACACACGCTGGGACTTTCGTGGCGAGGGGCCGCAGAATCCGACGCCACATCACGGGTGGTCGTTGCTTCCACGTTCCCAGTGATTCGTTTTAAGAGTGTTCGAGTTTCTTGTGGCAGTGTTTTGTGCAACACTGTGTTCCCTGTGTCAGTTCGACTGAGCAATGCTTTAAATGCTGTAATGCTGTCTGCATACTGCAGTAGCCAGTTGGTCGGCTGCGACAGAGCAGCGAGTGAGTGTTTTCTTATAGTGTTGATGCTGTCCGCTACGGCGTGTAGTTCCACAGCCGTTGCGATGTTCATGTATGTCAGTAGTTATTGTGCCTTGGCTTATTAACAAACCAGTATTTGAAGATGAGTGTAACTGGTCTCTGCGCCTCGTGGGCAATTTGGTTGTAGTGTTTTTGGTCTGGTGACCGAAATCAGGTAGATGGTTCGTTCGTCGGCTGACTGTCGGTTGGCTTGCCTCCTGATTTAGAGATTGTTGGTCAGGCTGCCTGTCTAGCCTAAACGGGTGTTAGTGTCATAATTCTGGGCCGACACTTGGAAATTTCTGGGCGGCGTTCCTTGTGTGTTACATAGTATTTTCTCTGTCTGGGTTTTAGTTATTTGGTTGATGTGCGGCCTTCAGCCGAGTTTTAGTATCTCTTAAATTAATGTTCTTGCCTTGCCCTTAAGGCATGGGATTGTTATTTTTCGTAGGGGCCATCAGCCGAATTTTGTTTGAAAATTTTTCTATACGGCCTTCTGCCTTTTAAAATTGAAACTCTTCTTTCTAGGGCTTAAGCCGTTAAATTATTTGCTGATGTGCGGCCTTCAGCCGAGTTTTAATATCTCTTAAATTAATGTTTTTGTCTTGTCCTTTTGCTTGAAATGTTTTAAGATAACGCCTCCTGCCTTTTGAATGTAACTCTTCTTATTGCTTAATATGCGGCCTCCAGCCAAGTTCCATTAAAATTAAATTGCTAAGGTCTTCAGGCTGTTTAGATTGAAGAGTTATAAAATGTTTTAGGGTGAAACCTCCAGAAGAACCTTGTATTTCAATTTCTTGCTTAGGCCTTGTGTCTTGGATTTTGAGTGTGGCTTACAGCCGATCTAAGGTTAATCAAGGGAGGTCGATTTAAGTTTTAAGTGTTTTACATCCTTGTTGCAATATTGTGTGTTGATTAGTAAAGTTTGTATGTTGAGTGCAACTGACAGGAACTAATTTTGGCCCCTTTCCACAACCTAATACGCTCTGTCCTGCTAGCGCAGGCGTTTCACTGCTGCACTTGCGCCGCGTTTCAACTCCAACCGGTCCAGGTCCGATCTCTCTCTCTCACTGCCAGACAAACGACGACCCGGAAATACTATCGGTCGCTCCAGAGATGGTACGACAGTGCACTTAAAGATACGCGCTGCTGCTGCCGATCACGGGCAAATAAGGCAGGAAGATAGTGACGTCAGTAAATGGAACAAGAAAACGAGGCGGCAGTACCGTAATAGAAGATGACAAACAATAAATGGCATGAAAAGGAGCCGTGCACGGCTCAGGTTCACCTGATGATGCGGCGTGAAGCCGCGAAACCGCACGTGTTTTAATAAACAACCATTTTACCATTTTTAAGCGCAGTACTTCCTAACATATACAGCATTTGATTAGAAGTCGCTTCTAAGGAACGGTGTCAAAAGCTTTCTGAATATCTGGCACTATGGAATCAGTTTTACGTTACCTGTTGATAGCGTTCACTACTGCTTGGTATCACAGAGGTAGCTGTGTTTCGCAAGAATGACATTTTCTGAAATCGTGTTGGCTGTTCGTGAGTGAACGGTTTTCTTCGAGGTAATTCATAATATTCGAGCGCAGTACATGTTCCAGTATCATACTCCAAATCGACGTTGATGATGTGGATATATTTCCTCTCTTGTGTATTGATTTAACTTGTGCAAGTTCAGGCACGGATCTTTCTACGAACGAGCTATTGTATATGATAGCAAAGTACGGAGCTACTGTATCAGCAAACTCTGGAAGGGTCCTGACTGGCATTTGATCTGGACCGGAGACCGTGCCTTCACTAGGCGTTTCAAGCTGCTTCGCTGCACCGAGGATATCTGCTTCTGTTACTCATGTTACTTTTCTGACGTAATTTCTAGAAACCCATGTTGAGTAACTCTGCTCTAGTGGCATTATCATCAGTAATATCACCATTCTTACCTCGCAATGAAAGTATTGATTGTGTCTTGCCATGAGCATGCTTCGCATACGACCAAAATCTCGTTGGATTTTCTGCCAGATTTCGAGACAGAGTACCGTTATACAAACTCTCATTGAAATCCACTCTGAATTTCAAGCTTGTGTAGAACTTCGCCAATCATGGGGATATTGACTTCTTTTAAATTTGGCATACTTTTCTCGTTGCATGTGCATCAGAGTTCTGACATGTTTTGACTGCCATAGGCAATCAGTACCACCTTTTATCAATTTATTTTGTATATATCTGTCAAATGCCGACCATAATGGTTCTTTAAAATTAAACCACGTCTGGTCTGTGCTAACACTGTTAGACCGGAAGGAGTGGAGACTGTCTCTTAGGAAAGTGTCAAGCAGAATTTCATCTGCTTTAGTAAGCGGATGTATTTTGCGTTTATTTGGGGGGGGGGGGGGGGATGGGGTTTGGATCATATGGTATCCAGTCTAGGCACAACAACCGTATGGGCTCTACTCCCTATAATTATCATTGTCCCTATTTGGTTACGATAATTTGTTGGTTAAGAGGTGAAGTATGTTTCGACCGACATTTACACTTCCAGTGGGCTCCTGAACCAATTTTTCAAAATAATTTACTGAGAAAGCTTTCAGTAAGATTTCGAAAGACATTTTACGCCCCCCCATCCCCCATTACGCAATTTGAGGATTCTGGAACCTAAGCTACTATCGAGATTTTACTGTCCTTAGACACTGTCCCATTTAAAACCGGCATGTACATCCGAAAGCGGAAGCGTTGTAACCTGTTTGCTGACTCCCGTTCATGTACTACATCTTTTGTTGCTACGACTATTTGTACTACAGATCTGGATACATCGTGTTTTCATAAAATATAACGAGAGTCTATCTTGAGAGAACCACTTAATAATTGTTTGAAAGAAGTTATGAAAAATATTTTCTGTTTCTTTCTCTCTTATGGGATACGTTATAACACTAGTATCGTGCTGAGAAAGTGCCAGTTCTACCTAATGAATGTTAGTGAACTGTGAATCACTTATACGGGGTGAGTCACATAACACTTGCATCGCAAATACTTCGGATTTGGTATGCAATATGGATAAGCAGTTTTCACAGAATCGACTTGTAGGCAATGACACGTATTTGCAGCCTATAATACTTACAACAGTTACAAAATTTTAAATAGGACAATGTCTCTCGACAGTCAAATCCTAAAAGTAGACTTTTATTTTCACTCCACTAAACTCTCTATGTCTAGATTAAGCCTTTGTATTTCCCATCTCAGATTTTATACCTTCATTACCACATTCAAAGTTCTGACATTTCACTCTCCGACTCGTATTTTCGTTGTTCATTCAGTCTTTTCTCATGGTGATCTCCCCCGTCTCGGTCCTCTCCCGGAGATCCGAATGACAGACCAGTCCGGAATCTTTAGCCAACGGGGAAACCATCATGACACTCTTTCAGTTACAGGCTACATCTCCTGAACATGAGCACGAAATGCCTTTAATTCACTGATTTCCACTGCCTTATCTGTTCTAATGGCATTGACTATTTCTGATTCTCTCAACTTTCTGGGGCAGTTTCCCTCGACAAGGGTGAGAGGGTGCGAAGAACCTCTGTTCACCCCTCCATTCTCTTTGACAAGATCGTTAGCACAGCGTGGATGACTCCTTGTACCGGCAGTTTTCGGCAGCCATTTCAGATGTTTTTTATTAGACATTCAAGCTGTGGCTGAGACAGAACCCTATAACACGCTTTTAATGAATCACGTTGAGTGAATATGACAGATCTCGTCATATCACAGTACATTTATGATCTGTGCGTAGCCGCACATGAGATTTTTTTAACGTATTATTGACTGCATGCTACAGGTTTTTCCACTGTTGTGAAGCTGTTTTCCCTAAACAGAGATGATAGAAGCAACAGTAGATAACAATTACATTATTACAACGTAACAAAGCACAGTAGACCACGGGTCCTCACAACTGCATACTCATATAATATCCCTCAACAATTTCCCACATTCTGCCACTGATGTTGGGGTTCGTCTGTTCTCACGCTGCCGTCACATTCTCCTGCCAACAAAGTAGGTGAAGTGAGTCGCACTACTTTTGAAGTGGAAAAACGACAAAGTACAGCCGCGCGGGATTAGCCGAGCGGTCTGGCCCGTTGCTGTCATGGATTGTGCGGCTGGTCCCGGCGGAGGTTCGAGTCCTCTCCCGGGCATGTGTGTGTGTGTTTGTCCTTAGGATAATTTAGGTTAAGTAGTGTGTAAGCTTAGGGACTGATGACCTTACTAGTTAAGTCCCATAAGATTTCACACACATTTGAACATTTTTGACAAGGTACAAATACTTGACAACAAATACGATCCGCTCGACAACGACTGCTGCCGTTCTACTGATTTGTTAACGGTGTCAGTAGTGGCCTCCGTGTAGAAAATAATTTTTGTTCAAGCCGTGTGGCAGAAGCATGGCGAGCAGTAAAGGTGTGAGACACGGCATCCAGCCTAGCGCCAGCCTAACAGCACAGGCATCACAATTGCTGACGAGAATAATGTCCAAAGAATGGGAAAGAAAATGAAAATCTCTTGGATGAGGATCAGTCTGGCTTTATTAAAGTGAAGGCACCATACAACAGTTCCTAATTTAAGCCTGTTTATGGAAGGAACGCTGAAGAAAAAACATCTTTATAGAATTGTCGACCTAGAACAATCGTTCGACAGTGTAAAATGGTGCAAGCTGTACGAAATTACCAGTAAAGTACATGAAAGACATTTGGAGAGATGGGTAATATATAATACGAGTACTTCCAAGAGCCAAGAATTGATAATAAGAATGGAACACATAAAATGAATTTCTCGTATTAAATATGTTGAAGACAGAGAGGCAGTCTTCCGTTCTTGTCTTTCAATCTGTACAGCTTAGAAGTAAAAACAAAAATGGTTCAAATGGCTCTGAGCACTATGGGACTCAACTGCTGAGGTCATTAGTCCCCTAGAACTTAGAACTAGTTAAACCTAACTAACCTAAGGACATCACACACACCCATGCCCGAGGCAGGATTCGAACCTGCGACCGTAGCGGTCTCGCGGTTCCAGACTGCAGCGCCAGAACCGCGCGGCCACTTCGGCCGGCTAAAAACAAAAATAAAAGATACATTCAGGAAAGGGATAAAATTCAGGGTACAGTGATACGAGTCATAAGATTCACTGATGAGATTGCTATCTTTACAGAAAGCGAGTACGAATTACAGGAGATGTTTAATGAAATGTTCTTATGATCTTGCACAAGACAGCTAGTGATCGTGCATGAGACACCCAGGCTTCTTAGATCATGATATTGGCAGAACTCGATAACCTGATGTTCTAATGAACAAAGCCGTTAGGGGCACAATAAACCTGTGCTGGTTCGCTTTAATATTAGAGCACACTGAACGGATTAGTGGTTTTGTTCAGATTGATTTTTGCCAGAAATCATCCCTTCGTTGTCAAGGTCCACTCTATCTGTTCGTTAACTTTATCAGTGCTTGCCAACATTTAAGTCATCATCATCTTGATCATTGTAAACCTACAGTACCAAAAAACACCTCCTACAGACCGTGTACTGTAATCTCATTTATAGACTTTGTCTTCAGTTGATACCCATCATCGGTTAGGCTCATCGTGTGCCTAACATCCTTTCACATGGCTATATGTAAGCACACTCCATTTCATATTCATACAACATAATCACATTTTCCGCTGCAGTCTACTTCCTGAATATTTGCTAATTTTCCTGTGTCTCAAGAAAATCAGCAATGTTAGTCTCTCCATTATCTGATGAGTAACGCAAACCTTTTGACCGGTTGTAGCAAAAAACTTGACGTCATACCTAATTTCCTATTTATTCCTGTTTCTGCTCTTTAAGCAGTCCTCATCTGCCCTAAATTCTAAATATCATTTGGTTCTGTGAACTGATTCTTAATCGTAATTTATTCTGGTAATTTGTCTTAAATATTGCTAAATTTATACGTTCCTGTAACTATTCCGTTCTACTGTTTTACTTGCCATTCTCTTGCGTGCTACTTGTCGTTTTCGTTTTCTTTCTTTTTTTGTTTTAACTCAATGAGTGATCAGTGCCATTTGGCCTTAAGGTTCCTCTTAACAGTGCAAGCCCTCCGTATTTTCGTCCATAATGCTCCAACCGTAACGGAAGTTAATGTTTTGCGTGAGATTTCGGTGCACACTCAGCCACTCACCAGGTGTTTTATTGGCCACGGTCTCGTGTACAGACGGAATCCCAGCTTGCTGAAGACAAGCAATGTCCCTTGGCACAAGTCGCCTCACGCCCGCCTCCCTAATTAGTTCAGCAGCGTCGTGCAAGCCACCCGCCCAGACGCTGACGACGTGACATGAGGCTCAAACGATACACACAGAGAATCTTCGTAGGGCTCTCTGGCTTTAACTCAGTAAGTGTAATCACTCAAGCCAACATACCGTCAGCAAGACCTGTGTTCTGCTCTAAGGATTGATTCAGTTACCATTGATTCGGCTACAGGGGAGGTGAAAGCAATTAAAAGTTATATTTTTTTCAATGATCATTTGAGATCATCACCTAAACTTGGTTCTACAATGTCAGAAAATCTAGTTACAGCTATCCAAACATTGATGGTTCAAATGGCTCTGAGCACTATGCGACTTAACTTCTGAGGTCATCATTCGCCTACAACTTGGAAATAATTAAACCTAACTAACCTGAGGACGTCACACATATCCATGCCCGAGGCAGGATTCGAACCTGCGACCGTAGCGGTCGCTCGGCTCCAGACTGTAGCGCCTAGAACCACAGAGCCACTCCGGCCGGCAAACATTGACGATAACAGCTTAGAAGTTATCTAGTTAAACGTTACGAAAAAAACGAACAGTGTGTGTGCTTACCGCTCATAAAGTGCTGGAACGAATTATATGAAATGATTTTTCTATAGAGCTGTCACAGACCATCGGAACTGTCGTTTCATGTACTTTACATCAGCATATGTGCCATAATACCTGATTGTAGCACTCAGACCATTAACTTAACACAGCGGTAACCGTTTTAGAGCTAGAGATCTAGGTATATTAATTTAAAATATCGTCGTAAATTCTACTGGAGTAATGTAGGAATTACGGAAGGAAATGAAGACTCGCCCCCATGTCTGATCTTCACCGCGGTCTTCCCTATCGTGAATCACGTTTATTCTCGATTCATGTCCTTGTACATAACAAATGTATTGCAAAGATCTGTTATGTAGCACTGTTCATGCCTGAATTTATAAAACAAAATAAAGACATCTGGCTTACAAACTTTTTGAAAAGTTAAATTCTATGGCTGAAGAATTTCATTAAGGAAGACAGTAATCGATATTGATAACGTTCTGTTGAGTTTGCATACAAAATGAGTGCTAATTTTTTATGGAAGTATGTAGATGACTAGCACATTCGTCTTATTCAAAGTACTGTTGATGCCTGATTTTAAGAAAAAATAAATAAATGCACCTAGCGTGAAAACGAGAGAAAAGTTAAATGTGTGGTTGCAAGATGTCGTTAAGATATACAGTAATCGTTGTTGACGATGTTCTTTTGGGTTTGCAGTCTGATTCACAATTGCAGTTATTTGGCTGCATTTAGAACTCAGATACAGAAGATAGTGATACAATCACAAACCACATCAGGTCACGGAGATCCTGCGTTCTCATTTGTTATCCCTCATGCAGCAGTAGTGTGGCTCCATTCTTTTGCAGGACACTGCTAGTGCCACGCGCAGTGGCCGCCTGGTTTGAGGCGCCATGTCACGGATTGCGCGGCACCTCCCGCTGGAGGTTAGAGTCCTCCCTCGGGCATGGGTACGTGCGTTGTTCTTAGCCTATGTTTGTGTAAGTAGCTTGTAAGTATAGGGACCGATGATCTCAGCAGTTTGGTCCCGTAGGAATTCACACACATTTGAACAATACTAGTCTAAGAAAGGATCATTTCTCAATCACCTGTCTGAGTAACGTTGAGGAACTCCTGTCAAGTAATATCCTCAAATGTGTTCCTAAAAGAGCATGTGTGGGACCAGCTCGACCGTCAACTCTGTACCGGTACCAGCATCCGTGATATCGAGGACCAGTTACAACAGTTGCGGGCCTGCTTGACCCAGGACAATATAGAATGGCTTTATGATCACCTTCGCAGTCGAATTGGTGCATGCATCCAGGGGAGAAGGGATGCTTCGTCTACTGATAAATAGACCCATACCACCAGCTTTCTCCCGAATGCGACTTGATAGTGTAATTACTGAAATAACATCACATATCCTCTCAACATGTGAAATATCAATTCATTTCCTTCCCCCCCTCATCGATGCTTCATTCTTTTGGTGAAATAGTGTACTTTCAATTTTTCCTGGCCACTCGAGGTGGCGTCTTTCCCTTGTTAGACCTATACTGGACGTCTCCTTGTCGTCGTATTTCGCACTTCGTAACAAAACGTAGTGTTGAGCCTGTTGTGACCCCCAGTCGCAAAGCTGGCGACGAAGAGTTCCCTCCTGCAGCGGATGGTAAGCGGCACAACTTAAGCGCTCGGACGAGACGTGTCTGTTAGCAACTTCTCACGGCCGACGGCAGTTGTCACTAGCAACGCGGCACTACACACATCAAAAAAAGTTTTGTATCACTCGGTTCCCAGAACTCCTGAAGGTACACGTTGACTGTGGATATTGTATCACAGGTGCAGTCCATTTGACTGTCCAGAGATGTCACTAAACTCACCCAACGATGCATGAGCAACGTCTATTAGACAAAGGGGATCCGACAGCAGACCAGTTCCAGTCATTCCACCAGGATGGAGGTGCACGTTCCTTGTTTTCTGTAATGTAACCATGCCTAGACGGTCAGTACCGCTGTTCGATCGCGTCCGCATTGTGACTTTGGGCCAGGAAGGGCTCTCAACAAGGGAAGTCTCCAGGCGTATCGGAGTGAACCACAGCGATGTTGTTCGGACACGGAGGAGATACAGAGAGACAGGAACTGTAGATAACATGCCTAACTCCGGCCACCCAAGGGCTACTACTGCAGTGGATGATCGTTACCTACGGATTATGGCTCGGAGGAACCCCGGCAGAAACGCCACCATGTTGAATAATGATTTTTGTACAGCCACAGGACGTCGTGTTGCGACTAAAACTGTGCGCAATAGGCTTCATGATGCGTAACTTCATCCCCGACGTCCATGGTGAGGTACATCTTTGCAACCACGACACTATGCAGCGCAGTAAAGATGGGTCCAACAACATGCCGAATGGACCGCTCAGGATTGGCATCACGTTCTCTTCACCGATGAGTGTCGCCTGCCTTCAACCAGACTGACTCCGGAGACGTGTTGGAAGCAACCCTGTGAGGCTGAGACACACTGTCCAGCGAGTGCAGCAAGGTGGATGTCCCCTGCTGTTTTGGGGTGTCATTATGTGGGGCCGATGTGCGCCACTGGTGGTTATGAAAGGCACCGTAACTGGTTTACGATACGTGAATGCCATCCTCCGACCGATAGTGCAACCACATAGACAGCATATTGGCATGGCATTCGTCTTAAAGGACAACAATTCGAGCCCCCATCCTGCACATCTTGTGAAGGACTTCCTTCAGGATAACGACATGGCTCGACTAGTATGGCCAGCATGTTCCCCAGACATGAACCTTATCGAACATGTCTGTGATAGATTGAAAAGGGCTGTTTATAGACGACCTGACCCACCAACCACTCTGAGGGATCTACGCCAAATCGTCGTTGAGGAGCGGGACAATATCGACCGAAATTGCCTTGATGAACTTGTAGATAGTATGGCACGACGACTACAGGCATGCATCAATGCAGGAGGACGTACTACATGGTATTAGAGGTACCTGTGTGTACAGAAACCTGCATCACAAACTTTGAACGTCTCGCTGTGTGGTGGAACAACAAGAAATGTGTGGTTTTCATGAAAAATAAAAAGGGCGGAAATGATGTTTATGTTGATCTCTACTCCAATTTTCTGTACAGTTTCCGGAACTCTCGGAGCCGAGGTGAAGCCAGACTTTTTTTGGTGAGTGTATATTTCATGTCACGTAGAACAAATGCTGCGTAGCTTAGCATCACTGCACGCGAGGACATAAGTCGCATTTGTTAAACCTTTTAAATCTTAGAGTGTATGAAAATATGCGGCTTACCAGCCAGCCACGCCTCAAAAATGTGCATGAGTCATCGATGTACCAGTTTGTTCAGGAATTTGTAATCGCGCGTATCAGTTGAGTAACAGAATGTTCGGAAAGGCGTGTGAATTAGGTGCAGCTTGTAGTGTAATGTTGGTTTAAATGGCTCTGAGCACTATGGGACTCAACTGCTGTGGTCATCAGTCCCCTAGAACCTAGAACTACTTAAACCTAACTAACCTAAGGACATCACACGCATCCATGCCCGAGGCAGGATTCGAACCTGCGACCGTAGCAGTCGCACGGTTCCGGACAGCGCGCCTAGAACCGCGACACCACCGCGGCCGGCAGTGTAATGTTGATTAACACCTTGAATTACAGGTGTGTTTCATAATCATTATAATTACAAGTACCGAACATCGAACCAGTTGCTATTGTGGTTTCTTGTGTAAATATGAGCACAGCGGCAGTTCTCAAGGTATGTTTCAATATCTCTCATAAAGTGCAGCTCCTGCCCCAAAACACGCAAAAATGTACGAGTGCTAACTCAAACTGATACTTCCTGCAGAGGAATTCATTTCCCAGCGCCCATTGTTTGAACGTAGTTCAGGTGAAAGTGAATAACTTAACAGTGCGACTGTGTCAATTCCCGAGTTCTATGAGTGTCTATTTTCATTGGCTCTCCTCATGTTATAGGCAGGTACAACGCATGATGTGGGATTCGTGGAAAACTGCAGTGAGAATTCACCTGATACATAATGAGGAGAAGGAAATTTTGTGATTGATATTTGAAATTAGCAGAATATTATGTACCAATATTCATCGCAGAAGCACTTTTATTTATTTGTCAAGTGCCACTTTGGCATGTGATAGCCGGGCCTGAAAATAGGAGGATAGTACGAAAGTGCCAGAGTTCAGAGGTCCGGGATTCCGTCATCATGCTGTCCTGTGTTTTTCTTTAAGTCATCATTTTTCTCACGTGTAACATCTACTTGATAATATAAACCAGACGCTACGAAGTAGGTGTACGAAATATACGAAATCGCAAAGATTTTTCTGTCAAAGTGTCGAGGAAATATCTTTAGGGAGACAATGAAACATTTTTAGACGTAAAATGATAATGTTATTTCATTTGTGCTTGAGAAAATGTATGCTGAGGAGGAACCGCAGAGCTGAGGTTCCAGGTTCTAAACAGAAGTATCATACTCTTTTTTTTATTTGTTTATTTACTCTTCAGCCTCCTGACTGGTCTGATGCGATCCACCATGAAATCTTCTCCTTCTACAACCTATTACTGTCAGAGCAGCAATTGCACCCTAGGTCCTCAGTTATATGTTGGTTGTATTCCTATATCTGTCTGCCTCTACTGTTTGCACCCTCTACGTCTCCCACTAGTAAGACAAAAGTTTTTCCACGATGTCTAAATACATGTCTAGTCTCCCTGTCCCTTCTTCTAGTCAGTGTTTTGAATATATTCCTTTCTTCGCCGATTCTGCTGAGAACCTCCTCATTCCTTATCAGTCTACCTAATTCTACACGCATCTGTAGCACCACACCTGAACTGCTTCGATTCCGTTTTGTTCTGGCTTTCCCACAGTCCATTGTTAACTTCCATACAATGCTGTGCTCCCAACCTCGGAAATTTCATCCTCAAATCAAGGCCTACTAATGAACTAATGAACTTCACCGGCCACGAGAGCTCTCCTCTTTCGTGTACTAGTCTGCTTTGTGTGTCCTCCTTGCTTCGACAGTTATAAGTTTTTTTGCTTCTAAGATAGCAGAATTTCTTCAGTTCGTCAGCTTCGTGATCACCTACCTTTATGTTAAGCATTTCGTTTTTATTTCTTTTCTGCTACTTTTCGCATTATTTGTCTTTCTTCGATTTATTGTCAGTCCTCATTCTGTGCTCACAAACAAATTCTTCAACATATTTTGTAATCCTTCTTTCACGTTCTCTGACGATAGCAATTTTACCAGTGAATCTTATCTTTGTTCTCGTTTCGCCCTGAATTCTTGGCACACTTTCCCTTGTTGAGATCCCTTCCTGCCATAAAGTAACAATGCGGTATTGACCATATAGGCTTGGGTTAACTACAGACGAGCCGTGTACCTCCTTCCTGGTGAAATGACTGGAACTGATCGGCTGTCGGGCCCCTCGAGTCTAATAGGGGCTGCCCATGCATTGTTGTTTACATCTTTGTGAGGTTCAAAATGGTTCAAATGGCTCTGAACACTATGGGACTTAACTGCTGAGGTCATCAGTCCCCTAGAACTCAGAACTACTTCAACCTAACTAAACTGAGGACATCACACACATCCATGCCCGAGGCAGGATTCGAACCTGCGGCCGTAGCGGTCGCGCGGTGCCAGTCGGTAGCCCCTAGAACCGCTCGGCCACTCCGGCAGGCCTCATCCTTGTGAATGTTTAGTGAAATCTCTGAACAGTCAAAGAGACTGTGTCTGTGATACAATCTCCACAGTCAACATCTGTCTTCAGGAGTTCTGGAAACCGGGGTAATGCAACACTTTTTTTGATGTGTGTATAATTCAAGTGAACAGGAAATTAAGTAATACAAAAGGAACCACTTCACTACGACGATTGTACTCGGTATCTGTTGATAGAGGGTCCTTCATTTTCTTTAGACGAATAGCGACATTGGAGTTTCTCTTAACTTTTCGTTATTATTTTACTATGTTCTGACATACCCGTCGTTGAAGCTAGTCCCGACAACGCAAATTCTATGCGTCTGCTATTCGAATCCTTAACTAGCTTAATACCGGGAAAGGATCGATGTTTAGCTTGCTACTTGTTACTCACTCCTTCCGGGACTCGAGTCGTTTAACGAGAAATAACCAAATCATTACTACAGATGTAATACGTCTACGTTACGGCTAATCACGCTTTTCGAAATTTCGCATTGCCGTTTGATGTTCGTTTTCGATCCAATCTGCGTTATCCGGTGCACTCTGGAGTCTACAGCCACAGGTAGATGTAGGAGCCGCCGCTGTAATATGGCTTGTCGAAATGTAATTTCCGCTTGTCGTATATCTCCGTGGTCGTGAAGCGTCTGCGAATAACCCGCGGTAACAGCTCTCTCTTGAGACGTCGTTTGAAGCTATTCGGATCTCTACCATCCAATAACTATCTCAATATTTCTAATAGTACAGTCTACGAGCTTTCCTGATATCAGTTTCTGCATCAGAGCTCACTTCTTCGAGTAATATTTACAGAGAAAAATACGCACATACCATCACTGTGCTCAAATCAATACCGTAACACCATTCTTCTGATTCGCTTGGACAAGCACAAATTTCATTTGAACTCTGCTTAATACCTTAACAAATGCTTAGGTCAAATGTGTATTCACTTCTATTGCAAAAACGAAGCTTGTCAAGGAGAGTCAAAAACGTATGTAATGTAACAACATACTATACCGTCCTTCCTACGTAAAACAAAATGAGTACGTAACATCTTTAGAGAACACGCGGACGCAAATGAATATTAAGTGCCTACGGCTGCCGTGTGGAGATTTATAAACTCATAAGCCAAACATGACACACATTTGCAAACATTTATATTTTTACGTTTCGGACGTCCATCAACGCAACTGACAATATGACATCTACCGTCCGTAAAACATAAAAAATAACTCCAGATGAAATGAGTTTCCAGTAAAAGTCGAATTTAATGTATATTTGTCAGTTATAGGATTAATGGAATTTATTCCTCTGACGGTAATCTACGTGTCATATTCTAATTTCTAAGAGGTATTTGTTGTTAGCAAAACATTATAGAGTGAGTAATATCACATATTTCATGGACAAACAAAAATTATTAGTTGTTTGATGAAAAGCTTTTGAGATTTGTTCATCGTAAGAACACATTTGGTATATGGATGTTATTGGTAGCTATTAGTTTATATGAGAATAGTTCTAGGTTTAGCTTCACAAATTCAAGAGACTGTATGAAAGACATACTCAGTTCGCCAGAAAGTTGATAATTATATTTCTTTCTCCAACTAGTTTCAAGGTGTAATCATACTGGAGAATTGAACACAATAAATTTGTACAATCCACATGTCCTTAATTTAAATTTTCAAGTAGATACTTATAACTAACTGTGCACGCAAGTAGATCTGGATTATTGCAGACTAAGTGACCTATTCAGTGCGGAATTCTTCTCTCTTGCATGTAATGATCAGAGCCAGCGTTCTCGGTACATGAGTGTCTCCAGTCCATGAACACGATATCATCTAGCACACCTATACGTGACAAATAACGATAGAAGTCAACGTAGTACCAGTGAAATTACGGCTCTAAGTCCTTCATTCTTTATATGCAGGTTGGTCAACTGCCACGTGGTCACAGAACTGAAATCATTCTTGGTGCAGTCCTCAATAATTTACGTCGGTTAGTGCCAGATAATAATCATCAGAACTGACAGTTATGTTACGAGGAATGGACATTTCTAAACACGGGCAGTCATAGAAGCTGAACGAACAAGTATGGATACAAGTAGTGTATGCACGAAAAGCCTTGGGCATCAGAAGAAATATTTCAATGAACTGATGGGATTAGGAAACAGGAAACAGGAAAGAAATCGAAAAAGAAGTAGTCATACAAACAACTGATTAAGCACATAGAAACATCAAATCAACTTTCGGTCAGATTACAAGTAAAAGCTTCAAAATTATAAATGCAAGAGCACTTCCACGGTTACACATCGAGGAGAGAGTGGATAGACGGCAAGAGTACGTTCAAGGCTCTACGAAGGGTAGGAACTGTCTGATGACGGGACAGAAGCAAAATTGGAGTCCATATTTATGACGTAGGTGTTCGGTAATAGTCACAGCTTAATAGAGATCTGGAGGCCTTGAGATCTAATAAAGTGCAAAAAACAAATAACATTCCTTCAGAATATGAGAAATCACTTGAGGTCATGGTAGCCAGATGACTATTAAGCTTGTTGAGCAGAAACTATCAGAATCTCGGAGGTATATCATCCGCAGTCTTCAAGAATGCAAGAGCAGAAAACTGCAAGAACTATTGTACAATCAGGTAAACAGCTCATTAATCCCAGTTGCTGGCCAGGATAACATATAGAAGAATGGATTTTTTTGGAGACCTGCAGTTCTGCTACTGGAAAGGTAAGATCACCAGAGAGGCAGTTGCACTTGTTAATGACAGCAGGACTTAAGATAAATGAAGACAAATTCATAGGATTTATCGAACTAGACAAAGCATTCTGTATTGTACAATGGTGTTGGGTGTTTGAAAATCCCAGGAAAGTAAGTGTAAGCTACAGGGAAAGATGGGGAATACACATTAAATACAAGAATCAAGAATTGTAGAAGTCCTCGAATTATATCAGTGTATACATCGAAGAAGCAATGACATAATGAAAAGATAGTTTCAGGAGAGGGATTGAAATTCAGGGTGAAATTATATAAATGATAAGATTCACTGGTTATACTGCTATCCTCGGTGAAAGTGAGGAAAAATTTAGGGAACTGTTAAAGTTGAATCAACAGTCTAATGAACACATTCAGTAGATTGAGAATTACCCGACGAAAAACATCAAAATTGACGACAACGAAGTGCTGGAATCCAGGCCTGGAAACAAAATAAAGTATAGCAAACGAAGTAAGGAAAACATAAAAAAGTAGATTATCACAGGCAGAAAGTCATTCCATGCCAAAGGAAGTGCACTAATATAAAATATAGGACTTAAATTGAGGAGCACAGCATTGTCTGGAAGTGAATCATAGACTTCAGGGAAGGCGGGAAACAAAAGAATAGAAGCGTTTGAGGTGTGGTGCAACAAAAGGACATTTAAGAAATTGGTGGGACGATAAGATAAAAAAGAGATGCCCCTCCGCTGAACTGTGGAGGACAGAAGCATATAGAAAGCACTGCAAAAAGGAAAGAACTTGATCCCATCATGAATTTCACTCTGCAGCGAAGCATGCTCTCATATGCAAGTTCCTGGGAGATCAAAACTGTCTGCCAGCATTTGAAAGGTCCCGGCTTCGACTCGTCATGCGACACACAGTTTCAATCTCCAGGAAGTTTCAAGTACCTTTATGTTAGAACATATGGCAGAAGAACTTCCATGGTACTAGATGGAGCTGCGGTGGGCATAAACTGCACAGGAAGACTGCAATACATTCAAAAAAAGTTTTGCTGATGTTGGGTACAGGCACTATTCTAAGGTGAAGAGCTTAGCACAGGTGAGGAAGTGGAGGTGGGACGCATAAAACCAGTCAGAAACAGAAGTAAATAGTCACAGTTACTTTTCCAAGTAATTTCAGCTTCCTGATATTGTTAATGTTGTGCACTTCATTCAAGGAATAGTCTGACGCAGCTCTTCAGCTAATGAAGCCTGTGTAAGTCACTTCATCTCTGAAATTAATACAACCAACTACATTTCACCACGAGAACTGTATTCTGCTTACATCTCTCTCTACAACTTTTATCACACTCTTCACTCCATTACCGTATTGATGCCTATTTGAACTTCAGTATGTGTCCTATTGGCCGATCCCTTCTTCTAGTCACATTGCGCTATAGACTTTTTTTCCGTAATTCGATCAGTAACTTCCGACTTGTTATTTGATCTACCTACTTAATCTTCACCATCACATTTCAAGAACTTTTCTCTTCTTGTTTGAACTGATTTTCGCTTCTGTACAAAGCTACAGTCCAACGAAAAGCATCAAGAAAAGACTTCTTGGCTAAATTCTGTTGAATGTTAAGAAATTCCTCTTTTACAGAAATGCTTTTCTTGCTATTGCCAGTCGGAATATTAATCTGCTTCCCAAACAGCAAACCTTGTGTACTGCCTTAAATGCCTCTAATGCCGCCAGCACCATATGATTTGTTCTACATTCAATCATCACCATTTTACATTTGTTGATATTTCCTTTGTAATGTCCTTACATGATACAGTCCATCTCGTTATAATTATTTTCCAAGTTTTTGTCTTCTCTGACTGAATTACAATATCGTCGGGAAACCGCAAGATTGTTATTTCTTGTTCCTGAACTTTAATTACCTTTCCAAATTTCAATCTGGTTTTCTATATTCCTTGCTAAACGTAAGATGCAATAACGTTGGCGAGAGACTGCGAACGTGTGTCACTCCATCCTCAACTACTTATTTCCTTTCGTGTTCACCGACTCATAAAACTGTAAGCTGCTCTCTGTACAAGTTGTACGTAACTTTGCACTTCTTCTAATTTATCCCTGACGCATTCATAATTTCAAAGAGTGTATTTTTGTCAACATTGTGAAAAGATTTCTCTCATTCTCAAAATTCTATGGACGTGAGTTTACCCCTATTCATTTCGTCATCTAAGAGATATCGTAGGTTAAGTACTGCATTGTGTGGTCGTATGTTTCTCCAAAATCTAAGCTAATCTGCCCCAACATCAACTTACACAAGTCTTTCTCTCTTAAGTAATTATGTTAGTCAGTATTTGGCGACCATGGCTCTTTAGGCTGGTAGTCACAACTGACAAAACCTATTGTCTGTAGAACCGGGATCACGCTTGAAATTACTTCTTAAATTCAGAAGTATTTCTCATATGACTGAAATCTTGCTCACCAAGCGGACTAGAAAAAAACCTACAAGGGTATCTTATTACATAAAATGGTGTTGTGAGAGTATCTTTTCGGAAATGTCTCTCTCTTTCCATTTTCTGTACACGTACCTGTGTGTCATAGACTTTCCCTTATATGCAGCTTGTGCCGATGGTGGCTATTTAAACCTTGCAATAGTTCCTCAACAATCTAACAGTTACCCAGACGATCGTTTATGTGGGCCTCAACTTATGTCCGCCTCCCATTGCTGTCCTATGCACTATGGACTGCTGCGTCTCCCACCACATTGCTTAGAAGGTGGGTGCCAAGCTACGCTAAGGTCAGTTTTTGAAGCGATGGGAGAATGAGATACACCTTTGGAGCAGGCCTAGATGTTATCATGCAACATGGGTTGTTTAGGACTTAGGATTTTCCCGAAAAAGCTACTGTCAAACTATAGGAATGGACAAATGCAGAAACACGCCTTATGAGGTGCCGGCTGTGATTTTAAGTTCGGTAGCATTTAGTGATCTAGTGGTAAAATAGTAACCTTAATCGGCAGTCTTGCTTGAAACTAGGCAAAAGTGCGTCACTAACACGCTTAATCATTAATTACTTTTGTCCTTTTATCACATGACAGTTCGTAAAACATAAGTGTAATGGATACATTATGGTTAAATGAAATGGGGTGAATTTCCGGCCAGAAAACAAGTAATACAATTTCTTTAATCTAACGCAACGGTTATGAGCAGCACAATAGGGCCTCATGAAGTGAAATGCATTGTTTAGTCGTATCTCACACATTTCTTCATTTATTCCTTGATACAACTGAAAATGACCTGGGATTCTTGTAATAAAAGACACACTTCAAACTTTTGGATTCATTAACAGTTACATTTAAACGAAGGAAATTTGAATTGCATACGAAACAATTCAAATTTCCTTCGTTTAAAAGTAACTATTAATCAATCCAAAAGTTTGAAGTGTGTCTTTTATTACAAGAATCCCAGGTCATATTCTGTTGTATCAAGGAATAAATGAAGAAATGAATTGCAAACGAAACAATCCCCCCATGAACCATGGACCTTGCCGTTGGTGGGGAGGCTTGCGTGCCTCAGCGATACAGATGGCCGTACCGTAGGTGCAACCACAACGGAGGGGTATCTCTTGAGAGGTCAGACAAACATGTGGTTCCTGAAGAGGGGCAGCAGCCTTTTCAGTAGTTGCAGGGGCAACAGTCTGTATGACTGACTGATCTGGCCATGTAACACTGACCAAAACGGCCTTGCTGTGCTAGTACTGTGAACGGCTGAAAGCAAAGGGAAACTACAGCCATAATTTTTCCTGAGGGCATGCAGCTTTACTGTATGGTTAAATGATGATGGCGCCCTCTTGGGTAAAATATTCCGGAGGTAAAATATTCCCCCATTCAGATCTCCGGGCGGGGACTACTCAAGAGGACGTCGTTATCAGGAGAAAGAAAACTGGCGTTCTACGGATCGGAGCGTGGAATGTCAGATCCCTTAATCGGGCAGGTGGGTTAGAAAATTTAAAAAGGGAAATAGATAGGTTAAAGTTAGGTATAGTGGGACTTAGTGAAGTTCGGTGGCAGAAGGAACAAGAGTTCTGGTCAGTTGAATACAGGGTTATAAATACAAAATCAAATAGGGGTAATGCAGGAGTAGGGTTAATAATGAATAGGAAAATAGGAATGCTACTACAAACAGCATAGTGAACGCATTATTGTGGCCAAGATAGACACGAAGCCCACGCCTTCTACAGTAGTACAAGTTTATATGCCAACTAGCTCTGCAGATGATGAAGAAATTGATGAAATGTATGATGAGATAAATGAAATTATTCTGGTAGTGGAGGGAGACGGAAATTTAAGTCATGGGTGACTGGAATTCGACAGTAGGAAAAGGAAGAGAAGGAAACATAGTAGGTGAATATGGATTGGGGGTAAGAAATGAAAGAGGAAGCCGCCTGGTAGAATTTTGCACAGAGCATAACTTAATCATAGCTACCACTTGGTTCAAGAATCATGAAAGAAGGTTGTATACATGAAAGAACCCTGGCGATACTAGAAGGTTTCAGATAGATTCTGTAATGGTAAGACAGAGATTTTGGAACCAGGTTTTAAATTGAAAAACATTTCCAGTGGCAGATATGGACTCTGACCACAATCTATTGGTTAGAAGTGTAGATTAAAACTGACGAAACTGCAAAAAGGTGCCAATTTAAGGAGATGGGACCTGGATAAACTGTAAAGACCAGAGGTTGTACAGAGTTTAAGGGAGAGCATAAGGGAACAATTGACAGGAATGGGGGAAAGAAATACAGTAGAAGAAGAATTGGTAGCTTTGAGGAATGAATAAGTGAAGACAGCAGAGGATCAAGTAGGTAAATAGACGAGGGCTAGTAGAAATCCTTGGGTAACGGAAGAGATAATGAATTTAATTGATGAAAGGAGAAAATACAAAAATGCAGTATATGAAGCAGGCAAAAAGGAATACCAACGTCCCAAAAATGAAATCTACAGGAAGTGCAAAATGGCTAAGCTGGGATGGCTTGAAGACAAATGTTAGGATGTAGAGGCTTATCTCACTAGGGGTAAGATAGATATTGCCTACAGGAAATTTAAGGAGACATTTGGTGAAAAGAGAACCACTTGCATGAATACCAAGAGCTCAGATGGATACCCAGTTCTAAGCACAGAAGGGAAAGCAGAAAGGTGGAAGGAGTATATAGTGGGTCTATACAGGGGCGATGTTCTTGAGGACAATATTATGGAATTGGAAGAGGATGTAGATGAAGATGAAATGAGACATATGATACTGCGTGAAGAGTTTGACAGAGGACTGAAAGACCTTAGTGGAAACAGGGCCCCGGGAGTAGACAACATTCCATTAGAACTACTGACAGCCTTGCGAGAGCCAGCCCTGGCAAACCTCTACCATTTGGTGAGCAAGATGTGTGAGGCAGGCGAAATTCCGTCAGACTTCAAGAAGACTATAATATTTCCATTCCCAAAGAAAGCAAGTGTTGACAGATGTGAAAATTACCGAACTATCAGTTTAATAAGTCACAGCTGCAAAATACTGACGCGAATTCTTTACAGACGAATGCAAAAACTGGTAGTAGCCGACCTGGGAGAAGATCAGTTTTCGTTCCGTAGAAATGTGGGAACACGTGAGGCAATACTGACCCTATGACATATCTTAGAAGCTAGATTAAGGAAAGGCAAACCTACGTTTCTGGCATTTGTAGACTTGGAGAAAGCTTTTGACAATGTTCACTGGAATACTCTCTTTCAAAATCAGAAGGTGGCAGTGGTAATATACAGGGAGCGAAAGGCAATTTACAATTTATACAGAAATAAGATGGCAGTTATAAGAGTCGAGGGACATGAAAGGGAAGCAGTGGTTGGGAAGGGCGTGAGACAGGATTGTAGCCTCTCCCCGATGTTATTCAATCTGTATATTGAGCAAGCAGTAAAGGAAACAAAAGAAAAGTTCGTAGTAGGTATTAAAATCCATGGAGAAGAAATAAAAACTTTGAGGTTCGCCGATGATATTTTAATTCTGTCAGAGACGGCAAAGCACTTGGAAGTGCAATTGAACGTAATGGACAGTGTATTCAAAGGAGGGTATAAGATGAACATCAACAAAAGCAAAACGAGAATAATGGAATATAGGCGAATTATGTCGGCTGATGCTGATGGAATTAGATTAGGGAATGAGACACTTAAAGTAGAAAAGGAGTTTTGCTATTTGGGGAGCAAATTAACTGATGATGGTCGAAGTAGAGAGGATATAAAATGTAGACTGGCAATTGCAAGGAAAGCGTATCTGAAGAAGAGAAATTTCTTATCATCAAGTATTGATTTGAGTGTCAGGAAGTCGTTTCTGAAAGTATTTGTATGGGGTGTAGCCATTTATGGAAGTGAAACATGGACGATGAGTAGTTTAGACAAGAAGAGAATAGAAACTTTCGAAACGCGGTGCTACAGAAGAATGCTGAAGATTACATGGGTAGATCACATAACTAATGAGGAGGTATTGAATAGAATTGGGAAGAAGAGAAGTTTGTGGCACAACTTGACTAGAAGAAGGGATCGGTTGGTAGGACATGTTCTGAGGCATCATGGGATCACCAATTTAGTACTGGAGGGCAGCGTGGGGGTTAAAAATCGTAGAGGGAGACCAAGAGATTAGTACACTAAGCAGATTCAGAAGGATGTAGGTTGCAGTAGGTACTGGGAGATGAAGAAGCTTGCACAGGATAGAGTAGCATGGAGAGCTGCATCAAACCAGTCTCCGGACTGAAGACCACAACAACAACAACAAGGCAGCGAGAGGAGATGTTAGTTACAGTTATTGAAGCAAGAGAACGAACACAGGAACTCGTCTAAAACAGGGTGGTGTAAGGAGTTTGGCTTGCGAAGATTTCAGCGATTCGAGAAGAGCTTGGGACACAGAGCAGCCTAACTGTACACCAGAAAGCAGCTGCATTCCGTCTCAACGATATTTCCTCGTGGTACAGGTACTCAAAGTGTCCCCTCGCGTCCACAGCGCGCTCTACAGATTCCTTGTTTGCCTCTTTTTACTGATAGAATTTCTAGCGAGGTATTGAAGCTTCTAATTTCCAGCAATCAATGGAAACACTCTCCCACGAATTCAGCGGGAAATATCGTTCTACCAACGTGCTCCAAGTCACTTACGGCAGGACAGAGAGGGCTGGGGTCTTTGACTGCCATTTGTCTTCTCTTTGTTCGATACTCGTCCCTGCTATTGTCCTGTGCATTCCAACAGTTCAGCCTTCCGTTTTTAAGCTTGGAGAGAGGAGGAAAATAGCCTTAGCCCACAGCCAAACTAACAGAATTGATTTTGTGCAAAGAAAGGGGTGTTAATGAATCGGAGGCTACTTTTCCATAAAGGGAAAGTTAGGATAAAACACATAACCCATCACCCCAAGATCACTTTCTTTAGACCTTGGTACAAGTAGAATACGACAAAGACAGCATATAAAATGGTAAAATTCTATACCGTTGATAGTGAATGCTCTAATAAAAAATGTATTAAAATAATCAACGCTTGTGACAATAGCTATTCTACTTTGTTGTTTGTAATGTATGTTAGGGTATTCAGAGCACATACTGCGATACAAGGACGCAACTATTAGCACATGGGAGATTGCATGGAAGAGCACTTCGCTGACAACGCCTGAGGTATTGGTCAATCAGCCCGTAGTTCAAAGAGATGCGTTGATTTCCATTTGTCAGAGTTATGTAGTCTCTGAAAGCGAAAGGCTGAAATTGAAATGATCATTGCATTATATTATAGAACAGTTTTTAAAACTGCTGATTAGAGTTTTTGGTTAGGTTCCGAAAATATGACATGATATATGTTGCAACACAACACAGTACTGAATCGGAGTATGAAATAGATATGTTTCTAGTGAAATGTAATTACTGAAGACATTTAGTATCAGATAATGGGACTTATAGTGAGGCTAGTAAAAATCGCCTGAAGACACAGACAATAATTTTATTATGTTTTATTTTATTGGATATCAGTGAGATTCTTTAGGTGTATTCCGTGTTTTTCGGTTACAATTGCAATTTAGTTATATTTTGGCCATTCTGAGGAAACGATAGTATTCTTCAGAAAAGGCGGTGGCTCTATTAACTACACTTTATATGTAAGTTTTTTGAATAAATATCTTGTTGTTGCCCGTTATTTCGTGGTTGCTTATTTAGTAACGTCGATTATTGATTCCTTCTCTTTGCCGTAACCTCAGAAATTAATAGTTTTGAAATCATTTATATATGGTAAAAAGATAAGTAAAATCTATTTCGAGAAAAAGCGTCACACCCTATTCATATTTTTAAATGACGTTCAGCCAGATTTTATTTGGCGGAAATTATACCTTGTGCTGCTAATGTTAATACAAATCAACTACAAATAAAACAAGGGGAAGAGTAAGAAAGACACATGCTATTGTTTATGATTTGGTAATTAGTCTCAAAAGGTCGATCACTTACGAAGCCTCTCGAGTGTAGTGTGCACAGCGTGTTACTTTACGTGCAGCCGCTGCTGGGTGCACTTATGCCAGGCAGCCGCTGGGGTGTTTGTGTGCTTCTCGTGTTAGGAACGTGGCTTTAACCTGATGTAAGAGGATCCGACTTCTTCAATCATGAATCTGTGCAATTCTACGGGCGCGAAAACTGTAGGCGAATTTTCCATGTCACTTGATGGTATTCATTGGAAGACAACAGATTTTGACGCAGTAAACGCACGTTAAATGCATTTTTAACATGAATACTGAAATACCGTAGGTTTAGCAATTATAAACAGCAAATAATATACGATTAACATAATCAGAAACCGATGGAACTATTTATTTTATTTTTAAAATCAAGTTTTAGCCTCATTAGCCATCATGAGCGCCGACAGAAAAGCTCATGGCTAAGACATACTAAATAGGTAATAATTTCGAAGTGGTGCCGGTCTCTCAACTATAGCAGATCTAGTTTGACTGAAGAATAAACAAAAACTTTGCTGATTCATTTGTTAACCATACAAAAATATGAGTTGTATAACATCTGAATTATATTTCCTAAATTTTTCATAAACCTCCTTATCATTAACACCATGTGGTAATAATGATTTAATTTATTCCAAGATGTTATTGAAATAAATTGGAAAATGATTAACAACAGCTTTAGGAGAGAAAGTGAACAGATTTTGATACCTGTATAGCATCTCCTTGAACTAAATGATGACAGGTGTTGAAACAGCAATTCCGTTCCACTTATTTGAACAAGGACACATGTTACAAGTTCGATACGGATTGAGAGTTCGGCGCATAACCCGAATTTCCGACTGCAGTTGCGCAAAGATATAACAATATGAACTGCTGGAAGTCCGTGAGTAAAGCCCGTTGTACTGCTATGGGAAATCAAAGAACAAACAAAGTTTAAGGGTGCAGCATAGGTGGTGAAGAAGAGCCTAGCTGTGGCGTATGTTGCAAAGATATAAGCCGAAAGCAACAGTGGCTTGTGTCACTATGTCGGCAGCTTCATCCCACTCCGGAGAACGCGAGATCAGGTCACGTGATGTGACGTGGTGGAGGAGGGCACGTCTCAATCCTGTACCGGTGCGCTCGTTACCTGCTGCTTGTATGTAGCACCGCCGATTGTGAGAGCACGCTACATTTGGCTACAGCAGTATACCTGCCATGTTCGTGTACTGATGGTATACTCTTAGCCAAATTAGAAATGAAAATAGAACATTAACTCTTTCTCTTCCATAAAGTTTTCTTGTTAACAGACTTTACTTGCATAGAAACATAGCAACGTACAGGAAATGGCTGTTGGTAAATTGGCCCTGAACGTCTATAGTTATTAAAATATTGAAGCTATGGACGTATTGAGAGACAACAGTTTATTATGTCGTAAATTATACCCTATATGACAGATGCTCGAAAATAATCGTGTTTACGTATGTCCCTAAAGTATTAATTCTGTCTCTGATTCCAAACAAATTGCTATTTTCTGGATTGCAAGACGCGTTACGCTCTTATTTTCAAACCATTTTCAGTGGGTCAAATTATCTGATAGAAAAATCAAGACAGCAATCAGTCGACATTAATACGCAGAATCCGTACCCCTCATCCTTATGAGGGCTTGAACTCTCCAGGGGATACTTTCAGTGGGGTTTCTGAATGTCTAGAGGGAATGGCAGCCTATTCTCCCCTAAGAGCCGAAACCAGAGAAATCACTAATAATAATAATATTTTTCTCGGATGTACAGCCGGATCATTAAGTCACCTTGACACAATACTTCCGCCGTCAACCTGGCCGTCATCTACAGACAAATAAGCTGCCACACGAAATTGCCGGAACTGAAATCAGATTGCGAACGGCGGCTCTATTGTATGTCGCGGAAAGCTAATAGCGCGTGCGCAAGAAATCTTGTATTGTCCTCTAGCGCGAGTGAAGATATAGTGCCCGAGAGGTGGTAGCTTGCGAAAACGATAAATTACTATGAAAAAGTATTCTGATAGCTGAATAAAAGACCATTAATTTTTAATGTCTGATAGCAAACGGTTCAAATTATGTAAATTGAAGGTAGAGAGGGGGAGAAGACAAGAAAAGGAAGTTGATCACGGCTGACAGCTGCATCGGGACACACGCGGAAACGCAGAATCAGCGACGACGAGTGAAAATGTGTATTAGGCCTGAATTTGAACCCGGGATCTCTTGCGTACTAGACGGGTGCGTTAAGCACTGCGACATCCGTGACACGGCGTTATCGAAACATGGCAGTATGTCTCACGGCCGATCCACATTGCCATCGAGCACCACCCATCCGCAGTAACTTTCCTTTTCCTCCATGTTCGCTGCTCTAAGATTCCCATACGAGATCAAACGTATTTGCGCATCCACACTGAAGAGGGTGGATGCATTGCCCAACTAGCCTAATATATTATATGAATTCGTGATGTCTCTTATTTCGGACATGTGCGAAAGAACCGACACCACACATTCATATGAAGGATTGCAAATCTTACTTACGTCATTCCACGTATGTATCTGGAAACGGCTGCAATTCTTGTTGAATGACGGGGTGATAGAACCGGCGAGAACCACTTACAACAACCCCATCTAGGCAGTGGAAAAGAAAGATGGATCGATTCGCCTTGTTTAAGACCCCGACCAATTAACATTATACAGAGACTGATAGACCAGAGTGGTTGGAGGAACTGCTCCAGAACTTCCACAGTGTGTGAGTTCCCCGTCGTTAAATCTGCGCAGTAGCTTTTGGTAGGTAGGCAGTACATAACCGTTCCATTTGGGAAGTGCTATCAGTTCAGGAGGCCGCCGTGCGGTCTGAATGTATCGTCTTCAGCCTTTATCAGAGGACTACATGGTATCATCATTGATTTTCTCAAACAGAGAGTCACAACATATGTGGATGATCTGTTAATAGTTGAGAAATCATGGCGGAAACACAGTGTCGTCGTATGAGAATCACTGAATGCCTTCAAGTAACTCAGTGTCAAGGTCAACACTGGAAAGTCCTTCTTTTGGATTTACTTCCTAGGACGTGATTATGGGAGAGGGAATATGACCTACTTCAGAAAAAGTATAGGCAATAGCGAAGTATCCTAGCCTGACGACAAAGCGACATTTGTCAGCGTTTCTAGGTGTCGTCAATTTCTGCCAGCGATTCATACACAGTGAAACATTGAGTTGTTCTCGCCTTACTGCACCTACGGGAAAGAATACGCCTTGCTAATGGGACGAGGAGGCAAAACTGCAGTTTCAGTCGCTCAAATCGGCCTTACACTTGGCGTGTTGATTTTCCAAAAATATATGGATGCTGGAAATCCAGTTTAGAAAACCATCACGTTTTGGAGTCGCGTCTTCACGAAAAGTGAGAAAAATCACTCTCTAACCGAGCTGGAAGCACACGCCGGGATGTGGGGAGGCCAGAGAGATATTTTTTATATGGTTGGAGGACAAGGGTCTATACAAACCACAAAGCCCTGGAAATCCTGCTCACGGTAAAATGACTAATAAGCGGTTCATCAGTTTGATTTTCAAAGTTCAAGAGTACGAACGTCATAGCTGACGCCTTGTCACGGTCGCTGACTGGCTTCGTTGAAAGCTGCCATGAGGAACTCGAAGGAGACCATTTCTGTTTCTACCATATGAGAAAGGTTGCGTTAGAAGAGGACGTAACAGTTGCCATGACAGACATAAGAAACGAGCAGGATAAGAACCCAGGAATAGTCAAAGTAAAAAAGAAATGGAAAGAGCAGAGAGAAGCTGTGATGAGATCAGTCTGTCTCCTTCGGAAAGGGATTTTATTCCACAGTAGTAGTGTGGATGACTCCCTCTGGAGTCTTTGTGTGTTGGAACACCTGACTAACAATATTATCTGACACATCCATGTCAGTTTGGTCACTTACGGCGAGAGAGTGCTTTCAGAAATTAAGAACGATTGGCCGTATCAACAATATGGAATGAGGAATCGCCAATGTTCTGCCTGTGTGCGCAAACAGTCGGAAAGCTAAGCACACCACTACTTTACTCCATTGTCCTCAGCAGACTGTAGCAACTCGTGACCACAAACCTTGTGGGACCATTACCCCAGACCATGAGGCAGTATTGCTTTACCTTAATACTCGTTGAACTGACGTCGAAATTGGTCACTTTAACGCCACTAAAGAGGGTGACAGCGCTGACCGTTTCTAGGGCATTCAGAAACGATTTCCTTGCATCAGAGGGGTATTATTGATAAAATGATCTTCGACAACGGTCCGCAATTCCGGGCATCGTTGTGGAAAGATACGAAGGAGTCACAAAACATCACCGGTTTTCATATCCTCCTACCACCTAAACAGGGTGGTAATGAAAGAGTTGGGGAACCTATGCCGGATGTACAGCAGAAGGCAACACACCTCGTGGGATATGTTCTTGAACGATTTCCTGGACTTGTTGAACGACGAACTGCGCGGAGTCAATTGGCAGCAGTGACAGTTCTGCACAACAGGCAACCTGAGGACCTCTTCTGAAAAGCTGTGAATATCCCAAAACAGGTCCCGTGAGAAGCATCGAAGTGTTTTTGAACTCGCACTTAAACGGATTCAGGCGGCAGCCCGAAGCAGAAAGGCACGTGCCGATAGAACGGCGAGAGAATGGGAATTTCGTGTTGGGGACAAGGTGCTCTCGTCTGTCAAATAAAGGGGAGAAAAGCACCGTAAGTTTTTCGCGATTTATAACCTGCCATTTCGTGTGTGGAAAATAGCTCACACACTCACTGGAGTTTGAGTCAAGGTCGAGGAATTCTATTGGACTTCACCAAGTGAGTCATGTCAAGCCACTTCGAGAGCAGGAACTTTGTCATTTGTTATTTTCATTTTTTGTTGCTATTAGGTCTGATTCTCTGATTGTTTTCTTTGTGGTACTCTGTGTACAATAGGATCCATGATAGTTTCTTGATTATCTGTTTATTTTTTATTTTTGTTTGTTTGTTTGGTGTGCTTCTCTGGGTCCAATTTTACTTGGTTTGCGTGAATGGCAGTTGTGCACCAGACGCGGTCCCTGGATATATTCGTGCATGTGTCAGCACAGGTTGTCGAAGTTTTCGTATTTGTTTTTGTCAAATATCTCGACGTGTTCGTGATCTGTCTGCTCCGTAGAGAATGACACCTTCCTGTTCCCTGAGGCCTGTCGTGACTGTAGTGGAATTGTCTTTGGTTTGATCGAAAGTTTTGGTTCAGTACAGGGGTGTTTTTTACGCGAGAGTGCAAGAGGACGAGAGATTATCGCTCGCGTAGGTAACTTGACGCCCCACTAGTTTTCTTTCTGACGAATACGGCCACACATTAGGGCAGACATCCATCCTTGGAATATCTGTTATGTTCTTAGGATGCTAAGGTAGCCAGACTGCCCACCATCGCGAGCAGTGTGCAGGGTCATAGTTGTTTTAAATAGGAGGCCGAGGTCTCTCCAGTTTTTGGAGTGCCAGGTTCCATAGTCCAATGCTTAAGGTGTTGATGGGACCATAGAGCCCACCGTCGCCGTATCTGCTGTCACCCCACCGTTTTGCGATTGTTACAATGTCACAGTGACCTTAGACGCGTCCACAATTTACTGTGTGATATAGCGATGCGTTCAATGTCCAACTATCATACTGACACCCGAGCTATGAACCGATCAACTCACACACTCTTTACTAACTTGTAGGTTTCACAAATTTCGTGTGCTCTAGATCTGTAATAAGATATAGCAGGTCTTCACGACTAACAGTATCTTACTATCTTATAATTAGAGGCATTGAAGTCTCTATCTACGTCCAACGCTGGAGTGCTGTTCCAATGCCGGAATCTCCTAAGAAGGAGAATATAAGCTCAAGATATGAATTGAAGTTTGTGTTGGGGAAGGCATTGGAATTGGCTAGTCCGTTCAGCAGCGTTAGCCATAGTAGTGGTGGTGTAATGGTTAGCATTCTCGCATAATAAGCAAGCAGACGTGGCATCAAGTGACGGCCGTGGCACAAACTTTAATTCATTCATTCAGCTTCCATCAATATATTATGATCAAAGAAATCAAATCATCCTGCTCGGCAGCATGTAGACCACAGATAGACCCGCAAATCTCAGAAACTAAGCGGGAGGTACGCCATGTCACGGGGGAGTTCCGCGCTGCTGCGGGGACATCAAGCTTTTCAGTAACATGCAATGAGAATTATATTGTTTTTGCGTATATCAATCAATTACGTATACTCATTAACAATTTCGGCCTCGTCGATGAACGTGCAGGCCGGTGGCCGTTCTGATGTTATTTTCTTTGTGACAATGAGTTTCAGAGATATGTTGCAGTTATGTCCACAGGTGCTGAGCTATGTCCACAGGCGCTGTCCTCATGGAAGGGAAGTGAAGAATAAAGCAGAAATAGGCGTGGGCCTGATGTGTACAAACCCACACCCACCCACACCCACCCACCCACACACACTCACACACACACACACACACACACACACACACACACACACACAAAGGACATGGGGAAATTATTCATAATCTTCCAAAACAAAAAGTATGCAGATAATTTAAGTTATGTTAACTACCCATTACCTGCACCATAATAATTACAAAAGCGTATTTAATTACCTACATGTTGATGTTCTATGCACGGCATTTCATAAGGTTATTTTTAGAAGTAGATAGTGACGGGCAGCATTGGATTTCTGATTTCGTTAATCATAAACACTACTTGATTCGGGGTGCACTCAGCCTCGTGAAGCCAATTGAGCTACTCGACCGAATAGTAGTGGCTTCAGTCAAGAATACCATCTTACGACCGAGAGAGCGGTGTGCTGACCCCACGCCCCTCCTATCCCCATACTCCACCGAGGATGACACGGCGGTCGGATGGTCCCGGTAGGCCACTCGTGGCCTGAAAGCGGAGTGCTTTTATGAACACTACTTCAAGTTAACAATAATAGGTGGTCACCAAACCATTTACTTCTAAATCTCTTACTTGAGCAAGTTAGGAATTGATACACTAGTTGCGGCACTCTCAGGAATAAGTTATGTACATTGCCAGATTAGTGTAGAAATTAGGTTAACCTTGTGTCGTGTTCCTTTTTGCATCTCACGAGATTGAGAAACAGTATGTGTAGTTCTTTGCTTTCACGCAGCTGTATATATTTGTAGGGGTTGTGGACAGTGCACCAGAAACAGAATGTGTCACTGTTGTGCAGTGATTGCAATGAAGCCCTACAGTCGCCGCTGCGCGACCCAGTACACGAGTACGGAGGGGTGGGCTAGAGGGAGAGAACAGTTAAGCAGCCGACTCATGTGCAGTGCAAGGCCAGAGACAATCCTCGAGCAATCGATGTCTTATAATTCCCAGCTGGTACATGCCAGCCAGCACTATGGAACTCCTGGTCTCTCCATTGCAAGCGGACAGTAAGGGTCGACGTGACATGCTCATGTGCAAGCCGGCTGTAGCAAGCCGACGCACCTCGGCCGACCGTTAACACTAGCCTGTGACAGGATGCGGGGCAAGTCCATGCACCTGCTGGCGTCTGGCTTAGGGGATTGGATAGAATGGACGCAATGTATGCCACTCCATCAAAAAGCTACGTAATGGTCACCTGACGAGACATTGTGCTCTTGACAGCTGCATCGCACGTAGTGTTCGCCAGCGGGCATCGCACACTTCACCATGCACCATTTCCAGCCTCCTCTGCCTCTCTCGTCACACCCTCGACACGATCGTGCTCACCTGTTTCCTGGAGAAATGAGTCATCAGTCTTTTGACTGGTTTGATGCTGCCCGCCACGAATTCTTCTACTGTGACAACCTCTTCACCTCAGAGTAGCACTTGCAAACTACGTTCTCATTTATTTGCTGGATGTGTTCGGATCTCTCTCTTCCTCTACAGTTGTTGCCCTCTACAGCTCCCTCTAATACCATGGAAATCATTCCCTGACGTCTTAACAGATGTTCAGTCACCGTGTCCCTTCTTCTTGTCAGTATTTTCCAAATATTCCTTTCCTCTCTAAAGCTGCGCATAAGTTCCTCATACCTTACCTTATCACTCCACCTAATTCTCAACATTCGTCTGCAGCACCTAAATTGTTTCGATTCTCTGCTGTTCTGGTTTTCCCACAGTCCATGTTTCACTCCCATACATTGCTGTGCTCCAAACGTATATTATCACAAATTTCTTCTTGAAATGAAGGTGTATGTTTGATACTAGTAGACTGCCCTTGGTCAGGAATGCCGTTTTTGCCAGCGCTGGTCTGCGTTTGACGTCCTCCTTGTTTCGTCCGTCACTGATTATTTTGCTACCTAGGTAGCAGAGTTCCTTAACTTCATCTAGCATGTGACCACCAAGCCTGATGTTCAGTTTCGCGCTGTTATTATTTGTGCTACTTCTCACTACTTTCGTCTTTCTTCCATTTACTTTCAGTCTATAGTCTGTACTCATTAGACCATTCCTTTCAGCAGATCATGTAATTCTTCTTCACTTTCACTCAGGATAGAAAAGTCACCATATCGTCGATATCCATTCATCTAGAATATTAATCTCACTCCTGAACCTTCCTTTTATGTCCGTCATTACTTCTTCGATATACAGATTGAACAGTAGAGGTGAAAGACTACAACCCTGTCTTACACCATTTTTAATCCGAGCACTTCGTTCTTGGTCGTCCATTCTTATTATTCCCTCTGGGCTCTTCTACATACTGTGTATTATCCGTCTGTACGTGTAGCTTACACCCATTTTTCTCAGAATTTCGAACATCTTGCATATTTTTATAATCTCAAACGCTTTTTTCAGGTCGACAAATCCTATGAACGTGTCTTGATTTTTCTTTAGTCTTGTTTCCATTATCAACTACAACGTCAGAATTGTCTCCATGGTGCTTTTACCTTTAATAAAGCCAAACTAATTGTCGTCTAACACTTCCTTAATTTTCTTTTCCATTCTTCTGCATGTTATTCCTGTCAGCATCTTGGATGCATGAGCCGTTAAGCTGATTGTGCGATAATTCTCTGGTAGTCTCCGGCTTGCAGTCTCCGGAATTGTGTGGATGATGCTTTTCCGAAAGTCAAATGGTATGCCACCAGTCTCTTACATTCTACACACCAACGCGAATTGTCGTTTTGTTGCTCCTTCCCCAACGATTCTGGAAATTTTAATGGAATGTTATCTATCCCTTCTGCCTTATTTGTTCTTAAGTCCTCCAAAGTTCTGTTAAATTCTAATACTGGATCTCCTATCCCTTTCTTGTCAAGTCATGTTTCTTCTTCTGTCACACCAGACAAATCTTCCCCCTAAAAGACGGCTTCGATGTACTTTTTCAACATTTCCGCACTCTCCTCTCCATTTAACAATGGGATTCCCGTTACACTCTTAATATTACCACTCTTATTTTTAATTTTACCGAAGGCTGTTTTGACTTTCGTATATGTTGAGTCAGTCCTTCCGACAATCACATCTTTTTCGATTTTTTCCACATTTATCACGCAGCCATTTCATCTTAGCTTCACTGCACTTCCTGGTTATTGCATTCCTCAGCGCCTTGTATCTCCGTATTCCTGAATTTCTTTGATCATTTTTGTACTTCCTTGTTTCATCAATCAACTGAAATAATCTGTTATCCATGGTTTCTTCACAGTTACCCTCTTTGTACCTTTGTTTTTCGTTCCAAATTCCGTGAATGCACTTCTTAGAGATATCCACTCCTCTACAACTCTACTGCCTGCTGAGCTACACGTATTTCTTATTGCTGTATCTATTGCCTTAGGGAACTTCAAACATATCTCCTCATTCCTTAGTATTTCCATATCCCAATTCCTTGCGTATTGATTCTTCCTGACTGATCTCTTTAACTTCAGCCCACCCTTCATCACTACTACATTGTGATCTGCTTCTGTATCTGCTCTTAGGTGCTCGGTACAATCCACTATCTGATTTCGGAATCTCTGTCTAACTGAAATCTTTCCGTAACACACGGCCTTTTACAAGTATACCTCCTCCGCTTGTGTTTATTGACAGAGTATTCCTTATTACTAGCTGAAATTTATTACAGAACTCAGTTAGTCTTTCTTCTCTCTAATTCCTTTTTCCAAGCCCATATTCTCCTGTAGCTATTTCTTCTGATCCGTCCCCTAGAACTGCATTCCAGTCCCCCACGACTATTAGATTTTTATTTCGCTTTACATACTGTATTACCCTTTCAATATCTTCACATACTTTCTCTATCACTTCATCTTCAGTTTGTGACGTCGGTATGTACACCTCAACTATCGTTGTTGGTGTTGGTATGCTGTCGATTCTCACAAGAATGACCCTGTCATTGAAATGTTGACAGTAAATTACTCTCTACCCTATCTTGCTATTCATATCGAATCCTAATATCGTTATACCATTTTCTGCTGCTGTTGATATTACCCTATACTCATCTGACCATTAATCCTTGCCTTCTTTCCATTCCACTTCACTGACACCTACTATATCTAGACTGAGCCTTTGCATTTTTCTTTTCAGATTGTCTAGCCTCCCCACCACATTTAGCCTTCTGACATTCCACGCCCCGACTCGTGGAGCGTCATCCTTTCGTTGTTTATTCAATATTTTTCTCATGGTCTCCTCCCTGACGCCAGTCCGCTCCTGGAGATCCGAATGCGGCACTATTCCAGAACCTTTTGCCTATTGAGAGTTCGTCACGACAATTTTTCAATCACAGGCCACATGTCCTACAGATACACGTTATGAGTCTTTCATGCATTGCCTTGTGCATTCACATGCCGTTGATCATTGCTGATTCTTCCTCCTGTAGGGGCAGTTTAACACCCCAAGGACAAGAGAGTCCCGTGAAACTCTGTCCGCTCCTCAGCGCTCTTTGACAAGGCTGTTGACAGAATGAAGATGACTTCTTACGACGGAAGACTTAGCCCGCCAATGCTGATGATTAATCAAAGTTTAGGCAGTAGCGATTTTTGAACTTGGGACCAAATATTACGAGGTACCGGGGCTAACAGTGTATTTAACACTAAATTCTTCTCGAATCTTCATATTTAAATGATGCTCTAAGCCCCGCCTTTTCGAACTCCGGCTTTTGCTGTTGCACACGTATTAAGAAGAAACGCGAACTGAATGTAATCGACCCTGAAAGTGGAGTAGAAAAGAGTTTGGCACCTGCTATAATTTAATTGGATAGAAATTGAGGAAAGTTTCATTAACGTAGTGAGAAATGAAAGGGTTGTTCTACCGATTAGCAGAATGAAAGTTCTGTCCAAAATAACAATTTGATTTATTATGACTAAACTCAAAATAGTAAACAAAACACATGAAACATTCACAACACGTGAAATTGGATACTCAAATAAATGCTGTGAAGGTGAGGTTGTCCATAAACTAGATTGTGACGTTTGTGACCAAGTGGTATGTGGAGCCAATTCCCTGCAACTCTAATCTTTATAGAAACATCCAGCCAACCCAACATTAATTGCTGCTACAGTAGTGAGAACTCAGGCAATGAGCATCCAAGACAGAACCATGTAAGAAAAAACGGGAACAGGCGCGCTCTGCTGAGCTCTGATTATCACAGAGCAAATTCTCTAATCTGCCGGTGCTGCGGACATACGTTACCAAGCTGTTTTCTTAACAGCAAGTATACGATCTGACGTACGGGAAGTGATGGCTGGTTGCTTCGACGTCCCGTCATGGTGATGATAATATCGCGAGTATAGCCCGAAACAAATTATCCTGGACTGGTTGTTCCAGACGAAAGAATTCCTATTAATACAAATGCGCCTCTGAAGGAGACGAATAAGGCTCGCCACACAATCACTGACGGTACAGTGATTGATTTTAACAAGCGCGTCACACAGTAACTCCGATCCAGTCAACTTTAGCCAAAACTGCTCAATACGGACAACATAGGCCGCTTTTAAGCAGAACGCTCAATTGCCAACTGTACTCAGAAAGTTACATTGAAGTCGAAACTTCAGCAACTTCGTCGAACAGTTACAATTAAATGAAAGTATATTAGACAGCCAACGGAAGGCAGGCTGTCCAGAGCAGCGAGAGCTCAGTCTTGTAACCTACCCTGGCCGAAAGGCGAGAGCCGACCCCTGAAGAGCACCCGTACAAACCGAACACAGAACATTCCCACCCCCACAACAGTGACCGAGGTTAAACGTTCCAATCAGCAACTCGAAAACCGGCGGAAAATTCCACTCTATCGCCGAAGCACTACCATTCCACCAATGGAGATTCTTGGCGCCAATTTCTGCGCCGATTTTGCTACGTCACGGAGCTATGCCCTGAGCAAATCAATCGCACATACGATTTTGCAGAAAACGTGGAAATTTGCCCGCCAAGACTGCCTGGGAACACAAGTCGTTCCCACGCCTTGCTGGTAGCCCATCAGAAAGTGTTTTCACTAAGTTTCTGCTAAGTAACGGAATCTCTAGCCCCAGCCACTCCTTCAGGCCCCTGTGGGCGTGTCGCTCCCGCTCTTATGACAATGTCGGTGTCTGAAAAGCATCCACTCGACTCCCTCACACCCATCAGCTTAACCATTTCAAGCTCAGCAGAACTCGCCTGTCACCGGACCACCCGGGTGACGACAGACGCTGCGTGGGAAGTCCGCATGTGAAGGAATAGCAACTTTTCACTGCATGCAATTAGAGAGGAAAATCCAATTACTCAGAGTAAGATAGAAATATGAGAGTGGGCTTATGCCACCTCTCAATATGTTTTGGTTACTCATCAAAGACCCTACCACTAGACCACATGTGCTAACTCTCTCAAGGTGCT
The DNA here is from genome assembly GCF_021461395.2 of Schistocerca americana. Lineage (NCBI taxonomy): Eukaryota > Metazoa > Arthropoda > Insecta > Orthoptera > Acrididae > Schistocerca > Schistocerca americana. The sequence goes on from NC_060124.1 coordinate 257,384,725, forward strand.
ATGTATTACTATGTGCGGTAAATTTTTTGTGTTGAGGTATGCGTGTGGAAGTTTCTTTACAATTATTATGTTAGGCAACTGACTGTTGCAACAATTGAAACACAATCCAGTTCAACTAGTATGTATTTATACACATGTTTGCACTCTGTAATGGCACATTTTAATTTTGTTTTGTTGTCTAATATGTCTCAACTAATCACCTCAAAATTTTTCTCATTGCAGCACAACACTCTTCATGTGCGTTTTCTCTCTTTGTGTTTGTATATAAATAATGTTTGTTAGACACATGTGACAGAACACATTCAGTTTGCTACTTTTTTGCTGATACATACTTTCATTTTTTGATAGAATTCTAATACAATTCCACACTCAATAACTTTAGTTCATTCATACTATCGATTAGTTCTCAACTGAAACAGTTTACACATTAGTTATTGAACACTGGCTTTTGGTACTTTCAGCCTTTTAAACGCTGCAATATTTTAATCATTTAATGTTTAAATGTCTTTCCTTCAGCATATTGTCCATGAAATATAATTTTACTCGACGTTTTTATTAATATGATATCCTTCGCTCTCATTATTTTATAATCTTACAGGCGTAAACACTATCCTACTAGACACTCATTTTGTCATAATCTACATGTCTATGTACGTCATCCTTTGTTCATTATGAGCTAGGTTGCTTTCCACCATTATGTATTTCATTATGTTCCATTGCTCTGCTTTTATATGAGAAGGACAGCTCTTTTTGTGTTACCGCGAAATAGGGGGGATAGTGCCACACACATGATACGTGAAAGGGAGGGGCAGTCATTAAAACAAAGGCGTTTTTCGTTGCGATGAGTTCTCCTCGTGACATTTCAATCACCAGTTTCCTCCTCCGAATGCGAAATCATTTTTTTAGCACCCACCTACCAAAGGGAGAAATGACCATCACGATAAAATAAGAGAAATCAGGGCTTGCACAGAAAAATTTAAGTGCTCTTTTCTCCCGCGATCTGTTCGAGAGTGTAAGGGTAGAGAGACGGCTTGGAGGTGGTTCACTGCACCCTCTGCCAGGCACTTTATTGTGAATAGCAGAGTAATCACGTAGATGTAGATGAGTGTGTCTAGGGTATGACTATTGTTCTACACATGAATAGACTTGGCAGGATATTGATCAACTTTAATTCATTATACATTAAACATCTGTTGTTCTAGGACTGATCTTTGTGTGTGGTACATTAATTTGTCAGAAACACAACTGGACTGTGTGTAGGTTTTCATTTACTTTCCTTGTGGATGTCTGTGGTGCTTTCTTACTGGCACAAGCAGATGTTTCGATTAAGTGTAATTTTTTACTTATAAAGAACTTGTTCCCATCCGGCACAATCTAAACATTTAGGGCTGCAGCATGGTTTCCAGTTCTCCGAATGTATGTGATAAACTGAATGAATGACTGTGGTGTACCAGAGATTGTCTGCATGTATTCTGTCTTTATTCTGATAAATGGAGAGAGGGTGGCAATTCTTAACCTCTGTTTCTTTACTGAAACCTTTGGTTCTTTTGAGGATGTTGTGAATGTTCGAAATAGGTGTGATTTCTTTCTTGGTGTTGTGCCACACTGCCCCCATTTCTGAAGTGAGGCACGCACGTTTTATAAAAATCTAATGCAATCGGTGGGCTAACGCAAGATGGCAGGCCCTGTAGCCCCTTCAGGCACTTATTGAGGGCCATCAAACCACATCGTATTGTATTTCTAAAATCTAAATTTGCGTGCATGGAAATAAATATTGTTTCGCTAATATATTGCACTGTCATGCAAAGTAGGTAATCTGATGATATGTACCGACATGTACATGATCTTGACTAAGACACATGCGTATTATAATTCGGTTAATTTCCCCAAAGAGACGTGCGGGAACATTTGGGATGTGAGGAAACCGACTACTCGCGACAGCAGGAGGTGGAGGGACATCAAGTATCCGAAAATTGTGGACAGAGGCCCGAACCCTGACTGGCGGCTTCTCTTTTGATGTCAGGTCTCTTGGGCAAGACTGGTGGACGCTCGCTATTTTTACAGTGACAGGGGCGAAAGTCTCATGTTTTGTGCAGGAATGCACCAATTCGGCGCCGTGGCTGTTGTATTGTCTGGGACGTTCAGGGAAATGGACGCCGTGCTCAAATGGATAGCCGACAAAATGGCGCCACACGAAGCACCCCAGTTTTATTATTCAGTCGGTGCCTGTCGCCAAGAAGATATCCACGTAAAGCCCTGGCCGTGCGCTATGAGAGGCTGCTTGACTGTTACTTCAGCATATATATGCAGTCATCGTGAGGAACTGGTGGGAAGGGCGCCTAGGTTGATGGAATACGGTAGTGGGAGTCTACACGAATTTGTTCTTGTAAGGCCATAATTGGTTAAATCTTTGTTTATAGACGGCAACTGGCCGAGTTCTGGCGCAAGAGGAGCGGTTGCTGTTGTGGCATGTGGCGGATAAGAAGAGGAGAGTTGCTTCCTGGCTTCCCCAAGAGTTGATCGCGTACATTGCCGCCCTCGCCGTAGAGTAATTTCATTCGCAGGTTCACTTGTTGGGCACCCAGGCATAAACTTAATTTTTTTCACGGTCGCAGTGCAATCGGTCTCCAAGGTGGAACCTATGTCCACGGAACAGCCGACCACGAGTAGCAGCCCGTTATCAGCACGCCGCCGTGCGCCGCACGGTCAGTAATATACGCAGCTCCATCCTGTAGCGTTTCAGCTAACTTCCCAGCTGCCAAAAATTCGAATCGAGATTTCTGAGCGGTGGCATCTATAGAAGCACTTTACCCCTTAATTGATATCATGGTACTGCGTCCGAATACCCACTTGTGTATCATTATTATGAATTTCATTTGCTCTCTTTGCTCCTGCTTCTCGTAGTAGAAAGGAACGCTAGATTCCATGCAGTGTCGCGTGTACTATATTCTTGCAAACACATCTTTCAATATACGTTTGAATTACTGTAATATAAATAACTGTTTCTTCTACAAATTTATGATCAATTATGTGTTCAATTTAAAGGAAATAAATGTAATTGTAAATTTTTAGAACGGCGTTTTTTTTTTTTTGTTAAACGGTCAGATTCACCAGATTCTTTCCCATCATCATTTTTGAACAGAAACATTAATCAGTAATTTGCTGAATAAATTATATGAGAGACTAGCAATCCTTCATAGGATTTGTACCAGGGCTGTTATAATATTGAGTTGCACACCCTGTACCGCTTCAGCACAAATCCACTGGGTTGTGATTCGCATACAGTAACGATTCTGCCCCTTTCCTTGCATATCAGTTAAGGGTCCCCTGCCGGCCGGTGAGGTCGAGCGGTTCTAGCCGCTTTAGTCTGGAACTGCGCGACCGCTACGGTCGCAGGTTCGAATCCTGCCTAGGGCATGGATGTGTGATGTCCTTAGGTCACTCAGGTTTAAGTAGTTCTAAGTTCTAGGGGACTGATGACCTCAGATGTTAAGTCCCATAGTGCTCAGAGCCATTTGAACCATTTTTAAGGGTCCCGTGATAGCAAACAAGTGGCTAATTTCCAATTGCATTCTATACAATAGTAGGTTGATGCATAAGTACGTAGCGTTTTTTTCGTAAGTTCAGCAAACACATCAGACACACGTAACAGAGAATTTAGTCATCAGTGTTATATTCTTCTTCACTACTTACAACAGTCTGCCAATACTGGTGTAATTTTTCGATTTCGCTATTATAGAAATCACCTGCTTTTGACGGAAAGAACTCGTCGAGACACGTTCGGATTGCATTTTCATGAGGAAAGCGAATTTCTTAAAAGGTGTTCGATAGAGACATGGAAGGGTGAAAATTTTAGGGTAAAAGATCTGATTGCCGCGTGGGATTAGCCGTGTGGTCTAAGGCGCTGCAGTCATGGACTGTGCGGCTGGTCCCCGCGGAGGTTCGAGTCCTCCCTCGGGCATGGGTGTGTGTGTTTGTCCTTGGGATAATTTAGTTTAAGTAAAGTGTAAGCTTAGGGACTGATGACCTAAGCAGTTAAGTCCCATAAGACTTAACAAACATTTGAACAAAAGATCTGATTAATAAGGTGGGCGAGGAATGACTTCCCAACTCAACTCCTGTGTATTGTTTCTTGTCAGCTTGTAGAACGTGAGCTGGCGTTACCTTGGAATACCATCACTTCAGGCATTCTTCCTGACAGTTGTTCTTGGACTGCGTCAACAAGAACTTCCACTTGTTGTCAATACCTGTTAGTGATGGTTGTACCTCGGGGAAGCAACTAGTACATCATACGGTCGATGTTGCACGAGATACATAACATTATGTTTACGGATGAGCACAGACCTTTCTATAGGGAATTTTTGTGATTTTGGCTGAGAACGTGCGGTACCGATGCACCTGATTTTTGACCTTCCCAATTACATACAAATGCCAGACGGTGGTGTAATAATCACAGATCTTCACATTTGCCAGTTCTCGAGTATGCTAACGTGAATCACTGTGGATTAATGAAACGCGGAATGTCTTCCTGAACACTGATGTCAAAACGATCCTTCTTAAAACGAGAAAAACATTCTCTTGCCATGCTCTGTCCAATGGCTTGGTCCCTATCTACGACACAAATGTTTCTGGCTGGCTCCGCATCT